>NC_141685.1:682702717-683302717 GCF_964263255.1 Lissotriton vulgaris | reverse complement strand
CTGAGACTGGCAAGACAGTATCTGACTGTCTCTGTCACACAACCCACACTCTTCTGGCTGGTCTTCACTCACACACACCAAGGTTTCTACCACGGGGGAACCCCTCTCCCTGTACCTCTCATCTAGAGTCAGTAGAGTGTCCCTCCCACCACTGGGAATATGGTCCCCTGTGCCAGTCCCCCAATCTACTTCAGGGACACTGCACTCCACTGGAACTACATCATAAACCTGAACCCCCTGGTGTATATCGACCCCCTCCCTCAAGTCAGGCGCCACATCTCTGGGTGTTTGTACCTTTCTCTCAGCACTGGAAACTATAATCTTGCTGCCACCATCAGAGCTGGACTCCACCTCCAACTCAGCAAAGCTCACTTCTTGAGCTACCCATGTTTCTTCTTCAGCTGAGACCCTCATAGCCTCACGCATCTTGAGCTCCAACTCAAGCTTCCTCATTCTTAATTCATGGGCCAAGGTCAATTTCAATTCCTCCAGGGCACGGGCATGTTTGCTCTCCTCCGCCGCCCTTTCTTTTTCCATTTGCTTCATCTTCATTTCAAGCCTCAACATTTCTAATTTATGATCTCTAGCCCTTTGGTTTTCCTCCAACTCCTCTGGGAAAAAACTTTCAGCTGAATGGTTGCTGCCAGCCCTTGAGGCTGCTCCGGACACAGGCAGATCCTGTGGCCTGAAACCATCCCTTTGTGCATCCTCATCCACTTCTGCATCACCTGTCTCCCCAGCCTCTTTGGTCTCCCACCAGGCCCTTACGGCCTCCTGTAGCTCCTCCTTCCTGGAGCTGCGCTTCATGGGACATCCAAAGCTCCTGCAGAACTGCCTGAGTTGACCTACTTTGTAATCAGAAAACAACAACAAAAGAGTGTTCCTGTTCTGATTTAAATGGAGAAAATGCACAGAGCACAAGGAACCAACAAAGCCCATTTGGTTTGTTAAGAAAGCCCTCACTCACCGACCTGGTCGGTGACTTGCTTCATCATCATTGTTTACCTCCGACCGCATTGGTCCAACCTTCACGCATGCGCATTACACATTAACCCAAGTCTGGTTGCCTTTACTGCTTCAACCTGACCGGCACGCATGCGCAATATGCAGACCTTCCCACTCGGAAGTGAGTATTTTCTACCCGAGGCTGTTTACGCTCTACTATATTGTTTTCTAATATAGTTTGGGGACTAAGAGTGTTCGTAACTCTCCCTACCTCTCTTGTTGTTGATCACTACTTTGTAATCACTCAACATTTCAATATCAAACTCCAGTTCTGCAACATCACTTGCTGGTTTACCATTCTGAAACATGATGCTTGGATTCTTTCAGGGTTTCGATCAAAAATAGAACAAAAAAACTTAACCGTGGTATGCGGTGGCGTAGTGGTCTGCACTCACTAGTGATGTACACCAATTACTGTGGGTCAAGTACAAATACAAGTTCAAATCCCACCGCCTGACCACCAATGTTAGAACTGGGGGTCTCTAGTTGGCAGAGGTAGGTACCACTGTCCAAATAGGGACCCTTGCTTCTAGTCAGGGCAAGGAGATAACCCTCTTAGATAACCCCTGCTCGCCCTCTAGGTAGCTTGGCCTGAGCAGTCTAGGCTAACCAGAGGCAATGCGTAAAGTATTTGTACCAACACTCACAGTAACACAGTGAAAACACCACCAAACTGATTCCACAACAGTTTAGGAAAATAAAGATATTTAATCTAAACTACACAAGACCAAAATGTCAAAAATCCAGCATACACAGTTCAAGAATATGGTTTCAAAAGAGTTCTTCAGGTTGTAATCAAAGTTCTTTAAGTTGCGTTAAAATAATCCACAGATGCGTGAAAAGTTCACAGTTGCGTCACGTTTACTCACAGTACCTTTTAGATGCAACAAAGTTCCACAAGCAGGAAGCTGGTGCGGTGGAAAACAAGCGATGCGTTACTCCTGAGACCCTGGGGAGGCGATGCGACAGCCCCGCTGCAGCAGCGGGCGTGTTGCGACGAATCCGGTCTGTATGGGGAGGAAGGCCGCTTGCGTGGATTCCGGTGCGTAGGTTCCGTAGGAAGTCTGTTCTCGCAAAGGCACGATGCGATGATCTCGTAGGGGCTGCGACGATCTCCGGGGCGACGATGCGCGGTCCAGCGTGATCCTCTCTCTCGCAGCTCCTCGATGCGATGGTTCTGCGACGATGTTCGCAGCGACGTGATGCGCTCCGCAAGCGAGCGATGCGACACTTTTCAGCTTCAAAAGTCTCTCAGCTTAGTTTCAAGCTTCCCAGCTCGGGTTCAACTTCCAGAGGCCCCACAACTGGATCAAGCACTCTAGGAAGGACAGAACTCTCTCAGCAGAGTTCAGGGAGACTGGGGGTGAAGTCCTTTTGTTCCTGGGACTTCAAAAACAGGGAGCCAGCTCTTTTCAGGCCCTTGGAGATTCCTTCAAGACAGGGGACACAGCTTACAGCAAAGTCCTTCCCCTCTCCTTGGCAGCAAAGCAACAGCAGGTCAGTCCAGCAGAGCAACAGCAGGACAGTCTTCCTTCTTCAGAGTCAGCTTTCTCCTTGGCAGAGGTTCTTTCTTGATTCCAGGATGATCTAATTTTCTGTTGTCAGGGGTCCTGTACTTATACCCCTAAAGTCTTTGTTCTTTCTGTGCATGTGGGCCCTGAGCCCGGTCTGAACCAGTTCTGGGTGGATCCTGAGCACTTTGTTTTGCTGGCTGCATCTTTCCTTTCAGAGTGAGGGGCAGGGTCCTCAGCCGCCCAGCAGGAGGTGGAGCCAGCCTTGTGGCAGGCAGGCATAGCCCTATTCAGCCCAGGTGCTAACTCCTCCCACCACTCAGGTTGCAATTGCATTCATTCAGCCTAGTGCTGACTCATCCAGCCTCTGGGGGAATTCCCCAGCCCCTGTCACTCACAAACCAGACAGTCAATACACAAACAGGCCCAGGCACACAGACGGGTCAGACAAGAGAACAGCAACTTTCTAAAAGTGCTGTTCTCAAACACAGGATCTAAAAACCACCTTTCCTAAAAGATGTATTATTAAATTCTGAGTTCAGGGATACTAGATACTTATGTCCTATCTTGTTCCTATGGGAATAAATGCTGTTAACCACTGTAGCCAGCATCCCCCATGTTAACCTAGGGAGCAAGATAGCCTTACAATAGTGAAAAACGAAAATGGCTGTAATTCACTACCAGAGCATGTCACCTGCACTAGTACATGCTCTACCTTTCACATACACTGCACCCTGCCCAGGGGGGTACCTTGGGCCTTCCATAGGGGTGACTGATGTGCACGAAAAGGGAAGGGTTAGGCCTGGTCCGCGGGGACGCTGACCAGGAGGACATGGCAGTTCTAAACTGCCCATAGGCGCTGCAGTGGCAGGCCTGAGACACCATTTTTAGAGCTACTCCTGTGGGTGGCACAATCAGTGCTGCAGGCCCACTAGTAGCATTTGTCATCACCAGCCCTGGCACACCCAGTGCACTTTACTAGGGACTTCATGGTGATACAAATATGCCAAACATGTATATCCAATCAGAATAACAATTTACATGGGGAGCATATGCACTTTAGCACTGATCAGCAGTGGTAAAGTGCGCAGAGTCCTATTGCCAACAGCCACGGATCAGGAAAAATAAGGGAGGAAGAAGCAAAAAGTTTGGGGATGACCCTGCAAGAAGGGCCAGTTCCAACAATGGCTAAGCAAGAAAATATCTAC
Organism: Lissotriton vulgaris; assembly: GCF_964263255.1. Taxonomy (NCBI): domain Eukaryota; kingdom Metazoa; phylum Chordata; class Amphibia; order Caudata; family Salamandridae; genus Lissotriton; species Lissotriton vulgaris. Next base: position 683,298,993 of record NC_141685.1, on the reverse strand, counting down.
TTTCTAAAAGTGGTATTTTCAAACACATAATATAAAAATCATCTTCACAAAAAGATGCATTTTTATACTCTAAGTTCAGGCATACTAAACTCAATCTTTCTATCTTGTACCAATTGGTAGGTATACTTATACAATGTATCCTGTAGGACAGATAGCCTTTCAATAGTGTAAAACAATATACACTGTATTTCACTATCAGGGCATGTCACACATATCAGTACACCCCTTATCTTTCACAGACACTGCACCCTGCCCACAGGGATACCTTGGGCTAACCTCAGGGGTGACTCACATGTAAGAAAAGGGAAGGTTAAGGCCTAGCAAGTGGGTGCACTTTCCAGGTCGACATGGCAGTCGAGACTGCATGCAGACACTGCAGTGGCAGGTTGCGACCCCTTTGAAGCGCTGCTTGTGTGGGTGGCACAATCCGTACCGCAGGCCCACTAGAGGCATTTGACTTACAGGCCCTGGGGACAAATAGTGCTCTGTACTAGGGACTTAGTAGTAAGTCAAACAAGCCAATCATGGAAACACTGATCCATAATAACAAATTACACACAGAGAATATGCACTTTAGCACTGATTAGCAGTGGGAAAGTTCCCAGAGTCCTAAACCAACTAACACAGGGTAAAAAACAGAAGGTCCAAAAGCAGAAAGTCTGGGAATAAACCTGCTGGAAAAGCCAGATCTAACATTGATGAACAGCACTGCTTGGCCTTAATTCGATCAAGGAGGAACTGAGAGCCATCCGGCTCATGGTGGTACAGCATCATTATGTGTTAGATTCAATGACCGCGATGAAAGGAGGGCTATGTGCCAAGAACTACACAGATAATGGGACTTTAACTCTTGCCACCCAAGCATGGCACTGTTTACAAAGAGACAAGCGTGAGGAGGGAGGTGCTCTTGGACAGGAGTAGTTCTCGAAGTGGTTCTCCTGGCTCCCCCAGTGGTTTGCCTGATTGTGCACCTTGTTGCTACCTGTTTTCATAGAGTTGTTTTTTGTGTGTGGCTGCATACAGTAGCAGATTTCTTACTGTGAAAACGCAGTCCTCAAATTGGGTAGAATGCAAGTAGCTTGGAAAGTAGTAATTGCCCGAAACGAAAAACAGTCCCCCAATAATGTAACTGTCATGAAGTATGTATTAGGTAGTGTAGTTGAAATTTCAACTAGAGGGGGGAATGTTAATATTGAAAAAGTTGATGTCAATGTGAATAACAATACATTCATGTACAAAAACGAAATTGCATCTTTGTTGACTATTCACTTGTTATGAACTTCACGTCAACTCCGACTCAGAAATACGTAGTCAGGCAGGCTCTGCGACCCAGACCCGAGGTCACTGATTGACCGGTCACAGGTGGGGTAGCATGTACCTAGTAGACAAATGCTTGGACATAAATAAACCAATAAAGCACACACGGCTGGAGGGATGAGCACCTTCCCAAAACACCATAAAGTCACATGCCACATAATGTTAGGAACACTTAGTCAATCAGTACACAGCACACACAGTACACGCAGTGATCATGCACTCCCCATGCCGAACATCTGGACACATTATATACTGGCCGCATTGTGTTAACGCAAGCTCGAGGCCCACCTGAACTCCTCATCCAATTCTGGCTCCAAAGACAACGGTCTGTATTCCTTTCCAAAAAAGTATTGGCAAAACCATTTTATTGCATCCGATGAACTGTGTAAACGTCTGTTGGGCAGATTGTTATTGAGACAGTCCTTGGACACTATGCCTGTGACTATGCTCCCGGACAGATTTGTTTAATTAAACAAACTGTTCCTGTTTGGACAAATGCCTCTTGTCTCTTGTTTTTTTCAAGGTATTTCATGTTCAAGCAACACTAGTAGGAAAAAGTGCAGGACACTACAAGTGACTAAATGTACAGACCTAGCTTTGAATATCTTTGAAGAGTGCTTCCGCGACCAGTCCCTGTTGCTTGGGCTTTAATGGAAAAATGTTGAAGGAAACCAAATCATGAAAAAACTATTTTAAGAAAAGCCTATTTTCAGGAAATACAAATTAATTAAAATTTTAAGGAAACATTTTAAAGGAGAGATAATTTTAGGGAAAAAATACAAAATGACATTAAACCTGGGTGGAGTTTATCACTAGTGAGGAGATTTTGGGCTCAGGAATGGGTAATGACGAGGGATTTCTTAGTTGTCTTGAATAGGTGGAGTTTAGGATTGGTGAGGGGGTTTCAGAGTTCACAGATGAGTGGAGTTTAGGTGTAGTAAATTGCTTTTTTGTTCAGAGATGCATACATGTGAATAGACCCGATTCAGCCTGCAGACTCAGTGGTGTAACAATAGCCCCTGTAGCCCTCGCGGTGCAGGGGGCCCGAACTCCAGGGGACCCATCTGGCATTGTGCCTAGGCATTGGCAAGAGCTCTTGACTGGGTCTGGATTGTCAGAGGCCCTCTCCAAGTACTTTGCAGGGGGCGGGCTCAATTTTGTTACGCCACTGGGGAGAATCCTGTTTTTAAGCTAAAAATGGCCTTCTTTTGGTTTTCCCCCACCTGAGATTACTTCTGCTTAATAGAGGAAAACTGGAGCAATACATTCTCCTGATCATGTTATTTAAAATCTCTGACTTGCCTCTTCTTCAATGTTGGCAAATTTTGGGATGGGTGGAGTGTATGGGTGTTGAGTGGTTTTTAGGGTTGAAAGGTCCGTGCCCATGAATTCTAGATCTGTTCTAGAGCATTTTAACAGCATGTAAGCATAGAGGGGAGAAAATCGTTAATAACGCCAATCAATTCAATAGGAATTTCTCTGGACACATAATAACTTCAGACAACTACATTGGATAGTTAGTGTATTGCAAAGCCGAAAATAACTGAACATAGAGAAACCTTGTTAGACCCGGGATCCCTGGTTGGCTGAGGTAGGTACCTTAGGCCAAATAAGGATCCACGTTTCCACGTCAGGGAAAGGAAGGACCTCTTCTGAGATAGGCCTGCTCACCCCCTTGGAAGCTTGGCATGAGCAGTCAGGCTTATCTTCAAGGCAAATGTGTAAAGTATTTGCAACCACGCTCACAGCAACCAAATGATGACACCAAAAATAAACTCCACACAAGTTTTAGAAAAACTAGTATACATTTTATATAAAAAAGATATACCATAAGACCAACATATGCGTATTTGTAATATTCTTCCTGGCCCCATTGTTAGGCCAGCCAGCCCTTGTAAGTTCTGGTGATATTAATGAGCACTTCTAAACATTCCACTGTAATCCTAATATCATGTTCTGCAGTTTGTAATGCTAGAATCAGGCACTTTGCAATGTAAATATAATGGAATGCGTATCACAACAATCAGGTACTTTGCAATGTAAAATTAATGCAAAGCGTAATACAACCACCAGGTACGTCATTATGCAGGAATAAGGCAATGCATAATACACTAATCAGGTAGTTCGTTATGCAGGATTAACGCAATGCGTAATACGCTAAACGGGTAGTTTGTTATGCAGAAACAATGCAATGTGCCATACGACAATCAGGTATTTCGATATGCAGAAATAATGCTGTGCCTCATACACTAATCCGGTAGTCCGTTATGCAGGAATAATGCAATGCGTAATACACTAATCAGGTACTTTGTTATTCAAAAATTATGCAATGTGTAATACAACAATCAGGTACTCCGTTATGCTGAAATAGAGTAATCTGTAATATACTCTGGCACCGCTCATGGTGCCTGTGGTGGTCTCTCTGCCACTCATGCTGACTCGCAGGTAGCCTCTGACAACAGTTGCCCCCCCACACGGGTATGGTATAACAAGAAGTGCAGCTCCGCACTCCGGCCCTTGGCAATACGGGCCATGATACGAGCTGAAGCAGAGGTTTGTGCTTCTGGAATGAGAGAGAGGCCAAGAACATCTCCCTCCAAGCCCGCGCCCCGTCCCAGGAGTCGACACACGTTACCCAGGGGCACAAACTCACTCTCCTCTCCTCGTCCAGTGACTTGGGCCTCCGATGCAATCTTGGGGACTTGGCAACAGCAAGCTCAGGCCAGTGGCTTAGCTCCTCTGGGGCTGTTGGTCCGGGCGGGCACTACTGCTATGAAGATCTCAGGCTGCCACAGGACACACAGCGTCGCTGAGACTCCCTTTGGCTTCTGGTGCACGATCACCGGGCACTCCACATGAAGTTCTCAGGCTGCGCGATGAACACACACGCAGCGTCACTGAGACTCACTTTAACTCCGGGTGCAGGTTAACAAGGCAATCCTGATGAAGGTCTCCCACTGCACAAAGAACACGCACACAGCATCGTGGAGACTCACTTGGATTCCAGGTGCCTGATACAAGGCAATCCTCCCAAATATCTCATGCTGCACAAAGCACACACACAGATTCACTTGAATTCCGGGTACACAATAACAAGGCAATCCTCACGAAGGTCTCACGCTGCACAAAGCACATGCACACAGCGTTGTGAGACTCACTTGGATTCCGGTGCACACAATAACTGGACAATCCTCACAAAAGGTTCAGGCTGCAAAAAGCACACACACACAGCGTCGCTGATCCTCGCTTGGACTCCAGGTGCCCACGATCAGAGGGAACTGCTTACAAGGGTCTCAGACTACAACAAGCACATGCACACAGCGCCGCTGAGACTCTCCTGGAAACTTTTGTGTTCCTGAGTTTCCGCAGCAGGGAGCCAGATGGCCTCGGGTCCTTGGGGATAAGTTACTTCAGGATACAGCACATCAAAGTTATTTCAAGCAGGGGGACACAGCTCACAGGAAAGTCCCTTCAGCCTTTCCTTGGTTAAATCAGCAAAGTGCAGGCCAGCCCCAGGACACACAGTAAGGGTCAGTCCTTTCCTTCAGTCTATTCAGTTGTTTCTTCCTTGGCAAAGGTTCCTCTTGACCACTAAGTAGCTCCAGACTTGTTCAATCTTGATCAAGCCATGCTCCTAAGTTCAGGGGCTTCATCTCTCATAGTTTTACCCCTCAATGGCTTTGAAGTCTTTGTGTTCAGGGGCACTGACCCCTGTTCAAACAAGGTCTGGGTGCCTCTCTGCCAGTGACATCTTCTTCATTTGATTAGTGGGGTCTGAATTCTCAATCACTCAACAGGAGATGGGACAACTGTTTTATAACAGCAACCCAGGCCTTTTCACCTCTAAGGGCTACTCCTCCACTACACTTCAGATGCAGATCAGCTTGTTGCTGTCTCACCTCCTCCCCTGGGTCAAGACATTCCACAGATCCTATTGCTTTCAAATCCAGTCAATCCACAACCAGAGACACACAGAGCACAAAAACCCAGCCACTTCTAAAAGAGTGGATTATAAACAGACAATGCAAAAACCACCTTCACAGAAAGATGTGGTATTACATTGTGAGTTCAGGCATACCAAACTTCACCTCTCCATCTTAAGCCTTAGGGAAGATAGTCTGAAAAACATATTACACAGCCTTCCTATTCTATCCTATAGCTAAGATGGCCTTTCAACAGTGAAAATCAAAATTGAGATTATTTCACTGTCAGTACATGGTACACACCTTATTAGATTTCCTGACTTTCACATGCACTGCACTCTGCCTAAAGGGTACTCTGGACCTAACATAGGGGTGTCTGATGTGCATAGAAAGGGAAGGATAAGGTCCAGCAAGTTAGGGGAAACATGGCGGCAGTCGGCTGACTGCTGCAGTGCTCCGCTCCGCTCCCGCTTCAGATGCCGTAACTTACTCCGCACAGCTCGCTAAAATGAGCATTAACTTTCTCACAAGCGGCTAAACAACATCGGCAATTTAAAAAGAGGTATTTCGAGCAAATTTGATAGTGTTCCATCGCAGTTACTTACAGACAACGGTCCGCACACGCCTTGATGTGTATCAGCGAAGGAGAAGGCGTGCACCGCGGTATTGGTGAAGGGAGCTCTGAAACCGGCGGTTTCGCGGCCGGCAGTGGTCAACGCCCTTCGACTCCGATGAACGAGCAGTGCACACCTGGGCTGCTGCACTGGAGTCAGGCCGCCCTGGAGCTCCGCAGGAATAGGCGGTTACGGAGCCTCCGTGGCAATTCACTTTCAAGCCTCACGAAACAAAGCTGTAAGGACGCGCCTGTTCCCAGCACTCTACAGTGTATTTCTACGACAGATACCTTCACCAGGTCACACGTAAGTGTTTTGCACGAAGAGGATGAAGAGGAGGATGTAGCTCGTAGAGACAACATTCATAAGGTAAAAGGGGGATGTGAATTGAAAGCAGCAAATTTATCTCTTGAATGTATGTATGCTGCAGAGGCTGACAAGGCTAACAAGAACCTTAAAGGTAAAAGCGCAGCGAGGGGCCTGGAGAGGGTTGGCGCTTCCCGCAAAAGAAGGGATAAAGGGGTACTGCTAACCTCGGGGGAGAAGCTGGTAAGGGAGCTGTCTGAGGAATCAGATAATGTTCTAGACTCTGCTAAAGCGTCCTTTGATTTGAAAGCCTTGAGAACGTCCTCGTACCTCTCGGCAGAAGTTAAAGCAAAGAGGGGGAGAAAGCGAAACAAGACAAAGCCTCTTGCTGACCCCGTCCCCAAAATCACCCCTTCTCTGTGATCTTACTTCAAGGTTATCCCACAAGTGCTGGAAATAGGACAGGATCACCTACAGAGGGACAGCACTCCTAACGATTACAATCCGGGGTCTAGAGACATGGCGTCACTTGAACAAGACCTAGCCTCAGCCTCAGCCTCAGTTCTCATTAATCCTATAGACAGCATTGCCTTACAGGAAGAATTCGACTCTGACTTTGTATCATACACAGCAGTACACTCCTGCTTGGGAGGGAGCGGAGATCCACATAACGATCCACATAACGGTCAGACCGGGCAAGCAGGTCCAGTTGTTGAAGACACCACTGCAGGATCACAGAAAGTCATTGCCACAGTACCGATTGAGGTACCCTCACGTTCAGAGAGTAGTCGGGAAGACCCTCCCAACAACTTAGTCTTAAAAGCTGGAGTACTTTCAGAGCCTTTTTCCGCTTCAGATCCCCCCCCAATTCTTCGGTCGGTGATCCTCTACCTCGTCTGGGAGAAGATGGAGCTCTAGTCTCTATTTTAGCACCCATTTCAATTGCCTCGCTGCAACAGATGTTCGCATCTCTATCTGCCGAGATTAAGGAAGGCTTTGCAGAGTCGGCTTCAAATCAAAGAGATATAAGGAACTTTTGTGAAGCACTTGACGAAAAGATAGCTAATCTGTCGGTAAGAACACAAGCCTTGGAAGAAACAGTGGGTCAAATCTCCATGCGAGCTGAGGGCACCCAGGAAGATATATTGAAGTTAAAGAGGGAAGATCTGGCTATATCAGAAAGAATGGAGGTTTTGGAAAATAACGTCAGGCGCAGTAATATACGTATTCTGAATGTTCCTGAAGGTAGCGAAGGCACCGACATTAAGAGCTACATAATCTCGCTACTAAAAGATTCTCTTAGTCTCCCCCACACTCCTGAGGAATTAGCGTTGGATATTCAACGAATCCATAAGGATCCTTTCAGGCGCAATCCGCAGAAGGCTAAGCCGAGAAAAATCCTTGTTAACTTCCACACTTATTCTTTGAAGGAGCATATTCTGAACTTGGCCTTAAAACATAAATCGCTAACAGGCAAAGGCTTTAACTTTCAAATACGCTCTGACCTGTCCAGATTCACCCTTGATAAACAGTGGGAGCTAGGCAGAAGAATGGATGCCTTTCGTAAACTAGGTGCAACGGTGCAGATGGGCTTCCCCGCATCCCTTAAGATTATGTTGGACAATAAAATGCACAATATTCGATCGGTGCAGGCCACAGATGAACTACTAATGTCTTTAGGTAGCAGGAAGGAGAAGGGTGCTAGCTGAGGGTTAAAAGGGAAAAAAAACGCTCTTCTTCAACTGAAATAACCTCCCTCTAATGTAATTTCTCTTTTACACAGGTTTTAGGCCTAGGCTTAATACTAAAAAAAAAAAAAAAAAAGAGAGAGAAGAAGGGAGAGTATGAGGAAAAAATAAATAAATATCAGAACTATTCAAAATCCATGCTCGCAACATATATATGGCGAGTTATCATGTTAAAATTGTGAGGCACACGAGGTGGGGACGGGGAAGAGCTAGGGGCACTTACTTCCGGAATTTTCCGGGTAGTGAGTTCAGGGGTTTCCCATGGGAGGGGGGGTCACTGGGGGGTGAAGGTGAAGGGGGTAGCAAAAATGAAAAAAAAAATATCCACTCTTGATAAAGCTCCAATCATCACATTTTGTAGTTATTTTCTCCCAATCTTTCTTTTTTCTTGTTGGCAGATAAAAATAAACATGGGAATTTACAAGCAGATAGTCTTGAAATATAGTCCCTATTCCAAGAACTATGAGCAGGCCTAGGATCTTATCCTGGAATGTCAATGGTCTCCGCACCAGACCTCGTGCTAATAAAATCGTGCAGTACCTTCGAGACGTGGATGCCGAGATCATTATACTCCAGGAGACACACTTAATCGAAAGTGAAGAGCTTGAGCTAGCTAAGAGGAATAGGTGGATAGAATCCTCTATTTCAACATCTCAATCACTAAACACGCGGGGGTCTCTATTTTATTTAAAAAATCTTCGAATTTGAATCTGAAAATTTTACAACAGAAAGTAGACTCCGGAGGGAGATGGGCCATTGCAGCAGTAGAGATAGGTGGGGTGGCAATAACATTGGCAGGATATTATGGGCCAAACTGCGATGATCCTTCTGCACTAGAATCCCTATTCCAACACCTTTTGAGTTTTCCTGAACCGGTGATTATAACCGGCGACTTTAACATCACCATCAACCCTCTACTGGATAAATCTCCTAGAAGCAGACAACAAGTTCCCTCTAAATCCAGAAACTGTCTATTAGGCTTAATGAAACAATATGGATATGTCGATATTTGGCGACTAAGAGAGGGCCTGAGACAGGGTTTCTCATTTAGAAATCTCAAATATAGAAATAGTTCAAGAATAGACTTCATCCTAACTAGTAGAGCTTTGGTCGATTCTATTATCTCAGTAGACTATATTCCATTACATTTATCAGACCATTCCGCGATGAAGCTGGAAATGGAATGGGGCTGTAAGTCTTCCTCTAGATTGTGGTCCTTTGATAGGTCATTTCTTACATCAACAGATGATATAGAGTTTCTCCAGTTAGAGGCACACGAGTTTTTTATTTCTAATATGGACACAGCCCGAGCAGGCATAGTATGGGACGCTTTTAAGTGTACACTAAGAGGCATAGTTAAGAATAGGGTAGCTCATAGAAGAAGGCAGTACAGGGAAGAGATATCTTCTATTGAGAATAGTATGTCTGTCATTCAGTCCAACATAGATACTGACAGAACTTTAGATAGCCACAACTTATCCCTAAAACTTGCAGAGCTAGACGGGCTTAAAAATAGCTTGTCCTCGATCATAGAGAAGCGAGTCTTGCAGAAATGGGAGGCAAGCAAACTTTCTCATTTCCAGTACGGGGAGGGTGCAGGAAGGTTGTTGGCCTGGAAAATTAAATCAGATCGGGTTCGTAATAATATTGCCTCGGTTACATCAGATAAGGGCACCTTTTCCAGTGATGCAGAAATTAGAGAGACTTTCAAAACATTCTTCCAATCAATTTATCACGAAGATCTCGAAGTTACTACTAACGACGTTTGTAACTGGTTAGAGGATATCTCCCTTCCATCTCTGTCACTCGAGCAGAGCAGGTTTCTGGAAGAGGAAATATGTATAGCTGAAGTAGAGCAGGCTATAAGGGGATCAAAAGGGGGTAAGGCGGCAGGAACCGACGGTCTACCGAGCGAAGTATAGAAACATTTGATTTCAGAGGTGTCCCCAATTTTAGCGGCTCTGTTTAACCAAATATTGAGGGAAGGAGACGCACCGCCTGCCTCATGGGATAATGCCTCAATAACGCTTATTTTAAAGCCAGGGAAGTCCCCCTCTGATTGTGGCTCGTATCGGCCTATTTCAGTCTTGAACGCTGACTATAAAATCTTTGCCACTATACTGGCCAAACGGCTTGGCCAGGTTGTGCCCGATATACTTCACTCTAATCAAAAAGGTTTCATAAGAGGGAGACAGTTATATGAGCTTACTTATGAATTAATAGGATCTATTGATGTGGCCATAAAAGAAGTTCTTCCCTTATCTATTCTCACGTTGGATGCTACCAAGGCCTTCGACAGGGTAAATTGGTTATACCTGTCGGAGGCCTTGAAAAAATTTAACGTCGGAGATAAATTTCGTAGGGCAATAGATTTGTTATATCGTAGCCCTTCAATCCTGATTAATGGGGGCCTTACCGTCCCATTTAAAGTAACCAGAGGCACCCGACAGGGCTGTACCCTGTCTCCCCTCCTTTTCGACTTGTATATAGAGCCCTTTGCACAAACATTAAGAGACAGCGCCCTTATTAAACCTTTTATATTCGGTGATTGGGAAAAAAGGTGGCACTTTATGCTGATGATATAATGATTTTCACGACAGATATCAATGCAGCATATCCAGAGGTCATAGATCTAGCTCTTAAATTTGGCAAAATCTCAGGATACGAAGTGAATGCCTCTAAAACAGAGTCAATGACTAGGAACATCGATTTAACTACCTTTAATGAAACATCAAGACCTCAATTACGATACCTGGGGATAAATATAGTTAAAGACATTGACCTGATCACTTCTTTAAATTTTGCTAAAATAGCAGCACAGTGCCGAAAAAATATGAGAGATTGGTCACATCTTCCACTTACTATCCTAGGTAAGGTTAACTTGGTAAAAATGTGTATTCTGCCAAAGATTTCTTTTTTATTTAATTCAATCCCACTTTTCTTTGATCCTAAATTAATCTCTAAACTGCAAAGTGCGATTTCTACTTTTATTTGGAATAGTAAGAGCCCAAGAATCTCTTGGAAGAAAATAAGACGCCGCAGAGAGAAGGGAGGGCTAGCGGGACCGGATCTTCAGATCTACGCATGGGCGTTTCAGCTCTCGCATTCACGCATGTTGCTAAAAATACCAGCAAGAACAGGGGTAGGCCATATGTTCTCTACTTTATTGAACTGTGAGGGAGTTGGACAGGGCAGGTTTTTGTTTAAATTTGGAGACCCAAAATTTAAAAAAAAAAAAAATTGAAGATTTTGCAGGGGATAGCTTCCACATGGTACAGAATGAGGCACGCAATTAAATTGGGGTATTACTTAGAGAAAGCTCCGATATGGGACCTACCAGCTCCCCCAGCTTGGGCAGAAGACACATTAACTCAACCACTAAGAGAGGCCGGTATCAACACCTGGGGAGACCTGTTTATGGACGGAACTCTACTCCCTTGGGACTACTTAACAAACAAGGTCGGGCCAAGCCTGTCTAGATTCAAATTTATACAAATCTCAAGCTGGTCCCAGGCATACAACTTACAGCCATCCCGGAGTAGCAGTTTACCTATAGGCGGCACTAGTGAATTCGTGACATGCCTGTTGGATAGTCCCCCTGTAAAGAAGGAAATATCACTTTGGTATAAAAAGATCATGGAGGAAATAGATGGTAAATTTTGCCTTCCTACAACATTATGGGCCGATTCATTGCCAGGAATAGACGTGGAGGAGCTTTGGTCAGCTTCCTGTGTGGTACTGTGGGACCTGGTTAAACCTGCTTGGCTCCGTAGGAACCACCTTTTTACAATACACAGGGCTTACTACTCCCCGCAGAGGCTGTCAAAATTCTCCTCGACAGGCCCGGTCTCGTGCCCAAGGTGCGGACTTGTTGCCGCATCCGACATCCATATGTTTTATGAATGCCCAAAAGTAACTTCATTCTGGGACTCTATAGGAACCAACCTATCTTTGTCATTAAGCTCTCACATCTCCATTGATCTCGCCCTCGTTATTTTTGGCCTGAAGGGCAAAGCCCGTAATGCAGCCTCCAACCTTGTGTTTTATTCTATTTTGGCGGCGCGCAGGGAGATCTGTAGACACTGGAAGGAGGCCCAGCCCCCTACTATACATGAATGGCGTACCTGGGTCCTCCAGATTTCTAAACTCGACCTAGCCAGAGGTGGAAATCCGAGCAGGAGAGCCTTTTGGACACAGCTGGCGCGGTCGCATTGAGCCTGGGGTTTTTTTGGGGTTTTTTTTCCCCCAGGGTCCTATGATTAGTGCGAGCATTGCCTTCCGCTGTTTCTATGGTGAAGAGTCATGGAGCAATCAGGGTCACAGTGTCTCGGGCACTATCTACCAATGAACAGCCCTAAGCAAGATCCCTCAAGGCTTGTGTGAATGTGCTGCTGGGATCCGGCCTCCCCCCCCTCACTTAAGATTTCGCTGCCAGCTAACACTGAGACGGTACAGAAGCAAAGCCAGTTTTCTTTGCTCTGTGGCGTATTCTTGGTTTGATAGATTGGAGCCATGCACGCAAATGAGGATACAAAAGAAAAAAAAAAAAAAAGGTCCAGCAAGTTAGTGCACTTGTCAGAAACACATGACAGTTTCACAAACTGCGCACAGGCCCTTCAATGGCAGGTCTGAGTTCCCTTTTTAAGGCTACTTGTGTGGGTGGCACAATTAGTGATGCGCGCACACTCAGAGGCTGATCTCAAGTCTCTTTATTTAAACAGACCGTTTAATTTATGCCCCGTAGCTCATTATTGCACCGGTAAAGAGATTTATACGGCAGCCTTCGAACCGTGCATTACATCGCATGCTGAGTTTGTATTCCGTTAATTGTGGCACCAACATCTTAACTTTTCCGTCCTCCAGCACTATTCATGGCGGTTGGCCGCTCACTCCTTATTTATTACAAAAGAAGGTTCTTACTCACATGCCGCTCAGTCTGTATTACCACTGGGCTATCAACTAAGGGACCTGAGTATTAATAGGTGTTTGCACAAAGTTAGGAAGTAGGGGGCCACCGTGCATCGCATGATAAATGCCAAATGTGATGGCGAGATTACATTTAGTGATTCACTGAACCATAGCAGACGCAATTGTAAGAGGCATCATTTTCAACATAATTCACAATTTTTTTTAGGACAATCTCTGCCAGGATACATCCAGTTCCCACCCACACAAGCAACGTTTCTGCTCCTTTGCCTATACTGTGAAGAATCTCTTCGGGTAAGGCATTCCACACCTTCAATAACTAACACAACACACTTCTTCCATCAAAGCCGATATTGACAGATATCTGTTTTCCACAGCGAACTCCGTCCTGTAGCACCATCAGCTATCGCTTCTGTTCTGCCTCATCTGTTAGCGCCAGCCGCCCCCCCCCCTCGCCTTCCCACTTTCCTCACACTGAGGTAAGCACTATAAAAGCTCACTCAATACGTAATCAGGAACTATGTTAAGTATCTGTATCTCACTATCTCTCCTTCCTCTCACCTCTATAGTGCCCGGCTGGGTCCAGTGTGAGTACCTTTTCCTTTTTCCTCACTTAACCTGTGTTCTCACCTTATTCACGTGGCTGTGCGTACGCATTGTTTTTTGTTCCAGGTATTGTCCTATTTATGGCCTTCCGTGTATTTATTTACCCTAGAACAACAATCCCACTAGACTAGAGCTTATGCCACTCTCCTTTTGAATTCACAGATGTCCCTATATTATTAGGTCCTGAGGAGACCATAAATTGTTTGAAGGGTCGAAATGCCGTCGAAAATGAATCATTATACCAGCACTAATTATTGTCTATAATGTTGGAAGAAACTGTTGAAAATACTAATGATCGTTTGTCAAGAATAATGGAAACCAAGCTGTAACTGTCACAAATGTCACTACATTTATCTTTTTGGTTCCAATTTTGCACTGGGGACACTATGCACCAATCTTTTTGTACTTAAGAAATAGTTTTTCTCAAATAATTGCTATAAACTTCTAAAAAACGAAAGAACAGTGTACTCGCCTACCTCTTTGTCTGAAATCCACTCAACCCATATACATTGCCATTGTGCATTCTTAATTATCCATGTAACCAACCAATGTTTCTACAAGAACCGTTGTTTCTTGATATACAATACGTACCCTGGCTCTCTGTGAGTAGGGTTTCCCTTGTGTTTGTTGAGCAGGCCCACTAGTGACATTTGCATTACCAGCCCGGGCACACATAGTGCACTTTACTAGGGACTTTACTAGTAAGGCAAACATACCAATCATGGAAAACAAATTACCATTACACTTTATACAGGGAACATTTGCACTTTGACACTGTTTAGCAGTGGCAAAGTTCCAAAGCATCTAAGTTTGTAAAACAAAATCTATCACAGCGCAAAAAATAGAGGAGGAAGAGGCAAAAAGTCAGGGGGAATCACACCATAAAATGGCAGGTCTAACACACCTCAAGATGAGAGTGTAAAAATACTTTGGAATAAACATAAAGCCAAATCTGCAAATAAAGTTGAGTCGGTGCAAAATGCACAAAACAATCAACTCAAGAAATAGAATGCAGAGTGTTAGACCTGGCACCATTGGCGTGGGTCTCCCTTCCATTTTTGCCGTTGCCACATGTATTTTTGCTGGTGTTAGATGCTTTGGGCACTGTGCCACTGCTGCCCAGTGCCACAGTGCGAGTGTTCCCTGTTGTAAATTGATGTATGGATTAGTGATTCCATGATTGGCTGTTTGGTTTACTTGTCAGACCCTAGTACAGTGCACTGCGTGTGCCCAGGGTGTGTAAATCCAAATGCTGCTGTTGGGCCTGCATCACTGGTTGCGCCACCCACAGAAACAGCCTTGTAAAATGTGTCTAAGGTCTGCCATTGTAGACCCTGCGTGCAGTCTGGCACTGTCATGTTGACTGGGCAAGTGCACCTACTTGCCATTCCCTAAACTTTCCCTTTTCTTCATATCAGACACTCCTATGGTGGGACCAAGAGCAGGGTGCATTGTAAGTATAAGGTAGGACAATCCCTGATGTGTTTGGCATGTCCTAATTGTGAATCACAGCCATTTTCGTTTTTCACTATTGCAAGGTTACCTGTTCTCCATAGGCCAGAATGGGCTGTTAGATTATTACATTTTTATAACCCTAACTGACTCAGAGAACATGGTAGAGATTTGAGTTTAGTATGCTGGACTCAGAATAATAAAATACATCTTTTAGTGAAGTTGGTTTTAATATTCTGTGTTTCAAAATACCACTTTTAGAAAGTAGGTATTTTCTTGTCTAACTATCCAAAGCCTGCCTCTGCTAGCTAGGTTGTGTATTTGTTTGTCTGGTTTTGTGAATGACAGGGCTGGGGTATTCCAAGAGACAGGATGAGTCAGCCCAGTGGTGAATAGAGAGATCTGCATCTAGATGGGAGGGAGGAGTTGCACCTGAACCTTGAATAGAGCTGTGCCTGCCTTACACAATTCAGGCCCCACCTCCTGGGGTGCGGCTGATGTTTCTGCCCTGCACACTGAAAGAAGAGAAGGAGTCCTGTCAACAAATTGATCCAGGGCTGTGCTTTCCCTCCACAATGCTGTCTCCACCACCTGTGGGGCGTCTGAGGTTTCTGCCCTGCACTGTGAAAGGAAAGAAGAAGTCTGGTAAACAGAGTGCTTCAGAACCGGTTTGGACTGGGCAAAGGCCCTTCCCCTCAGAGAACAAAGGATTTTGGGGTATGAATATTGGAAACCTGATCCCGTGAAATTCGATCACTTTTGGACTACAAAAAGAAACCTCTGCTGAGGAGAGGAACCTGAAGAAACTGAGGAGAGACTATTCCTAAGCTGAAGTGCTGCTTAGGGGATTGGCCTGCAGTGGTTGCCTGACTGCCAAAGGGAGGAGAAAGAACTTTGTGTGCTTTACTTTCAACTTGTGAAGGATCTCCAAGGGCTTGGAAAGAGCTTGCCTCCTGCTGAAGTCTCAAGGACAACAGACTTCAATCCCTGCTCCCCAGAGTTCTTTTGGAAGTGCCTGCTGCTGTTTTCGGCCTTCTGAGGGACTGCGTGTCACAAAGAGCTGTAAGCACGACTCAATGAGAACGAAGCGTATCGCCGTCGATGCTGCTGCCGTCGCACTTGTCGCATCGTGTGGAAGCTTCACGCAAATGTGAGAGAAGAGTGTCGCAGCTGAAGCTGTTGCCATTGCACTTCTGAACAAGGGTGTCGCCGCTGCAGTCCACGCATCGAACTGAGAACTTCTAGCTAAGCATGGGCGAATTTTGCGAATCTCGCGTTCGCGAATTTTGCGGATTTGCGAACTCGCAATCCGCAAAATCCGCGAATTCTCGCGAATTTGCGGATTTTTTTTTGTGTGTTTGCGCGGGTTTCTGCCAGTTCGCGAGGGTTTTGTACACTTTCGCAAATTGCGAACTTACCTGTCGGGTCGCAAGTTTCGCGAACTTGTTGTTTCTACGTGTCCAGCCTGTTTGGGACACTCTTCTTCATCACTGCCACTCTCTGTCACCACTGCCACTCTCTGACTACTCATGCCACCCTCTGGCCCACCCATGCCACCCTCTGTTTCATCACCACACCCTCTGGTTGTCCAGTGTACATTATTTTCGGCAAAGCAAAGCACACCTTCCCTGCCTCAAGTGACCTGAATTAATTTGGGGCTGATTAATGTGTCACAGAATATTTTTTTAGCTGGCACCTGCTTCCTTAGTGCGCCCAGATTAGTGATCTTTTGCACTTGCTAAGTGCTTTCATTGTTGCAAAATTAGTTACAACACCTGCCCTGCCCCAACTGACAATAATGAATTAGGGGCTGATTAATGGATTTTAACTTCCAGCCTGGCTCCTGCTTGTCTCCCTTAGCTGTAATTCAGGACCTTTGTGGCATATGTTTAACTATTCTGAGGTTCAGAGCAGGGTCACATAATAGTTGCAACTGGCAACTGAACTCTGGAGGGGCCCCTCAGGAAGCACTACAGGAAATGGCTACTAATGATGAGCCTGAACTTTTGAACCTGGCAAGTAGTTTCAGTTTTGCTAAGATCGTATTTCTGCAATTTAGCACTTATTCGCGGGGCGCGAAGTTGTACTGGGAAGCCGCGAACTCACGCGAACAGTGCGAGCAGTGCGAGCAAAATCCGCTGCTCGCGGATTTGCGGATTTTGCTGGAGATTCGCGAATCTCGCGGATTGCGAATTTCCCGAAAATCCGCAAAATCCGCGAGCGAAACGCATTTTCCGCCCATACCTACTTCTAGCATCCCCGGAGAAGCGTGCCGCATCTCGAAGATCTTCACGTCTTTCTTTCTTTGCACCTGAACTTTGCCGCATTTGCCTCACTGCGGCATTGCTTGTTGTGGAAGCGCAACGCATCGAAAGGTACATTGACGCAAAGTGTCGCATCTTAAGAACTGAACTGAACTAAGCGAAAACTACAATTTTTAAAGTAACAGTATTGTGTATTTTTGTTGTTTATGGTCTTGTGGTAAATCTATATAAAGTATACTTATTTTTGATATAAAACCTGGTGTGGTGTCCATCTGCAGTGTTGTCACTGGGTTACTGTATGTGGTCACAAATGTTTTACACACTGCCTCTGAGATAAGCCTCTCTGCTCATGCCGAGCTACCAAGGGGGTGAGCAGGGGTTATTTTAGGAGTGTACCCCCTTACCCTGACTAGAAGCAAGGGTCCCGATTTGTCACAAGTACCTACCTGTGCCAAGTAGAGACCCCCAAATCTAACACAGAGCATCAGAAAACATGTGTCAGAATGTCCCTGCATCAAGGGTTGATGAAGGTAAAGCATCAATCTATCCCTACACTAGTGCTAAAGTGACATCCCTACTTAAGCATCCTCAGGGAAAGAAATAAAAGGTGTCAGCATGTGGAGTCTTCCTAAGAAGTCGCTCCACTATCAATGGGTCGGATAGCATAAAGCTATAGAGACAGAGCTCTTTCTGAAATGCTCTCTCTCTGAAGGCAGAGAAGAAGTGGGCTGATTTCTCTGCTTCCAATATCCCAATATTACAGGTATCTTCTCAAGAGTCCTTGCAGGTCACACCATCCACCTCAACCATGGTCTCATAGGTACTTTTCCATGGGACAAAGATGTTCCTGAACTGTAACATATTGACCTTGATGCCCAGGCCTGCTCCATTGTGAAAAAAAACAACAGTTCTCCTTATCTGGTTTAGCTTACAATGTATCACTGTCTCTCCTTGCCTAAATAATATAACCAAGACATTATTCTAGCTAACAAGGATGCTTCTTCCATCTGCAACACAGACGTGTGAAAGAACGAAAATTGCAGAACACATGAAATTCAAACTGTTAATTCTAAAGCAAGAGCTTCCAAGGAAATGAGAGTACTTTACATGCAGCCAACAAAAATCCGGATCAACTCTGCAAAATTATTAGTAGGAAATGGAACAAAATGGTAACAAATCCTAACCTGCATATTTTGGCATAATTAAGTAAACCCACACTAACAGGAGATCCACCTATTGACACAAGCATCTTCAATTGACATCTTCAATGACTGGCTGACTATGTTAGCCAACAAAATGGCCCCAATTCCCGGGGAAAACCTCCACCCCTTGGTTTACCCCTCAGGTCAAAGAGCTACTAAGCAAATGCAGGAAACTTGAGTGTAAATGGAGGATGCAATATAACAACAATGATTCACTATCTTCAGAACAGCACTGAAAGCATATCATAGGTTGATCAAACACGAAAAGAAAGTTTACTACACTAACCTCATTAAGCAGGCAGCGTTCGATTAAAAAATGATTTTCATAATTGTTCAATCTTTCACCCACCCTAAGATATTCAATCAGGAAATTCCCCCTTCACAACAACTGTGTGATCAGATTGCAGACTATTTCGATGACAAGCGGTACAAAAGAGGGTGGTGATGGACGGAGCATCTGAATCAATCAAACACTCACACCCAGTCAAAAGATCTGGGTTTATTCCATCACCGTTCTTTAGCCCACTCTGCCACCCCAGTTCAGACATGGCTATATGCAAATCAGTCTGACCCTGTGCCTCATGGGAACAGTGCAGCCCGAACTGCCAAGCCTTGTCTTCCCTGGACCGGAAACAAGCTTCCGAGGACCGGTTTCTGGCATTCCAGCCGTCTTCAGCCCGGCTTGCTTGAATCCAGTGGCAAAGTGAACAAGGGACTCACGTCTGAGTATACCCTGCCACACTTATGGTGGCCAAAAGTGGTACAAAGGGGGTGATGATGGACGGGGCATCTGAATCAATCAAACACTCACACCCAGTCAAAAGATCTGGGTTTATTCCATCACCATTCTTTAGCCCACTCTGCCACCCCAGTTCAGACATAGCTATATGCAAATCAGTCTGACCCTGTGCCTCATGGGAACAGTGCAGCTTGAACTGCCAAGCCATGTCTTCCCTGGACGGGAAACAAGCTTCCGAGGACCGGTTTCTGGCATTCCAGCCGTCTTCAGCCCGGCTTGCTTGAATCCAGTGGCAAAGTGAGCAAGGGACTCACGTCTGAGTATACCCTGCCACACTTATGGTGGCCAAAAGCGGTACAAAAGGGGGTGGTCATGGACGGAGCATCTGAATCAATCAAACACTCACACCCAGTCAAAAGATCTGGGTTTATTCCATCACCGTTCTTTAGCCCACTCTGCCATCCCAGTTCAGACATGGCTATATGCAAATCAGTCTGACCCTGTGCCTCATGGAAACAGTGCAGCCCGAACTGCCAAGCCATGTCTTCCCTGGACCGGAAACAAGCTTCCGAGGACCGGTGTCTGGCATTCCTGCCGTCTTCAGCCCGGCTTGCTTGAATCCAGTGGCAAAGTGAGCAAGGGACTCACGTCTGAGTATACCTGCCACACTTATGGTGGCCAAAAGCGGTACAAAAGGGGATGGTGATGGACGGAGCATCTGAATCAATCAAACACTCACACCCAGTCAAAGGATCTGGGTTTATTCCATCACCATTCTTTAGCCCACTCTGCCACCCCAGTTCAGACATGGCTATATGCAAATCAGTCTGACCCTGTGCCTCATGGGAACAGTGCAGCCCGAACTGCCTAGCCATGTCTTCCCTGGACCGGAAACAAGCTTCCGAGGACCGGTTTCTGGCATTCCAGCCGTCTTCAGCCCGGCTTGCTTGAATCCAGTGGCAAAGTGAGCAAGGGACTCACGTCTGAGTATACCCTGCCACACTTATGGTGGCCAAAAGCGGTACAAAAGGGGGTGGTGATGGACGGAGCATCTGAATCAATCAAACACTCACACCCAGTCAAAAGATCTGGGTTTATTCCATCACTGTTCTTTAGCCCACTCTGCCACCCCAGTTCAGACATGGCTATATGCAAATCAGTCTGACCCTGTGCCTCATGGGAACAGTGCAGCCCGAACTGCCAAGCCATGTCTTCCCTGGACCGGAAACAAGCTTCCGAGGACCGGTTTCTGGCATTCCAGCCGTCTTCAGCCCGGCTTGCTTGAATCCAGTGGCAAAGTGAGCAAGAGACTCACGTCTGAGTTTACCCTGCCACACTTATGGTGGCCAAAAGTGGTACAAAAGGGGGTGGTGATGGAGGGAGCATCTGAATCAATCAAACACTCACACCCAATCAAAAGATCTGGGTTTATTCCATCACAGTTCTTTAGCCCACTCTGCCACCCCAGTTCAGACATGGCTATATGCAAATCAGTCTGACCCTGTGCCTCATGGGAACCGTGCAGCCCGAACTGCCAAGCCATGTCTTCCCTGGACCGGAAACAAGCTTCCGAGGACCGGTTTCTGGCATTCCAGTCATTTCGATGACAAGGTCAGTGACCTCAGTGAGATTTTTTTCAACAGATATACAGCCTACTGAAGGGCCAATCAGAATTCAGAAAATAGACCACTGCTGAATCATTTTAATGAGATCCTCCTTGAACAGTCCAGACAGGCTATCTTGACATGTAAATCGGGCTCTCTAGGCGATCCTTGCCCCCAAAAAATTCTACATGCTTTGATTATACTGTTAATCCCATTATTAATCAGAATATTAACTCTTCACTTAGACAGGCAGTAGTACCAGACAGCTGGAAAGTCACATCGATTAAACCTCTTCAAAAGAAACATTTTGCGGATCCTACCACTTTGAACAAACTCAGACCTATTTCTTTACTGCCCTGCTTTAGCTGGATAACAGAGAAACTTGGAAACAAGCAACTAAATGACTTCCTCCTATTAAACAATGGGTTACACCCCAGGCAATCAGGTTTCAGGGTTGGGTATTCAACAGAATCAGCGCTCCTACACACCGCGGAGACGCTAAAATTCGCTTTGGATCAATAAAAAATGGCAGTGCTGATTCTGTTGGACCTATCAGCCGCATTCAATACTGTTTCCCATGTTGCTCTGGGTAAACGGTTAAGACGTGCAGGGATTTCACAGAAGGCACTGGCTAGTTTAGACATCCTTCCTGGGAAACAGAAGACAATCAGTAACACTCGGCAGCTGCACTTCATCTGAGAAGCAGCTGCGCTCAGGTGTGCCTCAGGGCTCAATTTTGAGCCCCGCACTTTTTAACATATATGTTTTGCGCCTGCTAGATCTAATATCATCTTTTGACATTGAGACTGTGTCCTACTCTCATGATACACAGCTCATCCTTACCCTGGATAAAGAATCCACAGCAGCTGAAGAAAATTTCCAACAATGTCTCTTGGCTGTCTTCGAATGGATGAAGACCAACCACCTTAAATGTAGCAGCCAAAAGGCTGAGATTCTGCTGCTGGGAAAATGTAATCTCTTTTCACCCAAAATTTGGTGGCCAATCGCTGCAGCCCTCCCCCCAATAGTGTGGACACTGCAAAAAATCTAGGAGTACAATGTGATAACTTTCTCTTTTCATCAGCAGGCCCTGTCGGTTGCAGGATCTTGTTTTCATTGGATAAATACTCTGAAAAAATCATTTGACCTCCTGCAAGCCATAGCTCACATATCCGTGGCAGTGGCGATGATCTTATCACGATTAGATTATTGTGACAGTCTCTATGCAGGTATAAAAAAGAGAAATCTAAAGAAGCTGCAGACTGTACAAAATGCAGCAGAACGAATGGCACTGAATTTACCAAACGGGTCCTCTGCCTCCGTGGATCTTTACATTCTCCACTGGCTACCCATACACACGATAATTCCCTTTAAAATCCTTGTGATAACCTTCAGAGCTGTAAAACAAAGTGGTCCCAAATACCTTAGGACCAGATTAAAAGCCTATGTACCTGCTCGCAACTTGAGATCCTCTAAGGAAAATCTACTAGCGCCCCCCTCCCCCCCCATTTTCGTTTGAAGTCCAGAGGAGGAAAATCCATGGTTGTTCTAGGGACAAAAGCCTGAAATTATTTACCTACCCAATTGAGACTTAATCAGACGGAGCCCATCTTTAAGAAAAAAATGAAAACTTGGATTTTCACAGTTCCAGACAGTCTGGCCCTATCTTTTATCTGACTACAGCGACATTAGAGACCACACTCCCTTGACATCCTCTCTCAGCGCCAAGATGCTCCATTGGAGTGATAGCCAGGGCTTTATAAATGACATCATTCATTCATTCATTCAAATGCAGTCCAGGCCTACAGGATTCAGCTAACATAAGAAAAACAGCGTATGAGCTTCACAAACTGCATTAAAAATGAGGCATGTTTTATTTAATAGTTCAACCTACAGGGAAAATGACACAATGAAGAAACACATTTATTAATGAATGGTTGTCAGTTGCACAACACAAGTTCTTCACATTAGTGTTTTCTACTAGTTATGTTTACTTTCTACATTAACTCTTCCCATTTGCTATTCACTGGCCTAAATACATCACACTTTACATTATTACATTTCATTGTAGGAAGGTACGTTTTTCATTTCACATAGATAATTACCGTCCCTGTGACCCACTTCCCTTGTCCACCCCGCCGCGCAAACCCACCCACCCATTTTGCCGGCCGCAACTACCTGCATGTCCTGTGGTGTGTGGATCGGCCTGCATGTCCTGTGGTGTGTGGATTGGCCTGCGTGTCCCTCCGATGTGCCGTGGCCTGCAAGCTGTGTGTCAATGCTGCACCTTCTTATTCAAATGAAAGTCAACAGCAACGTAAAAGCAGGGTCGAAAATGTTTGGGTTGCCACCTGCAATGTACAGTTAAAAATATGTGAAGCCTTTTTCTGCAGGGCCATATTAGCATGACAACACTAAAATTCAGCACGAGCCCTTTGCAGCAAGCAGTCTGCTTTCACCAGTAAGACTCACGGGTAATTAATTAATCTAATCTACATATTGTTTTTGTTTGCTTTAAATGCAAAGGGTAGCCGAAGCATATTGCGCAGTTGTAAAACAATCAAACAACCGTTTTTAAAGAAATCTTTTCTTTTTTGATTAACAATATAGTAAGATTGAAATAAAAGCTTTCCATATTCATGTTTAAAAATATTGGCAGATAAGGGTTTTTATTGTAGCACCACGTTTGAGGCTAATGTTTAAAAGATAGTCACTTTTTTAAAAGCAACAATTTTTCCATAGTAGGAAGAGGGACTACCTAGCAGGAAAGCTGAAAGGGTTTTGTTTTTTAGGTAAATAATATGCCCCATTAAAGGGGTGACTGCTCCTTGGGGTTTCACCATCTGATGTGCTCTCTCTGCGCAGTTTATGCGGTCTTGCTCCTTCCAGACTCCCACACATTTGCTTCGAAAGGAAACTGCACTCCAAATTAGTCACCCAAGCCTCTTTGTTGTCAATAACAATATTTACTGATATAGCGCTTCAGAACGCACTTGTCTCGTTTTTGAGCTCTGTAAACTGCAGGTATATGTGTTTGCATGTATTCATTTAGCTCATGTTTTGCTAATGTTCAGTCAGCGAAGGTATTAGAATAGGAATATGTAGAGATTGAATGAGAAAAGCAGTGATAAACACAATAGAAAGTAAGACGAAAGGACA
The DNA here is from genome assembly GCF_964263255.1 of Lissotriton vulgaris. NCBI lineage: Eukaryota > Metazoa > Chordata > Amphibia > Caudata > Salamandridae > Lissotriton > Lissotriton vulgaris. The sequence continues at coordinate 683,275,133 of NC_141685.1, read as the reverse complement.
CAGCCAGGCTTTAACAACCTTGGTTCTGAAGAAGAGTTACTCAGTTGATAGACTACGAAGAAGGGAATTTGTGACGTTCACATGAATGCATAGGTTTCCAGCAGGTGCATTAGTCTGGTGAGCTGTCATAGGACAAGAAATACCCCGCCACAGTTCTATGCTGTAGAGCACATGGAACTGCCTTGTCTGCTGGTGACCTCTTCTCGGGTGCACAACACCTTCATAGCCCATGGGTAAAGTAAGGGTCTGTTTCCATTATTCAGCAAGATCCGTTTTAGGTTTGACTTGCAGATGAAGCTGCAGAAGTGGGAGCAGGGGTTAATGCGGACTCCATAAGGCCTGGGTGACTCTCTGCCTGTTCAGAGCACCTAATGCCCTGACATGGTCTGTCCAATAGTCATTAGATTGGCAATCTGTGTCCTTCCGTGTGTGCCCCGATGACTGCCTACCCATCACGCACCCCTCTGTCCCACTCCTCACACACTGTCTGTCCGTCCACTCACATAGTCTGTTCATTACTTGTCTATCTCTGTCAACCGAGTCATAGTGCTTGCCTGTCATCTGCATCCTCTTTGTCCTGACACCCTCTGCCCATCACCAACATCCCCTGTATAAAGCATCTGTCTGCCTATCTTGATACCTTGAAACACGTTCTGTCCATCACTTACCTCATGCCTGTTCGGTCAGTCCCTCTATCTACAACACACAGTCTACGTGCCTGATACACTGTCTATTCCGACAAACACTGTACCTCCATCACCCATCTGTCTCTTCCTGTTCTAATACATGACAGGAGATCTTAACATCACTTATCAACCTGCACGGTCAAACTGTCGGTCTATCAGCCGTGCCCCTGCCTGTGTCCATCACACTGTTTCTTCAGTCCCCATTTGTAGATCTCTACCTGACACATTACATGTCCATCGCTTGCAGGCCTCACCCTGATCCCTTCTCTTTATCTCATTTTTTGTTTCCGTTATTTCCATCACCAATTCCGTCTGTTCTTCTCATTATTACAATTTGCTAAAGGTGGTGATAATAAAAAGAGCTTTAATTTTCAGTGGCCTCGTGTATTATTGAGATTATGTGGGGTTCCTTTTGTAGTTAGTGGAGGCGGGGAGCAGAAACCAGTGCTTGACTGTTTGCATTGCCTGGATGCATATGTGACTTGCTAGTGTGTAATGCAGTAGAGATCACAGGGGTGACCTAAGTAGGACCTGCGGGGTGTGGAGGGGCTGGGCAAGGGACTGGACGGGTTCATCAGAGCTCAGAGTGGTTGACACCTTCCTGCTTTCTCTAATTTGCTTGAAAATGCACCATTTGCCCTCTCTTTTTTCAAAATTTTCATGGGGGAGAACCCCCTGAACTCTCCCCCCGCCCCCCTTGTAGGTGGTACAGGCTCGCTCATTACGCTTGCTTGCCGCAGTGAAGTACAACACTTGCTTTACGCCTCACCACTTTCAAATGTCACCAGCCGCCACTGCAAGGATGGCTGGTAGTTGGGGGTGGGGAGGTGTCAGCGAATTACGAGCATGCAAAGAAATTGTAAAATTAAGACCTGCAACCATTCCTTTGACACATTCTAAAACAAGCATGCAAAAGACAACTTTAAACAAAAAGACATTCTATGAAATGTTAATGTCATTCATTCTGAAACATTCAACTAAACAGTTAGGGTGAAATGGTTTCCCTGTAATGGTAAACCACAAAATCATTTTTCAATGAAATTACATACAACTCCTGTCCCCTGTTGAAAGACCTATCCCAGTGGAGACAGAAGCAAACTGGAAGTCTTTTTTGTTGAGTATTGAGCCGTAGAAGAGACTGAGGAGCGGGGCGCCTAGAATAAAAAGCTAATGACATTTAAAAGCTGAATATGTGTAAGAAATGCGTGGACATAGATTGTTCGGGCTGTAATATAGATGACAGTATACGTGACTGTAGTCAGCCATTCCAGTGTTAATGGAAGGGGATTAAATGATTTAATGGAATTTATTTGTGTGGGAGATGTATATCGGGTAGATTGTTATATGTTAATAAGCTTTATTTTTCTTTTTTCTAAAGATTTGCCTGCCAATCAAACAGAAGACTTCGGTGTCTCCTTCCTACAAAGAAAATGCAAATATTTTGATAGAAGCAATATTGTTTTATCGCCCCATTTCTTCTGCTCAACAACAGTCCCGAAAGATAAAACAGCCTATTCAGACCCAATCCACCCAAGTCAAGATCACAGAGTACCAGATCATTCGGCACTGTCACCAGATCGTGTGAATTGTATCACAGTGAAAAATAAAAATCTGTCATCAACGATCACCCTACCGGAAAGGTGCACCTTCAGATATGTGCAGGCATCCATGACAGACGGGAATCCCTCAACTTCCGGTTCAGATGCTATGCAGAAAGTCAAACGACTAATTTACATCACAAACTCTAGTTTACTGACTGGAAAGAATACAGTGCAAACATCCCATATTTTAACAGCTTCATCCCATGACTTATATAAAGATCAAACTCTTGCGGTGTTGACACCCCGACTGTGGGAAATAGGCAAAGAGGAAGTCCCTGTAAAAAAAGAGGGCATGACGGATGCTCACTGTGGATCTAAGAATAGACCGAACTTCGATTACAGGGAGGTCATTGCAAAGCTAAGAGAGCAGCAAATTAACAACTTAAGAACTCAGATGAGAAGCGGTGGCACCACACCCTTGCGTCCAGGAGGTCCAAAAATTGCTGAACAACTCGGAGGCAGAGGCGCTGACACGCACGCGGACAACTGGCCCAAAGAAGTGCGGTCATCGCCCCCCGGTGGGAATGCCAGTCCAAGTAAGGAAGAACAACCGCAAGTCTTCGGGCCAATGCCGCCTCCGCGCGCTTCCCAGGCAAACAATGGGCAAGAAACGAGAAAGATCCGGCTTCGCAGGCCGCAGTCACATCCGTCTGTCTGGAGCCGGAGAAAGCTCGAGCCGTCGAAAGCGGCGCAGGGCGAGGAAGGGCAGACAAAGTCAGACTCAACATCGGTTCTTACCTTTGTTGGCAAGAAGTGTGAGCCGCGGGCTCCGGTGAGTCATTTAAAGAGTCATTAAGAATGTGTTACAGATAAACATTGCAATCAATATCAATCCGAGTTAAAACGCTCTCTTCATTATGGCAGTAAATTAAAGCTCCCTACGTGGTCTGTAGTGACGGAGCACATCTCCATTTAACGGATTAATTTGTGAATGCGGGAGGGGGTGTTGTATTTGTTCCGATTTTTAAAATGATGGATTACTCAGCTGTTAGACAGGTGATAAGGCACACGAATTAACCAATTCTGATTTAGTACCACCTCGCGTTTTGCGGGCTAGTTTCGAGCCAGTCACCGCCACTGTAGCTACTTTGAAAACAAGGTTGTAACTGCATATGCTTTGGAAGACGCATCTATTAAATCAAGCTAGGTGAATTATTGCCCAAATAACCAAATGAAAAATAACGATATCGACCACACATTTACTTATCAGATTTCCTCTTATAAATCAAACGTGTCAAAAATGCTCAATATTACTTTAAAGTGGATTTTTACCCAACACAACAGACTGTATAATGGTCCTGGCCCAATGAGACTAGTTGCTGTTGCACACTTGGAAAGAACATCTTTATTGATTTGAGTTTGCAATGATGGCGTTTACAGTAAAGTGAAATTATTCAATTTACAAGAAACTGTCCTTATTACCCGTAGTAGTTTTTCAGTAATGTATTTCTGCCTTTTTACCACAACTTTAGTTCCTCTGTGTGGATTGATCAATTTAGGAACGAGTCAGCTTCCTAAAATGCAAACATATTTGATGATGTATGATTGTTAGATGACAACTTGTGCTCACCTAACAGTTGTTTCCATTTATCTGTTTTCATTTGATATTATCCCTCAAATTTGGCACCCCACATTCGAATGAACCTGTGAGGTAAATTCTATGTGCAAAATCTTGTAGCCTCGGATACATACCATTTACACGTTCTCTATTACAAATTGATCAGTTTCAATTCTATTTTTACAGTTGCTTTAACATCAGTAGTCACTGACTCACATGTTCAAATATCTATGAAAAGTACCACTCAGTCTCCTAGAAAGAACTGCCCTAGACAGAATCTACATGGTGTCATAACTGGCATCTCTAACCACAAGACCACACAACAATACCCCCCACCAGCAGCAGGTGACGGCCTTCTGTAACTGCTGACCCTAATTTTGAAATTTGGCTGGTGTTGCTGCCTTATACTAAAGTCATTGATCTATGGTGTCCCTCTGGGAAATGTATGCCAATGTGTTGCGCTCATGACGAGATTTGAAAACGTACTCCCTCTGATGTATTGATGTCACATGCCGTAATGCTGCAAATTCCGGCGAGGTGCTGCAAGGTGTTCCTGGCTCCCGGTCCCTGGTTCCCTGGTCTGTAGTCTTTACTCAGGTTCAGTGTTTTAAATGGGCCGGTACTCACCGGTACTGAGTACTGGCACTTTCGAATTTCCGTGCCGTCAGTACCGGCACTTCTCTGTAGCCAGGGAGAGTACTGGTACCCTGATCCACAGCACAGCACAGCAGGTTCATGTAAGGCATCTCCCCCAGCACAGGGCAGATGCCACTCTACTTCTAAGGAGCTTGGAAGTCGCAGAGCCCCTCAGTGGCCTTCTGCAGAGTCACTGCTGGAGATTCCAGCAGCGCCCACCTGAATGTCCCAGACAGCAGGGGGTTGAGCGGGCTCACATCACGCTGTGATTAACAGGGTCTAGACAGGCACTGTCGATCGGATGCACAACAACCATTCGGCTGAAAGTGATTTCGCTTTCCCTCCATTAGGTGAGTGAAATGGGCTGGGACTGCCAGACAGTCATCCAGTCCTATTTAGTGTATTGCACTGGCCCTACTAAAGCGTGTGGCAGTGCAATACAGTCCTCCACCTTCAACAAAGATGGTTTTCTTTCCATTTTTGTTCAGCATAGGAGCTGCTTCCCTTTGTGCCCCACAAACACTAATTGCTGCATTAACAAGATAACAGGGACTGACCAGGGTACTGCGACAATGGGTGTAAATTTAGCCCTGCCCATAGGGCAATGCACAGCAGGGAACGTTGGGACACTCCAGGAATGCGATCCCATGACTCCTGGTAATGGATTTGGTTGGGAAAGACGAGAGGAACACAGAAGGATGAGGGATGGAGGGATGTAAAGAAGTGTGGTGACAGGAAGTTAGGATTGCCGCTTTTTCAGATAAAAATGGCAGATATTTGCTGAGTTCCGAAGTCATGAATGGATTTAGAAATGGTACTTTACCATAAATGTGTGTACTTTCAAAAATCTGGTGAATTCCTTCTTAACACATATTCAGCATGGACTCATGCTTGATGTTCATGCGTTCACTATCACACCCTGTTTGACAGTGCAAGGCCCATTTAGGCCCTGTGCTGTTAATCACTTCTTTACACTATTGTGTGAATTTCAGCAAACATTGGTACTGAGGTAGCACACGGACAGCTGCAATTAAGAAAGCCATGGGAGATGAGTGTGAGTGTTTGCTCATGTCTGTGTGCTTGTCTGCTTGTGTGTGCCTGTTTTTGAGTGAGAGAATGAGGGAGAGTATCAGGACACTCCCAGGAGATATAATAAAGGGAATGTGTGGAATGATTTTGTGTACATTACTGCTTGTTTCTTTCTGTGTGTACGCGCTTGAGAGTATATAGAGTTATGCCAAAGAACAGTAAATACCAGTAGTGTATTAAGAAACATCAAATATTACAAAACAAGTAAATGTAACATTTCATACTGTTTGGCTTTAGTTATTTGTAATGAGTTAACTTGTTTTGATTACATAAACGCATTTCATGTGTTTTGATATGTGCTACAACTGGTACACAAGCCATTATGTACCATCAAATTTGTTCTTAGCCCCGCTCCTAGCTCCGCCCACTTGCCACATGTCTAGCTTATTTTAAGAAGTACCTGCACTTATTTCTTCCCATTTAAAGCACTGCCCAGGTCTGGCTGCTTGACCTTTTCTGGCCGCAACGAGACAAACAGATTAAGGCCTGGCTTACAGCAGCGCACCACAGTACATGTGCAGGCTCCAGAGTTGGGCGCAGCGGGGATGCAGGTGAGGCCCTAGGGCAGCGTTCCTCTCTTAATAGGTACAGAAGTGGCCGATATTAGGCTAGTGTGCCTTGTTCCTACTGAGGACCCGGACTCTCTATCGCATGCACTGCATGCCTATTCTGGGCCTCATTTGCCATCCTAGCCAGAGCACAACTATGCACGGCTGCCTGGAAACTCCAGGAGCCAGGGCTGCAAGTCCATTCTTTTATGCTCTATCCGCCTAGGACGGCAGTAGGCTGAGGCCGGAGCATCACAAATAGCAGCACTGCTGGTAGTGGTACAGGAGTTGACGATAATTTGCTGGTGAGTGGGGCTCTGCAACCTTGTGCCTCGCTGTTTTTTTAAAGTTCAGCAGAGTCGCAAGCCCTCTTGGTGGTGCAGAGGTGTCGTTAGGCCTGGAGGGACGCTTGCTTTCTGCAGACATATTGAACCATTCAGTCTTTTTCTGCCACCACTTGTCTACAGCTTGTCCATTGCTTGTGTACTTCTTATCATTTGGTCATTTTCTGAAGCCCAGGCGGTGGCATAGCTGAAGCAGGTCATCTAGTGCCTTGTTGGCATCAGTGGCATTGAGATGCAGGCTCCTCTGTAGGCCTTGCCTGGTGTGTGTGCCTGTGAGCAGTATTTTCTTGGACCGTTTGGCTGCCATCAAACTCTCAGGTATGGACCTTGTTTTTAGTTTGTGTAAGTGCAAACAGAACAGATGATGGATTGTTCTCTTTGCTATTTGCGTAAGTGGTGTGAGAATATGATGACAGAAGAAATTGTGCTCTGGACTAGTAATTTCTTAATGACCTAGGCAAAACCAAAAAGCAAGGAAATCATTTCACAGTGCTGGAAGCTCTCAGCAACAACATTTCAAATCCCATCCAGGTATCACTGGGTTCTTTTAGAAAAATCCCCGAACAACCTCCGAAGCAGTGACAGATGATCTTAGCCGTGGTTCTGCTATTTTATCACTTTTAGCTATGTCCTCTTTTCTGGGCCACAAAACCCTTGAGAGAGACTGCATTGTCACTGGGGGTGGGGCTCTTATGGTTGGAGGTGCTCAGGAAGGATCAGTCAAGCAGCCTTCCATTGTTGTTTCAGCAACTGCTGTGGGATCCTCTGCCGCTGCTCAGGCAATGCCATGCAATCCCCCTGATAAGACTTTCAAAGACTGTTCTCTCCAAACACATCCCTGGAGGGAGGTGCCCACATGGCTTATGCGTCGGCTCTGTTCTAGATGAACCTTCGAGAAATGAAGCTAGTGTTAATGTAGTGACAGCTTCATGTAGAGAGGCGGTGATTGGGAAAGATTTCACTCTCTCAGACATTGACAGTGATGGGCATATTGAGGGTAGGGGAGGTCCTTCTAATTGTAATCCTTTGCAGAAAATATCAGACAAAGTGAGTAACTTGCTTTAATCACCCCCGACCCCCCCCCACCCCCACCCCCCCTCCGCTTCCCTCTTTGCCTCCTCTGTATTGTAGTTCAACTCCTTTGGAGGGTTCACCTTCCAAGTTATATCATGACATTTTATTCTGAGCACACAGTGCAGGGGAGGGTGCACCATTTCATATTTTATTCTGCCTCGAAAATATCTTATTTTCTAATTTAACTTTATTGGAAACAACTGTGGTAAGTTCCTAACATGTTTTGGAAATGATGTCTGCAATTTTGTTCGAAGCCCAGAATCCAAACAAGATTGGCCTCTTCAAGCCAAAATCAGCAGTGAATTTCTTTAAGGATAATCTGTGAAATGTAAGTCCAAGATGACTAGGAGGGTCTAGAGATGCTTCTGTTCAAGCTGGTATACCACTTTATCAGTTGCCTCTCCCAGAAATCTTTTGCAACTTTGAAAATGAAGAGCTATGTTTAAATATGTTTACAAAAAATGGGAACCCTGGCACTCTAATCATTTACATGTACACTTTTGTATAGGAGTCTCTACAGCAAGGAAACACCATGATGGGGGGAGATACCTTCTGTTACAGGAATCATCTAAGAGAACAAAGTTTGGTCATTTATTGGAATGATTTAATTGCTAACAAATATAAAAAAAAACATAATCATTGGCACTACATCAAATATAATAACATTCACGAAAAATTATTTAGTGATGTGCTTAGAAATCCAGTCCTTTGTCAAGTAGAACAACGAAAACAGCCAACGCGCGTTTCGTCACCACCGTGACTTCCTCAAGGCTGTAGAAGGAAGGATGAAAACAATAATTGGTACATGTATTAGCAAGTGAAAGGCCACAACATACCTCGTTGTATTGAAGCAGAGTAGTGGTGTGGAATAGGGACCAAAGAAAGTGGCAGTCACAGATTGAAAGAAGGACATCCAGAACAAAAAACACATAGACTACTAGAGTCTGAAAAAACCAATGAATGAGTGAAACTGTAGTGTAGTTCCTATATTCCCAATAGGCTTTGCGCATTGGATTAACATAAACGATAGTTTAGCCGTAGGACTGAAGTCGACTAGGTCTCTATTGAGTATGTTAGACTTAATTGTGAATGCCAGCTAGCTCGGAGGTCACTAGAAACTTTCTCGAATAAACAAGACGGGATTAGTTTCTGACAACCATATACCATGACAACTTTGTTCCCCAAGAATAAGAAATATATCTTCAGAGTCGCGGAAACAATAGATAGCTATTTCACTCAGTCAATCGTGCATGCTTTGTTTCACCAGGGTTTTTGCAGAGAAATAGAGAGACAGGCGTTTTCATTACAAAGGTTATTTATTGAGCAGTCTTCTTTCTCATGCAAGAGAAGTTAATTGCAACAAGCGTAATACTTGCTATGAAGTAAAGTGCGTACAGTAAAAAGAGTATTATTAAATAATACTGTAATAGGATGATATGGTTTCTAAGCCATAAGATACATAAAATAGATAAAATACATACAATGATAAATAATGACTAAAAGTACTCAACTGGTGCATCTAAAATACGCCTACCCCGGTGTACCTAACCTAAGTCTAGTACAAGGGAAGAATTAAGTGAGGTGTAGCTTGAGTTAAATAGTTTCTGAAAAGAATCTATCCAAGAATTCTCTAAGGGTCTAATCAGCTCCGAACCTTGGTTATAGAATGAAGGCGGTCTTGTATCTCTCTCTCAGGCCTCGATCTCCCAGTAACCCGCAAGGGTAGCAGGGAAACACTGGAGCTGGATTTCTCGGCAGGAGAAATGTCAGCGTCTCTCTCAGTGCGTCAGCTGGAGGGTCGGCTTCCTTCGGCACTCGCTACAGCAGGGCGTCGGGCAAGTAGTTAGTCGATCCGCTCCAAACCACTGTGCGTTTGCTAGGGCAGATGTGGGTATATTTATACCTGGAAGGTGCCAAGTTTGATGTAAGGGTGGACATAATAACGTCACTAAGAACTCGAAGTTCTTTACACGCTCCAGGAGTTCTTGGACAAATCAATACTGAAGCAGGGGGAAGTCCCGTACTGCTGAAGGCTGGTTGTCTTCAAGAACTCGTTGCACTGTAGGAGCTTAGTGTCAGTCAGTCAGTCAGTCAAAATACTTTATTTAGATATTTCAATATCATAAAAAGACGGTGAAGCATACTATACAATCAAATACACATTAAAAACGTTTACAATTCATATATTTAAAATCCATATATTTAAAAACATTTACAATTCATGTATTTAAAAATATCCCACAGATTTCATATATTTAAAAACATTTACAATTCATGTATTTAAAAATATCCCACAGATTTCATAAAATTGTTAAAAAGAATCATTTTACAAAAGTATAGCTGCCATATTGCATTACTCTATATATATATATACAATGGAGAAAATCCACTTTATAAAAATGCCATCACTTATAATTTATCATTCTCTTGTTCCTAACCCTAACAGCACCCACCAAATAGCTAGCAACATGGAAAATAATCCTGGGGCTGTTAAGTAATTGCAGATATAGGAGAGCGGGCTTAACTTGAAAGAACCCTGCCTCTTTAAGGATAGGAACAAGAAACTTAGTCCTTATTATCGTGTAGTGACCACAAAACATCATAAAATGCATTGTGTCCTGCGTCAAAAAATTATCGCAAGAACACGGAGGTGCCTGTTCGGGACTACTCCATTCAGAAAAGTGGCCTAAGTTCAAGTGGATCATATTAAAACGAAAACGTGTTAGAAGAAACCTGTGGAAAGAACGATTAACTAAAACAAGGAAAAGCTCAGGTCCTGGGGGATTGGCAACAATCAAGTTGGCCCTTACAGTAGGTTTTCTAAGCTCAACTTCCTCTCTGTTTAACATCAGTATTTGTAACATAGCCCCCTTTATTAGGGCTATGTCCTTGCGGGTTATTTTATCAGGTGAGAGGAAGAGCTCTGGTCTCCCTAATTTGTAAAACCAATGTTTAACATAAGACAACCACTTAATTTTATTTACATTGTCCAATGAGAGGCAATCTTTAATAATGACATGATTCAAAGAAAGTTTATCATTCAACCAGGTCTTCAGCCAGGATATTAAGGGGGCCACTCTTATCGCGTCTGTAATAAAACCGGCCCCTAGCTCTGAGTGGATCGTGTAGGATGGGGTAGACTGTGGCACTGATAAAATAGTTCTCATAAATTTATTTTCAGTGACTTGTAGACAGTCTATTGCACTGTTCCCCCATATTGAGCACCCATATGTGGCTACCGTTAAACATTCCGCTTTGTAAATGTTCAGCAAAGCCTTTATGGGTCTAGCCCCCAATTTTCTACTAAAACCCATGATTGCTGAGGAGGTTCTGGCAAAGGCCGCATTTCTGTTTTTAATCTGCGGTCCCCAATTCCCCTTCTCCTCGAAGGTATTCCCCAAGTACGGGAATGTAGGGACTCTGCTGAGTTCCTCCTCACAACAGAAGAACGTTTTCAGGTTTGTCTTTCTTTTGCCCCTTCCCATAATCATGATTTGAGATTTCTTTACATTTATTTTAAGGTCCAGGGAGGTCATAAAAAGGCCAAAAGCGTCGAACATACGTTGGAGGCCAACACCGGTCCGCGCTAGAAGGACAGCGTCGTCCGCATACAGGAGAACCGGTATGCCAAGATCCCATATATGCGGTATTTCAGACGCGCCCTCCCTAAGCACGGGTTCAAGGGCATTTATATAAACTGTAAACAGAAGTGGGGCCATGATAAATCCCTGCCTGACCCCCTTTCTGATTTAAAATGACTGGAACATCGCCCCTCAGCGTTCACCCTGACAGAGGCCAAGAGACCAGAATGTAGGTCCGCTAAAAAATTTACCAGGGCGGGGTCCAGACCTAAGTCAATTAAGATCAGCCATAGTTTTGTGCGATTTACAAGGTATAGTGACCCATCCTTGGCCTTAGTGTATTTATCCACCAGCAATTGTAAATTAAGGCACTGATCCAAAGTACCTCTTTTGGATCTGAATCTATATTGCGCGTTTGACAGTATCCCTTTATCATCAAGCCACTCCTGTAATTTATACAAAATGACCTGCCCCAAAATTTTAACAGAGGAGTCTATTAAAGAAATTGGTCGGTAACAGGCTGGGTCTACCCTGTTACCATTTTTAAAGACTGGGACGATAATGGATTCTTTCCAAGATGTTGGGATATTATCATGATTTAGTGCATTAAAAACCTTGCATAGGATCTTCGACCACAGTTTTGGGGCGTATTTGAAAATGTTGGCAGGGACCCCATCAGGACCAGGTGCCTTGTTTATCAAGGTCTGGTCTATCGCCCTTTCCACATCTTGCACATCGAAGGTAACACAAAAGCCCTCCTTTCTATAAGTGGTGTCATTTATGGGGTCCTGATGGGCAGTGTTGGCGTATATACTCCCAAAATGTTTGATCCATGCATCGTCAGGAATATTAGACTCAAGGGGGCGATTTTCCTCATTTGAGAAAAGTGGCTGGTTTACTACTTCCCAGATCTGGCTACTAGTTTTTAATGTCTCTGGTTTAAGTAGCTTTAACCAGGCCTTTTCTTTTAGCTCGTTCTTCCTAGTTTGCATGGTGTTTTTATAACATACTCTTAACTTAGCTATTAGGGCACGGTCTTTTGGAGTAGTCTTCAAGGCCCTAAGTAAATCAGTATGAGCATTTGAGCACGAATGATCAAACCATCTCTTACCATGATGTTTGGAGGGCCCTTTTGCCCCGGTTAAACTTTGGTTGATCTGTTTACAGATGTTATCGACGCCGCAACTACTTGAGTGCTTAGTGAGCCCGAGCCAAGACAGATAGCTACATCACCCTCCGCCTTAGTCAAAACATCCTGAACAATAATTTCAGGATTAATATTCGACGGCCTTGGTCTATAGGGATTACATTTTGGCGACCCTTGTGTAACAATAATTTCATGGTTAAAAAATCCCTGGACAATACCTCCACCACGACTGGGTTATGGTCACTGAAGACAGAAACCACTGTGTTATACCTTCCCACTTTACCTAATATGTAACAGGACATAAAAATAAAATCAATAATTGTACCTTCACCAGATCCTTTAAAAGTAGGAACCCTATTTTCACCTTCACTGCATCCAGATTCATACAGATTTCACCCCGCCAAGAAATCATCAAGTGCCTCCCCTCTTTTTGAATGTTCAAAATACGTAACTGTAGAACAGGGCGGACCCTCTTCTACTGAGTTGGCACAGGGCTGGGTACAGGGGTGAATATTAAAATCACCTAAGAGAATTATCTCAAAACAATTTAATTTAGTTCTGTAAACCGACAAAAAGTTATCAAGGTAATCCAGATTATGTCTGGTGCTTTCATTAGCATTTGCATTGTAAAAATTAATAAACAAAATATTAGATGAATCGGGGGAATTTAGTTCAACAATTAAGCAGTTTAGACAACCTGAATCAAGCTGGGTTAACACTCCTTTTAGATCAAGTTTGAACAGGCTTAGTAATCCTCCTTTTGATCTACCTGCCACGCTACTTGAATGAATGAATGAATGAATGAAAGTATTTATAGAGCGCACGGTGGCCAAAGGGCTTCCTGGCGCTGAGATTGTGGCTGGAATAGAAAAATGTCTCTAACCATCTAAGGAAAAGCTGTTCGATATGTCCCAGGTCTCCTGAAATGCCAAGATGTCAAAAGATTTCAAAAAGTCAATCCATATTTCATTTTCATCTTTGCCCCTAATCCCGGAAATATTCCAGGTCATGATTCTGCAGGACTGTAGGTCAAGCCTTGAGTTGTTTACCAGTCAATCATTTTCCTCCAGGGATGCCAAGGGCGCAAACCGATTACAAAGTGGAAGAATTTGTTTGGCTTGTAAATTTGGCCTACACAAAGTATAACAGTAAGAGTCAGATGACGAAGAATTTTGATAGCCTGGGTGGGCACACAGGCCTGTGCCCTGGAAAAAAGGAGATGGTAGTGGATTTTGCTGAACACCATGAGGTTTAGAGATGTTACTAAGGTGATTGTAGAAAAACCCAAGGGGGTGCGCACATATAAAATCATCTGTAATTGGTAAGGAGGCCGCCCTCAGCAGAACAGTGGCTACGTGCTGTGGGTGCCTAAAGTTTACAATGATGCAGTCCCCCTTGTTTGTTTTTCTAGAGTTGCCTATCCAGCCCAGTCTACGTGTCGATATGATATCATTTCGAAACGTAACAGGAAAACCACAATATTTACTCAGCCATGCCAATACTTTATGATTCAAGGAATCCATCGTTTCCCACCTTGCATCATTTAACCGTGAATCTACCCCCGGGACATTTGTTAGCACTACTATATATGGAGCGCAATCTGGTGGTAGATTAACTAGGGGTCTTTGCTTGCCTTCTCTCAACCCTAAGTTATTCCCTGCAACGGTAGTGACCAAATTAGCCTTCAGGATGCGAGGAGGAATGGGTTGATTACTCGGGGGCTGTGCAGGTGTTACAGCTGGCATGATGTTTGTTGCATTATGGCCCCCGCTACAAGAGCTCGTAGCCCCCTCATTTACGATAGTGCCCATGTTAGTGTTCCTGTCTGCTTTGGATGATGACAGATGTGCAGATAGGAGAACCCCCAACCTAGAAACCTCCTTTGAGACCTGATCCATTTTATCCCCAACACCTTTACTGGGAACTGCAGGGCCCTTGGTTTCTTTGGGGCTGACATTAGATTTTTGAGGGTTTTTTTCTGCGGTGGCCAGGTGGGAAGCTAAAAGGGTACCCAATCTGGATACCTCTTTTGTAACCTGTTCGACTCTGTCTGCCAATGGTCTGAACATAGTCTCCATTTTCAATGGGAACATGTTAATCAAGGAGTCGAGTTGGTCACTATTCAATGTAATCGTACCACCCTCATTTGGACTATCAGGGAGGACACCCCCTTCATCGTCCGGTATGATGGCCACCTTCTTGGCTTTCTTATGCCCTCCTCGTTTATTTTGTGACCCTCTACAGGCTCTCACTTTCCTTCGTGCCTGCGGGGGTACTGAGGAGGGTTCCGGGGATGATATTGGTAAAGGTTGAGTAGTGGAAGACAGGGATTTATCTAGTAGCGCCACAGTGGGAGCTAGGCTGACAGATGTGTCTATGTACGCAACTGTATGAGTGCTTTGGGCCCCCCCTGGAACCAGATCACAGAACTCTGTTAGTTCAGAACCGTTTGTAGGTGAAGCAGGCGGGCTGAATCGGCCTAGAGACTTGTGGCGTGCTGTATTGATCTTACTCACCACTTTTACCATATAGTTGTCTATTGGCCCAGACAAAGATGGCGTCTTTGAGGAACGCAGTTTAGCCATGACAGAACGACTCAATTAGCAGCCGATATACAAACACTCAACAATTAACACTCATGGTTCATAAAAGTCCCAATGGAAAGTCCCAAAGTCTGTGGCCCAGCCCGGTCTCCTCTGGCCTCTGACGGCCGCAGACGGCCCCGCCCTTGTCCCGGGCTTCTCCCAGCGCGTGCCCGCGCGCGTACCGCGGGACGAGAGACTGTCGCTGCCTTTATGCACCTCCTGGCGCTGCACAGGGCATCACTGGTGGTGGGAGGGACCCGGCGGAGCCAAGCCCGGCCGGGGAACAGGCGGAGCTAAGCCCGGCCCTTTGCTGCTGGTGCTGCCGCTGGAAACCGTCACAGAACAGCCCCCACTGGCCTCGATACCGGCGCTGCCTTTATGCGCCTCTTGGCGCTGCACTGGGCATCACTGGTGGTGGGAGGGACCCGGCGGAGCCAAGCCCGGCGGGGAACAGACGGTGCTAAGCCCAGCCCTTTGCTGCTGGTGCTGCCGCTGGAAGCCGTCACAGAACAACCCCCACTGGCCTTGATACCCGCGCTGCCTTTATGCGCCTCCTGGCGCTGCACAGGGCGTCACTGGTGGTGGGAGGGACCCGGCGGAGCCAATCCCGGCCGGGGAACAGGCGGAGCTAAGCCCCGCCCTTTGCTGCTGGTGCTGCCGCTGGAAACCGTCACAGAACAACCCCCTCTGGCCTCTATACCGGCGCTGCCTTTATGCGCCTCCTGGTGCTGCACAGGGCGTCACTGGTGGTGGGAGGGACCCGGCAGAGCCAAGCCCGGCCGGGGACCAGGCGGAGCTAAGCCCGGCCCTTTGCTGCTGGTGCTGCCGCTGGAAACCGTCACAGAACAGGAGCTTAGTGGAAGTTGCCATGCCGTATTTGGACTGCATTGGCTGTGCCTAAATATGGTTATGATTCTTATGCCTATATAAGGATTTGATAAGTTATACCTATATAAGGGCATGAATCGGGAAAATTACACTAGAGCCCTAGGTACGTTTACAACAAAACATAACACCACACAAACACAACATTGTGCAGTTATTTGTGCCGTGATGCATTTAAATATAGAGTGGATCTCTAAATTAGAAAAACAAGTGAAAAAAGGAACAGAGAGAACCAAGCAAGAGTCCAAAAAACGGTAGTTTGAACCTTATAAATACCCTAAAAGGAGAGAATTCTAAAGCAAAACTGAAGGATAATAACCTTAGATCATTTTCACACAGGGGCATGAAAATGTTATGTTTGGCTCAATTGTCTCCGGGTTCCTTACTCGAATCATTAAACAAAATAACTAAAGTTAGAAAACGATATTTACACCCATTGCTAATGATTCATTTACTCATGTAAAAAACTGTAAGCTACAAGTCTCTTGTTATATTTATATCTAAAAGGCTCACTTCCAATAACTGCTTCTGGTCCTTTCCTTTCTTTAGTATGTCTTCGGCACAGAAGCTTAGTCCTCCCAAATTCTTGTTAGGACGTATATACCTGTTAGTTGACAAGAACTGTAGGCAAAAATTCAAAAGTTAAGTCTACAATAATCTAAAACTATAACACTTGGACCAAACTTACATTCACTAGAATCAATTCTTTGTTGCATTAACTGGGGTCGAATTGTATAAAATTGATGATATGATATGATAAATGGAATTTGTAGAGCGCACGTTCACCTACGGTTTCTTCTTGGCGCTGAAGTGGGAGGGCTGAGCGATGCAGAGCAGGGTGAAACTAGTTGTGAGCCAACGAGGAGAGCCAAGTTTTAAATGACTTTCTAAAGAGGGTGTAAGAGGGGATAAGGCGGAGTGCAGGGGGAATAGAATTCCAAATAAGGGAAGCCTGGGTGGAAAATCTCAGGCCTCCATGTTTCTTATGTCTGAAGGAACAGGGAGTAAGAAGATTGGAATCTTGGAATCGGAGGAGCGAAGAGCACGTTGAGGAACATATCAGTGTAGAAGAGAGGAAATGAAAGAGGGTCCTTGAGAGGAAAGGGCTTGATGGATCAGGCAGCCGAGTTTGAAGAGGCTGCACTGGGCAACTGGGAGCCAATGAAGGTTCTTAAGGAGAGGTTTGGTGTGGCTAAATTTTGTCAGACCATAGATCAACCTGGCTGCCTGATTCTGAATGAGTTGGAGATGTTGTAGTTGGTATGCTGGTATGCCCACATAAAGGGAATTCGCATAACCGATGCGAGATATAACTAGTCCCAGGGTGACCTGCAAAAGGGCTTCTTTGGAGAGAAGTTTGCAGATTTTGCGGATGCGGTGCAGATGGTAGAAGCAGACGGATGTTACTGAGTTGATTTGGGCCCTCATGGAAAGGTCCTTGCAGATGGTGACGCCTAAACTCTTGACGGAGTCAACTGGGGAAGGGGGAGGGCCGAGTGCGGGTGGCCAGAACGAGGAGTTCCAGGGATTGTCGTGGGGGCCTGTGAGAACCAACTCATTCTTAGCAGGATTGAGTTTGAGCTGATTCCGGTTCATCCAGGAGCTGATGAAGTTCATGACCGAGTGGACAATATGAATGGAGGATGGGGAGGAGTCGATGTTGAAAATAAGCTGCAAGTCATCAGCATAGTTGAAGATAGTCACAGATTTTTATTGGAGCTCCCAGATGAGGGGACAGATGTAGAGATTAAAAAGAAGTGGAGAAAGCGAGGAGCCCTGCGGGACTCCACAAGCGACGCACTTTCCTGCTGAGGAAAAAGGTGGGAGGGAAACAGCCTGAACGCGATATTGGAGAAAGGAGGAAACCCAATTCAGTGGTTGCCCCCAGATGCCGGCATGCTCAACACGTTCGAGTAAGATGGAGTGGTCAACAGTGTTGAACGCCGCCGACAAATCCAGGAGCACCAAAGCCTGAGAGATGTTCTGGTTCGCCCCCTTTCTTAACTCCTCATGAACAGCCAGGTCGATGGATTCGGTGGAATGCTGGGGCCTAAACCCAGCTTGGTGGGGGTCAAGAAAGTCGGTGGATTCGATGAAGGTGCTCAGACAATTGACCACGAAGGCTTCCAGAACTTTACCCAGGTAAGGAAGAAGGGAAATTGGACAGAAATTGGAAAGAATACCAGGGTCTGCTCCCGGTTTTTTCAGAATGGGTGAGACCACAGCTGTTTTAAAGGAGAGGGGAACCACCCCTGAGGAGAGAGAATTGTTTAAGAGAGAAAGAGGGGGCGTGTGGATGTTAAGGTAAATCTCATGACTGATGTGAGGAGGACAGCTGTCCTGGGGAGAACCAGACTTGATTTTTCCAAGAAGAGAAAAAAAGATTTCTTTATTAAGTGTGGGGAACTTGAGGTAGTGAGCGGGGTTGGGTGGGGCAGTTATGGGGTGCAGTGAAGTAGCAGCAGAGGGGATGCTGGCTTTAATCGTAGAGATCTTCTCAATAAAATAGCTATTGAGGGAGTCGCAAAGCAATAGCGGTGACACGATCAGATTTGACCAGTTCATCCACTATGGAAAAGATGGTTTTTGATTTACAGCTGGAGCTAAGTATTTTCGTGGAGAAGTATGTAGATTTGGTGGCAACGATGGCTGCTTTGTAGTCCTGTAAGGCCAGTAAGAACAGAGTTATTGTGAGGGGGCAGCAATGGAGCCTCAGCTTGCGCTCCAATTGGCGCAAAGCGAGCTTCATGTTCCTAAGATTTTCTGTAAATCAAAGTTGGGCATCATGGGGTCTTTTCATTTTGAGGGCCATCAGAGGGCCAACGTGGTCCCTGCCTGGGCCAGCCAGGAGGCAAGGGATGCAGCCTGCCCATGAGGTGAGCATAGAGGGTCCGTGAGGTCGGGAAAAGCGGGAAGAGTGGCATTGAGGCCAGTGCAGAGGGAGGGAATGTCAACCTGTTTCCAAATTCTTACCATGGTGGGAGCATCTGCATGCGTTGTAGTGGCGATCGGCAGGCTGATGGAGAAGGAGACAAAGAAGTGGTCGGACCAGGCACAAGGGGAGACTTGGGGATCAGTAATAACAAGATTGAGACTCCAGACCTGGTCCAAAGTGTGCCCTTTGATGTGGGTGGCCACTTTGATGTGTTTGATTAAATTAAGCCTGGTGAGTAAATCCGTGAAATGTTTGGAGCAGGGGTTCTCAAGTGGGTCATGTGGCCAGTAGTTGAAGTCCCCTAAAACAAGGAGCTTAGCGTGGGTGACCACAAGCGCTGCGGCCAAGTTGCTAAAGAACTGGATGAAGTTCGGCGAAGGATTAGGTGGCCGGTAGCAGAGTACACATGTGAGGGGAGAACATTTAGAATGCAATGTGACTGCTAAAATCTCGGCCAGAGAAGTGTTAGGAATAGATAGGGATGTGAAGATGTGCGGGTGAGAGATGATGGCGGCAACTCCCCTCCCGATCTTCCCATCTGGCCGGTTTGCCTGAAGATTATAATATTTATCTTTCTCCAGCTGAGCCCTCCGCGCAACGGCACTTTGCTGAGTCGGACCAGGGCAAAGGAGAGATGAGAGGTACACAATTTTTACAGGTACAACGAACAATACAGTGTTTTTTTAAAAGGATTCCACTATAAGTGCATTAGAAATTTGCAGTTCATTGGCGCTCTTGCAGCTAGCAGCGCTCTGATCTCAGCAACTGCGCCAAAATTGGAAATAAAATCCAATCTCTCTTAATATTGAAAACGATCCTAAGTACCAAGAGATAAAAAAGATAGACAATTAGTATGTAAAATGGTATTTCCCTCAGTAGAAAACTGAAATGTAGCTTAACACTGCTATATGAATCTAAATTAACGCCAATGCTTAAGAACACTTACAATCGTCAGAAAGTAGATTTAAATTGCGTTGTTTACAACAGATAAATGTTCAAATATTAGGGTACCGTAATAAGACCCTGTAACTTAAAGAGATAAATGAAACAAATTAACACTTGGAGACAAGTAAACTAACATAGATCTTAGCCATGTCCAACTCATCTTGGTGAAGAGACTTACATTCAGCAAATAAAGTATTCTGTCCTGTTCTCAAAAAAGTGGAATCCAATATTCAGGGTGCTGTGAATGTCAAAAGGATATATGGATTAGTTTCATACGGAAAACCTAATCAGGCATTTCAGAGCCAGCACTGTAGCTAATAGTAATCAGATGTATTAGGACTTAAGTTAAACTGTAAGACATTTATGCTTCAGAGACAGAGTTCAGGAAGTTCTGTCTGTGCAAAAGTCACACCGAACATGTGACACAGACTAATCTACATCGTCAACGCATAAACGAAGCGTGAGGAAAAAACGGGGGTGCTTTGATTCTTCATCTGGGTATGATATTAGCCCTAATTTTACCTACCAATCTATTAACAATTTCCCTGCTGCCGTCGGCCAATGGTCGACGGCAGCACTACCTGCCCAGTGCTGCCGTCGGCCACAGGCCGACGACGCCCCACCCGTGTACGGAAACGCCCGCACCGCAGCGAAATTACCGCCGCGGTTAACGGGTTAAGTTACAATCAGATAAGACAGCACTCATGTATATGCAAACCTGCCCAATGGTAAACAGCATTTAGGTAGCGTTTGTAACATAGTTCCACTAGCCTGTTCCAAATACAAGGTCTGATTCAATTCTTCAGATTGGGTGAGACCGATCTGGTTGTTGCTCCTTCTCTCATCTTTGCTCCGGTTTCGTCCCCTCCTTGTTTTTTTTTATTTGGTTTGTTGTAGGTTGATGTGGTTCCCTTCTTGAATTGTGTCATCTCTTCTAAAAAAGACAAAGATGTATTGTCATGTGGAGGGCCCCTCAACCCTGTATCCAAGTCACCCCCATACTGACTTTACTATGTAAACTGGAAATGTCCGCCTCGTTTGTGGACGCCACCGCCCCCAAATTATTGTTTTTTTTATATACATTTGATCAAGTCACTTGGTGCCTTGTGTCACTGATACTCTGATTAGTGGGGTATCTTACCCTGAGTGGCACTTACTATACTTTTGTTGATTACGATAACTATGTTATATCGATCTAAACATACCAGTGTCTGATAAGACTTTTTTGAAGTGCTACAGTATATCCACCTCTACCTTGTGTGGCCCTCATGTTTAAATATGTTGTTTGGGGATTCGCACCAGTGCTCCTCTCTAGGTAAAGTTAAGTTAGAGATTCTTCAATGTTTAAAAAAGGGGGGAAAAGCCACAGAATATAATGTGCCTGTGTCCAGTGGTGTACAGAGAAGGGTAGGAAGGAGAGTAAGGTGGAAACAGAAAACCAAAGAAATAGAAGATTTCCTAAACAGAAAATAAAAAGATCATCATTTCCCCAGGGATATTGATATGCAGAGTTTGCGGAGAGGAGTTCACCCAAATTCCCTCCTGAGGGTAGTGTTCTAAATGCTCCTACTATGCCAAATCAGGATCTTACTGGATAGGAGGTAAGAACAGAAGTAGCTCTGACTACTCCTACTCTTCCACCCCCACACTTCAGGAAGTTTCAATTCTTTTATCCAGTGATTTGTTTGTGCTCCCTGGTGTGGGAGGGGGAACAGGAACTTTGATCAAGCCAGATTTGGGGGACAGGGAAGTTAGCAATCTGGATGGGTGGACTCAAGAGGAAAATCTCCACAAATGAGGGTCTAATAAGGGCTCTATGTTGTCTATTTCATTGAGTGTGAGATAAACAGATGTTGACTCTATTGAAGCATCTGTCTCGTACCTTCAGTCTTGGATTTACCATGGGGCAAAAACCTTTTGCCTGAGGGATAGTATCCTTTATGGATTCCTCCAATAGGCCTCCAGGGACAGACCTGTGGGGTGCAGAATTCTTTGACCTCTGTCCTGGATTTTATCTGTCTATTTGACAATGAAACTCCTTCGATAAATAGAAGTTCTATTCTTAGTTCCTTCAATGAGATTGATGCCTTAAAGCTGGTAAAAAGTAGTGATATTAGTAGTTGTGATGCTTCATTCATTTGGTCCATTCCTTATTCCAGAGTCACCTTTTGCTAATTGATTATTGCAAACATGGTCGTGCAGAATTGTGAGTATTTTCTTAAGCAAGGGATTGTTGTTATACCTGTTATCATGCATTGGGAAACTTCGATCCTTCAATCCTTGATCCAACACGCAAATGGTCCTAGGGTATTTAAGTCAGTGGTGACTGATGCAGTAGGACCTAATTATGATTATATACATGGAAACCTAAGAGACATTGTCATTTCACTAGGGCAAGGGGGTCGAGTAATTACTTCAGAAAAAGAGGGGTGAAAAGAGGGTTCCCCAGCGGTCCCTTGAGAATTACCACAAGGTATTATAGCACAGTCCAAATAGATACAGTGCACAAAAGGGAAGAATGTTCATCCAGCATTCACAGGTTGGAGCCTGACTCGAGGTTCCATGTAAATCTATACAGACCCATATATTCTTATATGCATCACTATTTATTAATGATGTAGTCTTCAAAAGATGTTGTTCCTTCAATCTTGTTCTTGACAAGCAGTTTATTGTAATGCAAATGATTCTGTACAGTAGCCAACATGTGTTTCGTCATAATCACAACTTCATCAGGTTTTGCCCATGCGAGTATGCCACAGGTCTAATAATTTAATGGTCCCAGTCTGGATAAAGCCCTGCAATCATAAGCTGCATTGAGTCCTTTGCTGTGAGTAAGCAGCAAATTACAACCATAAGAATCATTTGGATTACAACACTCTGCTTGTAAAGAAGAGGATTGAAGGAACAACATCTATTGAAGACTACATCTTTTCTAAATATTGTTACATATAAGAATTTGCATGTGCCATATGGGGGTCAAGTAATTAACATGGCGACCGGTCCTGTAACCAATCCATGGGTTACTGATTTGAAGACAATCTTGTCCAGTGAATCTGGGTGGCGGGTACCTTGATATGTGGGCTGCAAATACGCCTTAAACCTGTGTTTATGTTTGAAGCTGTCCAGCCTGGGATTTAATAGGTGTCCATCTTTATTTCTATTAGCAAATATGTATATTCCACCTGGTAAACCATTTGACTATCTGGTGCACTCACTTTTTTCCTTTGTTTGTGACATTGCCATCAGGGAAAATGTCCACATCATCATGGGAGACTTAAATGCCAAAGTGTCTAATTCCTTCTTGCCAATTTATGGCAATGTTGACAAAAAAGAAACGTGGTCCATTCCGGTGATTCTGTTTCCGGATTAAATTAGAACAGACTAACGTAGGTTCCTTATTCTTGAGACTCTTAGAATATTTGATTTGATTATATTAAATGGGAGAGCTCCAGCATCAAAGCTGCTTCATACACCTTTCATGGCCTCTCAAACCAGAGTTTACTGGATTATGTGGTAGATTCTTTTGACATGTTTGGTGGCTGTGAGAAACTCACTATTCTTCATTCTGAAAGGAGTGATCATAGTATAGTGGGTACATCTGCGGCTTTTAACCACCAGGTCTTGGACCCTGCGATCCCCTGTCTGGAAATGACCGGTTTCAATAAGTTGAATGGACGATCCTTTTGGACAACAAAGACTATGGTTGTGGCTAATATCAAAATTAAGGGAGTTTGTGACAATACAGCGGGACTTGTTTCCGGTGATCCTGTTCTTTTTTTCAAATCCCACATGGAATAGTTTTGCTTATTAAATATTAATTCTGTTGCTCCTATGTTGCTGAAAAAGTTAAATCTTCACTAAAACTATTATATCAGAGGTGACGGTAATACCAGCTATAATCTGTATGTACAGCAATATTTTCTTGATTCAATACTTGGTCAATGTACGAAGCTACATATCTCCTTTATTAAACGTGTATCTAGCTGTGATCTCACAAACCAATCTTAATAACAATATTATAAAAAAATTTAAATTAGGAAATACATTTATTAATAAGAAAACAACATTTTATGTTCTTTTTGGGTCAACAGTGCACAATTAATCATTTAAAACAATGAGGAAGCCATTGCAAACTCCTTCAAAGCAGAAGAGAACCAAACAACAAATGGATCAATTTAAGAGATGCTGCAAGAGCTTAGGAAGTACTGGCTTTTGACTGATGAATACTGTGATTCTAGGGTGAAGGTGCAGGCAAACCTTATTCCTGAAAATGCTCGGGTTGATTATTTTTCCCAGCTGTATATGGATAATACATTGTCAGCCTTTTCCGTAACTCTTTTTGTTGATGAGGCTCATTTTTCGGTCGAGCATTCGAGACCTCTTGTATATGTTTAGCACACATATACATTTACCCCTTGTATCTACTGTAGCTTTTTAAAAAACAATTTCATTCATATGATACGGCAGTAGACCAATTCTACGTTTTAACAACTCATGTCTAAGGGAGTGGTTTAGTAAAGCATCTATGTAAGGTAACCATTCCTCATTTTGCCAAGAGGATTGCATGATTCCAGTTGATGATTTACCACTTAGGTACCTCAAGTGATAATTTGTTGCTTGTTTTTTTGTGATTGGAGTTCTACCTTTGAGGTGGATATTTGTAGGTTTTGGCTGAATCACGGCAGCATAAGCAGACAGGACTGGGGACCATAATCTTTACTAATTTGTTTGAGACCAACCACAGAGGAAACTACTCTGGAGTCATGTCAAGGTTAGCAGCGGACAAGTAATCCAAGTGAAGAACACACAAGCCACTAACCTGAGGTGTCTTGCCAGCGGGGACCACGGCGAGATGATAGTCTTCCCTATACCCGATAGCACTGACCCTCCCCGTGTGACATACACACCGGAGACAGGTAGTCCTCCAGGTAAGGGGAAGGATAGTTGATCGGGGAAGGTTGTTGTGAAGACACCCCTCTAGGTCTGGTCTTAGACTTCGGATGACTTCAAGGCACAACAATTTCTGGAAACACAAGAACACTTGTTTAGCACTACAAGGGGGAAGATGACAGAGTTGTTGCATATGTATATATATATAACAAAGTATTCACTTACTGATAACCACCGCTTGTAACATCCTGAAGTCTGGGAAAGGTAATGACTCAAGTTCAAGCGAAAGGTGGGCTGTTAACTCACAGCTCGATCCAAGGAAAGAATTAAGTCTAAGTGTATAGCACCGAGTAGTTTGATTCACTACCGGTGGCAAGATTCGCTCAGTATCTAAATAGTTCAACTATCCTCAGGGTTTGGATCCGAAGGAAAAGTAGAAAACTACACTATGAGAGCACGGCCGTGCTAAATGTCATGTGTCTGAATTCTACTCACGGGAAATGAACAAAGTTTCTTGGCGTCCTCAGCGGGAAGGAAAGCGTCCGCGCACACCCAACACTCGGCGTCCTTAGCGGGAAGGAAAGCGTCCGCGCACACCCAACACTCGGCGTCCTCAGCGGGAAGGAAAGCGTCCGCGCACATCCAACACTCGCAACTCAGGGAAAGCTAGTTCGAACACGATCGAATAACCGGAAGGATTGACAAGCACCCGGTGATGGGAAAAGAGTGTTTTTATACACGCTCAGAGGGCATGGACCGTTTCGCCAGGCCCCAGGGCTTTCTGGGAGATGTAGTGCTGCAGCGGTATTTCCTTATACTACGTCTCCAGCTATGGGTAATCGCTACAGAACCCCCTCTCGAGGATCGCCGACCCGGAGGTCAACCCGGCTTCCCTGGATTCTGCAGATGAAACTGAGCTACCAATTCGGGGCAGTGGAGATTCTGCTCTGGTTCCCATGTTCTCTCCTCAACCCCAAATCCTTTCCAACCAACCAAATACTGCACTCTGCCCCGATGGATCCGTGAATCCAACAACCCTTCTACCTCGTATTCCTCCAACCCCTCCACCAACACCGGGGAAGGATGAATGGGTAATCTATTGTCCACGGGACAAGGCAGGAGTAGGGAGACGTGAAAAACTGGATGGATCCTCCAGTTCTGGGGAATAGACAATTTCAGTGCCACAGGGTTGATGACCTCCTCAACACTATAGGGACCTATGTATCTAGGTTTTAGTTTGTTAATACCCCGGAGATTATTGTTTTTTGTGGAAAGCCATACCTTGTCCCCCACCTGGTAGACCGGTTCAGGAGTGCGTTTTTTGTCGGCGTAGCGTTTCTGCGAGGCCTGAGCGTCCGCCAAGTGGCGCTTCGCATCTATCCGTACAGCATGAAGATGCGCATGATGTTCTTGAATACTGGGCAGGTTGGTTGATACTGGCCAATCGAATGGAAGAATGTTCGGATGATACCCAAGAAGGCAAAAGAAAGGGGAACAACCCAGGGTGGAGTGGTCAGAGTTATTACACGTGAATTCTGCTAGCCATAAGAGGGTGACCCAATCCGTCGAGTCTTGCAAAGTGAAGCAACGCAGATATTGCTCAATAGTCTGGTTGAGCCTCTCCGTTTTGCCATCTGTCTGCGGGTGGTAACTTGTAGAGAGCCTGACATCAATAGCTAAAGATTCACAAAGGGCTTTCCAAAATCGGGATGTGAATTGAGCCCCTCTGTCGGTAATGAAGACTCTCAGAATGCCATGTGCTCTGATGAGATGCTGCAATATAACCATGGCCAGTTCCGCGGATGTGGGTAGACCCTCCAAAGGTACAAAATGACCCATTTTGGTCAAGTGATCCACAATCACCAGTACAGTCGTTTTTCCTTGACATAATGGCATCTCCACGATGAAGTCCATTGAGACCGTATGCCAAGGTTTAGGGGGTACAGGAATGGGACGTAGCAGACCCGCAGGTCGGGTGTGTTTGGCTTTACCTTGGGTGCACACTGAACAGTTCCTTACGTATTTCTTGACATCATTTCGTAAGGTAGGCCACCAGAATGATCGCTCTATGGTAGAGATAGTTTTGTACACCCCCCAATGTCCACCTAACACAGAATCATGTGCCCAATTGAGCACCTGCATTTGCAACCAAGGGTCCGGCACGTACAAGGCCTGGCGGTAGTACAGGAGTTCATCTGTTTGTGATCGCCATTGGGGTTCTTCTTGAAGCCATGTTTGGACATCGACATCCGTTAAAGCCACCCTTATATCCTCGATAAAATCTGTGGAGGTGAGCAAAGCAATGGTGTTTTCGGGAAAGGACTTTTCAGGCAGGATGTATGATGGTTCCACGGGGATTTCTGACTGGGTCTCTTGAGTGTCTTGATTCCTGGAGAGGGCATCGGCTTTTCCATTTTGAGGGCCGGGACGATACTTGATGACAAAATCGTAATCTGAGAAAAAGAGAGTCCATCTCAATTGCCGAGGAGTGAGAGCCTTTGCTGTTTTCAAGAATAACAAGTTCCGATGGTCAGTGAAGATTTCGATGGTATGTCGTACTCCTAGCAGGTAATGTCGCCATTCCTCACAACCCCTCCTGATGGCAAGCAGCTCTTTGTCGGTGATAGAATAATTGATTTCACTAGGACTGAGTTTCTTTGAGTAGAATGCCACCGGGTGGATTTGCCCTGTTTCAGGGTGGCGTTGTGAGAGCACCCCCCCCCCCCCAAGGCATACTGTGATGCATCGGTTTCCAAAATGAACGGAAGTTAGGCATCGGGATGCCGCAATATGGGGGCCTGGGTGAATCTGTCTTTGAGGATACGGAAAGACTGTTCCGCTTCCTCACCCCACTTGAAGGGAACGTTTTTCCTTAACAGATTGGAAAGGGGGTGGATGATTTTAGAGAAGTCTTTGATAAAACGTCTATAATAGTTCGCAAAGCCGAGAAAACTCTGCACCGATTTTACATCTTGTGGGGTTTTCCAATTCGTGATGGCCTCGACCTTCCCACTTTCCATCTGAAAGCCATGGCGTTGATCACATACCCCAGGAAGGAGACTTCTGTTGCGTGGAAGAGGCACTTTTCCAGTTTGGCGAACAGATGGTGTTGCTGCAGACGACTTAGAACTTCCTTGACATGCTATTCGTGTTCTTGGAGAGTACTTGAATACACAAGGATGTCGTCTATGTACACCATACATATGGTATCCAGAAGGCCCCTGAGCACTTCGTCCATAAAAAATTGGAATGCCGCAGGGGCGTTGCATAATCCAAAGGGCATGACGTCGTACTCAAATAAGCCGAACTTCGTTCTGAACGCGGTCTTCCACTCGTCGCCCTTCTTTACTCGGACCAGATGATAGGCCCCCCTTAGATCTAACTTGGTGAAGTAACGAGCGCCCTTTATCTGGTCCATCATGACTGGAATCAATGGAAGGGGGTATCTATTCTTCACCGTGATGTTATTCAAGGGCCTGTAGTCGATGCAGGGTCTCAACTCGACACAGTCCTTCTTCGGGATGAAAAACAGGGGCGAAGAAGCAGGAGATGTGGAATGGCTGATGAATCCAGTAGCTAGATTCTCCTCAATGTAGTTCTGTAAATATGCGTTTTCATGTTCCGTCAGGGCATATACACGACTACAAGAAATAGCCGCACCAGGGAGGAGTTCGATGCAGCAATCGTAAACCCTATGTGGGGGTAAACCGGTAGCCTTCTGTTTGTCGAACAGGGAACAAAAATCATTGTAAATCTCTGGTAGGCTGGAAGTACTGCATAGGTGTTTCTCTGCACATGCCACAGCCAGGTGGCGAATACTAGGACACTCTTCCTCTCCAGCTGACACGGAAAAAGGGTTGTGACAATGTTCCATACAATAGGAGGAGGTTAATGAGACTGTGCGAGTGGACCAACTCACCTTGGGATCGTGTAGCGTTAGCCATGGCATTCCTAATATCAGGCGAAACTGAGGAGCAGCAATTAAATCGAACTGGATGTATTCCATGCGTTCTCCATGCTGCATTCGCAAAGGGATTGTGTGTTTTATAACAGGCCCAGATGACAAGGTGGACCCATCCACAGCCTTCACATGTTCTGGTTCTTCCTTCTTCTCCCACGATATCCCAAGGGAGTTTGCGTAGTCAATGTCCATGTAATTTCCTGTGGCTCCTGAATCTAACAGCGCATCCATCTGCGCCACGTTATCCCTCGTTGTCCACAGGAACACTGGCAGGTTCATATGAGCAACAGCAGGCATCATAGTATTGGCAAGTAATGAGGAGATCATTGTTGGTCGCATGTCCATCCCAGAGATCTCAACCTGGTTTGGACGTTCTAGTTTTCCGACTTCTCTCTCGTTCCCAGAACAGCCGATTTTCGTGGCGCTGGATTCCTCTCCGATTGTGGGGCTCTTGCTCTACACTCTCTGATGAAGTGTCCCCCTTTGCCACAATACAGGCATAGTTTCATTTTCCGCCGTCGCTCTCGTTCCTCAGAAGTCAGAGGACCTCGGATACCCCCGATCTGCATGGGCTCAGTACCATCAGTACTTTTGGCACTGTCTTCCTGCGGGAGTTTGAGTTTAGGATACCATCCACGTCCATCACCCCTGCTCCGATCTCCTCTTCTCTCCAACAGCCTATGATCCAATTGTACCGTTAGGTCGATGAGTTCCTCACAAGTCGAAGGCAGTTGGACTACCTGGGACAAGACGTCCTTCAATTCACTCCTTAGGCCTTGATAGAACAGCGAGGTCCTTTTTTCATGTGGCCAATCAGTTTCGGCTAGGAGCCGGTTAAAAGATGTGATGTACGACAATAAATCCTGTGACCCCTGTCGCAGTGTCAGGAGCTTCTTATCCAATGGTAACATGTGGATCTTTCGATCAAACAGTTTCCGTAAGGCAGAACAGAAATCGGGGAACTGGTGCAGAACGGGATCGTTCTTTTCCATTAGAGGGATAGTCCAGCTTGCAGCGTTTCCACCCATGTACGACATCATAAATGCTGTTTTGGCCGCGTCATCCTGAAACACAGAAGGTTTACACAAAAAGTGGAGGCGGCAGTGGTTTAGGAATGTCTCGAATTTCTTGGGATCTCCGTAGAACCTCTCAGGGGGAGCCAAAGGAATACCAGTGTTCTGAATTACGTGCACCGTCGGAGAGTGGTCCGCGGAGGACGAAGGTATGGCTGTAGGAGAAAAGTACCCACCCCCAGCTGCCATAGGGGTTGTAGGCTGTGATATAGTTTGTGCTGGAGGGGGAAGCGTGGCTTCTCTAATATAAGACCCTGCCCTGGGATTCTTTCGTGACATGCCAGCGACTTCTCTACGCATGGTGTTCATATCTTTTCTGAGCTCTTGGTTCTCAACTCGGGAAGCATGCACTTCCTGCTGCAGTAAGCTGAAACCTTCAAGCAACGAGGCCAAAGTCGCACTGGTATCCATGGCCCAGGCTAGTCTTCTTCCTTGGGCTTGTCAATCTGTCAAGGTTAGCAGCGGACAAGTAATCCAAGTGAAGAACACACAAGCCACTAACCTGAGGTGTCTAGCCAGCGGGGACCACGGCGAGATGATAGTCTTCCCTATACCCAATAGCACTGACCCTCCCCGTGTGACATACACACCGGAGACAGGTAGTCCTCCAGGTAAGGGGAAGGATAGTTGATCGGGGAAGGTTGTTGTGAAGGCACCCCTCTAGGTCTGGTCTTAGACTTCGGATGACTTCAAGGCACAACAATTTCTGGAAACACAAGAACACTTGTTTAGCACTACAAGGGGGAAGATGCCAGAGTTGTTGCATATGTATATATATATAACAAAGTATTCACTTACTGATAACCACCGCTTGTAACATCCTGAAGTCTGGGAAAGGTAATGACTCAAGTTCAAGCGGAAGGTGGACTGTTAACTCACAGCTCGATCCAAGGAAAGAATTAAGTCTAAGTGTATAGCACCGAGTAGTTTGATTCACTACCGGTGGCAAGATTCGCTCAGTATCTAAATAGTTCAACTATCCTCAGGGTTCGGATTCGAAGGAAAAGTAGAAAACTACACTATGAGAGCACGGCCGTGCTAAATGTCATGTGTCTGAATTCTACTCACGGGAAATGAACAAAGTGTCTTGGCGTCCTCAGCGGGAAGGAAAGCGTCCGCGCACACCCAACACTCGGCGTCCTCAGCGGGAAGGAAAGCGTCCACGCACACCCAACACTCGGCGTCCTCAGCGGGAAGGAAAGCGTCTGCGCACATCCAACACTCGCAACTCAAGGAAAGCTAGTTCCAACACGATCGAATAACCGGAAGGATTGACAAGCACCCGGTGATGGGAAAAGAGTGTTTTTATACACGCCCAGAGGGCGTGGACCGTTTCGCCAGGCCCAGGGCTTTCTGGGAGATGTAGTGCTGCAGCGGTATTTCCTTATACTACCTCTCCAGCTATGGGTAATCGCTACAGTCAAGTGATTCCATGTGTTCCTTCCACTTTATTTCTCCGTGAACCATACCACTAAATATTTATATTTATATTTCCTATCTCTGTCTCAATTGCAATTATACCTTACTAGTTTTCCTAATCTTCTACCGAATGTGATCACTTTGGTCTTATCAATATTTACTACCAGTTTTTTCCTGATACAATCTTTCTCAAAGGTATCTAGCTTTCTCTTGAGACCTATATCAGTCATATTCACAGTGACAAGATTGTCCTCATATTGGAGGCATGGAATATGCATGTCGTCCATTTTTGGACTGAAGCACTTTTAAGTAGCTAAACTGGAGGTTAGTTCTGCTATAAACAAGGAAATGAGCAAGAAAGCCAATACACAGCCTTTTTAACAAACCATTATTAAATGATATTATTAAATTATTTCTGAGTTATCCTTCCTTCTTTATCAATAATTATCTGTGCCAGTTGTGCTCATTTAATTGTTTTAGGCTAAGCAGGAGACTTATTGGAATCTCTGTATTTATTAATGTTTCCCATAAGACTTCACGAATCACCAAGTCAAGTGGAGCTTGAAAGCCCATTGAGCAGCAGAACAGATTGCCCCTTTGCTCACAGACGTTTGCGCCAGTGTCCATAGGCTAAAACAATGATCTATTTTAAAGTGTCCTTCCCTTTTATTAAACCCTCATCCCCATTCTTTGTTGGTTATGTTATTTGTTTCTACCCATTCATCCAGTTTACCCAAGATTATTTTGTCGAACAAGTTTTTGCCTACGTAAAGTAAATTAGATTGCCTGTAGTATATGTTTCTTTTGCATCACAGTTTCAAAAAAATTGCTCTTATGCCTGAACCCTCCAATTTTCTACGAACTGACTAGATAATAATAGTTTTTAAAACACTTAGTAATAAAATATCATCCACCAGTCAGCATTTGTTATAACTATAATATCAGGTAAATTATCTGGAACTGATGCTCTGGTTAGTCATGGTGACAATATGGTATCCTTAATATTCATTATGGAGAACAGCAGCAAAATATCCTTCTCTAAAGCAAATCTTTCCTCCCTTTGCTCTCTCCCATCTCTTGTGCTGTATATTTCTTCCAGATATGTCACCCATGCCTCTTCTTCCAGTATACAACTCATTTTTCCTACCTCCCTCCCTGATCCATATTGCACCAGCTGCCAGAACATTTGTACATATTTTGCTTCAATTAGTTACAACATTTGTTCCTAACAATTCTCATTATAAGTCTTTTCTATTTATTAATCTTCTACATTTCATTTTAGTGTTAAGAAGAAGGGCGTTTATCTCATAATCATGCTTTGCCTGAAGAGTTCTTTCCCATTTTCTTATTCATCTTTTCAAAACACTGCAGTCCCTGTCAAACCATATTTTTCCTTTTCTTATTTGTAGCCTGTGCCATTTTTTATTGTTTCTACTCTTAAGCATCATTTGCTATATTATTAGCCAATCTATAAAATTATCAGGTGGCTCTTCCCAGAGTAAAGCAACTTACCTTTGATGAAAGATGGCCAAATCTAACAGGTGTTTATCTGTTAGCCTAGTTGTAATTTGCCTGGTGAAATCAACTCATTTTGTGATAATCTTCTCTCTAATCATAGTAACTCCAGTCTTTATTTCGAGATGCAAGGGGTATACTCCCTTCCACACATCTGTTTTATCATAAAGCTTTTATATTTATAAAAAGAAAAAGCCAAGCATGCACAAAAATGTAATTAATTGTGCACCTTTGATTTTCAAGATGTGAAAATCTGCTTTGCTGGTCAAACTAAGTCAATGCATCCATTTAAATTGAACATTGGATTCGATCCCACAAAATGTACCAGTGCTGCTTCTCAAACTGTTATTGTCCCTACTTGGAAGCTTACCGATGTAATACGCTGAAAAAAATTATTCATACAATTGATCACAACTTACCGGATCCATTTTATATCCCAATATAAAAAAAAGCATATCTATGTGATTGTTTGTACAAAACCACTCTATGTCCTCCTTAACCCCTTCCATGCTGATGACGGAATCGCTCCGTCATCAGCTACAGTTGAGCTGTGCTGATGACGGAGCGGTTCCGTCATGGCCCGGCCGCCGCGCCTGCGCGGCGCTGATTTCGCGCCTGCGCGGGCGTTCTAAAGAGCGGGGCGGGTCATGACGGAACCGCTCCGTCACCAGCACAGCTCAACTGTAGCTGGTGACGGAGCGGTTCTGTCACCAGCATGCGGCGGCCGCGCGGCCGCCCCGCCCCTTTAGCGCTGCGGCGGAATAGCCGCCGCAGCGAAGGGGTTAAATACTGTCAGTATGGCTCATAGTCTTTCACATTACCTACGTGAATATACACATTAATGATAGACAACTATATCCAGAACGTCAACCACGTTACATAAATGCACCAAAGAAGTCACAATTCAGTTTCATCTTACTATTAACATTATCAAACTGTTTGCTATTTTTGTGGAAATTAATGTTAGCAACCCTCCTGAGGGCCGACCCTAGCCTTCCTTCTTGGCTTTTTTGACCTTTTTTTAAAACCTGCAAGAATCCATCTATAATCAGTGGTTCGTCACACAGCCATGTTTCCTGCAGATATATAATCCCATATGATTCTGTTATTTCAGTAAAGATTTCTAATCATAACATTCTGTTAAAACCACAAACATTCCATGACTGAATTAACAGACTGTGTGAACAAATTCTATCCTATTCTAAATTACTCAAACACACAAATTCTTGCACAGCTGGCGATAACAACCTTGCATATAGGTTCTCCTCTTCATTAACAGTCCTAAACTCATTTAGGCCATCCAATGGAATGGTCATCCTCAGTGTTGATGTTTTCCCAGGCCAGCATGTTTAATCACAAAGATCTTACTCAATGTGCCCTCATTTAACCTATTTCACATATTAACTTAATACATTCTTTTAAAATATCTTTATCTGCTTTATCAAATGCTACTTTAACAATTTCTGAGAAGAGTAATACTTTTGTTATCTCTTTTCTTTTTTTCGATGAGCTAAACAAATACCCATAGTTTATTTTTTATTCCGCCTTTCTGTCCAGTCTTTTTTACTGCTACTTTCTTCTCACTTCCAATCCCTCTAAATTTCGGAATCTCTGTCTGTTGACTTGGGCCATCATGCAAAATGTT
This sequence comes from Lissotriton vulgaris, assembly GCF_964263255.1. Taxonomy (NCBI): domain Eukaryota; kingdom Metazoa; phylum Chordata; class Amphibia; order Caudata; family Salamandridae; genus Lissotriton; species Lissotriton vulgaris. Next base: position 683,241,016 of record NC_141685.1, on the reverse strand, counting down.
GGCCCTAACTTCTTTCCTTATTACTTTCCCCTATTCCCCTACTCCCACACTGTTGGTTTCCTTTTCTTTCTTTTTTGGGTTTATTGCCTGTTTTAACACCCTCCTTTCACTAATTCCTCTCTCTTTTTTTTCTTTCTTTAAATTACTCACAATTGCCCTATTTAGTCTCTTTCCACACAGCATATATATTTTATACATAGTGGGTTTCCCTCTCTTTTTGATCAACATTGGGTATTTGTTAATATATACGTCTGGAGTATCATCCCTTTTTGGGGTTCTCTCCATGCATCTTACTTCATCTTCTTGTGGAGTTATTTCCCCCTTTTCCTTCACTGGTCACACTAAAGGAGGCAGATACTTGTTTATTTTTCTTAATTCACTTATGATACCTTTCTAACAACATCTTCTGAGAATCTAGGATGTCATTATTCACACTCATCACCTCTAAAATACCTTACAATATTTTTCTGAAATATTAACAAAATATTGAAAATGGATGATGTTGGCAAATTTGATATTTTCCATGACTAATTAGAAATGTTGGTTTGATTCCCCTGACCCATTCTTATCAATCTTAGGGCCTTGCTCTGATAAATCACTCATCTTTACCCCCAAGTGAGAGATTGTCCTAAAACGAATTCCCCAGTATTCCTTAGGGCTTCATGATGTCTAGTCATATCCAACAATGGTGAAGATAATTGGGGTGAGAAGAAGAGTCTTGGTTCCACCAAGGAATTATTCCTGTCCATCCGATCGAGATCACTTATACATAATGCATAATGGATCTTTACATTGGTTTAGGCAAGCAATGCTCTCATTGTCTATCTTTATTTATAATATTATCTCTTAATCGAGTTGCATCTGTTTGTATCAGCATTTTCTTAAAAGTCTTCCTCACAAATTCTTTTATGGAGTAATTTACTGACATGTTTGATTCACTTGAGTCACTGTGGGCAAGGCTGCATAAGATCTTTTTCTTTATTTCCTTCATGGAGTCATTTGTTGCTGTCTCAGTATGCCCCTTGGAATCGCCAATTAGGTTCTGGTTTTCTACCCCCTTTCCTCTTCCCTTTCGTACTGTTCGTATTAGAGCTTTTACTTTACTTTTAGTTGGGGTGATTCTATTGACATATATAATCCTTTCTTACATATAATCCTTGAACTGGTGTTATTAAATACGCCAGCCAGGGAACCAAGCCTCACTGCTTCCACAGTTGTAAAATACCACTTAATAACTGCAACATTTCTCTCTTCAGTTACCTTAGCGCTCCTTATTGTCTGCAATGTTATGGCTATTGCTTCCGCGTCCACCCTCCTCTTGTCTCCTGCTCTTTCTTTAACCTAATTCTTTATTTGCAACAAAGCTTAAAACATGCCTGTCCTGGGCAGCACATATGTTCTACCATGTGCCAACCTACTCTCAGCTCCTGGGGGTAAGAAGGCACCATGGCAGTCCAACCAAACTGCTGCACTTTAGGCTCATACACTTATGGAGATCACCTAATCCCCTCGACATCTCTCCTTAGTTATGTGCGAAGGGGGCACAGCTCAGCCAGCTACTGTTTGCTGCTTTCAAACTGCTCATCAAACAATACTGCCAACATCCCTTACACTTTGAATACGTTGCTAAAAACCAAGCTCCAAAAAGCTCCACAAATCTATCCCAAAGAGGCCACAAGCAGGACTCCATTAGAATGCCGATTTCCAGCATGGACACGAGCACGGCAACACAGCACAGGTACAAGCGATAAATCAGAGAAGAGTCTGCACTCCATCAAGGCCCTAGCTGTCACAGTTGCAATTCTGGTCCTCAGAGGGATGGCCTCTGGGTACCTTGTGGCATGGTTCACAAAAAACATGATAAACCTGTTACCCAAGATAGTTTTGGGGACCAAGGAACCAACAATGTTGATGCCCATCCATTCCAAGGGGGTGCCTATGAAAGGCATGGGAGTCAGGGGAGTCTTGAGCTTCTTCCCAGTCTTCCCACTGGCCTGCCAGGTGAGACAAGTCCTACAGAAAGCATACAAAACTGCCCTCATCCGTGGTCAATAAAAGTTGGTGACAAGCCTCTCACAGGTCTTGTCCTGTTCCACACGCCCAGTTAGAGGTATCTTACGAGCCAGACTCAGTAGGAACGCCCTCTAACATAGGGGGGCCATCAGCACACGTGCTTCCCATGCACAGGTGCCTTGGCTCATATTAAAGGAGGTTGTTCTCCTAATCAGGTGATCTCCAGAGGAGTCACTAGCTGCCTGGGTTTCACCCTGCTGCCTCAGCCCCTCTAAGTTTGGGTACTCTGTCTGCGCCTTTCAGAACTCATCCCTTTGGGATCATACACAACTTTCCACCCAACAAGCTCAGGTCGGTCTCCTAGCGAAACAATGTCTGCCTCCTCCAGCACCCCATCCACCAGTACCATGGGAGCTTCAGAAGCTGGTTTCTCGCACCTCCTGATCTTCCCTTTCTGTACAGCTTGAGCATCAAAGTAAATAGTGGCTATGCTATTGGTTTGCACATCACACAAATAGTATCAGGAGTATTATAATGAATGTATGTACCAACGCGATTTCCCAAAGTCTTTTATCAAGAAAGAACATGCAGTCCAAATGTGGTGTTCACATGGTGTCAGCACCCAGCCACTGAGGGTGTGTTTTACAATCTATGTGCACAGGCGGGACAAATTGCAGCAAAAGCACTGAAGAACACACTCTGTTATCTCAATGTGAACCTTGATAAGACAATGTATGTAGCCAATTTTCAGTTGTTTGCAATCTCTCCATTTATTATTCAATATAACATGTAATAAGTTGTTTCACCATAGAGTCAGTTGATACGTGTTTCGTCCACAGAACTTCTTCAAGGCTGCAAAACCATATAAAGTCATTTAAGCATGTTCAACCATCCAAATATTGCATCACACCCAATGATCATGTTGACATACTGTGTAATATGGATGAGATTTAGAAAGCAAACATGGAATACTAAAACCATGCTACTCCAAACGTGAGGGGAAACACCTGTGTTATTAAAAGAGCAAACCCAATATATTGTCCATGATAGACTAATCATATTCTTATGAGGCAAAGCAAAGGAAAAATAAGTGATACAGTGATATGTTCAGAGGTAGTGGTAAAATACATAACAACTACACTGAGTGTGAAACCCCAAAAGTTATTTGTATGGGCAATTTCAATATGTACCTAAATATTTTTTCTAACATGTGCCACAAAATTCAATGACTCCATTGCAAGGTAGGAATCTCTTTTGACTGCAACTGCAGAATCACTGTCTTTGCTTCAATGTAAACTCAGTGTGCATGTATCTTTTGACCCAATATGGCCCAGTAGGTACTGAAAAGGAAATACCAGAAGTTTTATTTTGTAATACAAAAATTCAACAAAAAGTTTTAGCCAGGCATTGGGGCTGTCAAACTATTAATTCATATGAAGAAATCATCACCACTAAAGTTCAAAATACACCAAAACGCTAGTGGTGCTAACCTTAAGACAAAGTGAATCCTCATGGGGCGTTGCTCCAGTGCACTCCTTCAGCGGTTGTTGGCAATGCAGCTAGTTTTCATCTCAAATATAACAATTCATTTAAGTCACTGCCAGTTACACCAGCCCAAAACAATTATAAATTGCATCCAATTTAAAATGTGTTGGTTATTTGAACAAGCGGTAATGTCAAGCACCATAGACAGCAATATAGCCTAAGCATAAAATAATAAAACTAGTTCATACCATCGATAACAATAGTCACTATATGCTATGAACCCCGTTAGTTAAAGAGCTGCAGGGCCATTATACACCCGGGAAGTATGAACGCCTCTATTGTAAACTACATTAGTTTACATTCTCCAATATCATACCGCTATGCATGATGATATGTGGCTTACGTGCCCCTTGTACCAGCTAACGGATGGCAAAAAACATGTGTGTTCCACCAGTAGGTCTGTAAACACAGTAAACATAAATGCAAGAGAAAAAGGATGATGACTGGAAAACCTGGCATAGGCGTTGCATTCAGCGTCACCACTCTCCTGGAACTATGGCGGTTACAGATTTGGAGCAAATCATCATGGAGCAACAACACGCTATTCAAGTGGCAGTACAGATCCATGGCTGTGACCAGAAGGATGTGTCTACGCAGTCCTCGAGTGATCAGAGTTCTTCTGCTACATAGTATGATTTTGTGGTCTCACCTGATAACACTCTGCAGATGTTGGCCAATATAATATGAGTCCTCCACTGTTACTTTACTATTTGTGTCAGCTGTTCTTGCATGTATATAACAGTTAATTGCAGTGCTCTATCTGTTGATTAGGGCCTGCTTCTTGTCTTACTTTATACGCTGACTTGCCTTACTGTAGGTATTATTGCCTATTAGATGCAGTTCCTAAGGCAGTGACAAGACCTGCCCTTACTCATATGCTGGTACATGTTACATGCCATGTCAAAAGGCATATTACTAGGAGGTACTTATGGTGCCACACCTCGCTAATGTTGGGGATATTGTCTCCCGGGCCTACGGAAATGCACACTTCCCTTTGTATTTATCTTGATTTCCTGTGTTTGACATAGTTCAACCACAAGTTTGGGCAGCTTCATATCAGGGGTTCGCTCTTCTGGTATTATGATAATGTTCTGTTGGTTTCTTGTTCTGTTTAATTGTTGCCTTCGTCCCATACTGTTATATTCCATATAGGTACCCTATATAGGCACAGGTAACACTGCAACCTTTAAACAATATCCTTCCCGACATTAGATACATAACGGTTCATAGGACTGACCTTTTACCTAGATATGACACTGCATTCAGAACAATTTTTTTCCCCAGTTTGGAATTCATACATTATGCATGAAGTTTCTTGGAAGCACAGCAGGACTGACAGCAAGACGAACATCTCCTGTATAATATCTCTGTATAAAGTTCAGGCCCAACGTCATCCTTTAGGCCGACACAGTAACACAGCAAGGTAGGACCCCTGGGGAGACCTGTGGGTATATATACATCATGTCTTGCTTAGAAAGACAGAGGAGACCATGACTTCCCGGCTGACACACTGACCAGAGATGCTGAGATTCCTGCATGTAGACACTCCAGCTCGCAGTAGTCTAACATCCCTCGCGGGGTGTCCAATTTGAGATCAGGACGGGGTCCCTTATTGTCTCATTCTCTGGTAATGGGGTTGACTAGATCCTGGAAGGATTCTTGGCATAACACCTACACAGATGCTAGGTACATTGAGGTACATCTAGTTAGGGAGGCATCGTAGGAGTATGCACTTTTTATCATGTATTCTATGTACTTGTATATATTCATGATTACTACAAAATGGTAGATCTGTACCATCCTTTTACTTTTGTAGTACTGCTAAGCATATATCTCTGCTACGGCCTGATAGTTGTTACAGCACATCTATTCTACGTTACAATAGCAACAGTTCAATACATACTTATTGACAAACACCCAGTATGTTTATTCTGTGTATCTCTGAGGCAAACTAAGTGAGCATGAGTGACTGAGTGAAAGGTAATATATTGTTTCCATGATTCTGAGGGATCAAGGTTGTCATGTTCTGAGGTTGCCAGAAACTATTCCTTCCCTGATAAGAGGAGATTCTAGTGGCACAGTGAGCTAGCTAATACAAACAGGCTAACATATCTGGTGGGTCTGCTCGGAACAAGTCTGCCACCAATCTCTCCGTTTGTTATCCGAACGTGCAGATCTTGTATAGGGTATATAGGAACTACACAACAGCACTGCTTATATAATGGCAGGGTCTGGACTGCTTCTGGGTATAGGACTAGCTGCCTTCCAAGATGCGATCACCAATCACACACATACCCCACTTCAGGATGGCCCATCATAACATTATAATGTGGAATGTGTGTGGTATGCATGCCCCATCTCGTCGATATACTGTGTATTCCTATCTTAAACGCCTCTCCGGTCTTATAGTGCTACTACAGGAGTCTCATTTAAAGCTGCCTGAGTTGACCAGGCAGCAGTGACTGTGGAGAGAGCAGTTCTTTGGTATGAATTTCTCATCCTAGGACTGCACGGTATTGATCTGGGTCAGACCAGGGACTCCTTTTCAAGTTGATGAGGTTGAGACAAATGTAGGGGATCAATATAACTTTGTTGAGGACAGGCTTATTGGCAGACTTGTCTTACTGGGGAACATCTATGCCCCTAATGCAGACCAAGTTGCATTCCTACGGATGATCTCACATGGACTATCCAGGTGGAGCGTACTTCCGTGGCTGCCAGGTGGTGATTTCAAACAGCAAGCTGGACACTAGCCTGGACTACTTTTTACCTCCCTGTCACATACAGTCACCACCACTAACACCTTGGCACTCCAGAAGTGGCTGCACCACTGGCATCTCATGGATGTCTGACAGACATGTAATGCCCCCGAGTGTATCTTTTACTCCCACCCACACAAACTACACGTCAGATTGGACTGCTTTATCTGTATCCTTAATTTACTATCTTCCAATAAGCACACAGACTATCTGGGATGTACCTATTCAGACCATAACCCTCAATATTTACATCTTACATGTGATACCAGGCCCCCTTCAGTCCCCACTTGGCATCTGCAGCTCACCCCATTGATGGATCCTTCTTTTCGAACATCACTCAGCACTGCAATTGAGGAATACTTTGAACTGACACAGCTTTCCCAACCTTGTTAGAAAGGGACGCATTAGAGGTGATGCTTAGGGGTTGGTATTTGAGACTGGGGTGTGGTATGCCATGACAGGTGTAGTGTGAGTTTTTCCTGATTGAATGTGATTTACTTGTACTTGAGACCTGCTCAGTGGCTGAGCCATCACATATGCCTGCTCTCGAGAAGGCACTCCGAACATGCAGCACTGCTGGAGGACCTGCGATGCTTCAACTATGAGGCCCATTCTGATATTGTACTTGCAACCACTTATCAGTCTGGCCCTCTTCTAGTATGGCTGATCCGACATGAACAGCCAACACACCCTGTAATATCGCTGAAGTCAACTGAAGATACCCTGCTTCATACTGAAATGGAACACTCATGGCATCCCGTTAGGACATAGCTTCCCTCCTCTTCGTTTTGTCCGTTCCTCACATCACCTTAGAACAGCAGATGGAACTAGAGAGTCACATACCTCCAGCTTAAATTCACGAGGATATATGGGTGCTTGCACCCAGAGTGGACCTTTCCATTTGAGGTGCTGCTCTGCTATGGGGTTTGGTCCCGATACCTTCTCCTGGTGAAACTCCTCTACGACCAACTAATGTCAAAGGTTAGGATGGGACACCTTGTTTCTGATCCAATACAGGTAAGTAGGGGCACTATGCAGGACTGACCCCTTTCCTCTCTTCTTTTGTCCCCAGCCACAGAGCCACTATCCCTCACAATAAGGGTACAGGCAAATGCATAGGGATAACCACAGACAATGGACTACATGCTCTTTCCCTATATGCAGATGATATACTTCTATTTATTAGGGATATCTGTCCATCCCTCCCACGATCCTATATAAGGCATGCATATCTGCCTTGGTTACCCCTGAGCTGGGAGAGATCCTGTTTATTCCCATTTTTCCCTAACCTGTTGAACCCAGCTCTTACCATTAACTGGGTGCCTGTGGCATGGCAACCTACTACGTTCTGTTATATCAGTGTCAGAATTTATCAAATGGACCAAGATTTGTTCATTGGGAATCTCACAAAGACAGTAACTTGCATTGTTCTTTTAAAAATTGTGGTGCTCCTTCGCCTCCTCTACTATTTTACAAATCTGTCTCCTCGTCCTTTGTTAGAAAATATGTTTCTGACAGATGGTATTTGAGCATTTGCTCCTCAATTTTATATTTCGATTTCATTGTTCATTTTTCTTTTAGAAGTTTCATTCTTCCTGCAGTTTCTGTTCTTGGTAAACTGTAAGTTATGTTTTAGCATGTTTTAGCATTTTTTGTAAACCATGTGACTCTTGTGAAACAACTCAGCTGCACCTATAGCGCTGGAATCAACTCTCAGTGGAGTATCTCTAGCGCTTTGACACCTGTAGAACACCAGAAAATAAATGTGGGTGGAAGCTAAATTTCATTTTTAAACAATATTGTTTTCAATTGTTTCCAGAATTTTAAATGATCTGTGCATTGTTTGAGTGATAAAGGGAGTTTATTCCAGAGAGTAGGTCCTGCTATGGAAAGTGCCTTACTCCCGTGTCTAGCTTTCTTAGCCCGTGGTACCTGCAACAGAAAATCGTTGCTGGACCTAAGAGATCGAGTGGGGGTGTAAGGGACAAATGTATTTTTCAAATAGGCAGGTCCTTGGCCATTTAGGCACTTGTGAATTAAACAACATGTTTTAAATTTCGTTCTCTGCCGGACAGAAAGCCAGTGTAATTGGTCAAGAAGGGGTTCGGAGGCAGTTCTAAGAGGGGCATTAAGAACCAGGCGGGCCGCCGTATTCTGGATGACTTGTAGTCTATCCAATACCCCTTCATTGGCAGCAAGCAGTAGACCATTACAATAGTCAATCCTGCTTAAAACAAGTGCCTGGACTAAAGTTCTCCTCACCGAATCAGGCAGAAGGGGAAAAACCTTACGCAGTAGGCTGATGGTATGAAAGCATATACCTGAGATATAATTAACATGTTGCTTGAGTGTCAGATCTTGATCCAGACGGACCCCTAAGTTCTTTACCATTGATTTGGGTTCGGGAACAACACCCAAGTCGTTGGGCCACCAGTCCGGAGACCAAAGCAGTTTAGCTTCCCCAAACAACATAACCTCAGTTTTACTGACGTTGCACTGAAGGCAGTTGGCCGACATCCATTGTGCTACTGCCTTCATACCAGCTGAAAAGGAGCTCTTCACTTCAGCGGAGATAGTTTTGAACGGGAAGAGGAGCTGCGTGTCATCAGCATAAGACACGGGGATGAAACCGTACTTACGCATCACTCTTGCCAGGGGTGCCACATAGATGTTAAAAAGAGTAGGGCTCAGGCAAGAGCCCTGTGGCACCCCTTTGGAGATCTCTACCTCCGCTGACCGATATGCACCCATGGTGACACTCTGGGTGCGGTCGGATAGGAAGCTCTTTAGCCAAGCAAGGGCTTTGTTTTTGATCCCAGCGTTCGACAACCGTTCTGTCAAGATGGAATGTGACACGGTGTCGAACGCCGCTGATAGATCTAACAAAACCAGGATCACTGAAAAGCCCCTGTCTTGGTACATGTGCAAGTCGTCAGTCACGGATACCACGGTTCAAGTGTATAATAAACATAGCTTGTTTTACTTTCCCTCCGGCTACCTGATTGTTCGTATTGAAGTGGGCAGAGAGGTTTTAAAGCCAGAAAAGATAATTGAGTTGTGTCTCTGAGAATTTCTCATATCCACATATGGTGCCTGAAAAGGTACCTCTTCGAGGCTGATCCACCAGACGATTTGGAAGACCGAATGTGGCTGAGGCGCATTCACCCGAGACGGCTGGATTACAGGGGCCCGCACGAGGAGACTCGTTTCTCACATCTGGTATCCAAAGTTTTGAACTGAGGCTCTTTGGAACTGGGCCATACCAACAGAGGTCCCGAACTGGTGAGTTTGGAAGAGGAGATTGTTTGGTCTCAGAAGAGGTGGTCAGACGGAGAGAGAGAGATCTGAAGACATTATCAGGGGAGATTGTTCTGAGTCGACATTGTCCATATTTGTTTGATAGAATACCCCTGCATAGATGTTTTTCGAGGTGCTGTTGTTGTTTCAGTGTGAGATTGGATGAAAGTCAGCCAATTCAAAAAGATGGAACTCTAGCGTGGTATATGATGAAAAGAAAGGGATATGATGCAGTGTTGTTTAATTGCTTGTGGCACAAGTACACAATAAAATGTAGTGTTACAATGGCCTATATACAGTAGTTTTGATTAACAGAAACTTGACTATCCTGAGCAGTGCCTATTCGAGGGGAAGTCCTGACAGGCTATGTTTGAGGTTTTGAAGTCCTGGCAAGAAGAGGCAAATTGGAGATGGAAGAGGGAACAAAAGAAGATACAACAGGAGCAAAATAAAACTAATATGGAGAAAGCCCAGGAGCAGGGATATGGCAGGATTAGGAGCAGTATAGAATGATAGGCAACAAAGAATTCTGACAGATAAAACATTTCACTCAGCCATCCGGTAGAAACGCTATGAAGTTATGAAACATTTGTTACAGACAACTCCAGTGGCCCTATGTCCCTACTGCCAATGCCACAGCTCCTCCAGACCTGCACTTGCATTCTGAGTTAGCCCGCCCTGACAGCCCACCCTCTCTAGATGTGTCTACGGTGACCCAATCCGACCCATACCACAAATTCATAGTTCTGTTCCGCCTAAACACCAGACAACATTTCGCGACAGCATAATGGGACAAGAGCAATATAAGATTTTAAAAAAGTGTGATGAATGGATGGATGCAGATGGCTACAAATTAAGGGACATTATGGAGACGGTGAAAGGAATAGATATATTCAACCAGAATTTGGCCATCCAATATTTGATGGCAAGGGAAGAGGAAAACTGAAAGGAGTTGGAGAAGGGTCGATTATTTCCCTCAAGAAGTCAGTCATATGGAAGCGAGGGCAGAATAGTGAGATTTCATCTCAAGACATCCCAAATGTGGTGGAACGGTGTGTATGGTATCGAGAAAAGTGCTTTTCTGGACATAGAGAAATGAACACCAGCTTCAATGTCTCACTAGTAAGGTATATCAGTTTCCTATGTGGGAAGTGCCCCCAATTCCATGATATCCCATATCTAACAATGCGACCAACAGACCAAAGCCTCAATTCATCCATGTCCCTTGGAGACAAGATGAAGTGATGGAAGTTACTGAATTTCTGAAAGAATCCATCTGGATTTTATAAACAACTTAGGACTGCTATCTTGGCTACTACCATGACTTTAGGAGAAGTAGATTTTTTCTTTAAATGTTTACTGCAGCAGAGATATGGAATTTATTTATTTATTTATTATGCATCTTGTACCGCGCAAACTAAAACCCGAAGGTGTCAAGGCGCCTAACAAAAGGATCAAACAAAAAGCAGGCAATCTTGCACTTACATGTACGCTTGAACAAAGAGGCGTGTTTTAAGGGCTGCTCTGAAGGTTTGGAGGGAGGGGAGGGACCGATGTTCTAAAGGAAGATCGTTCCACCATTTAGGGGCCAAGAGGGAAAAAGCCTTACCACCCCATCTGGCTTTCCGAATACGGGGGATGTGGAGGAAAGAGTGGTTGGAGGAGCGGAGGCTCCTGCCAGGATTGTAATATGTCAGGATGGATCTGATCCCTGTAGGGGTGCTTTTGGTCAAGGCTTTATAGACCATACACATGGATTTGAAAACAACATTCTATTAGGAATACTGATGATGCACCAACCCTAGGCAAAACATAAATTACAGACCATTATACCAGCCCAGACTCTAAGCTGGAACAATTTGACAGCATGCAGACAAAAGCAGAGTGACAATATATTTTACCCATTTCGAGGACACCTTCACCGACTTAAGTGGACAAGACTTGACTACAGATGCAGTTAGGATATTGTCAATTGACAGATTTGTGGGAGGTTTGTTGAGAGAGATAAATTACAAATTAGTTCAGTTGGAAAGTTCCTTGACTGTTAAAAGCCTGGTGGAGATTTTGCATATTGCACAATATTATGAGAAGTGGAGATAGGATGAGAATGGGAGGTCTGAGAAGAAAAATGAAGGAATTGGAAGACTAAATTATTACTCCAAAAAGCGTTCCCTAATAGAGGACGTGGAACAGGTCAAGGTAGAGGAAGAGGATGGGGCTTTTCAGCTCTACCTCTCTGCAGACCATTAGGACCCAACCAATGTGCCTAGTGGAAACAGGAGGGCACTGGAGGTCCGATTGTCCCCAATTGGTAGAAGGAAAAGGTATGTCAGTACAGAGAGGAAGAGGACCTGGCCGACTGAGGTAGTCAGGAAATGGTGGTGCTGAAAGACAGAATGCCAATATCTCTGACGATAAGCAATATTTCAATCATGACTATCTTGAAGATTATTTTTACTAGGACAGCCACGGAAAGAGCACTGGTCAGGTCCAAATACCTGTTGACCAGTCTGGACCATACATAGATTTAGCAGTAGATGACCAACCGCATACATTTTTAGTAGACACTGGAGCCACCCGAACTTTAGTGGCCCACTATTTGGTCCCAAGGGCTCCTCTTTCTGGGCAAGCAAATGTTTCAGTGAGATATTCTGGGATCTCCGTTAGGAGCCCAGTATCTGCACACATGACTGTTACAGTCAGCCCATTCACTGTAAATACATCCCTTGTACTGACAACATATTGCAGTAAGATTTGCTAGACCTAGACATGCTGAAACAATTACATGCTACTATACATTGTACCCCTGATGGCGTTTATGTAACTATGGACCCTACCCGATATGACAAGTGCATGTTTTCCAGACCTGCTTTTCTGCCACCAGAATTGCGTGCGATTAATGCCAACCTTTGGGCCAAGGGTGACAATGATGTGGGCAGTATGGATATAGACCCAGTTGTAATAATAATAAAAGACAATCTTAAATTACCTTGGATACCACTAAACAAGATATCTAAAAATGGGGAGGAGGGCCTTAATCAAGTAGTTTCAGATCTTGTGCATGCTGGCATAGTAAAGGGGATAGCTTGAAGCCCATGCAATATTCCTATAAGTCCGGTGGTTTGAAAGGGGCAGGAGGTAAAAAAAATACCTATTGGTTAGTTGTTGATTTACGAGCTGTCAATAAGGCAGTAGTTCCCCAGTTCCCGGTGATTCCTGATATGAATTTCATCTTTACTAGGGTTCCTCCAACTGCTCAAAATTTCACAGTTCTTAACCTTAAGAATGCTTTTTTCAGCATCCCCTATTGCTGAGGAAAGCCAGCTTCCTTTTGGATTTTCCCTAGCTGGCCGCTCATTTACATTTTGCAGAGCGCCTCAAGGGTATACAGACAGGCCAAGTATTTACAGTCAGGCGCTGACGAGCAACTTGATGAAATATCCCTACCTGGTAGATCGATCCTTATACAGTATATAGATGACATTCTGAAAGCCCTGGACACTGAAAAATTTGCAAATATGACACTGTCTCCTCTCTCCAACATTTGTTCCAATAGGACATACATTTTTGCTTTCCAAATTACAGTATTATCAACAAGATACCTGTCTTGGTCACCTCCTGTCAAAGGGAGGTAGATGCATATATCCAGATAGAATGAAATTGAGTCAATCAATGCCACACCCTAACACTCAATCTGAAGTGCGTGGCTTCATAGGTATAACTTCCTTTTGCCGCCAATGGATTCACCTTGATTTGTAAACCTGTATTAGCCCTCACAACTAATGATGTTAGTGAACCTTTACCTTGGATTGAAGAATGCGAGAATCTCTACCTACAGTTGAAGTTAGCTTTATTTTCGGAAATACACACTACCATAAACTCTTTACTTTATTTGTGCATGAAAGAGGGGCTTTGCTTTGTCAGTTTTGACACAGGACCAAGGTGGGAAGAATAGGACTTGTGCTTAATTTTCTTCCATCTTAGATCCAGTTGCTAAAGCTTTGCCTAGTCATTTACGCGTAGTGGCTTCAACTGCTGCAGCAGAAAAGCAAAATGAAGATTTGGAGGCAATGATCTTACCGTATTGGTACCCCATGGGGTGGATACTCTACTAAATAAGACAAAGACACAGCACCTCATCAGTGCACATCTGACTTTGTTCAGCTCTAATATAACCCTAAAATGATGTAACATCTTGAACCCGGCAATGTTACTACCCCTCCCTTTGAAGTAAGAAAAGGTTGATCATGATTGTTTGCAACAGTGGAATAAATTAAAGGACTGGGAGACCTGACCGATATACCTTTATCTGACCCCAGGGTGTGCTGTTCATAAATAGTCCATGTTTCAAGTTGCCTGATGAGAAGACCATAGCAGCATATGCAATTACTACACTTCAAACACTAGTTGAGACTAAAAAGATACCCCACAATTCTGCTCAGGCTGGGGAATTGATAGCCATGATTAGAGCTTTCTAAGTTGAGTATAGACCTTGTAGTTAACATCTATATGGATTCCCAGTAGCATTTCGGGTGCTCCATAGTTTTGAGAGTTTCTGGGCAGAACAGGGATGTTTGACATTACACGGGGCATGCATACAACATGGTGAATTGGTCTTGCAATAGTTGGATGCACTGACATTGTTGAAGAATTTTGCCACATTAAATGCAGTGCACATAAGAAAGTCACTGATGACATAGATCAGGCTAATGCATTTGCAGATAAATGTTAAATGTCGTATACTTGTAAAGCGCACAGCTGCCCCAGCAAAGGGGCGTCCCGGCGCTGTATACCGCTGGGGAGCCCATCCTGGCTTTCCCTGTGAGATGGCCCCTCCTGGGCATCTCCAAGGTGAAGACAAGCATCCCCGGCGCTGATGGGGCCGTTAGCAGAGATTAAGCAAGCTATTGCCCAGAGTTGCTGAGTGGGACCCATGGTTGGAGTAGGCACCGAGGCGAGAATTATCAAGTCCGCTGACCATGACCCAAGACCCTGCCGCGTCGGGAATCGAACCCTGGTCCCGGGCCGACCTCTGCTTCCGGGTCTGCCGCAACTAACCAGTAAGCGACACCACTCCACCTAACAGTGAAGACTAGAACCATCAAAAAACATAGCACTATGTACATAGAAGGCATAGTTAGATGGGTACCTGCATCTGGAATGTGTGAGACCACAATGGATAATGTACGGGAAATACAAAGTGAAGCATCCTCTCAAGAAAAAGAATTGTGGAACGGAATAGGGAAGTTGAATGATGAAGGATGTTGGGTACACCTAACAGAGCAGCAGAGATGGCTATTACTTAACCTTAACAGCTATGTCCCTGCCATAGTCACAATGGTGCATGGACCTGCTCCTATAATCACTGTAAAATGGCTAAGGTTGAAGGAGTGGCCCAGCACAGGGAAGATAACTTGGGGCTCTGCAAATATCCCATCTCCTCAAACTGGGTCGCCATATTGACTAATCTCAAAACCTCTTTAAAGGGGGATATGAAGACATACAGTACCACTGATCCATCTCCCAGGCATGAGGAGGAACATACGTCCACCATCTGATGATGAAATATACTGTGATTACGGTGTGTGGTGCACTGTGTTGATTAATGCTATATTGTGATTGTAACCCACTAGGAATGGACTGAGGCTATTTGAATTTTTACTAGTTGATGCTGTTAATATAAGTGGTCATGTATGTTTAATGCTACTGGAATGTACTACTCTGTTGAGGACTGCTGCAGTATTCATGCATAGATCTCAAATTTTATTATTCTTTGACCCCTATGAACATATGTAGGTCGGCACTTGTCTGACGGACTTGACCCACATGCTGTGTTTGTAGGCGAATGCTCATTAATTTGTGTCGTCAAAGACACTGAGCTCGCCCCTTGCTTTCCTTCTAGCTACAATGTGATTTACTGTGCGTGTCCATGTAATACCTGTAAGGATTTAACACTATCAATGCTACAGCAATTCATCCTCCACTCTGATGATCTATGAATCCCATTGTTCATGACGAGCTCAGCTCGTCATGAGCACACAAGCAGCGTACTGTATGACGAGCTGAGCTCGTCATGAGCATGGAAGGGGTTAAATGTTAAAACTCAATAAACAAATTAAACAATAAAATGATGCATGCTATTGAGATTCTGCTTTATTCACATTTTCTTCTATCAGAAGCCTTTGATTTGGCCAGCATTTCATGCCTATCCATTGAGAACGACTGTTCAACACTCTGCGAGGACCCAGTCTGAACAAGTACAGGTATGACAGCACACCACTGTACAGTTTTTAGGCAAGTCCATCAATCTTTTACATTTACGAATGTTGAAATGTAAACGTGTGTCTTTCCTTCTCCTTTTTATTAATGTATTTTGGATTCAGTGCCAACTGCTCTGCCCCTTATGAGCCAACATTGTCTGCTGCTGATGTACAATCACGGATCACTGACATAATATTGACTACAAAAATATGGGTATTTAAAATATCGACTACAAAATATCGACTACAAAAATATCGAAGCCCTATCTACAAACAGGTAAGTACAAAAATATCGAATCAAAAATGTCGTTTAAAAATATGTACTTTATAAAAATATCAAATTTATTAACATGAATGTAAAATTAAAAGAATATTAAAAATAAATAACTAAAATATACTTAAAAATACTTAAATAACCTTAAAATTATTAAATAATTAATTTAAGTTATAAAAAAAGACAATTTTATTTGTTAAAACATATATATATATTAACATATTATTATTAAAAAATATACAATATTATTACCGTAGCATAGCAAGAGTGTTAAAATTACTATTCCCACTCCAATGAGTGCAACAGTAGGGAAAGCGTTGGATAGCGTAGCGGTAAAAATTACTATTCTCACTCCAAAGAGTGCAACAGTAGGGAAAGCGTTGGATAGCGTAGGGGTAAAAATTACTATTCACACTCCAGTGAGTGCAACAGTAGAGAAAGCGTTGGATAGTTTAGGGGTAAAAATTACTATTCCCACTCCTGTGCGTGCAACAGTAGGGAAAGCGTTGAGTAGCGTAGGGGTAAAAATTACAGTTCCAACTCCAAAAAGTGCAACAGTAGGGAAAGTGTTGGATAGCGTAGGGGTAAAAATTACTATTCCCACTCCAGTGGGTGCAACAGTAGGGAAAGCGTTGGATAGCAAAGTGGTAAAAATTACTATTTCCACTCCAGTGAGTGCAACAGTAGGGAAAACGTTGGATAGCGTAGAGGTAAACATTACTATTCCCACTCAAGTGGGTGCAACAGTAGGGAAAGCGTTGGATAGCGTATGGGTAAAAATTACTATTCCCTCTCCAAAGAGTGCAGCAGTAGGGAAAGCATTGGATAGCGTAGGGGTTAAAATTACTAATCCCACTCCAAAGAGCGCAACAGTAGGGAAAGCGCTGGATAGCGTAGGGGTAAGAATTACTATTTCCACTCCAGAGAGTGCAACAGTAGGGAAAGTAAATACTTCATATATTATTTAAAAAAATATAAATTAATATCTATAAAAAATTGATTAAAAGTAATTTCCAATTTAATATAATATAATAATTAATGAATTAAAATTAAAAATTAATATTAATTATTACAAATAGTTACCTAATAATACAAATTAATTACAAATTAACGATTAATTAATTAACAATTAAAAATTAATTAACAATGAATTCAAATTAAATACAATTAAATACATTGAATTATTTAATTAATTATAAATAAATTACTTCCCACCCTATTCCCTATAAACCCACAACCCGCCACAGAAAATAAATTAGTAAAATTAACATAATTAGCAATTAATCAATTAAATAAAATATTTGGCAATTAAAATGTAATTAATTACCCATAAAAAATTAATTAACAATTAATTCTAAATAAATACCAATAAATAATTTGCATATTTAATTAATTATAAATAAATTACTTCCCACCCAATTCCCCTATAAACCCACAACTCGCTACAGAAAATAAATTAGTAAAATTAACATAATTAGCAATTAATCAATTAATTACAATTAATTGCCAATTGATATTTAATTAATTACCAAATATAAATTAATTAACAATTAATTAAAAATGAATACCAATAAATACATTTACATATTTAATTAATTATAAATAAATTACTTCCCACCCCATTCCCCTATAAACCCACAACCAGCTACAGAAAATAAATTAGTAAAATTAACATAATTATCAATTAATCAATTAATTAAAATTAATTGCCAATTAAAATTTAATTAATTACCAAATATAAATTAATTAACAAGTAATTAAAAATGAATACCAATAAAAAAATGTACATATTCAAATAATTATAATAAAATTACTTCCCACCCTAATCCCCTATAAACTCACAACCCGCTACAGAATTAAATTATGCAAAAATTAAAAAAACAAAATTCATTAATTAAAATAAATTATAACATAAATACACACTTTTCACACATATAATAACATAAAAAAGCACTATAAAAAATTCAATATTATTAAAAATCGATAATTTTAATAACCTATATTATATACTTCGATATTTTAACTTTCTATATTTTTAGCATTTGATATTACATTACTTACCTCAAAAACGATATTTTTTATGTCTGTATTCTGTCCATTCGATATTTTGTCCATTCTATATTTTAAAATCGATATTATGTCCATTCAATATTTTTTACTCGATATTTTGACTGTTTACCGAATCCACCAGGAAAAAATCTTCCATTGCTTTCTTCAGGACTTAGGGAGTTTTCCATCAGCACCCACCTCTAGATATGGAGTTGAAAGGTGCTGGAAAAACTATTGAAATTTTTAGCAAGTGGTGGAAGAATTACCCTGATTATTCTCAAGTTAGAAAGTTGAAGACTTTTCCTTTACCAGCCTACTCTAGGTCATGCCACTGGCCTTCACAGTTAATATACTTCCACACTGATGATGTAAAAGGTCTTTTCATAACCTAATTTTATAAGTTATTTATCTACAATTTTGAAATTGTTTCAAACATGGGCACTTCCTTTAATTTAAAGATAATCCAACATTGTTTAATCATTACCGAAGATCATGGTTTTAAAATGAAATATGAAAATTGTTGCAATTATTATATAAAATCGAGAAAGTTGTTTTTATAATTCTGACATTGGCACTACACAGACTGTATTGACTGCATAGAAGTGGAAAAGAAGATAAAAACTTAGATGGTCAATCTAATGTATTTTCAAACAAGAGGTCAACAAAGCCTCTGGGAAGTACCCGTTGATTCCCTATTCCGTAGCTAAGCAAATTCAAAGATTAACCCTGCCCTGTGTGCTGTGGGATGCAGGAACCAACAACCACAAAGCAAAACTGTTAACAAGCATTGGCATAGCCAATAGGTCTTGCCTTTGGGACCTTAAAGTGTTTAGCCATGCAACACTTGATGTTGTTGCACCAAGGATTTTGTGCTGGATAACTAAATACTTATAAGGTCCCAAAGGCGGGACCTATTGGCTATGCCAATGCTTGTTTTTTTTAGCTTTCTGCTTTTGTAAAATAAGCCACTACATCATAAGTATTGTTTTTCAAAACATGGTGTTTGTTATCTCTACACAGAAAGCAATCTAGGTATACAAGGGTGTGAAGTCAAGTGATTTTTTTGTACCTTTCCCCGACCAATCCTGTCCTTTCTGGCACTTTTATAATGACAGGGGTTTCGAAGCTTCATTAACATACAGAGCAGGGACATATGACAGTCATTAGCAGTGCAAGCTTTATTTGCAAACAGACCCTATTAAAGTAAAGTGCGCTGCAGGACTGCTTTCTCCGCAGCACCTGTGGACATTTACTGCATAAAGGATGACTGGCGAAGCGGGTAGTGAAGGGAGGTCGGGCAGGAAGTGCATTGAAAGTGAATGAGGCTAGAACATGAGCGTGAGTGAGGGGAAGGGAAGGGGAGAGAGGGGTAGGAAAGGGAGAAGAGAGTTGGATAGAGTACAGTGAGACAACCTGATTAAAAGTGGGTGGGAGTAGGAGTAACCAGGACAAACTATTCTTAACTGTTTAGAAAGAATCATGTTCAAGACCAAAAACTAAGGCTTTCCCTTGGGCTTCATCAAAGCGATTGGTGGTAGAAAAATGTTGAGGAAAAATTTGGAGTGGCACTTTTTTATTAAAAGTAACATCAAAGGTCAGAAGTGGAACTGACTAAAGTGTAGCGGAGATTTGGTCTGCTAGAGTAAGGTTTCAGTGATTAGTTTACTCAAGCGGGTTGTGTGCCTTGTCTAATGACGCTATACCATGTTTTACCCAAAGCATGCTGATAATGAGAACGTTCTCAGGTGAAACGAATCCAGAAACCGAAGCAAAATATGAGGTCCTCTGATATTGCGATGAACACTCACTGTCAGTTCGTTTGTTGATGGGCCTTTAGTAAAAAGATCTCTCAAGTTGAAGCAGGTTTCAGAAAGAATATAGGACCATATTAACAAGGGCCATATCGCCGTTTTCCTGGCACATAGCACCAGAAAAGCAGTGATTTACACATCGCACAATCATCAAGGCGGCACTAACATGCATTAGCGCATAGCTGCGTCTTAGTGATATACATCGCTAATCAGATGCAAAATAGGCTTTCCCTTGAAAATCAACACTAAAAAAGTCGCTAAGGAAACACCGCAGTATTTACAACCCGCCCCCAAAAAAGAGAAGCGATAATTAAAGCTGCGCGAACTGCGGTTTATGCCCGATTCCTACGTCTGCAAAAAATCCCGACTTAGCTATAAGTTAAATGGGAGGTGGATTGCATGGTTAAGTCCACATCTCCCTATTTACAACATTCTCATTAGCGCTGTCCTTAATTCGCTGTATTCTGCTGCTATTGATGTGTATCGCCATCTATCACTGGGTTTCATATCACCTGTCAGCAAAGTGTTGCAAATACGCCGCTAACACGGCAATGTGAACTGGCGATAGATGGCAATAATGCAAATCGTGCTTGCGATGATTACCGCGGCCCCTTGATAAGATGCCCATTGTATTTTCCATCCTTGAACCATTCAAACATAAACTGGAATTGGACCATTGCAATATAATAATAAATATGTAAAAAATACATATTTATGGGGGGGTGGGGCATGGCCCACTACTGTACAATATGGCCGCAGCTTGAAAGAGCTCCCACACCACCAAATTACTCCATAATATCCGTCCCAGGATCCATTGATTGCCACCAGAATAGCTCAGTGGAGTTCAGCTTTACACTGGAGAGTCCGGCGTCTGGGGAGCTGCTGGCAGCTGAGGGCTGGCTGAGGCGGCGCTTCCCCAGCCTAGAGTGAGGAGGGGTCTGCGAACGAGCACACACAGAAGAGCCTCACAACATGCCGCCGGAGCGCTGACAAAGATAACCACTACCAGGAAGGTGACACCGAAGCGGGAGAGAGAGACTGTCCCCTTGTCCAAGCAGGTCGCCTGGACCCCTAGGGTGTGCCTGTGAGTGAAGGTGACACTGAGGTGAAGAGAGGGAGCCCATTACAGTGGTGCTCAAATATTACTGCCGGTGCCCGACATGGAGCCTTCTCAGTCCACCCACCTCCTGGGCCGGGGACCTACCGGAGTCCGGAGAGGGGTCGAGTGTGCTGGAAACCCCATGACAGGGGGTGGAGGCACTCCCTGAGAAGCAGATTGGGGCCAAGTATGACATCCTGACCCCAGAGCATGTTGGGACTGCAAGTGAGAAGTAGCAACCCCGAGGAGTGGACCGGGCCCGCCGCTGCGCCTGCCAGGAAGTGATGAGGCCAGAAAAAAAATGCATTGGCCGGGACCTCGCCCAGGTGAGAGGCTCCATGGGACACAGGGCTGGGCTAGACTGAGAGGGGTCCAAAAAGTGGAGTCTGGAGAGATAGAGAGGAGTGTCTTGCCTTGAGGAGACCCATCTATGAGGAAATATGATGGGGCTTCCATCACTATTTGTGAATGACCGATATATATCCAAGACCCGGGCTCAGCCGAGGGATTTGGTGCCAGTTGACATGATTGGCCTACAATGCCCAAACATGCAGACTACTAGGTTGACAGTGACACCACATTTGACCCAATAAAAGTTGCTGAACGGGCGGACCAGGAAGGCAAAATAGACTCCATAACAGAAGAAGTTACCCTAATGCACGTGGATCTGCAACATGTGGGCATTCAATTGAAGGATGCAGAAGACTCTATAACCACACTCCAAATGGACACGAAGACCCTACAGACCCAAGTTGGGGAGTTGAGATACACTGTTGCGACATTAGAGGCGAGAATGGAGGATGCCGAGGGACAGTCACGTAGCAACAACATCCGGATAATTGGTGTCCTGGAACGTGCAGAGGGACCGTCAATGGATCTCTTTGTGGAGGGGCTAATACTAAACACCTGCAGCCCAGGGGACTATTTTTCAGTGGAGCCAGCCCTGTGCGCCCCATCATTGCTCGCATTTTTAACTATAGGGATCGGGACATAATCCTGCAAAAAGTGCAGAGTTCGCCACCAGTTAAGTGGGACAACAGCACCGTCACCTTTTTCCTGGACTTCACCTTACATGTTTAACAAATGTAGCGTTCCTTCCTTGAATAAAAAAAGTCCTGAGTAACAGAGAACCGAAATATGCAATGCAGTTCCCGGCTAGGCTATGCATGGTGGCTGAGGACAAGATATGTATTTTGATACCCCTGAGGAGGTGTGGAACTTGTAGAATGGCTGTAGACCATCCCAAGACAAGAAATCCCAGACAAAAATATTCAAGCAAGGGCCCAGTCTAAAGCCCAATGAGAAGCAAGGTGTGATATGAGAGGAGCTCGGAGATGAAATGGAGCTGATTGAGAGTGCCCCATGGACTGTGTGTGCAGTTCCTAGAAGAGAGGGACTTTGACCCAAAAGGGCCCTAGGGAAAATGGCGCTAATTGACTGAGACTAAGAGATGAACTCTCTGGTAAGATTATGGAAATACTATGGCGACTGGATTTGCAAATATTATTACAGTGACAACATAAGCTGAATAGAGGGGGTTGTAGTGGAGTGCAGATTCATAGTCACACATCTCACACATTAAGTTGCACAATTGGGTTCAAAGGCATGCTGTATAGTTTGGGGGCAGGCAGTTTGAAGTCGCCCTGTAGGGTGGGGGGTAACAACAGAGATATGTGTGTTTTATGTGTGTGTGGCGATTATATTCCGAGCAGAGAAGGTGATCTTCATACAATGCACAGTCCGACTAAGTGGTTTTGCCTCTCTCTGCCTGGTCAAGGGGACAATTTGGCTGTCCAGGGATCTTGGAGTCGGAGAGTTCTCCGAGTGGACAGGTTCAAACGTTTCCATGTCATCCAAACACAATATTAAACTCCTATCTTGGAATGTTAATGGGTTTGGGGGATAACATAAAGAGGGGAGTGATCCTGCAAAATCTGAAAAGACACTTTCCAGATGTAGTCTTGCTTCAAGAGACACACCTTCAGGGCAAAACTTATGTCTCAATGAATAGATGGGGAAACATGATGGTGCACACTTGGGATACACAAGAGGCTCTAGAGGGGTTGGTATGCTCTTGCAGACCTTGTTCCCATTTATAGTTCAACAAGTCACACACAAAACTCATGGGAACAATGTGACAGTCATGGGTCATTGGTAGGGGCAAGTATTCAATATACTCTCGCTTTATGTACCCTGAGACTACATGGCCAGGTCCTTCCGGAGTTTGGGCCATTGCTTTTCTGCGTCCTTGAGGGCCAACTGTTACTGGGCGGAGACTACAATATGGCCCTCTGTCATGAAATTGATGGCCTGCTCGACCACGGGACCAACATGCCTCGACCCTAGCAGACTTCTTGTTGGCGCTAGGCCTTGCAGACATGTGGGGGGCCCACAATCCCATGGCGCGCCAATACTTTCCATTTGGGGACGCATGGTAGTCTGTCCCATATATATTACATTTTCACATTGACCCATCATCTCCCCAATTTCCACAAGACTCATCCTCTTGCCCGGGTCATTTCAGACCACTCTTCGGTGTGTGCGATCTATGGACACAGCCCACCGGCCCAGAACCGTATGAGAGTGATTAGCCCTTGGTATCTTAAAATACCCAGTATCCATGGGAAACTTCAGGAATACACAGACCACTATATCGCAGAGAATGAGGAAATAGTTGACTCCGCTGTGGTGTTGTGGGAGGCATTCAAAACTGTTACTAGGGATCAAGGTATCTCATTGGTGGCAGACAATCAGTAAGAAAGATGATCTAAGTTAGGAACGCTGGAATGGGAGATCTGAGATTTGAAGGCCCCACCTGGTCTCGGAGGCTGATGAGCTGGTAAGGTACTGCCTGACCTTAAAATGGAGGGAATTTAAAGAGGTGGTTGATGAGGCAGTCAAAGTACGGTAAGGCAACACTACCTCTGTGAGGTAGGAGATACAGCAGGTAAACTTTTAGCATGGCTTAACAAACGAGAAGTGACGTTGAGATAAGTATTCGAAGTGAAGGGGCAGATGATAACAGGGTGCGGGAAAGGCAGGGTATGGCAGCCAAGATTCGCTGAGTACTTTGAGTTTCTATACCCCCATCCTCCGCAGCCACCATTGAGAAGGTGTGGGAAATGCTGGCTGACTTTTGGATACCTGGTCTACCGGAGCACAAAGTTTGTGGTGGTCGATTGAAGAGTCGTGAGGTGAAATCAAGATTATGCCACCATTATGTGCCGGTGGTGAACTTCTAAGGAAAAACTCGGAGCCCCAGCACTTATTCAGAGACCTCCTCCACCAAGAACTCACGTAAAGCAAAGTCACCCAGGTCATTCGGGGTTTAAATTCAATGGAGACTGGAGATCCTAACCTGCCCATTGAACTGTACCAACTCATGAGTGCAAAGGTAGCACCCTTTCTACTAAAGATGTTCCGGGAGGGTTGCGACATAGGGTGTCTGCCAAGAGATCAAAGGATAGCAAACAATGTGGTGATCCATTTGGAAGGGAAAGTGTCAGAGGAGTGTGCCTTATATAGGACAAACTCACTACCAAATACAGAAGTTAAAATACTGGCGGAATTATTGGCAACACTTCTGACCCAAGTCATACGGTCAATGATCCACTCAGATTTATGCAAGGCAGAAGCACTGCTCTTAACCTGAGACGGTCACATGGAGTACTGGGCAGGTCAACTGAACTACGGGAAGATGCAAAGGAAGCACGGATGGCCTTTGATACGGTGCAGTGGCAATTCATGTTTGCAGTTTTGGAGAAACAGGGATTTGGACCCCAGTTTTTGGCTTGGGTGAGATTCCTATACTCCTAGCTTAAGTGAAAGTAAATGGGGCCACATCAAAACATCTTCCACTGTTTTGAGGCACGAGGCAGGGGTACCCCCTTACCCCATTGATTTTCGCACTAGTGCTTGAGCCATTGGTAGTCTGTATAAGGGGCTACGCGTTACAAAGGTCTATGTAGTGGGAAGACAGAATCTCCCTTTATGAGGATGAGATCCTATTGTACATTCTGAACCTGAGCGCGATGCTCCACAGACATCTTCACATATTTGACCTGTATCGTAAATATTCCAGATGCACCATCAATTGAGAGAAATCGCTAATATATTCTTTAGGGGATCCCCCATTTTTCCCCAGGTATTGAGCAGTAAGGGTGGCCTCTGAGGGTGTCTGCTACCTAGGGATTTACATAACTAAAGACCCCAAAATATTCTATAACCGCAAATTGGAATTCTCACTGAAATGCTTGGGAAATGGTGCCCAATACTGGAGAGCCCTGCAGCTGTCCCTTTTGGGAAGGGCATCTCTTTTTAAGATAATAGCCCTGCCTTGCTTCCTGTATTTCTTTCAGAACACACCGCATCTGGTGCCGACCACGTATTTCTGAGCGGTGGTCACTGTGATTCGCTCGCTCCTCTGATAGGGGGGACCCCTGGATTTTTCTCCCAAAATTTACTAGAAGCTGGTAATGGTGGTGGGATACGCTTCCAGCAATCCAGAAATTGTGCTGGGCAGCCCAATTACCGTGGTGAACCACTGGGTGCACCTGCCCCCGATGAACTGGAGTCAAGAATGGATCAATAGCAACATGGAACCCGGAGGCTATCATAGGGTGATATATGGAGGGGGTAAGAGCAGCTTGCTGCCCAGCCAGACTTTAGTGACGGTACAGGTCTGGCAGGAGCTGTTGGTGGCCTTGGGCTGGTGAAGCAAAGTTACACAAGCAACCCCGTTGTGGTATTCCTGAAAATTGAGTCTCTTAGCAAAGCAGCAGGGCTTCAACTAATGGAACCTGATTGGCAACTTGACGGTGGGGGACTTGTGGATGGGGGTGCTTCCCTTTGCTGTCCTACAGAAGGACTACCAACTGGCACATTCTGAAGCCTTCTATTTTCTCCAAGTCAGACATGCGCAGAAGGTGAGTGTTGCCAAAAGTGGAAGAGCTCCCAGAATCTTCCCCCAGAAGACAAATTGCTCAATGATTATATGGAAAAGAAGTTGATATCCCTCACTTATTGCAAAATCCCTAATAACTCCATAGAACTCTTGTCCACACTTTGGGAACACTGGGAAAATGACCTGGAAAACCTGAAGGATGATGAACACAGGAGGCTATGACTTCCACTTGAGATCTGGCCATTAGATCCCTCTTTAAATTAATACAGCCCAAACTTTTCCACAGAACATACTTTGTCTGTGCCACATTAGTCAAAATACGGATGTCCAAGTCGGCGTAATGCCCTAGGGGATGCAGGCAATATATTCACATGATATGAGGATGTTCGGGGCTTCAGGATGTGCCCAAATCACCAAAATGGTGTCTCTTGAATATATGGAAAAAGATAGATCTTAACAGCAAAGAGTGCCTCTGGGTGACATTAGGATTTATTGTCGCCAAAAGAAACATAGCCAAACTGTTGAGGGCCACATCGACTCCAACAGTGAGTGGAGAACAGACATGGACTGGTGTATGTTTGCAGAGAGGGGAGTCTATGAGAGCTGAGGCTGTCCCAATAAGTGGACCAAAGTGTGGGGGAAATGGAATGCATATTGTGGGATGACATGTTTGACGGTGGAAAATGAGGAACCAATGGGACGATCTCGGAGGGCCCAACTTGTGGAAGAAGACCTATAGGTGAATGGGGGAGGCTAAGATATATATGGTGAATGTATCTATTATCTTGATTTGCCCAGGATCGGACTATGGATCAATGTTATGTGATTTAACGGATTGTCATTACACTGCTATGTTTACTTTCTGCAATAAATACACATTTATTACTAAAGTGAAAAGGTCATATTTGAGTTTATCACCACAGTTTAGCAAAAATGACATGAGAAATCAGCAGGCTCAATCTGCCTGCAAACTAAAGCTCTGAAGAGGCTTGCATGACTAACAACCCACAGTTGTTGATATCGGATGGCTCCCAAACAAGCAACAACACCAGGGTAGCAGCAAGCTTGACCGCCCAATCATCAGTGCCATATCAGTCTATAAACACTATTCTTTCCTCTTTCTTTCCCCTCACAACTGGTCAAGTAACAGACCTAGTCAATCAAATCAAATCAGTGTCGCCTTTTGATCCTTGTCCACCCAGAGTACTACAGCTGGTCTCTGCCATTGTCCCCGGTCACCTATTATTGATTTTTAATCAAATGTTCCTTTTAGGGCACTTTCCTCCAAAAACTGAAAGTAGCAGAAATTCTCCCTCTTTAAAAAAAGCCAAACCTGGACGTAGATAACCCCAGCAACTATAGGCCAATATCTCAGCTTCCTTTTCCGACTGAGATGGTAGCGAAAGCTATGAACACCGTGCTTTCTCTATTCATCCAGGAACAAAAG
Source organism: Lissotriton vulgaris (assembly GCF_964263255.1). Taxonomy (NCBI): domain Eukaryota; kingdom Metazoa; phylum Chordata; class Amphibia; order Caudata; family Salamandridae; genus Lissotriton; species Lissotriton vulgaris. Next base: position 683,213,559 of record NC_141685.1, on the reverse strand, counting down.
CTGCTGGAGCAATCTCAGTTTGGGTTTTGAAGCCAACATAGCACCGAGTCAGTGCTGATCACAGCTTCTGAGTGTGTCAGAGCAACTTTAGACAAGGGAGGGAACACTGCCTAATTTTATTCGATCTTTCTACAGCGTTTAACACCGTTAACCAAGGACTTCTCATCAATCGTCTGTTTGAGTTAGGCATCAGGGGCGCTGACCGTAAGCTCCTAAGATCCTTTTTCACTGATAGAGTTCAGTTTGTTGAATCCAATGGCCACAGTTCAACATTTTTACACTACCCTGTGGTGTACCGCAAGGATCAGCATTGAGTCCAACTCTTTTTAATCTATACATTACATCTCTAGCTTAATTGTTTAAAAGTTTTTATTTCTCAACTGTCTCATATGCTGATGACACCCAGATCGTAGTGTCGGTCACAGAAGATCTAAACAGGACTGCAGAATGCTTCCACGACTGTATGCAACAGATCTGGAGCTGGATGTCTAACAATTGTCTGAAATTTAACTCAGGCAAAACTGAGGTGCTTCGTTTCGGCAAACGCCCATCGTTCAGGTCTGTCAAATGGTGGCCTTAAGAAATGAGAGCTCCCGAATTCCTGTTCTCAAAGTGAAAAATCTGGGAGTCCAATTTGACAAAGTCCTTTGTGGGGCATGCAAGTGCCATCACTTTGTTGCGTTGCTTTCTGTTTAAATCACTTAGGAAGGTTTTCCTCTATATTCCTCTGGACTTACGCAAGGCAGTGATCACTGCACTTGTCTTTTAAAAAATAGACTACTGTAATGGGCTTTTATTGACCGCCCACAAGAAAGGTCTGCATAAGCTTCAGATGATTTAAAATGCAGCAACTAGCTTGCTTCTTGGTATACCAAAACATCAGTCCGTCTTCCAATCTCTCCCTTTACTCCACTGGCTCTCTGTGAGAAAGCGAGAACTGTTTAAGTCTCTGTGCATAGCTTTTAAGGCTCTTCATCTTGATGGCCCAGAATCCTTCAGACATCTCTTTCAATGGTACATCCCATCCAGGACTTTAAGATCTTCCTCTCAGGCCAATCTGTTCATAACTAAAATCAAAAGAGCCATCTGGGGAGGTAAGAGCTTTGCTGTGGCCACTGTCAAAATGTGGAACTCAATGCCTCGCAAACCAAAATCCATAAACAACCTGCTTACCTTTCATAAGGCTCTTAAAACATGGTTGTTTAATAATTAGTACAGTATTCATATCTTTTTTTCTTTACGGTCTGCACTTGAAGTCTGGTTAACTCACTTTTCCTTTCAGCTACTGAGAGTCTTAGCGCCTAGACACCCTTGGGTAGCAGTGCTCTTTAAAAATCACAATTTAATTTATTTTTCATTTCAAAGATAAATTGCGAGAGTTAGAGTGGGAGAAGCTGTGCAAAACATGTGAAACAGGAGATAATTCTCTTTTTTGGAAAGTGGTAAACTGCTCTTGCTTTGTGGATTGGTCAGACCAAGTCGCATGCCATCACATCCCGGATCAGCAGTGGGTCGATGATTTTGAAGATGTCTATAACCAAGGGTACCTCGAGTGTGGCATAACTTCAGCTGTAGAGGACACAGCTTGCAACCCAGTCATCTTTAGTTTGGAAGAAGTCACGCAGTGCATTTTGGCCCATGGCCAGACACATCCTGCCAGATATGTTTAAGGCGAATGTAGAGGTTTGAGCCCCACTTTGACTCAGATGTTGAATGCAGCCCTTCTGGTCCACAGCCGTGATTGTCCCTATTTTTAAGAAGGGTGATAAAGACAATCCACAATGCTACCGCCCAATATCTCTATTGGATGCTGAAGTCAAGTTCCTATGAAGGGTGATATTAAACATGTTGGGGGAGTGGGCAGAGGAGAATAATATTTTGTGTTCAATATGGTTTCTAGGCAGAGAGGTCTAATCAGAACAGTGTCTGCACCTTCATTTATTCATTAACAAGTATATGTTTCCCGGTCTGAATCTGTACACTTAGTATTTATGGACTTTACGTCTGCATTCAACAGGGTGAACCGTGTGAAACTTTGCGATTTGCTTAGTGAGCTGGGGATTGACCCAGTATTGTGGCCCTCTTAGTCCTTCTTTCTTCAAAGACCTCTGCCTCAGTGTATTTTTCCCAGGGCACTGCTGGTACCCGCTCATTCCCTACCAGCTATGGCGTTCATTAAGTTTGCATTCTTGCCCCTATTTTGTTTACCCAATATGTGAATGGGCTATAGCCCTTTTTATTATCAGTCTCAGTGGATTGCCCCAAGGTTGGAGATAGATCCCTTCCTGTTTTACTATATGCGGATGACACAGTCCCGCTGGCCCTCCCTGCTCATGGGTTGGATCTACTCTTGGCCAGGTAGGTATCATTTATGGGAAACCTTGAATTGTCTGTCATTTTTTTCAAAGTCATATGTGATGGTAGTGGGCCAAAATCCTCAATCAGCAAGACCTTTATGGTGGCTAATTCCACTCTGGGTAAAGTCTTATGTGTCTTATTTGATGTCAAATATTGTTGGAAGCCATTAATTGAGGCCAAAAGATCCAAGCTTGTTAAAACCATGAGGGCAGTTTCCAGCTGTGCATACAATTTAGGCTTGTGGGTGCCAAGGGACCTTATAAAAAAATTACCGGGCTAAATGCATATCCCAACTCCGATATGGCAACTAGGTCTGGAGTTATGCGAAATTGAATAGGAATCGGCAGAGTATACATTTCTATGTCAGATGGTACAGGTCCTACATTCTACCCCAGCATGTTCGGTGCAGGCGGAGCTTGGCCTTGCACAAGTGACAGATCTCATATTCCTTAAACCCTAATTGTGCTGGATTAAGATTTGGAGCAGGGAGGGATTAAAGCTAAATTGGTTGATCCATGTGGACAGTTTGGCCCTCGATCTGGCACATGATCCGATATCTATGTGGACCCTTTTCCCTGTCCATGCGTAAGTTGGGTGTGTTACAAGGCTGTTCTTCGACCGTTCCTGTTTGGAGAGAGAGCATCTGGAGTTGCAGTGCTGGGTCATATGCTGTTAAAGGCCATATCTAGCCATGGTCCATTCACAGCAAGATATGTTTTTATTGGTTAGGTTTAGGTTTAACCAACTTCAACTTCTTTTGGCATCTATATGTGGATTGGTGCGGTTTGAGGCAAGGTTGTCCTCTGGCTAAGACAATAAGTAAAACGCAGGACATTGTGCATTTTTTAATGTTTTACTCTTATTTAAGCTGGCTGAGGAAACGTTTTTTAACTACCTATTTAAAGTCTCTGAATTTTATCCAAGTTAGGCCAGCCTTGTTTTATCTGCAGATGCTTCCAAAGGAATCCATACTTTTACTGTTTTATCATTTTTGAGAGCTTCTCTGGCATCAAGGAGACTAATAGATGTGGTGTCTGAAGGGGTTGTCTTTTACTGTTTTATTGACTATTTCCATTTTATGTTAACTTTCAATAATGGATGGCTTGTATAATGAAAATGTTGTTTTTTCTCTTTTTTGGTGGTTTTATCAAGTGAATAAAGGGATATAATGAATGAATAAATCACACAAGAAAAACACCTCATACCACCTTACAGATTGTATGTAAAAATTACTTTACACATTGAAACAACCCTTCTGGTAGTCATGAAGACTCTCTAGTGTGATTATACCATGCTGCACAATTTTAACCCATTGTATCCTGTTTTTTTAAAAATGCATTTTGTTAAAATAAATAAATAATCCCATAGGATACACCATATCTGCATATGAGCACAGTATATTATGCCAGGCTGATCTTCAAGATCCCTGGATGCACACAGGCCACTCCCCTGCTACAAAAACTTCACTGGCTCCCCATCAAACAGAGGGCAAGATTCAAGGGCCTTGATATCGCCCACAAGGCCCTGCATGGACCGGCCTGAAGATACATCAAAGAGCGCCTGGGGAAATACATCCCCAGCCGCACCCTAGGGTCATTCATGGGTGGCCAGCTAACCTGCCCATGGTTTAACTACACGACTAAAGGAGGGCGAGCATTTTCTGTCCTCATCCTGCAACTGTGGAATAGGTTGCCAGGCTACCTTTGGTCTGAAAAAGCCCTCCTTCTGTTCAGGAAGAAACTGAAGAACCTCCTCTTCACAGAATCCTGGGCATAACACAGACCATTCAGGGGTTACCATTCACTCGTGGGGACCGTTTCTATTTTTCTCATTAACATTAATATTGTTTAATCCCTAAACCAAAATATCCCCCTCACTTGTGAGGGGCGACCGCACAGAGGTGTACCTCACGTGCATCTACCAATTTCCCTTGACTTGACGGGGGCCCCAATAAACTCGACGCCATTTAAAGGTCGTCCGAGGACTCGTGTGAGGTGTCTAGAAGGTAGCGTAAACCCCCTCCCAAACCCCACACAACTTACCACATCTGCCGTCGCAGATGTCCTGGCCCCGGGAAATTCCCCAGGAGGGGGCTGTAGCCTCTCCTACCCAGGAAGGGGCCTTGACCGCCTTTCCTTTCTTTTCGGCGGCCCATCCTGAGAAGGGACCGCCTCCCCGTTGAGGGGCCAATGGCCACCTCCCTCGAGCGCTCCCATCCGTAATGGGTGACGCCCACCCATAGGGATCTTCCAATTACTGCTCACCGATCATGACCTTACCGCCCGACCAAAATAAATACGACAATTCTAACTAAATTACTAAATGACTAAATTACTAAATGACAGTGATACTTACAATTTAATAAAAGCATGATTACTGATCAACACTAGTGCAGAATTACCTTATTTGCAAAACATACTACAAATTGACCATTCTTTATTGCATATTCAAAGTTATCACGATAATCATCAAAGCTCTGAAGAGGCTTGCATGACTAACAACCCACAGTTGTTGATATCGGATGGCTCCCAAACAAGCAACAACACCAGGGTAGCAGCAAGCTTGACCGCCCAATCATCAGTGCCATATCAGTCTATAAACACTATTCTTTCCTCTTTCTTTCCCCTCACAACTGGTCAAGTAACAGACCTAGTCAATCAAATCAAATCAGTGTCGCCTTTTGATCCTTGTCCACCCAGAGTACTACAGCTGGTCTCTGCCATTGTCCCCGGTCACCTATTATTGATTTTTAATCAAATGTTCCTTTTAGGGCACTTTCCTCCAAAAACTGAAAGTAGCAGAAATTCTCCCTCTTTAAAAAAAGCCAAACCTGGACGTAGATAACCCCAGCAACTATAGGCCAATATCTCAGCTTCCTTTTCCGACTGAGATGGTAGCGAAAGCTATGAACACCGTGCTTTCTCTATTCATCCAGGAACAAAAGCTGCTGGAGCAATCTCAGTTTGGGTTTTGAAGCCAACATAGCACCGAGTCAGTGCTGATCACAGCTTCTGAGTGTGTCAGAGCAACTTTAGACAAGGGAGGGAACACTGCCTAATTTTATTCGATCTTTCTACAGCGTTTAACACCGTTAACCAAGGACTTCTCATCAATCGTCTGTTTGAGTTAGGCATCAGGGGCGCTGACCGTAAGCTCCTAAGATCCTTTTTCACTGATAGAGTTCAGTTTGTTGAATCCAATGGCCACAGTTCAACATTTTTACACTACCCTGTGGTGTACCGCAAGGATCAGCATTGAGTCCAACTCTTTTTAATCTATACATTACATCTCTAGCTTAATTGTTTAAAAGTTTTTATTTCTCAACTGTCTCATATGCTGATGACACCCAGATCGTAGTGTCGGTCACAGAAGATCTAAACAGGACTGCAGAATGCTTCCACGACTGTATGCAACAGATCTGGAGCTGGATGTCTAACAATTGTCTGAAATTTAACTCAGGCAAAACTGAGGTGCTTCGTTTCGGCAAACGCCCATCGTTCAGGTCTGTCAAATGGTGGCCTTAAGAAATGAGAGCTCCCGAATTCCTGTTCTCAAAGTGAAAAATCTGGGAGTCCAATTTGACAAAGTCCTTTGTGGGGCATGCAAGTGCCATCACTTTGTTGCGTTGCTTTCTGTTTAAATCACTTAGGAAGGTTTTCCTCTATATTCCTCTGGACTTACGCAAGGCAGTGATCACTGCACTTGTCTTTTAAAAAATAGACTACTGTAATGGGCTTTTATTGACCGCCCACAAGAAAGGTCTGCATAAGCTTCAGATGATTTAAAATGCAGCAACTAGCTTGCTTCTTGGTATACCAAAACATCAGTCCGTCTTCCAATCTCTCCCTTTACTCCACTGGCTCTCTGTGAGAAAGCGAGAACTGTTTAAGTCTCTGCGCATAGCTTTTAAGGCTCTTCATCTTGATGGCCCAGAATCCTTCAGACATCTCTTTCAATGGTACATCCCATCCAGGACTTTAAGATCTTCCTCTCAGGCCAATCTGTTCATAACTAAAATCAAAAGAGCCATCTGGGGAGGTAAGAGCTTTGCTGTGGCCACTGTCAAAATGTGGAACTCAATGCCTCGCAAACCAAAATCCATAAACAACCTGCTTACCTTTCATAAGGCTCTTAAAACATGGTTGTTTAATAATTAGTACAGTATTCATATCTTTTTTTCTTTACGGTCTGCACTTGAAGTCTGGTTAACTCACTTTTCCTTTCAGCTACTGAGAGTCTTAGCGCCTAGACACCCTTGGGTAGCAGTGCTCTTTAAAAATCACAATTTAATTTATTTTTCATTTCAAAGATAAATTGCGAGAGTTAGAGTGGGAGAAGCTGTGCAAAACATGTGAAACAGGAGATAATTCTCTTTTTTGGAAAGTGGTAAACTGCTCTTGCTTTGTGGATTGGTCAGACCAAGTCGCATGCCATCACATCCCGGATCAGCAGTGGGTCGATGATTTTGAAGATGTCTATAACCAAGGGTACCTCGAGTGTGGCATAACTTCAGCTGTAGAGGACACAGCTTGCAACCCAGTCATCTTTAGTTTGGAAGAAGTCACGCAGTGCATTTTGGCCCATGGCCAGACACATCCTGCCAGATATGTTTAAGGCGAATGTAGAGGTTTGAGCCCCACTTTGACTCAGATGTTGAATGCAGCCCTTCTGGTCCACAGCCGTGATTGTCCCTATTTTTAAGAAGGGTGATAAAGACAATCCACAATGCTACCGCCCAATATCTCTATTGGATGCTGAAGTCAAGTTCCTATGAAGGGTGATATTAAACATGTTGGGGGAGTGGGCAGAGGAGAATAATATTTTGTGTTCAATATGGTTTCTAGGCAGAGAGGTCTAATCAGAACAGTGTCTGCACCTTCATTTATTCATTAACAAGTATATGTTTCCCGGTCTGAATCTGTACACTTAGTATTTATGGACTTTACGTCTGCATTCAACAGGGTGAACCGTGTGAAACTTTGCGATTTGCTTAGTGAGCTGGGGATTGACCCAGTATTGTGGCCCTCTTAGTCCTTCTTTCTTCAAAGACCTCTGCCTCAGTGTATTTTTCCCAGGGCACTGCTGGTACCCGCTCATTCCCTACCAGCTATGGCATTCATTAAGTTTGCATTCTTGCCCCTATTTTGTTTACCCAATATGTGAATGGGCTATAGCCCTTTTTATTATCAGTCTCAGTGGATTGCCCCAAGGTTGGAGATAGATCCCTTCCTGTTTTACTATATGCGGATGACACAGTCCCGCTGGCCCTCCCTGCTCATGGGTTGGATCTACTCTTGGCCAGGTAGGTATCATTTATGGGAAACCTTGAATTGTCTGTCATTTTTTTCAAAGTCATATGTGATGGTAGTGGGCCAAAATCCTCAATCAGCAAGACCTTTATGGTGGCTAATTCCACTCTGGGTAAAGTCTTATGTGTCTTATTTGATGTCAAATATTGTTGGAAGCCATTAATTGAGGCCAAAAGATCCAAGCTTGTTAAAACCATGAGGGCAGTTTCCAGCTGTGCATACAATTTAGGCTTGTGGGTGCCAAGGGACCTTATAAAAAAATTACCGGGCTAAATGCATATCCCAACTCCGATATGGCAACTAGGTCTGGAGTTATGCGAAATTGAATAGGAATCGGCAGAGTATACATTTCTATGTCAGATGGTACAGGTCCTACATTCTACCCCAGCATGTTCGGTGCAGGCGGAGCTTGGCCTTGCACAAGTGACAGATCTCATATTCCTTAAACCCTATTTGTGCTGGATTAAGATTTGGAGCAGGGAGGGATTAAAGCTAAATTGGTTGATCCATGTGGACAGTTTGGCCCTCGATCTGGCACATGATCCGATATCTATGTGGACCCTTTTCCCTGTCCATGCGTAAGTTGGGTGTGTTACAAGGCTGTTCTTCGACCGTTCCTGTTTGGAGAGAGAGCATCTGGAGTTGCAGTGCTGGGTCATATTCTGTTAAAGGCCATATCTAGCCATGGTCCATTCACAGCAAGATATGTTTTTATTGGTTAGGTTTAGGTTTAACCAACTTCAACTTCTTTTGGCATCTATATGTGGATTGGTGCGGTTTGAGGCAAGGTTGTCCTCTGGCTAAGACAATAAGTAAAACGCAGGACATTGTGCATTTTTTAATGTTTTACTCTTATTTAAGCTGGCTGAGGAAACGTTTTTTAACTACCTATTTAAAGTCTCTGAATTTTATCCAAGTTAGGCCAGCCTTGTTTTATCTGCAGATGCTTCCAAAGGAATCCATACTTTTACTGTTTTATCATTTTTGAGAGCTTCTCTGGCATCAAGGAGACTAATAGATGTGGTGTCTGAAGGGGTTGTCTTTTACTGTTTTATTGACTATTTCCATTTTATGTTAACTTTCAATAATGGATGGCTTGTATAATGAAAATGTTGTTTTTTCTCTTTTTTGGTGGTTTTATCAAGTGAATAAAGTGATATAATGAATGAATAAATCACACAAGAAAAACACCTCATACCACCTTACAGATTGTATGTAAAAATTACTTTACACATTGAAACAACCCTTCTGGTAGTCATGAAGACTCTCTAGTGTGATTATACCATGCTGCACAATTTTAACCCATTGTATCCTGTTTTTTTAAAAATGCATTTTGTTAAAATAAATAAATAATCCCATAGGATACACCATATCTGCATATGAGCACAGTATATTATGCCAGGCTGATCTTCAAGATCCCTGGATGCACACAGGCCACTCCCCTGCTACAAAAACTTCACTGGCTCCCCATCAAACAGAGGGCAAGATTCAAGGGCCTTGATATCGCCCACAAGGCCCTGCATGGACCGGCCTGAAGATACATCAAAGAGCGCCTGGGGAAATACATCCCCAGCCGCACCCTAGGGTCATTCATGGGTGGCCAGCTAACCTGCCCATGGTTTAACTACACGACTAAAGGAGGGCGAGCATTTTCTGTCCTCATCCTGCAACTGTGGAATAGGTTGCCAGGCTACCTTTGGTCTGAAAAAGCCCTCCTTCTGTTCAGGAAGAAACTGAAGAACCTCCTCTTCACAGAATCCTGGGCATAACACAGACCATTCAGGGGTTACCATTCACTCGTGGGGACCGTTTCTATTTTTCTCATTAACATTAATATTGTTTACAATTGTTGAGGATGGGAGGGGCATTATTTCTCACCCAAGTCTTCACTTCTCGTGAGTCATAGCCCTTTCCACATTCAAGAATGATAACAAATAGCGTATTACTCTCTACACACACATATATTTATCTTACATTTATCTATATCTATCTATAGATAGATAGATAGATAGATAGATAGATAGATAGATAGATAGATAGATAGATAGATAGATAGATAGATAGATAGATATTACCTACTTAGAGTCGCCAGTAGGTAGTTATAATTAGGACCTAGTTTCCATAGGAGTTTTTTTTTTTGACTTGGCTATAACTATCTCTATACAAATGTCCATCAAGGAATTTGTTTAGATGCTTATTCAAATTTTTCATAAAGTCACCCTAATCGGTGAACAAAAAATATTTTTTTACACAGGGAATATATGTTCAAAAAGAAGTTGTATCCGTAGAGAACAATCAATTCAATTCAAGTTCTCAGCAACACTGTCACTACTACCATTTCACAGCTTTATAGTAGTGTAACACCCTTTTGTCAACAAAATAGATTTACAATTTCATGCATATTTTTCATGAAACATCTTATAAATGTTTTTACATTTATGTACAAAACACAGACGCCAACAAAATGCCAAATATATCAAGACCCAAATACAAAATGGAAGTCAATACGTCTAGGTTTTGGTCTTCCTTAGGTCCCACGGATACATAAGACCATCCTCAGGGACACAGCATTGCTCAGTATCCAGGCATTCTCTATCTCACGATTCTTCTTCTTCTTGCCAGAGAAACACTATTTAATCTAGTAGCACTCCATAGCTATTTCATCTATTAAGTTTTAACAATTTTGTGGAGACTCAATCTCTCTCTCTCATGTAACGGCTTGTCTTTGCGTTACATGAGAGAGAGAGATTGAGTGCAGTTCGCAGAGATTCGCCACATGGAACTTTGCGACGCAACAAAAAAACTGCGTTCCACAAGTGGCAGAGTGCAGTGCGAACTGCCGTCCATATGGCTGAGATACCCGCCACCCCCTCTCAACACAATCCCCAAGGAATGGGAAACCGGAAACGGTTCTGAACTTTTGGAAGACGGGAGGGAGTGACCCTCCCGGCCGTATTTATTAAAATATGAAACAAAATTAAAACATTAAAATAACAGTTTCATATTATGTACAATTTCATTTTCCACATTGCGATGTTTGGCTAACCTTAACATATTCTCTAATACAAAGGTTCACCTAGCCGAACTAACATCCTACAAAACATTTAACTTGAAATTGTACATCCTAACGTTTAAGGGCCAACGGCAAGGTCGTAACCGGTGTCAGATCCCTAAACCAAAATATCCCCCTCACTTGTGAGGGGCGACCGCACAGAGGTGTACCTCACGTGCATCTACCAATTTCCCTTGACTTGACGGGGGCCCCAATAAACTCGACGCCATTTAAAGGTCGTCCGAGGACTCGTGTGAGGTGTCTAGAAGGTAGCGTAAACCCCCTCCCAAACCCCACACAACTTACCACATCTGCCGTCGCAGATGTCCTGGCCCCGGGAAATTCCCCAGGAGGGGGCTGTAGCCTCTCCTACCCAGGAAGGGGCCTTGACCGCCTTTCCTTTCTTTTCGGCGGCCCATCCTGAGAAGGGACCGCCTCCCCGTTGAGGGGCCAATGGCCACCTCCCTCGAGCGCTCCCATCCGTAATGGGTGACGCCCACCCATAGGGATCTTCCAATTACTGCTCACCGATCATGACCTTACCGCCCGACCAAAATAAATACGACAATTCTAACTAAATTACTAAATGACTAAATTACTAAATGACAGTGATACTTACAATTTAATAAAAGCATGATTACTGATCAACACTAGTGCAGAATTACCTTATTTGCAAAACATACTACAAATTGACCATTCTTTATTGCATATTCAAAGTTATCACGATAATCATCACAACCTGCAAGAAATAGAGTTACCACATCAAACTTTATTCAAAACAACTTGCTGTCCTCAGGGGCTGGTGGGTGGGTCAAAATTGGCTCTTCGTTCCGTCTCGAGCTCACGTGCAGCGAGGAGGTGCAGCTTCAGAGCACAGGAACAAGAGAATGCTTTCTTGGCTTGTTGCTCCTTTTATCCGTCTTCAGGGCGGGCGTAAACCCGCCCCTGCCTGCCCCAAGGGCGTGGCCTGCCGCGTCAGTGTCTAGGCCAGCCCACTCCAGGGCGGGAAAAAGGCGCGCCCCGGCTACGCCGCTACGGGCATACCAGCCGAGACTCGCCTCCCGCCCAAGATGGCTTCCCGGGGGGATCGTGGTACTCCGCCATACGTTCGGGGGGACCGAATGGTCGACCCTTTCCATATGGCTGAGATACCCGCCACCCCCTCTCAACACAATCCCCAAGGAATGGGAAACCGGAAACGGTTCTGAACTTTTGGAAGACGGGAGGGAGTGACCCTCCCGGCCGTATTTATTAAAATATGAAACAAAATTAAAACATTAAAATAACAGTTTCATATTATGTACAATTTCATTTTCCACATTGCGATGTTTGGCTAACCTTAACATATTCTCTAATACAAAGGTTCACCTAGCCGAACTAACATCCTACAAAACATTTAACTTGAAATTGTACATCCTAACGTTTAAGGGCCAACGGCAAGGTCATAACCGGTGTCAGATCCCTAAACCAAAATATCCCCCTCACTTGTGAGGGGCGACCGCACAGAGGTGTACCTCACGTGCATCTACCAATTTCCCTTGACTTGACGGGGGCCCCAATAAACTCGACGCCATTTAAAGGTCGTCCGAGGACTCGTGTGAGGTGTCTAGAAGGTAGCGTAAACCCCCTCCCAAACCCCACACAACTTACCACATCTGCCGTCGCAGATGTCCTGGCCCCGGGAAATTCCCCAGGAGGGGGCTGTAGCCCCTCCTACCCAGGAAGGGGCCTTGACCGCCTTTCCTTTCTTTTCGGCGGCCCATCCTTAGAAGGGACCGCCTCCCCGTTGAGGGGCCAATGGCCACCTCCCTCGAGCGCTCCCATCCGTAATGGGTGACGCCCACCCATAGGGATCTTCCAATTACTGCTCACCGATCATGACCTTACCGCCACAGGCCGGATAGTTGACCGGCTATCCGGACCCCCCACAGCACTCCTGCCTAAAGGTCATGTCATAAAGTCTTTAGCCAAGCTATCAGGTCTCCTATGAGTAACTCGTTCCCCATCCGGGACAAATGAACACCATCCCCCAAATGCATACTGTCCCCTTTAATACAACCATGGGAAACAGAATGCAGTGTACTTGAACGGAACAATCTACTCATTTTATTATTAATTTTCCTTACTGAATGATTCAGAGCAGAAACCGAAATAGCCCCCCGCCACACTTTCCGTGGAATCATATGGGACCATGCAATTGTGCACCCTGGAACTCTTCTCGTTAACCAACTTACAGTGGAAAGCATCCCCTCAAGAAGAAGTCGTCTACCAGTGGTCACCAAATCGTTGCCCCCAAGATGTACTATGACTACAGACGGCGGTGACCTCGTCCGCCCTAACAAACCCTCGAAAAATGATTGAAACTGGTCAATACAGAGCCCGCCCTTTCCGTAGAAGGACACACTGTACCCGTATTCCCCAGCCACGTGAATCATGTCACCTGCTTTGAATACGTCCACGGCACGCCTCACGTATGAGTGGCCCACGACCCACACCTCCTTTTTCACAGCCGGTGATGTCTGACCGCTGGCCCCCCGGTGTCGGGTCGACTGCACAGTCCGCCCCGCCTCGTAGGCTCGCGCAACTGAAAACCAAACAAAAACAAGAAGCGTGAGTACATCATTACAGCTTCACAACATGTGCAACCGCACATACCTCTTATAACAGTTCGAGGACCAACGCCCCACACGTTTTACTTGTTCAACACTCAGACCCCTGGCTGTAGCCTCTGTAGCAGCCCCTATCCGAAAGGAATGGGTCCCAAACTCGCCGGGGTTCAAGCCCGCGGCCGAAATCGACATCACAAGCACCCGCTGAAACTGAAACCTCGTCAGTGGGGTGGCGTCAGCGTGTCTCAACAAGGTCCCCCCCCATGATGCCACCCTTTGTGCTAAATATTCCTCTACGCACACCACAGGGTACATGGGAGACCCGGGAATCCTTTGTATGATTATGCAGTCCCCAATCGCACCCTGATCGGTCTTGGACCTGACAAACGAGACAGTCATTGTCTCCCCCCTGACCTGAACGTGCTCTCGGCACAGTCCCCCCATGGCATCCTGCTTGTTCTTCGCCACTAGTTCGCTTACCCGCATAGCCCCATGGAATGCTAGCACAAAAGCGGCTCGGAATAACACTGTTTCATACTGGGATGAACACGTTGCAGGAAGTACAGAAAATAACAGGGCCAACCTATCCAGACCTATCGGGCGCCTTTCATCTACTCTGCGACCCTCAAGGCGTTGCCACCCACGTAGCGCTTTTTGCACAACGAAAGACGCAGTCGGGTCCTGGATCCCATGAGCCCTTGCCATAAAGGAAATGGCGGCCCGATGCCTCTGGGCCGTAGCCACTGATTTGCCTGCCTGATGTAAAGACAGCAAAAATTTTACTACTGACTCCTCCTGGCCCCAAAGCTCCCCCCTAGCAGCCCCCAAAAAGGCCCAATAGGAACGGAACGCCCCTTCATACGCCTTCCTCGTCCTGGGTGCTAAACTCTCTCCCACGAGGTTTTGTAGCTCGGGGCACCGAGAGACCAAAGAGCTTCGGGAAAGGGTGCCGCCACCGGGTTCGCTGTGGGCAGATAACCCCAGAAGGCCTGCATACGAAAACGAGAAAGCGCATCAGCCGCTTGATTCATTACCCCCGGCACATGTCTCGCCTTAAATAGCACATTCAATTGCATACACAATAACACAATTTCTTTGAGCAATCTCAGAATCCATTTGCATCGTGCTGCCTGGCTATTGATACACTCAACCACGGTCATGTTATCAGACCAGAAAACCACAGAGTGATCTCTGAATCCCTCGGGCCAAGTTTTCAGGGCCACCAGAATGGGAAAAAGTTCCAAAAAAGCAATGTTACTCGTCAGCCCACACTCATGCCACCATGACGGCCATTTTTGAGCCGACCATTGTGTGCCGAATATGGCACCAAAACCAATGCTCCCAGCCGAATCTGTCCACAGCCCCAGCTCCTCGGAGGACACCGCCGGTTTGTTCCAGACAATTCGACCATTGAAATCCGCCAGAAATGCCAACCAAATGCGCATGTCCTGGCGAACCTCTGCCGACAGCCTCGTGCGATGATGACCCTCCTTCAGGCCGACCATGGCTTGAGCGATCGAGCGGGAAAAGGGGCGGGCCATCGGCATTACTCTCAGGGCAAAATTCAGCTGGCCCACCAATTGTTGTAATTGATGCATTTTGACCTTAGACTCACCAATACACGTTTCCAGGGATGCCCTGAATCTTAACACTTTTTCTCTCGGTAATCGAAAACAACCTTCCTTTGAGTCGAGCTCGATCCCCAGAAACTCGAGGCAAGTCGAGGGACCCACAGTCTTACCTGGTGCCAATGGCACACCAAAATGCTTCATTAAGACACAAAATTCATTCAAAGCCTGTCCACATTCTGGATCCCCGGCTGCCCCCAGAAACAAAAAGTCATCGAGATAATGCATAACATGTTGAAAACCCGTCCTCTTTGTGAAGACCCATTGCAGAAAACAACTGAATTTTTCAAAATAGGCACAAGATATAGAGCATCCCATTGGCATACATCTATCCATGTAATAGTGACCCTGAAACATGAAACCAAGGAGACGCTGATCGTCTGGGTGTACCGGGAGCAACCGGAACGCTGACTCAATATCTGACTTTGCCATCAGCGCACCGGGCCCTAGGCGATTCAACATGGCAACGGCCTCATCGAAAGATGCGTACCGCACCGAACACACTTCCTGGTCTATCGCATCATTCACGGAAAGACCACGTGGGGCTGATAAATTATGTATCAGTCGAAACTCACCCGGGTCCTTCTTGGGGACCACCCCTAAAGGGGAACAAACAAAGTTAGCCATCGGTGGCACATCAAACGGACCGGCGACTCGACCTCGAGTAACCTCCTTCCCAATTTTTTCCTGTACCACGGTCATATGCTGCCAGACCGACAGTTGGTTCTTACATTTTGCTACACCCTGAAAATCCCCCACTGGGATGCGGAAACCATATGAAAACCCGTTCCACAACACCCCAGCGGAAGCATGATCCGGGTATTCGTTGAGCCAAGGAATCATTGCCATGGTATCAATCGGAGTAGGTAAAGGCGCCCCTCGGACTATTTCAGACCTGTTTGGCGCTTCCCCTACCACCGTTATCACCCGTTTTGGCTCTGCACATGGACTCAGGATGGGATGGCTGCCCACACCCCCCACATTCGTGTCTAAATTTGCATGACCCCTGGGGCCTCGTACATTTACCCCTGTTAAAATTCCAACAAATCCCCCTTTTACCTGCGTTGCCATTCGGCTTTGAGTGGTAGTCGTTACCTGCACCCGATCGAAAGGGTGTCCCAGCGTATTGGCGGGAGGACTCGCCCCCGCTACTTCCTACCAATGGTACTTTCAACATTCCTGTACTCTCCATTTTTGACCATGAAACGGAGTCGTAACAATCCCAAGTCAAGTTTTTGTCGTGTTCCTTCGCTTTTCTAAAAATATTATCATAGCAGAACCACTGATTGCCCCCATATGATACGTAATACTCCATGATCCGTGACTGATAAATAGGCAATTCGGTCAACAACTCGGGCCTACGTTCGCCCATGATGGAGGTAAAGATTCCCTATGCCCTGCCCCAAGTGCCAATGTTTTCGTCGACCTTAAAGGCGGCCATTTTTGCGCGCCAAACACTCGGATGCATGAGCTCCTTTTGGCTCTTAACATGCTCCATCTCATAATGGTCGGTAAGCAAAGAAAAAATGTTTACATACTCATCCGCCCAAATCTTTTCCTTAATTGCCAGAGGAACATGCTGAGCCACCTTCTCCCTTCGTGAAGGTGCAGACCCCTCCCTCGCAATCGGCAATGGCCGCTTACCTGAACCAGAAGCTGCATCTGCCGCCGGACCTGGGCCTGTTGCTTTTTTTTTACCGCCGGAGACAGCGGGGTAACTGACGATGGTGCCTTCACCGCCTCCCTAGTTTCACGCAGTTGTCTCATTAAAACCCGGGCGTCGTCAGCCGTGGCGCCCTCGCTATCTTTCCCCAACCACGCTGCCAATTGTGCTTCTAACTCGGGAGGCATATCCTCCCCGGACACGGGAGTGACCACCACGGGAATCGGATTCCTCTCCTTCGGCACTGGGGTTGGCTCTTCAAGCGGGATATCGGGAACCGGGGTTTCCCCCCCAGGTGCCCCCCTTCTGGACCTCTTGCCTCTCCCTCCAGGGGCTGCTCCCGACAAAGGTCGTTTCGGTCCCCCTTCCCCGTCCTTAGCTGCCATCTGCTTCTTCAGATCGGTTACTTCTTTCATGAGCATGCGGAGCATCTGATCGGTACTGACTCGCTTCCCGACTTTCTTGGGCATTCTTAGACAGAGTATCTGTAAGACAAAAAGAAAGATTACCACGCTCAAAATTGGCTCTTCGTTCCGTCTCGAGCTCACGTGCAGCGAGGAGGTGCAGCTTCAGAGCACAGGAACAAGAGGATGCTTTCTTGGCTTGTTGCTCCTTTTATCCGTCTTCAGGGCGGGCGTAAACCCGCCCCTGCCTGCCCCAAGGGCGTGGCCTGCCGCGTCAGTGTCTAGGCCAGCCCACTCCAGGGCGGGAAAAAGGCGCGCCCCGGCTACGCCGCTGCGGGCATACCAGCCGAGACTCGCCTCCCGCCCAAGATGGCTTCCCGGGGGGATCGTGGTACTCCGCCATACGTTCGGGGGGACCGAATGGTCACCCCTTTCCATGCTGATCTTCCTGCTGTTCGAGTAGAAATTCTACCCTAGCGGCAGCTTACCATTCACGAGCGGGGAAAAAACTCTGCTGCACTACGCGGAGCGGAGTTTTCTGCACTCTGCGAGCTCCTTGGAGCGTGGAGTGCAGAAAACTCTGTGAATGGAGTGGTGTACACTGCTCAAGCCTAATATTTTACAAAGGTTTTGCGAAGGTTTAGTGATAAATCGCAAATGCACACTACAATGGGAATGCTCTAATTGGTTGGACACAACCTGAGAGTTCTGAAAATCTGTGTGAAAACCCAGATAAGGGGTCAAAGTGGAGATACTCCCATGGTTGTTAAATGTAGGGTTTAGTCACAGAAGCTATATGTCCAAATTGCCTTTTTTAATTGAGCGCGATGTTCCTGATGACGCCACGACCACCAGCATGCCCCTCCGTACCCTCGCTGGGACATTGCCACTATTAACGTTGTAGAGAGTATTGGTGGAAATATTAAATATATATACCAATGAATCATCAGTATGCTTTGTTATAGAGATATTGGTAAATGTTTTTATAGAGTTATTTATATAGTGAGTTATCTACTGTGATGGTTAGAATTAATCATATGGTTATCATTTTTTAATGTGGTGGTGGCTGTTGAATTCCGTCTTTTGCTTTCCGCTTTTGCGACGTAAACTCAGGGATTGTGATGACTGATGTCATCATGATCTCTGGCCTCACAGCGAAAACAGAAAAAAGGTTTTAGAGATGGTTGTTTTAGAAATACAGTAGAACAAGCATTTGCAATGCAATCGGTCTCGCCTTTGGGACCTTTTATGTATTTAGCTATGCAGCACATTAGCCTGGGTGCTGAAACATCTACTGTTCTTTAACATGGAGGGAAAGTAAGGACCAAACTGCGTGACATCCAAGTATGGGAACACATGGAGAGAAATATAGCCTTTCAGAAGGAAATGATATAGTCTAAAGCTCTGAAAATACAAGAATTGAAAAAAATATTATTGTTTACGGGTGCCTGTGGCAGACAATTTCTATGGAAAAGAATCTAGAGAATGCTAAAGTGATTCTGGTGTTTTACTGACCTCTGCTGGTCGTTTTCTATCAAGAAAGTTAAATAGAGGCATTTGCCAGAAAAATTTAAAAAAGAAAGGGCCAGATGTATCGAGGCTTTTGCGACTCGCAAACGGCCTTTTAGCATGATTTGGAATGTAAGAAAAAATTGCAATTTAAGGAATCTCAAAAAATTGTGATTCCTTATTTTGCCATAGCATTTAAGGAATCGCAATTTTAGCGATTCCTTTAATGCTATGTATGTAGCAATTTCAATTTGCGAATTTGAGTTAAGAAATCGCAAATTACCACCAACTTGTAGTTGGTGGTAATTTTCAATTTCTTTTAAAAATTACCTATTTGGCATTTGTAAGGGTGGCATGTGAGGCACATACATGCCCATAGGGCATGTATGTGCGCCACACGCACACACATGTAAATTTCAGGGGTGCAGCAGGGTGTCTTTGAGATACCCCTGCACCCTTGAAATAATTCTCAAATTGCGATTAGCAAATTGCGAATTCGCAATTTGAGAATTATTGCACTATCATTCCTATGGGCCTCCTGGCCCATAGGAATGCATTGGAAATTATTCCTTATTTGCGAATTCGTAAAATGCGAATTCGCAAATAAAGAATATTAAGGAATCGCTAAAAAATAGTGATTTTGTACATACATTCAATTTTGCGAATTCTAAATAGCGATTCGCAAAAAAATCGCTATTTAGAATTCGCAAATCGGAATCTTGATACATCTGCCTCAAAGTCCCTCAGCAGAACGCAATTCTGGTATTCTACCTACCTCTGCTGTTTTTTTCATCAATACAGTTAAATAGAGGTAGTTGCCAGAAAAATTTAAAAAAGAAAATCCCTCAGCAGAAATGAAATTCTGGTATTTTACTGACCTCTACTGATCGTTTTCTATCAAGACAGTTAAATAGAGGAAGTTGAACAGAAAAAAAGTCCCTAATCAGCAGCAGACAAGTCCTAGGGCTGATCTCCAGAGCCTACAAAGTACATACACATATAAGTATATACTAAAGTATAGATACTAAAAAGGTCTCGAACGCTCAACCTAAAAACATGAGTTTGAAGTGTACAGTAATAAACCTCTAGTGTGTAGAAAACTGTAATGTGTGCGCATACATGTGTTTTCACATTATGGGAAAGGTGTGATTGTCACGTTAAAGGAAGCCATTGTGATGTCACGAATAACCGCAAAAACAGGAAATAGGTCTGAAAGATGGTTTTTAAAGATACAAAAATATGAGTTTAAACATGCTTTGAAAGAAGTATGTATATGGTAAGTGAATTTTTTTACATATATTATTTCTGGATGTTTTGGTGGCCATTGAATGTCTGCTTATGTTTTCCGCTTTTGCGATGTGTCTGCAGGGGTCACAACCTCATCACGAAGATTCCCCAAAACGAAAGGAAAAAAAACCCTTAAAAAATGTCACAATATTTTGGGCACTAGGGTAGCTCTGGTGTTGGTTGTGCATTATGGCTGCTACACATAACACCGGATGCAGAGTTTCAGGTTACTTAGAAACACACTGTTGCCTTCATCTGTAAAGTGCACTCCATCATTTCTATAAATTCCAGGCATGTCAAAATGCAGATTGATGTTATATAAATACAGCCCATCCGATGGTCTCTGAGGAATGCAGAAACAGTTTTATTTACATATTTTGTGCCTTTGTCAATCTGTGGACAGAATGGATTTGACCACTTCCATTTCTGTCTTTGGCATATATTAGAGTACTCCAACACTGTGAGGGAAACGCGACATCAGTTCTGCAGTGCTTTCTTTCATTAGGATTTCCAGCACTACCCCAGTCAATGTGACTAGGTCATTGCCTCAACACAAAAAGAGTATGAAGTTCCTGACAAGAAAGGACAGGTTGTGTAAATGAACAATTGGTTGTTTAATATCTAGAAAGAGGAGAGAATTCCTCTTATCAGAAATAGGACCCTCACACACACAGCCCACCAGGTGTCATGCTTCTTCATTGGGTCTGCTCCTCGTTGGGTCGGCGTTGCATTACCTGACGGGCACCCATGAAGGGGCTCTTTAACGTAGATCTTTTATTCCTTGCCGTAAGGTGCAAGGCATGTGAGGGACCTAGTGAGTGTAGATGTAAAGGAAGGTGAGGTTAAAATAGGAGGTAGGGGTCCAATCAGAAAAATGTTAATGAGTGTGGCTCCTCTCCTAATTAAAAATAAGTGTGGCGCGCCTCTGCAATAGTGCTACAGGGTACTGTGTACAAAGGTCAACATGTTTCTTGCTCTACTGTCTATTGGACGGCAATTCTTCAGGACCAGTATCAATTTATTCTACACTACCAATAGTGGTCAAATAGTGGAAGTGAGAGACCTCATATATCACTATAAAAAATGGTACCTGTCAATCTAGAAGGACAACCTGTAATAGAAATTAAAAAGAGAGTAACAGCACTAATAATGACACTCATCATATGGTTAAAAACATGCTTGTGCAGCACTCAACCATTGACAAAGGCATGCTTCATGTTGAAGTGCTGTGGCAAATGTGTGGCGACGGTATAAAATACATCAAGTGGCAGCAAATTTGTTAACTCACTCCATTATGGTCAACATTTCTCGTCTACTGTTCCAGCAGGTGATGACACTGTAAGGATTAGTGCCCTTTAAATGTGAAGGGAAGGATAATAGAATGAAACACAACACAAACGTGAAGGCAGGGAAAACATATACGCTCCACCTGTCACATTGGCCTGAGATTTAGGGGGCACCATCAATCCGAGGTATCCGAGTAAGGAGGTATGGCGTTCTGTAGTACTGATCGAGGTGGGAGAAAATAGGAACAGGGGTAATGATTTGGAAATGAGGGGCAGGTATAAATATAAATAACAAACACGGGTCTTGACTCAAAACTCAGCAGGGCTGAGTCAACAATAACTGAGAAAACAATACACCTGCCTGTGCTGAGAGACTATTTCTTAGAACACAACCGTTAATAAAGCATACATGAAAATAAAGCATGAACACTTGCTTTTAGAATTGCAACTTTTACTTTAATTCTTAGCTAAAGACTGTTAATTATTTATAGTCTTTTGTTTTTTGTTTTTTAGTGCATGAGAATACAAACAACATGAATAAATTTAAATATAAACAGGAAAAAAACACAAATTGGTATGTACGTATTTCCAACAAACACTCAACACATTCTTGGCCATCCAATCATACAAAAACATTCACACTGGTCCCAATGTCATGAAAGCAATTGTGTAAAATGAAATACAATCCAGTTTGATGATTTAGCACATAAATCAAAATGTTCCAAATTTTCGAAAAAGCAATATTTCAGTCAATTAGTGCATTACATGTAGGACACATGACAGGGGACCGGGTCAGGTCGACGCGTTTCGAACCCTAAAATTCTGGGGGTTCTCTTCAGGACCACAGTCTAACTGGAAAAGAGAGGAAAGAATCATCACTAACCAAAATCTGCGGAATCAACATCTCAACCGAAGCAAAGCTTCCCTCAGCCTACCTTGACAAGTGGGGTGAGTCTCCACAGAAAACGAGAGGAAATGAGTGTATTCCCAATGAAAAGGGGAGCGAGAGGTACTGCAAGAAAAATGAATGAAATGCTTTCAATCTCACTGCGCGTCTCAAACATAGTTGTGCCTAGGCTGATGGTGATGGATGTATGCGCTTACCTTGGCGTAGCGCGTGTGTGCTCAAAAAAGATGCTTCACAGTCTAAACGGTCGCGATCCAAGGGATCGGGTGCAGCGTTGCTGTGGCTGGCGGAAGGAAGGATAGCGCGGGTTACCGACATGTGAAAAGCGATCGCGTGGCAGTTTGCGCGTTCGCCGGCGCTTTGGTGAAAGCTTACCTTGCCTGATGCTCAGTATCAAGAAATGGATGGTACTCGCTCCTCACCCAGCAAACAATGGCGGGTTACCGGAGTCAAAGCACCGTGTACCATGTAGGTTAGGCCTAATGGAATGCTGGGAATTGTAGTCCTATAGTCCCAACAGGAATGGCAGAATCCATGCGTGAAACAGAAGTGGAATTCTGGGAAATGAAGTCCATGAACGAAAACTCAAGAGTAGGTTTCATAAATCTCGGAAATTTCATTTAATCCATTGACTGCTGTATCATATTTCATGATCAGCAGTGCTTCCCTTTGATTCAGTCTTGTTTCCAGATCACCGCCTCGGGGGTCATTTTCAATTTTTGACAGGACTGTCCACTTGAAATTATTCTTGTCATGTTTATTATTCAGTCAATGATGAACTAAGGGCGCATTTTCCACTTCTCTGCGTAACCTTGATTTATGCTGAGTGATGCGTTGCCTGACCTCTTGGGTAGTTTTCCCAATGTATAACTTGGGGCAGGGGCATACAATGGCATAAACAACATTCCTTGTTTTACAATTTGTAAAAACTTCGTGTTTCCAGTGGATGTTATTAAACGAGAACAGTGTCTCTTCCAAAGTATCTGAGCAGCAGATGCAAGTTCCACATTTGTGGTGTCCTTTAACCTGTGGAAAGCCGAATAGACTTCTTAAGGACGGTGGTTCTTCCGTGGGCAGTGCTGCCCGTACAATATGGTTCGCCACACTTTTTTCTTTTTTAAAGGCAAACAATGGAGGACTATTGAAGTCCTCATGCAGGTTTTTCACAATGTGCCAATTTACATTTATCAACTTCTTGAGTTGATTAGCAGCCGGGCAAAAGGTTGATACACACACCAATCAATTTTGCTCCGCTCTGGTTTTCTTGTGCATCAATGTCTCACGTGGCGTCCACCATGCTCTTTTCAGAGACATTTTTAGTAGCTTCCTCGGGTATCCTCTTTGGAGAAGCCTCTCCAAAAGTGAATTCGCATGTGCAAAGTACTCCTCTTTGCATGAACAATTTCTACGAATTCTAAGGAATTGCCCAAATGGCAAGTTCTGTCTCAGACTTCGAGGGTGATTACTTGGGAATAACAGAGCTTTATTCCTATCTGTTGGCTTTCTGAATAAAGTTGTTTCCAGGCGTCCATTACAAGGGACAACTTGTACGTCCAAAAATGTGATCGATTGGTTGGAGGACGTGCAATTGAACTTAATGTCACCTGTGCGCCCGTTCAGCCATTCAACAAACATATTAAGGGAATCGAGGTTCCCGGTCCAAATAAGGAAGACATCATCAATATATCGCATGTAATGCGAAATTTGGTGCACAAAGGGGTTGTCATTATAAATGAATTTTTCTTCGTAGAGACCCATGAACATGACCGCCAATTCCGGGGCAAAGGGACAGCCCATAGCTACTCCCTTAACCTGAAAGAAGTATTCGGAATTGAACGTGAAAAAGTTCTTTTTCAATGCGAAGGATGCCAGCTGAAGAATAAATTCTGAAGGGACCTGACACGGTCTGGCGCGTGTGTTCAAGAAAAATGAAAGTGTCTCAAGGGCTTGGTCTTGGGGTATCTGAGTGTACAGAGAAACGACGTCTAGCGTTACTAAAAGCTGGGTGCTTTGTTCAAATGATATTGGACTGATTCTATTAAGGAAAGACGTGGTATCTTGAAGATGTGCTGGGATATCTTCAATGAAGGGTTTTAAGAAGAAATCTATATACTTAGCGACTGGTTCTAGTAAGGATTCGCACCCCGAAACTATGGGGCGTCCTGGTGGATTCACTTCGTCCTTATGAATCTTTGGTAGCAGATAAAAAACTGGAGTTCGTGGGTTCTTATTCTGTAAAAATACCAGTTCTTTAGGTCCGATGAACCCTTGATCAAATCCCTTTTGAATCGTTGAAAACAATTCACTTTGAATTTCAACTGTGGGATTTTTTGTGATGCGTCTATAACATGAATTGTTATTGAGTTGGCGATAGACTTCCGTTTTGTATTTATTAATGTCCCAGATAACCACCGCTCCTCCCTTATCTGCTTGCTTCACTACTATTGTTTTGTCATTTTTTAGAGTTGTAAGGGCATCCTTTTCAGCTTTTGCAAGATTAAATTTGACGAAGTTCCTCTTCTTTTCAAGAGCTGATATTCCTGAAAGGACCGTTCTCTCAAAAGTCAAAATCTCCTTAGGAATTTTTGAACCTGCTGGACAGAAAGTTGATTTTTTCCGTAATCCAGTTACTTCAAGTTGGTGTTCCTCGGATGTTTCGGAAAAAAATGTTTTAAGTCTTATCTTGCGGCAAAATTCAAGTGTTTCTAACTTCATCTTGATGAAGTCTGTGGGTCTCGACGGGACAAATCCAAGGCCCTTTGTCAGAATTGACGTTTCGGCTTCAGTCAGGGTTCTATCAGATAAGTTAAAAATCGATGGCAGATCTAACTCTTGTAGAACCGGGATCGTGTCCTCATTTCCCATGGCTGGATGGGTCGTGAGCGACCTCTGGTCTTCTGTGGGCCTTGTCCTAAAAAAGGAGCCTGATTCTGTTGTTGTCGTTGTCCCTGGTCTTGTTGATTACCTTGCCTGTTCTGATAGGGTCTGTTTGAGTTGTTTGAATCACTTCCCGATGATGATGTGTCTGAGAATGAGACAAATTTACGTCGTGAGCGTCCTTGATTGTCCTGGAGGAATCTCCGTGACTCAGGGTTTGAATAAAAATCTTTCCTTAGATATGGGTAAACGGATTCCAACGAGAAATTTTTCTTATCCAGCTCAAATTTATTGTTCTTTTGGGCAACAGTAAAGTCTTTAAATTCACCGATTTCTTTTTCCACCTTTTCAAGGAGTCCTTTAGAGTCAGTTATTAGTTGATTGTCCTGGATCTCTTTTTCAAGTGCTGCGATTTCTTCAAGTTCTTTTACAGAAATCCTATGTGCTGTTTCAATAGTAAGGACCATCAGGTCCCTACTACACTTTGTTTCAACACCACTGAAACCTTTCTTGTATTCAGGGTCATCCGTGAACACAACAGGAATGTTGCGAATTTGAAGTCCTGCGGGGATCGTGCCCGATTTTAAATGCTGGAGCAAAAAATGTCCGTGAAGATCCGTTCTAATTTGTTTTTTCCGTAAACGTATAAGTTTATCCGATTCGTTTAAGGTGTTTGCCGCGATGCTAAGGGTTGCTGATGCAAAGGGAGGCGGATCCCTGATCAGATTTTGAATATGTTCCTCTGTGTACGCTACCGTGTCATGTTCAGCCATACCACAACTAAACACACGTGCAAAGAGAAAGTAGAGTTAAAGAAAGTGTAAACCCAATGGAAAAAGGTCAAAGACAAAGAAGTTGAAAAATACTAAAGCTACCAGCACCAACAACTAATGAGAATGTGACCAATCAATGATGGACAACAATTAGTCCCGTGGCAGCTCCTTCTCTGCCCAACAGAACCTCGCGAGCGTGCGCCCGCTAACAGATATAAATAACAAACACGGGTCTTGACTCAAAACTCAGCAGGGCTGAGTCAACAATAACTGAGAAAACAATACACCTGCCTGTGCTGAGAGACTATTTCTTAGAACACAACCGTTAATAAAGCATACATGAAAATAAAGCATGAACACTTGCTTTTAGAATTGCAACTTTTACTTTAATTCTTAGCTAAAGACTGTTAATTATTTATAGTCTTTTGTTTTTTGTTTTTTAGTGCATGAGAATACAAACAACATGAATAAATTTAAATATAAACAGGAAAAAAACACAAATTGGTATGTACGTATTTCCAACAAACAAACAAATTCTGGGGGTTCTCTTCAGGACCACAGTCTAACTGGAAAAGAGAGGAAAGAATCATCACTAACCAAAATCTGCGGAATCAACATCTCAACCGAAGCAAAGCTTCCCTCAGCCTACCTTGACAAGTGGGGTGAGTCTCCACAGAAAACGTAGACTGTGGTCCTGAAGAGAACCCCCAGAATTTTAGGGTTCGAAACGCGTCGACCTGACCCGGTCCCCTGTCATGTGTCCTACATGTAATGCACTAATTGACTGAAATATTGCTTTTTCGAAAATTTGGAACATTTTGATTTATGTGCTAAATCATCAAACTGGATTGTATTTCATTTTACACAATTGCTTTCATGACATTTGGACCAGTGTGAATGTTTTTGTATGATTGGATGGCCAAGAATGTGTTGAGTGTTTGTTGGAAATACGTACATACCAATTTGTGTTTTTTTCCTGTTTATATTTAAATTTATTCATGTTGTTTGTATTCTCATGCACTAAAAAACAAAAAACAAAAGACTATAAATAATTAACAGTCTTTAGCTAAGAATTAAAGTAAAAGTTGCAATTCTAAAAGCAAGTGTTCATGCTTTATTTTCATGTATGCTTTATTAACGGTTGTGTTCTAAGAAATAGTCTCTCAGCACAGGCAGGTGTATTGTTTTCTCAGTTATTGTTGACTCAGCCCTGCTGAGTTTTGAGTCAAGACCCGTGTTTGTTATTTATATCTGTTAGCGGGCGCACGCTCGCGAGGTTCTGTTGGGCAGAGAAGGAGCTGCCACGGGACTAATTGTTGTCCATCATTGATTGGTCACATTCTCATTAGTTGTTGGTGCTGGTAGCTTTAGTATTTTTCAACTTCTTTGTCTTTGACCTTTTTCCATTGGGTTTACACTTTCTTTAACTCTACTTTCTCTTTGCACGTGTGTTTAGTTGTGGTATGGCTGAACATGACACGGTAGCGTACACAGAGGAACATATTCAAAATCTGATCAGGGATCCGCCTCCCTTTGCATCAGCAACCCTTAGCATCGCGGCAAACACCTTAAACGAATCGGATAAACTTATACGTTTACGGAAAAAACAAATTAGAACGGATCTTCACGGACATTTTTTGCTCCAGCATTTAAAATCGGGCACGATCTCCGCAGGACTTCAAATTCACAACATTCCTGTTGTGTTCACGGATGACCCTGAATACAAGAAAGGTTTCAGTGGTGTTGAAACAAAGTGTAGTAGGGACCTGATGGTCCTTACTATTGAAACAGCACATAGGATTTCTGTAAAAGAACTTGAAGAAATCGCAGCACTTGAAAAAGAGATCCAGGACAATCAACTAATAACTGACTCTAAAGGACTCCTTGAAAAGGTGGAAAAAGAAATCGGTGAATTTAAAGACTTTACTGTTGCCCAAAAGAACAATAAATTTGAGCTGGATAAGAAAAATTTCTCGTTGGAATCCGTTTACCCATATCTAAGGAAAGATTTTTATTCAAACCCTGAGTCACGGAGATTCCTCCAGGACAATCAAGGACGCTCACGACGTAAATTTGTCTCATTCTCAGACACATCATCATCGGGAAGTGATTCAAACAACTCAAACAGACCCTATCAGAACAGGCAAGGTAATCAACAAGACCAGGGACAACGACAACAACAGAATCAGGCTCCTTTTTTAGGACAAGGCCCACAGAAGACCAGAGGTCGCTCACGACCCATCCAGCCATGGGAAATGAGGACACGATCCCGGTTCTACAAGAGTTAGATCTGCCATCGATTTTTAACTTATCTGATAGAACCCTGACTGAAGCCGAAACGTCAATTCTGACAAAGGGCCTTGGATTTGTCCCGTCGAGACCCACAGACTTCATCAAGATGAAGTTAGAAACACTTGAATTTTGCCGCAAGATAAGACTTAAAACATTTTTTTCCGAAACATCCGAGGAACACCAACTTGAAGTAACTGGATTACGGAAAAAATCAACTTTCTGTCCAGCAGGTTCAAAAATTCCTAAGGAGATTTTGACTTTTGAGAGAACGGTCCTTTCAGGAATATCAGCTCTTGAAAAGAAGAGGAACTTCGTCAAATTTAATCTTGCAAAAGCTGAAAAGGATGCCCTTACAACTCTAAAAAATGACAAAACAATAGTAGTGAAGCAAGCAGATAAGGGAGGAGCGGTGGTTATCTGGGACATTAATAAATACAAAACGGAAGTCTATCGCCAACTCAATAACAATTCATGTTATAGACGCATCACAAAAAATCCCACAGTTGAAATTCAAAGTGAATTGTTTTCAACGATTCAAAAGGGATTTGATCAAGGGTTCATCGGACCTAAAGAACTGGTATTTTTACAGAATAAGAACCCACGAACTCCAGTTTTTTATCTGCTACCAAAGATTCATAAGGACGAAGTGAATCCACCAGGACGCCCCATAGTTTCGGGGTGCGAATCCTTACTAGAACCAGTCGCTAAGTATATAGATTTCTTCTTAAAACCCTTCATTGAAGATATCCCAGCACATCTTCAAGATACCACGTCTTTCCTTAATAGAATCAGTCCAATATCATTTGAACAAAGCACCCAGCTTTTAGTAACGCTAGACGTCGTTTCTCTGTACACTCAGATACCCCAAGACCAAGCCCTTGAGACACTTTCATTTTTCTTGAACACACGCGCCAGACCGTGTCAGGTCCCTTCAGAATTTATTCTTCAGCTGGCATCCTTCGCATTGAAAAAGAACTTTTTCACGTTCAATTCCGAATACTTCTTTCAGGTTAAGGGAGTAGCTATGGGCTGTCCCTTTGCCCCGGAATTGGCGGTCATGTTCATGGGTCTCTACGAAGAAAAATTCATTTATAATGACAACCCCTTTGTGCACCAAATTTCGCATTACATGCGATATATTGATGATGTCTTCCTTATTTGGACCGGGAACCTCGATTCCCTTAATATGTTTGTTGAATGGCTGAACGGGCGCACAGGTGACATTAAGTTCAATTGCACGTCCTCCAACCAATCGATCACATTTTTGGACGTACAAGTTGTCCCTTGTAATGGACGCCTGGAAACAACTTTATTCAGAAAGCCAACAGATAGGAATAAAGCTCTGTTATTCACAAGTAATCACCCTCGAAGTCTGAGACAGAACTTGCCATTTGGGCAATTCCTTAGAATTCGTAGAAATTGTTCATGCAAAGAGGAGTACTTTGCACATGCGAATTCACTTTTGGAGAGGCTTCTCCAAAGAGGATACCCGAGGAAGCTACTAAAAATGTCTCTGAAAAGAGCATGGTGGACGCCACGTGAGACATTGATGCACAAGAAAACCAGAGCGGAGCAAAATCGATTGGTGTGTGTATCAACCTTTTGCCCGGCTGCTAATCAACTCAAGAAGTTGATAAATGTAAATTGGCACATTGTGAAAAACCTGCATGAGGACTTCAATAGTCCTCCATTGTTTGCCTTTAAAAAAGAAAAAAGTGTGGCGAACCATATTGTACGGGCAGCACTGCCCACGGAAGAACCACCGTCCTTAAGAAGTCTATTCGGCTTTCCACAGGTTAAAGGACACCACAAATGTGGAACTTGCATCTGCTGCTCAGATACTTTGGAAGAGACACTGTTCTCGTTTAATAACATCCACTGGAAACACGAAGTTTTTACAAATTGTAAAACAAGGAATGTTGTTTATGCCATTGTATGCCCCTGCCCCAAGTTATACATTGGGAAAACTACCCAAGAGGTCAGGCAACGCATCACTCAGCATAAATCAAGGTTACGCAGAGAAGTGGAAAATGCGCCCTTAGTTCATCATTGGCTGAATAATAAACATGACAAGAATAATTTCAAGTGGACAGTCCTGTCAAAAATTGAAAATGACCCCCGAGGCGGTGATCTGGAAACAAGACTGAATCAAAGGGAAGCACTGCTGATCATGAAATATGATACAGCAGTCAATGGATTAAATGAAATTTCCGAGATTTATAAAACCTACTCTTGAGTTTTCGTTCATGGACTTCATTTCCCAGAATTCCACTTCTGTTTCACGCATGGATTCTGCCATTCCTGTTGGGACTATAGGACTACAATTCCCAGCATTCCATTAGGCCTAACCTACATGGTACACGGTGCTTTGACTCCGGTAACCCGCCATTGTTTGCTGGGTGAGGAGCGAGTACCATCCATTTCTTGATACTGAGCATCAGGCAAGGTAAGCTTTCACCAAAGCGCCGGCGAACGCGCAAACTGCCACGCGATCGCTTTTCACATGTCGGTAACCCGCGCTATCCTTCCTTCCGCCAGCCACAGCAACGCTGCACCCGATCCCTTGGATCGCGACCGTTTAGACTGTGAAGCATCTTTTTTGAGCACACACGCGCTACGCCAAGGTAAGCGCATACATCCATCACCATCAGCCTAAGCACAACTATGTTTGAGACGCGCAGTGAGATTGAAAGCATTTCATTCATTTTTCTTGCAGTACCTCTCGCTCCCCTTTTCATTGGGAATACACTCATTTCCTCTCGTTTTCTGTGGAGACTCACCCCACTTGTCAAGGTAGGCTGAGGGAAGCTTTGCTTCGGTTGAGATGTTGATTCCGCAGATTTTGGTTAGTGATGATTCTTTCCTCTCTTTTCCAGTTAGACTGTGGTCCTGAAGAGAACCCCCAGAATGTTAGGGTTCGAAACGCGTCGACCTGACCCGGTCCCCTGTCATGTGTCCTACATGTAATGCACTAATTGACTGAAATATTGCTTTTTCGAAAATTTGGAACATTTTGATTTATGTGCTAAATCATCAAACTGGATTGTATTTCATTTTACACAATTGCTTTCATGACATTGGGACCAGTGTGAATGTTTTTGTATGATTGGATGGCCAAGAATGTGTTGAGTGTTTGTTGGAAATACGTACATACCAATTTGTGTTTTTTTCCTGTTTATATTTAAATTTATTCATGTTGTTTGTATTCTCATGCACTAAAAAACAAAAAACAAAAGACTATAAATAATTAACAGTCTTTAGCTAAGAATTAAAGTAAAAGTTGCAATTCTAAAAGCAAGTGTTCATGCTTTATTTTCATGTATGCTTTGTTAACGGTTGTGTTCTAAGAAATAGTCTCTCAGCACAGGCAGGTGTATTGTTTTCTCCGGGCAGGTATAAATGGCACCTATAGTCTATCTATCTGGACCCAATGGGTGGCTCTAGTCCAGTAAGTGTTCCTTATCAGTCAGGAGGCTCCATGGGATTTCCTCATTCAATCCCTCTTTATTGGAGGCAAGCTGCAGTACCCATCTTTGTTCAGTACGGAACAGTGTCTCTTGGTTCATTCTGGGGTATGCTTCTAAAATGACCCAATGTAGTGCGTCTGGTGAATGTTTCATCAATTCAAAGTGTGAAATATTCTTAGTATTAGTTTTATGACACCTGTTGTTACTTCTGTGTTCCGTAATGCTTGTCTTTATGGGTCTGGTGGTCATGCCTATATACTGGAGTCCAAATGGACAAGTTAGCATGTAGATGCAGTTAGCAGTTGGTGTGTCTCCTGAGTTGCCACCTAAACCCATGAGTGAATACAACCTCTTAGGTGGGTTTCGTAAGTGGACAGGCTATGCAGGCCCCACATGGTCAGTGACCCACCACCGGTGGGAGGTCCCACAGGGATCTCTGTTTGTAGGTGTTGGAGATCTTAGGCCTAGCGTGTATCAGCATGTCCTTCAGGTTTTGTTTTTGGTGTGTTTAAATGCAAACATGGGCACTGGTAGATTAAGTGTGCCGGTATTGAGAATATCCCAACTCTTCCTGATGATGCTCCTGATTTTGTTGGAGTCTGGGGTAAATGCAGTGACACATGTAAGCTCATCACTGGGATCTTTTTTGTCTTTTCTCCAGCAGTGCCTCTCGGTTATTGTTTCTAGCCCTTTTGAGTGAGAGTGCAACGTTGTGTCTAGGATATCCTCTCCTGTATAGGTTTGTTTCTAAAATGTTTGCCACTCTTTTGAAGTCGGTGATGGCACTACAGTTCCTCCTAAACCAGAGGAACTGGCAGAAGGGTACATTTTATTTTAGGGCTCCTGGGTGGTGGCTGCCAAATAGCAGTAAACTATTTCTGTCAGTGGGCTTCCTATATAATGTAGTACTAATTTTCCCTCCATCTAGTCTGATGAGGGGGTGTTACTATCAGAGATGGTGCTAGTGAATTTCAGATAAGGGTTAAGGGTATTGATCCAACAACAGAAATCATCACACTTAGACCTGTCCCCCTTCCAAGAAATGAGAATGTCATTGATAAACCTCTTCCATAGTACCACATTCAAGAGGTAGGGATTGGATGGACTATGAATCACCCTTGCCTCAAAGGCAGGCATGTACAGACAAGCCAGGCTCAGTCCTAACGTGCTGCTCATGGATTTTCCCTGATTCTGATGGTAAAGTTGTTTTTTGTATTCAAAGACATTTTCGGGTAATGCCAGTGTGGCACACTCAAGCACAAATGATGGAGGGGTGGATGACTCCCAGTCCATTGATGTTAGTTCGTCCTCTATGATGCTCAATGTAGCGCGTTGTTGGATGTTGGTGTAGAAGGCCTCAGCATCCAATGTGACCAAAAGGTCAATATCTTCTGGATGTTGGACCCTCTCAATCAAGCGGAGCACATCAGTGTTGTCTTGTAAGAATGCATTTGTCTGACCAGGGGTTGTAAGAAGTAATCACAGATTCTGGACAATGGTTCTAGGATAGACCCGATACCTGAGACAATGGGTCTACCAGGGGGTGGGTGTTAGACCTGTCTGCTTCTGGGAAGACTCTAACCATCATGATTTATTTTTGTCCCCCTTAGCCTCCCAGAGTTTCTATTTTTATTTTTACATGTGTCCATCAGGAATTTTTAATGCTGTCAGGGGGCTAGGTGTTCCTTGGCGATGACGCCATTTTTTCCCTCATAACTTGTGAGGCCTAGTCACCCCCTTGAAAATCTAGGGATCTCCAGAGACCTAAAATGGTGTCCACCAGCTGCCATAACGGACACTACTGGAGGACAGGTCCATAGGATAACATTAGGGAACTTTCTGGAATTGACTAGAGACTTCTGCAGGTCTCAGGCCACCCTATATAAGGCCAGTGACCAGCAGCCATTTTGTGCTGACCCCAGAGTAGAGGAGTGAGGCAGTGGTGAGAGGAGGTGGACACACTGAGAGCAGCTAGTTTGTCTCTGAGGCTGACAGTTTCTTCAGAGGATTGTTCCCCCTTCAACCTTTGACCGATCCCTCTCTCAAGACAACAACTACTGATAAAGAAATCGAGCTACTTGAGGAAGAAGACCCTTCTATCTCAGAGCCCCAGTAAAACCTCTCAGAACACCCTTAACCGAGGGTATTCCTGACTGTCCATACCCAGCGCTGTGCTTACCGGTGTTGTGGAGCAGCTGAAGTGAAGGCGGGAGTCTTTGGCATCCTGGCGACCTGAGGAGCGAGGGCGCCGTGTGTGCACATCCTTCCTGTGAGGCTGGAGTGAGAAGTGTCTGAGGAGAAGCAGTGGCGCTGCTCCGATCGGCGTCGGGACCCCGGGGGCACCGGCTGCGTCAATTGAGGAGGTAGGCGCTTCCGCGCATGACCGGCGTGTAAACGCTTCTGTGGAGGCAGGAGGGGCCTAGGATCGGGCAGGCCCAGAAGAAACAGAGCAGCGTCTCCGTGGAGAACAGCGTCCTTCCTGGGAGCCGGCGCGCTGAGGCGGAAGAAGAGCGAGCGCTTCCGCGCATGCCCAGCGGAGTAGCGCCGCCTGAGGTGAGCCGATCGCGTCGGAGCTTCAGGTAGCCGTTCCCCCATCCTGAGGAGGCAGAAGCGCCACAGCGGACGTTTCAGTAAAGAGCCTTGTCCAGGGAAGCCTCCCTCGACCTTTCCCAACAGCCGACTGCTGCCAGGCTTCAGCGCGAGTGAGGGAAACACTCGCAACACGCCCAGAATCCTGCAAGTAAGCCGGGTAGTGTGGGGACGGGAGGCAGCAGCACCGGGTGAGGAAACAAGACAGTGGGGCTACGTCTAGGACCATAAACTGAACTGTCCAGGGAAGCCTGACTGGAGAAAGCGGGCTAGTGTACTGCCTAATTCTAACTAAAATAACCTGTAAGTGGCACGGAGGAAAGAGAAGGAAGTTGTGTAGGGAATCACAGGGTTCCTGGGTAAAAACCCTTGCAGTTTCTTGATAATTGAAGAAGTAGATCCCCTACTAGATAGGTGTGCCTTTAAATTAGAGTGAGAGGTACCTTGCTAATATTATTGTGTCTCCCCTTTTAGTCACATTACTGGTGGGTAATGCTGTGACGATCTACAACCAGGTCTTTCTGTTGAGTTGAGCAGTGCTTAGGAGCTGTGGGGTAATGTACCTGCTACTGAGTCTTTAAAAACGTATTGCACTGACAGACTGCATCTTCCTTTCTGTAAATTTATTGGTGAAGCATTGTGACATTGAGTATTAATGTAAAGTAACCCTGCATAGTGTGAAGCTAATGAGATTCTCTTAATCATCCAAAGAGTTACCGTTATTCATTACTGAATCTTTGACAAAAGAATGTGGTTTACTGCCCTTTTTCCACAGCAGGAAGAGTGAAAAGTAATTTCTCAAAGCAAAAGTGTAATGTTTACTCCTGAAAGAAATTGATGTTGTATCCTGTATGATTTGAATCTAAAAAGACATATTATTTTTATAAAAGGTAACGGTATTTTTCCAAACAGAGGTGTTGTGTCTTTATTTTAGTGGTTCATCACTGAGTTACTGTGAGTGAGACTTGTAAGTACTTAGCCAACGCCTTGAGTTAGCTGTAGCCACTACTGTGCCAAGCTACCATATGTAGACTTGGGTAATCTAGGTCCAACAGTGGGGGACCCCTTTGTGTATCTTTGGTAAGATGTAGAAATAGGGTGCCTTAGGGTCCTTGGTATTGAGGCAGCCGGCTTCCTAGAAATTCACTGAAAAAAACAAAGGTTACAGGGCTGTTATTGTTAGAAATGGTATTAAAAAAACCTTAGATAGCCACTGAAAAAAACAAAGCTTACAGGGATATTATAGTTAGGCTGCTATTTCAGTCATACAAAACCAGAGAAATTCAGCAGTTATAGTTAGCTGAGCTAAGTATAACTCACGCTTCTGCAATGCACTGCTTACAATCTCACATATTATATCACTCATGGCATGGTCAGTGACTGAGTATTTCTAAAACGTTTATGAGCGTTAAATATTCATACACCAAAGTGGATTTGATGAATCAGTGGGAGTATGAGTGCCTGTATGGATAATTTAGTGGGTGCGTGGCTGACTGTATAAGTGAGTGATTATGCATGTTTCAGTGAATGTATGGGTGAGTGAATAATTTGTGTGAATGTCTGTATCAGTCTGTCAGTTGGTATGTAAGTGGCTGCATGGGTTGGTGAGTAGGTACATGAGTAGCTCTATTGGTTATTGATTGGTTTTCTGAGTACCTATATGGGTGTATGAATGGGTATATGAATGTCTGTGTGTGTGCGTGAGGGGGTGCATGACTCCCTGCATGGATGAGTGAGTGGGTGAATCACTGGCTGCATGGGTTTATGATTGCTTCTGAGAGGGGCTGTGTGGGTGAGTGAGTGGGTACCCTCTGGCCCTGAACCTGCAAACTATGGTTTCTATTTCCTGCCAGGTATGCTTCACTGGTACTGCAATTCCTCTGTGTCTGAAGGAGCTCACCATAAGGGACACTCCATTTAAAATTGTCAGGATGGCCACTCAGGGCATGGAGGACACTATTCCCAGCAGTGTCTTTTCTGAAACGTCTAGTGTGTATTTCATTGCTGATAATCTCAACACGCACATCAAGATATCCAATGCTGGTGTAACTGGTCATATGAGTGAACACAAGATTGAGAGTGTTATTATTCAGTTTGGACATGAAGTTAGGAGCGAGGCAGTCTACCTCTTCCAGATGATAAACAGGTCATCGATATATCTCCGTCACAAAACCACATTGTCCAGAACAAGTGTCGGGGTGACATCCTCATGGAAAATATCTGGGACCCCTGGTGAATTTGTTAAGGAAGATTCCTCCCACCAGCCTAAGGTACATTCAACTTAAAGTGTCGCAAATACCAACTAAAGAGAACTAAGCTATTTCCACTATTTTTAAAGTACAGTAGTGTGGATTTTTGTTGTTTGTGGTCTTGTGTTAAGTCTATATAAAAATACTTATTTTTATTCTGCCAACTAGAGACCCCCAAATCTAACACTGATGGCAGCGTTGGGATTCTGGACTTGCATGTATGACTCATGTACAGTGTTTGGTGAACACTACTAGCGAGTGCAGACCAAAACGCAACCACATACTTTTAGTGGATTGTTTTTCCTGGGATTTTCTATTTTTGACAAGAACTGCCAAGTTTAGCCACCATGAGTAAAACAGTTTCCATAGCATCTGAGGATTGGTATTTTGATTAGGAGAAACTGGAAAGCTACAATGTGAGACAGCTGAAGCACTTCTGCAGGAGATTTAAATTTGCTATGACCAGTTTCACCAAGAAGGATGGGTTCCAAAAGGCACTGTGGGCCTGGATCGAAGCAAGGAATACCTCTGAGCATGTGTAAGGGGCTGAAAATGCAAAAGAGCAGCTGGAAGGGCCATTGAGTCCAGGGGGGAGTAGAGCAACCTCCCCAGTGGGTAGCAGTGTTTCTGCCAAAGGCCTGCCCCCAGAGGAGATGGAGGATAGGGAGGAAATTCAGGATGCACGAATTGGAGCTGACCAAGCTCAGGATGGTTGGGCAATGGGAGTTAGAGAATAGGTAATTGGCCCTAGAGGAAAAGAGAATGCAGTTGGAGCATGAGAGAAGTTTGAGGGAGTTGGAGTTAAAAGCTAGGAGCTTAGAAATTACTCCCACTAGTGGCAGCACACTGTCTATGCCTGTTGAAGCAAGGGTGTATATACCTAAGGATGTGGTTAGAGAAGTTTGTAAGAATGATGGCATTGGGCAGTGGTTCAAGGCCTATGAGGTAGCCATGTCCTCCCACTGGGTCCCCGAGAAGGATTGGGGAGTGGGGTTGTGGGGGCAGTTCCTTAGTGAGGGGCGGGATACCTTGTTAGACTTGCCTTCTGAAGACCACATTTCTTATAGCCATATGAAAGAAGCATTGATGCAACTTTCTTTTGCAGAGCAATGGATGTTTGGGTGAAGGGTAGCAAGGTGAATGATTTTCAGGGGCTCTTTGATTTAATTGCATGGGAGCACTTGTCAAGTAATTGTTTTCCAAGGCTTCGCCAGCACCGTATTGATAGCAGGCTGACTAACCCTAGGAAGCTTGCTGAGGAGGCGGACTGCTGGGTGAGCACCCGGCTCCACAAGGGTCATGTGGGAGACTCCACCAAGAGTGGGCAGGCTGCCCAGCAGAAGAGTGGGGGGGACAAGGTTAAACAGAGGGAGTTCCAGAAAGGGCCCCAAAGTAATCCCCAAGGGAACCAAGGGAAAGGTTCCCAGCCTCCCTCTGAGAAGAAGCCCAGGTCCTGACAAGTAGGCATGTTCATAGGGGACCCCTGAGGTGCTTCAAGTGTGGTGAAATGGACCAAAAGTCTGTTGATCCCCAGTGCCCACAGTATGGAAAGACAGCACCCCCTGGTGTTCCACCCTGGCAGATGACTAGTGTAGCCCTGGGGGTGGATATGGGTGCCCAAGGTGGGTGGAGTCCCGCAGAGATGTCCCTTGTCTCTTTAGGAGCCTGTGCGATGGTCCTCAGCTGCCTGATAACACAAAAAAATTCAGGCATTGGGTGACCATCAATGGCCATAGAGTGGAGGCTCTGAGAGATACAGGAGCCAGTGTGACAGCTGTCAAGTGTGACCTGGTGTCTGAAGAGCAGGTGGTCCCCAATGCATTTTACCCAGTTGTTGCTGCTGACAACACAGAGAGCCACTGCAAGGTGGCACAGGTTCCCTTTGAGTGAGGGTCCCTCAGGGACTCTTCATGTAGCTGTGAGGCCAGCCATGCCTGTTGAATGTCTGTTAGGTAACGATTTGGAGAGCTCCCATTGGGATAAGGTGGAGCAGAGAGCTCATTTAAAGATGTTGGGTTTGCCTGAGTGGGCCTGCATGACTACTCGGTCTATGGCAGCCATTAAGGGTGTTCAAGAGGACCTAGAACCTGAGAAAATGGCCCAGGTGCCTGCCTTAAAGAGAAGAGGTCTGGGGCACGGGAAACGCGCCCCTGAGATTCCCACGGCCCAGGAGGAGGCAGACCCTGAGGGAGATGCCCTTGAGCCTACCGGGAAAGCGATTGATGAACTGGGAGACCTGCCTGAGCTGACCCATTGGCAGAAGGAAGGATGACCCTCCAGGGAAGAGTTCTGCGAAGAGCAGAAGAAGTGCCCTCCTCTTGTGGGTTTGCGGCAGCAGGCTGCAAACCAGGCAGCAGGTGATCAGTCCGGATCACATTGGATCTACTGGGAGAATGGTCTTTTGTATAGTGAGCATAAGGTAGCTGAGCCTAGATCAGCCTGTGTGCTGGTGGTACCCCAGCGCTTCAGAGCCTTCTTACTGTGGCTGGCTCATGACGTGCCTTTAGCAGGACATTTGGGGAAGGACAAGACCTTTGAGAGGCTTGTCACCCACTTTTATTGGCCCTGTTAGACTCGGGGGGTCTCTGGTTGGCACAGCTATACACTTGTGACGAACAGGGACCCTCTCCTCTAGTCAGGGCAAGAGAACTACTCCTTTAGAAATAACCCTTGCTCACCCTCTAGGTAGTGTGGCGCGAGCAGCCAAGGCTAATCTTCAGGGCGATAGTTAGTTAAGCATTTATGATCACATACAGGAAACCCACTGACCCGCCACAAACGGACACCAGTCATAGGATTGTATCAAAAATGCGTAGACTTTATGTAAAAATATAAGCAGGATTATCACAAGACCACATAACTTTTAGCGAATGAAGGCCACCAGATTTAAATAGGCAATTGTTTGTAAGTGTTCTTGATTAGTAAGGTACGATGACAGGAAAAACAAACGTTGCGTACCCTGGATCTGGGATAGAGTTCCAATGTACCCTGTGATGGGTGTCCGAGGCGTTTCAGTCGCGGCTACTGGTGAGGGCAAACCCTGGACGAGGCCAACGGTTCTCCGGAGGATCTATCCGGCTCGGAGTCCCCTCGAGGTGCGAGGCGGGTGAGCAGGACGGTGTGGAGGGTTTTGGCGATCCGGGGTCTGATGCAGCTCATGGGGCGAGGCGCCGTTCAGGCCTGCGGGGCGTACTACTTCTTAGCACACCAGTTCGTACCTGTGGATCTGTGTGGGGCGTCGCGTTCTCGGGCAGACGGGTGCAGCACCGGACCTTCGGTACCACAGTATGGAAGGCCATTTGAGGTGCGGCACGGCCTTGGTATGCAGGATGGCAAAGCTAGACAGTCGGGTAAGTTACGACGTACGGACCGTCCGAGGCTACCAGATGTGCTCCGTGCAAATTCCGGCGGGAGAAGATGAGAGGTGCACAGCATGCTCCGTAGCAGGCGAGGTGGCAGGAGAGCGGGCGGCCCGGCATTGAAGCAGAGAGTGACTCAAGCTTGAGCGGGGCTCTCGGCGGCGGGGCGACCAGGCTCCGAGCTGTCACGACCTAGGAGGGCGAAGGCACCCGAGTCACAACTCTGGCGAGGGGATAAGAACTAAAGACCCAACAGCAAACGGGCACAGGCAGAATAGAACCCAATGGTCCTGGGGTTCCGTTCAGGGGGCAAGCTCGTGGTCAAGCACTTGGAGATAGTTTCAGGCACAAGTCTTCAAAGTCCTTTCTGGTATTTTCCTCTCCGTTCTCAGCAAGGCACCACTGCCGGATTCCTTCTCCTTAGCTTCTCTTGGTCCTTCTGGTCGGGCAGATGTTCGTCGTGGTCAAAACTGGATCTGATTTCTTAGGAGCCAGGGGGCCTGAGCCTGGTTTAACCCGGTTTTGGAGTACTCTGTTTACAGGACGCTGCTGTCTTCTTTCAGGGTGCAGGGCAGAGACATCAGACGCTCCGCAGGAGGTGGAGCCAGCATTGTGGTGGTGGAGCACAACCCTATTCAGGGTCAAGGACTACTCCGCCCACCCATCCTGGTGTAAGCACTCTATTCACCACCTGGTCACCCTGACTGTCCCCGGGAATTCCCCAGCCCTGTCACTCACACAAACCCAGACAGAAGATACACATCCTGGCAGAGGCGGGCTGAAATAGTCAGGCGAGCAAATGCTAACTTTCTAAAAGTAGCAGTTTCAAACACAGGATATTAAAATAAACCTTGCTAAAGGAAGTATTTTATTATTCTGAGCTCAGGCATACCAAACTCGACATGCCACCATGTTCTCTGTGCCGGTTGGGACTATAGGGTGTAATAGTTCCAGCCGCTTACCTTGGCCTAAGAGAACAGGTAGCCCTTCAATAGCGAAAAAGGCAGTAATTCACTACTAGGACACGCCACACACATCAGGCTTGTCCCACCTTACTCTTACAATGCACCCTGCCAGTGGGCCTACCATAGGGGTGACTGATATGAAGGTTAGGGAAGGTTTAGGGACTGGCAAGTGTGGGCACTTGCACAGTCAGCGCAACAGTACCAGACTGTACGCAGGGTCTGCAATGGCGGACCCAAGACATCTTTTACTGGGCTGCTTTTGTGGGTGGCGCAACCAGCGCTGCAGGCCCACTAGCGGCATTTGTATCTACAAGCCCCGGCATACCTCGTGCACGTTACTGGAGACTGACAGTAAACCAAATAAGCCAATCATGGAAATCAATTACGGATATACTTTACATAGGGAGCACTTGCACTATGGCACAGATTAGCCGTGGCGCAGTACCCTGAGCATCAAACACCAGCAAAACATCTGAGGCACATCAGCAAAAAGTGGAAGGGAGACTCACACCAAGGTGCCAGGTCTAACAGGCCCCAAATGCGCAAGAGTTCACACACTCATTGCAGGACCTGTCAGACATGTCAGGCAAGTGGAAAGAGTTGAAGGGAGCAGAAGGGCCCCAAGAGAGCCATGGGCAACAGGTCATTCTGGTCTTGGTGGACCATGCCACCCGGTACCCTTAAGCCATCCCTCTTAGGACCGTGAATGCCCCCGTGGTGGGACGGGAATTTTCTCCTGTGTGGGATTCCCTAGAGAGGTGGTGTCTGACCAAGATATTAACTTCATTTCCAAGTATATGAAGTCCCTATGGTAGGAGTGTTGGGTAACATACAAGTTCACCACTCCTTACCACCCCCAAGGTAATTGGCTAGTTGAAAGGTTCACAAATATATTTAAAGGATCAATATGTTCCTTGTTTTACCGCTTCTTTTTGCCAATTTGTGATGAAGTGCAAGTTGTGCTTCTCTGTACTAACTCTGGCATATTATGTGTTTTTTGCACAAGGAAAGGAAGGGTTACTCAAGGACACTGCTGGTATCGTCACCGAATGAGTCCCCCTACCCTTTTTCTTTCCCATTTTATGGTGTTTTTTCACAGCTCAGATACGATTTTGGATGCACTTCTTTCTTTTATTCAGATTTTCAAATTTGAATATTAATTCACATTTGCTTTTGTTTTGGCCAGAATATTGCATTACATTTTAGATATTTATAGTTTGCATTGATGCATTCAACTTTGAAACATGATTTTGTTCTTTTCTGGTTGCCCTTTGGAGTTTACGTTTGAATCCAGTGTCCATGTTTATACATAATTTTCCTGTGTCCCGGCCCACTAGGGCATACCCGGGTCATGCTTGTGTACTGAGTAGTACATTTTGATACTTATCAATTGCTGTATGTCGTTTTTTCACCTGGATTGGTTCCATTACTGCTGGCATTGTACTTTGATTGGGCGCTACACATTTCTTCTTTTATTTATTAATTTAGCCAGATACCTGATGAGCATCTGGCTATAATTCTTACCACAGTATGTTTGTCCTACTCTTGACTCGTGCAGTCATTTCAGGGCATGACCTTTGCCTTGTGCCTTACACTATTTCTGTCTGGAACTTCACTATCTCCCCAATATTTTTGGTGTCTGCTATGTTCCCTTGGTTTTTCTGTACCCATGAGACACACATTCCAAAGCACTTATTTCCAGACCTGCACTGGCCTGCCCACCTTCTATATAGTCACTCTGTGCTTCGTTGACTCCTGACAGACTTATGTTTTGTGCCTCTCCCATATGTTATGTTATGTTAATTATACTTGTAGAGCGATTACCCTAGGGTGCCCTGGCGCTAAGTACTGATTGCCTAAGAAACATAGGGCCTAGCAATAAGAGAAAAGCCATGTCTTAAGGGCCCTATGGAAGGAGATGAGGTCTGGAGCATTTCTGAGTTGGAACGGGAGTTCATTCCAGGCAGTAGCTACACAATGAACAAAACTTCAACCTCCCCAATTAGTTTTTTTTTTCCAGCTCAAAATAATTTTATTGAAATTTTTGAGACAAAAGAAATAAACAAGAACAGTACATAATAAAACATTAAAGCAGATAAGTGTAAATGATGAAAATAATAACAAGAACTATGGTTCCTAGGTAAATTTGCAGTAGAGAGAATCAGTAACAAAAAATCGTATAAGAAGAGGAAGGGAAAAAAGGGGAGGAGGAGAGGGAGGGGAGTAAACATATCATTGCATCATAAAATCATACCATACAGAGTTACAAAGCAATTGAGTACATAAAATACAGAAATACAAAAAAGGTGATAATGAAAGTCAAAATAGTCCTTAATATACAAAGAAAACTAATTAACAATATCATTTCATAACATATGAATCAATAGGTGACCAAAAAGATTGAAATGATTGTGAGTTGTGATTAACACC
The DNA here is from genome assembly GCF_964263255.1 of Lissotriton vulgaris. Classification (NCBI taxonomy): domain Eukaryota; kingdom Metazoa; phylum Chordata; class Amphibia; order Caudata; family Salamandridae; genus Lissotriton; species Lissotriton vulgaris. Next base: position 683,170,546 of record NC_141685.1, on the reverse strand, counting down.
TTTAAGTGATAGCTGAGCACCTTTACTTGTAAAGGTAATCCATGACCACCAAGCGTGGACCGAAAGAGAAGAAGCATCTTTCCAACAAAAAGTAATAGATTTTAACGCAGTTGTAACCAAAAAATTAAATAACTTAGCCCTTGACTCACAAAGAGGATGAGAAAGGGCAACCGATTTGCATATTAACAGTATATATGTAATATCATCTTGCAAAGATAAAATATTCAGAATGATAGGCCAGACTTCCAACCAGAATTTCTTAATAACTGGACAATCAAATAACATATGGCGAAGTGAACCAGAACAAGAATTGCAGTGCCAACATAGATCAGACGGTAACAATTTAGTATTATATAATCGCAATGGTGTCCATAGAGTGTTGAACAAAATATACGCATTAGTTTGATAGAGAGACACTGGGAGCCATCCAGATATGCTGTTGAGCCATATAGAAGACCAGGAGTCATCTGATAATGATATGGAAAGTTCATTATTTCAAAAAGAGGCAATAAAACCAATATTGGAGCCCTGAGAGATGGCACATTTTTTATAAAAGATAGAGACAGCTTTGGAGGCTGATGTAACAGCTGTAAGGTAAATAAATAAATCATTGGTGGTAGATGAGGGGATACCATTTGGAAAGGAATCTAGAATTGAATTGCATAAGGATTGATATTTAGGGAAATCTGAAGCCGGGATTTGAAATTTTAATTGGAGTTGCTCAAAGGGAATAAAGGCAGTTCCATCAAAAACATCTTTGAGATATAAAACACCTTTTGAAATCCATGAGGACCATTAGTTTTTTAAAAAGGGGAGTTTGAACAAGTTTAAATGCGGTAGATCTTAATGTTCTCCCTGGGATATACCAAGCAAATTTCTTCCTAATAACTCCGGACCAATACCAATGACCGCTGTAAAGACAATAGATAGTGCTTTAAAGCGTGATCTTAATGATACTGGCAGCCAATCTAGTCTATATAGATCTCTCTTGACAGAGGTAAACCTGGATGTTCCGGTCAGCATTCTAGTTTGCCGTGTTCTGGACCAATTGCAACCTATTCATATGTTGTTTTGAACATTGAGATATAGACAATTGCAGTAGTCCAGATGTGACATTATGACATTATTATGACACTATGTCAGCCAGATATTAACTGTTCACGGCAACCCGGCTCCGATAAAGGCAATGAGCTTTCATATTACAAGCCCCGGCATGCACGCCTTTGTCAGATACTACTACAGACTTCTGTTGCCTACCTTTTGTGTTTCATTTAAGTACTACTTTTCAGCGGCAGCGTCTTCATTTAGATTTTCTTTACCATTGCACCTGTGAACCTTCTCTTGAAATGTTGTATTCCACCATGCATACAAAGTTTGTTGGCGATAATATTTGATTTGATACATCATGGGCTTTCACAGAAGAGTGTATATTTTCTGTTGATCACATTTAGGATCTAATGCCGATGTTGGTCTACTCTAGCATGTTTATGTTTCTATCATGGAGCTCACGTTTTACCTTCAGTGTTCATACAATCTAGTCCGGCTTTTATTTTCATTTACTTTGGTTTATATGCACTGTGATTTGTTCCACTTGTACATTTGATCAAGGCCACTGCATTGGCCAAAATGTGCCTTGTTTGGAAGTAAAGAGAAGTTCTCACTTATCTCTGAGTGAGTGTTCTTTAAGGTGTTGACTAGAAATTAATGCCGGCACCCGTTCTGCTGTTAAGCTGCACCCCTCATGGGCCTCAGGTAGTTTATCGAGCAGTTGGATTGTAATATATATATATATATATATATATATATATATATGTATATATATATATATATATATATACTAAAAAAACAAAGGTTCAAAAGTTAAAGTGACATTATAGTGAGAATTAGAATGATGTATTACTTTACATAAAAAAAACAAAAAAATACCTAGAAATTCACTGAAAAAAACAAAGGTTATTGGAACTCTATACTTAGGTGAAAATATCAGTTAAAGCATACAGTTTAAAACAAACTAAATCACTAAACTTCACCAGTTATAGTTATTTCAAATGACTATAACTCAAGCCCTAGAGTAACTATAACTTGCGCACCTGCCATGCACCGTGTTGTCATCAATGAAGTAATTTCAGATGTTGCAGTGATGTTATCAATGATTTCATAGAACATGTCATAAGTGAGCTGTTGCGCAGTGTTGAAACTTCCAGAGAAGCGAACTCGCAAGGCCCCACAGTGGGTCTGAAGCAGACTTTAAGGCCATCGTCCCAGCCTACTAGACTGGACCCAGGCCCAACAGCAGGAGTACGGCTGTCAGATAAGTCGAGTCAGGTATTTCGAAGGGTACGCATGCGTGGTTGAGCAGACCTAGGCCCTGCGGCATTAAGGTAGAGCTCTCTGCCCCATAAGCGGCCTGACTAGGCTCGCGTGGCTGGTGGGCCAGGGAGCTCCTGCCCCTGCCAAGCACATTGCAAGCATCACGCCACACACCCCGCCCTGGTTTCCAACAGCCTCTGCCTCCCTATAATTGATGAATCCAGCTACCAACACTCCCCCAGCTGTTAAGGTACAGGTAGTGGCAGCAGGCAAAGTGGGGATTAGAATGGCGGCAGACCTCCAGCAGGAGACTTCTCCATGGGGTGTTGTGAGAGAAAGAGATTCTCAGAAAAAACTAGGAGGCGAAGTCGCAGGCTAGTGTCTCACCCCCACAAAAGCCAGTGGCATATTGCCTCTTAGGGCTTCCAACCCTTCACTAAGTTACCCACCTTCCACTCAGTATTATTATCACCATTAGCTTTACCAGCAATCCAGAAGCCAATAAAAGCAAATAGAAACTGGGAAATTAAGGAACCTAAAGAACTAACAGCCAAGCCATTGTAGCCGAGCCACACGACCGCAAAACAAATGGTACATTACTCAATGCTAGCCTCTGACTATGCAAGAATGGACAAAACTAAGGGAGCTAGGAAACACCTCCTGGTTGATTTCAAGAGCAGCATCTTTCAAGATAGATGGAGGCTGTCCTACAGGTTTTTTTAATTGAGCGGGCTTCTGCCTCAACCAAAAGAGAACTGCCCACAACAGACACCCTAATATGAGATCAGTAGCAAATAAGGTCGAAAATGTCGTCCAGAACACAAAAAAACAAGGTTTTGGGCCAGGACCAGTTCCAACCTTAATTAGCAAATATTGCACCTGAGCTACAAGCTCAAAAAAGGAATGCTATGAGGAAAGACCAGAGAAACAAATATATCTGATCCTGGACAACCCAGCCAAAGCAGAAGAACCAGCTTCAGTCCATCAGGAGTACAGTATAGAACTGAAAGAAAGTCTGGAGATACCACCCAGCCAATGTGTCAGTCCTAGTCCAAAATCCAGGGAGAAATTCTCCACAATTGAACTTAATGAGCTATCTTCAATGTCCACCCCCACGTTGACTCCAAATGACAATGCCCAACAACTCGGTGGACGTTATTCAATAAATGTACCTAAAGTTCCCACAACTGCATTATCTCAGATTAAAAACTGTAGTTCCAATATATCTCACAATAAAGGGCTAAGCATAGCAAGGGTGAAAGTTCACCGGGAAGCCTCTGAGGATGACTATGGGAGGAATGTGTGTTCCCACTGGAATGTCCCTGACCTTTGAACATGGATTGTTGGAGCGACCCATTCATAAAGAGAGTGACCTCCTAGTCAGTTTTAATCGAGCAAACCCACCACAACCAAGAAGAAAGGGAGCACAGCGAAAGAAGGGTCACCGAACAATCATGCAGTAGCATCAAATCAATCCTCAAATTAGTCAGCATCATCAAGATGCATTATTATTATCAATTAACGACCCTGGCTGCTGTGATTAAAGCACTTACGTGGTAATAACAAAAGCTGAAGTTACAAATGGATCATGCAGGCTACCGCTATGGCAATCTCTGAGATGGCAATGAAAGTAAACAGACTAGACTGAGAACTTGACTCCCAGGTGACAATTGCCAATGTCTGCCAATTGTCAAGAAACTCAGCTGATTCCCGTAAGTGTTTTCCTTACTAGTCACTGACATGAAGAGCATGTTGGCACCCCCAATATCCATACTTCTGACTAGTCGGAAAGCCAACAAGGGAGCTGTAACAATCCACAGGATACTCTGGACACGACACCTACAGCTGCAAAGGGTAACAACACCAAGGATTCCATCAGAACATTGAGCTCAGATCGCACAGCAGCAGGAAATCATAACACAAGCTCCAGTCACCCAAACATCTCTGGTGTACTGCCTGTGAGTACTCCTTCTGAACCCGAAGACATCTATAAATAGTTTGCCAAAGAAGAAATAAACGCCTGGAAAAGCACTCCAAAAACATTAAGAATCAGCAGCACAGACATTCATTCACCCGCACGGACCCAAACAGCAATGAAGGAGGTTACAGAGCCCAAGACCCAACCAGCCTCAAACACTGAGCAGAAGCTGTCTCCATAAAAATAAAAATAAACTACTGCTAACAAAGTTGATTTAAAAATAATTTTTATTAGTATTTTCATATGAAAATACATAAACACAAACAACAAAACAAGCCAGTCCATTAACAATGTATATCCAGAACTGAAAAATGCATTCACGGTTCACTGCAAAGCTAGTACAGAAAGTGCCTTCATCACGGATGCTAGACATGCACGTACACTACGTACTTACTAGTGATGTCAATCAAGAAATATATGTCTAGGGGACTGTTGTTTATAAATCCAAAGCTTCGGTTATAGTGCGTGCATGTTCTCAAGGTAGCTACATGAAGAGACAAGTGTAGCAAGTTACAGTGGCCCAACAGGTGATCTTGTGTGCATCAATGTGTCCCCGTCTGATCCCTGCCGTTTCTGGGCCCAGGTGATGAACGGGTACCAAATGACCCAAGGTCTGTAGGTGGGGGGCATTAGTTCCCAAAATGTGGTGAGTTGGGAGTGGCACTACGTGACGTCCCTTATCCACTCCTATATAGAGGGCACCCTCTTCTCCCCACAGTGCACTGCCACCAGCGGTTTTGCAAGCAGGAGAAGTAGGGCATGCAGTTTGCGTGTCTGAGGTTGCGTGTCTTTGACATAGCGCAGCAATCCTAATAGGGGGTGGGAGCTAGAGATGTGCCAATTAAATTGAATTTTAAATTTGCGGGTTTCTAACGCGCTAGAATCGACTCCCGAAGGAGTATCTCTGCGCCATAGACCGCTGGGGAACCCGTCCTGGCTTTCCCTGTGAGATGGTCCCTACTGGGTATCTCCAAGGTGAAACCAGGCATCCCCGGCGTATGTGGGGGGCCGTTGTGGAGATGAGGCAAGCTAATTCCCAGAGTTGCCGAGTGTGATCCCTGGTTAGAGAAGGCACCGAGGTGAGAATTATCGAGTCCGCTGACCCTGGTCCACGACCCTACCGCGTTGGGAATTGAACCCTGTCCCGGGCCGTCCTCTGCTCCCAGGTCGGCTGCCTCTAACCAGTGAGCCACACCACTCCAATGATCTTATTTATTATTGAGAAGATTGTGGACCAGAATGACACCAGTTTCAGGCAGTCCCATGCCATGTGTAAGAATGAGGCGGGTTGAAACCCGCAGCGCCAGCAGCTATCGTCATCTCTTAGCCCCATACGATGTAGACCGAAGGGTGTCCTGTAAAATCTATGGAGGAATTTGAAGTGAATTAAGCGAAGCCTATAATTTGGGGACAGTTGAGGTGAGTTGTCGACAGCAGTACGCGCATTGATCCTCAGTCAGTGGCACATGGAGTATCACGTTTCAACCATGTAATGCTTTGGGCTTCACCAGTGGAGCCGAGGTCTGCATCTGTGTGTGACAAGTTTACAGGGTGAGGGGGAGCGTAGCAGGTTTTCTAATTCTGGCAGTGATGGAGGGGGTGCCGGAAAGCTGTCATGGAGGGAGCGGCAACCAGCACGCAATATATGATATAGGAAGAGTTCAGCAAACGGTACCCTGTGACCTTCATCTGCTGTCGGGGGGGAAGCAAAATGGGTTTTCAGGATACAAATCAGCAAACTTGCGGAGGCTAATTTTTTGCGCCAGTTATTTGCTAATACCATCTTTCAAATTTGGGAACATGGGGTTGTGTGCTAGTGGTATCGAAGGGGCATACAATACAGGAGCATCCACCAGCTTGTGCAGTTCATCCCATGCCCAGTGTAGGGTCTCCGGGGTTTCTATGCCATTTTTAGGGTGGCGATATGACTGGTACAGCACCACATGTAATGGACAGGTGCGACTGCATCGGTTTCCACAGCCACGTGCGGCTGAAAAGGTGTTGGGTGTACCCAGTGGTGTAGGAACTGAGCCTGAGCGCATAAGGTGTACAGTTGCATGTCGGGAGCGCCCATACCACCCTGTGTCAACAGGAATGTAAGCAGCTCCCATCAAACCCTAGCCTGTCCACCCGCCCAAACCAGAGAGCCCAGTAACGATCTGAGGGTCTTAAAAAAGGAGTGTGTGAGAGGGATCAGAATATTAGCGAATAAATAAAGACATTTTGGTAAAATGACCATTTTTGCTAGGGCTATTTTCCCTGCTAGGGACAGCAGGAGTTTACCCCATAGTTTTACCTTCTCCTCCAGCCAGACAATAGTGAATCCATAATTTAAGGTCCATATTTCCTGCATGTTACGTCTGATCCAAATGCCCAAGTATTTGACCGTGTGGGTCTCCCATGTCAGTGGGAACTTAGAGGTCACTGGGTCGTATTATCCATTAGTGGAAAGACGACGGACTTGGCCCAGTTGATAGAAACCCCAGCCAGTCCACCGAATCTAATAAATTCACATAAGAGAGGGTCCAGGTTTACCACGGGATCTGTGATGTATAATGTGACATCATCAGCATACAGTGAGATGAGGAGGCTTCTGGTGCTGAAGCCTATGCTTCTGGCCGTATGGTGTTGCCTGATGCTCGCGGCAAGGGGTTCCATCGTGATCACAAACAGCAAGGGGGATAGGGTACATACCTGCTATGTACTGCGTGAGATAGAGAAGGGTTCCAACAGGAGGCCATTCACCTTGATATGAGCCACTGGCTTGGTATAAAGTAATCTAATGAGATTGATAAAAAGGGGGCTAAACCCCATGCCGGCCAACATAGCGAATAAATATGGCCAATCGAGCGTGCTGAATGCCTTAGTGGCATCAAGGAAAACTGTGGCAGCCTGTACATCCAGGTGGAGGTAATGCAACACCGAAAAAATTGTCCTGAGGTATGAGAGGTAGACCGCCCGGGAATGAAGCCTGATTGGTTGGGCGTGGGATGAGGGGAAAAAGGGGTTGCAATCTGTTGGCTATCAATTTGACCAAAATTTTGACATCTACATTTATTAGTGAAAACGGCCGATTGTCCGGGTTTTAATAAAGTGATAATGATTGCCTCGGGCATGGATGGTGGTAGAATGGCAATGGTACGGCTTTTTCATAAGTGCCAAGAGATGTGGCACTAGTTCTTCCACATATTCCCTATAAAAGGCGGTGGTTAGGCCATCCGACCCGGGGGCCTTGTCTAGAGTCAAACTTCTTATGACCTGTGTGACATCCTCTACTGTAATTGGAAAGTCCATGTAGTCTCTATACAGTTGGCTAAACCAAATCAGCTCCAGACAGTGAAGAAAGGACAGCATACCCTCTGGGCATGTCTCCTGGGTGGCAGTGTCGAGTCTAGAACAGAATGAAGAGAATTAATCTAGGATATCCTTCTACCCCTGGACAGTAGCCCCATGTGCATTGATCAACTCATGGGTGTAGGTGCTGGAGCGCGGAACACGGATCACGTCAGCCAATGTCTTCCTGTAAACCTCTGCATATCTCCTTGCCTCTGCATATTTTCTGAGAAACGTAACTTCCCGCTGTGCCTCCTCATAGTATTCAATCAATTTGGCCTTCAATAAAGCTAAGATAGATAGGTCATTGGAGGAATAAAACTGTGTTTCCAGCCCTTTAATTTGAGACTCAAGCGAGTACCCCGTATAGCTTTCAACACACCAGCCTGACGTGCAATGCATTGACCCCTGATGAATACTTTGAATGCTTCCCAGAGGGAGGCTTCCTTATCTACCGCACTAGAATTAAGGGTGAAGTAGTCTGTGATATCTGGCCTTATTTCAACCTTGAAAGCCTCATCTAAAAAGAGGTGTAGTGGGAGATGCCAGGAGGACATGCGTGGGGGGCATTCAGGAAGTACCAATTTTAACAGGCATGGGGCATGGTCCGAGAGGGATCTCGGCAGATGAGTCACCTCAGTAGTCCAAATAGCCATGTCACGAGAGACCAACCAATAATCCCGGCGGGACCGGCACCGTGGTGTTCAAAGATACATTTGCCTTCATGGAGCTCAGGGTGTCTACGGCGCCAAATATCAACCAGGTATCCGTCTGAGATTATGGCATTTAAAGCAGTGCTTGCTGAGGGATGTAAGGTCCAGGCTGCCCCCATTCTGTCCATATCGTCATTTAGTAAGGCATTAAAGTCCCCCCCAGATAATGGTACTACAACCGGTCGCCCTGACTCTGGCCCAGACGTCCTGGAAGAAACTAGGGGAGTCCATATTGGGACCGTATAGTGTAAGTATCGCAACCGGGATCCTACCCAAAGAACCCAGCATGAAGAGAAATTTGCCGTCTGGGTCACTATGTATCTCACCGTCTCTCCACTCCAGCCCCCTCCTGACCAACACCGCCACCCCCTCGGGAATAGTCGGAGTGTATGGAGGAGTAAACTTTGCTCCACCTGTTGTTTTTGAGTCGTGGGAAAGGCACAGTATTAAGGTGGGTCTCCTGTAATAAACATACATCAACATTATGTCTCGATAAGTAGGAATGTACGAGTCTAGATTTTCTACAGTCATTCAGTCCTCTGATAATCCATGTGGGAAAGTTTAAAGTGATATAGTGATGGTATCTAGCATGAAGTATGAGTGATCAGCTAAGCATAGGCAGCTCAACCTGAACCCGGAAATGTCGATACATTCAACATAGTAGCAAGCATAAGTACTGGCTAAGAACATGAAAACAATCCCGCCCAATCCCCCCACCCACTCCAACCCCCCAATCAGGTTGTGTAGAAGTCCTCAAGATCATAAGAGAACAGGTAATAATAGGGAAACTCCCATAGGGGCGCAGAACCACAGGCGTACTCCCCTGACAAAATAGGGTGGCCGGGAAGCTGCTGAGAGCTCAACCAAGGGTATAGATAAAGCAGGCATGACATCTACGTGTTGTATCAATGGCCGGAGATAGAGGCACACATACAAAAATAACACATCTCAATTTCATATGTACCAATCCCCCCCTCGCATCATAAGGTCCGTCAGATCCACCCTCGGGTGCTTGCAGCACATACGGCTGGCTGCTACTAGTGGAAGAGAGTGCAAATTTCAACCAAAACACAACAGTCAGATCTCAAAAGAGCCTAAGCCTGCCGTATTCCCTCCCCCAACAGCTGAAAGCCAGACATCCCTGACAGATATTGCAACTACTGCAAAGGTCCATTAGTCGTTGTTGCTTAGTCTGTCTTCTGCAGAAGCTGGAGATCTGTTGCCCTGCTTCAACTGTTTACCACTGATGGGCTTTGTGAACTTCAGAGCGGATTTGGCATCAGTGAAAAAATGTGCTGTGCCGTCGTGGTTGATCTTAAGTTTGGCTGGGTATAGCAGCGAGTAAGGGATTTTGGCCTGTAGTAAGAGACGTTTAGCTGGCAAAAATTCAAGCCACTCGGACTGTACCGCAGGCGTGAAATCTGAATAAAAAGAGATTTTGCTGCCCTTTTGCGTGATCTTCCCCTTCTCGCGTACCAGACGTAAGATAAGGGTGACGCGCCTACTGGTGGCTTAGGGCCCAAGATCCGGTGTGCCCTCTCAACCACAAATAATGCAGACAGGTGGGTTCCAAAGATTCTCAAAGTAGTTCAGACACATAAGTTTCCATTTTGGTGATGGCTATAGTCTCTGGTTTGCCCGTGATGCGCAGGTTGTTGCGGCGCGATCTCGCCTCCAAGTCCTCATTTATGGCGCGAATGAGAGCCAGTACTTCATCTATCTGCAGTGGTTGTTCCTTTGTTTCTACCTGGAAGCCGTGGAAGTCAGAATTCCTGTTCTCAAGGATATCAATCCTAGTTTCGTGAGCGCCACCTGTTTCTTGACCGTTTCGAGCTGGGTAGTGAGCGTATCCAGTTTGGTGTCTATATTGCGTAGGCTGTACCGCATCTCAAGCATCAGAGTAACCAGGTCCTCTCCCCAATCTTCCATCTGTGACTCCGCAGGCCTCTCTGCGCAGGCCTCGGGGTCCGGCTCAGTGAGCCTCATGGCTCTCTGCTGGTTGAAAGTCAGCTTTGGCTGCTTGGCTTCCTGCTTGCCTATCGTGCCTGTGAAGCGCCGCAGTAGTGACACACCAGGGGTGCTCCCCCCCGATCAGCACACCCGCTACTCAAGAATTCGCAAAAGCTCCACACCCCTAGAGCCTCAGAGGCAGAACAGGGGATCGCCCACACTTGGCACTAAAGAAGAACAGCATGTATGTGAAGGACCTGAGAGGACTACGCCCTGCGTGGACGCCAAGTGGTAATTGGGCCAAGGGAAATGCGCACTAGGTGCCAATTCTGATCACAGAGTGCCCGATCTCCCCGAGCACACGGTATAGTCCACAAGGATGGGGCACCCACACGAGGCAAGCGGATATTTCCCCAGGGCAGCGAGGATATCCTTCTCACTCAGGTCATCAGGTGTCACCGTCACCTCCGCCACATGCCCGTGGGCCCCTAGTGACCAAAATAGCAATTGGGGGTGATTCCAGCACTGACCAGATCCCATTGGGAACAGCCCTGGCGAGCAAAAAGAGGGTCCTGTGGGGTATGGGGCACCAGCCCAGGCTAGGTGTATATCACTCACGGTTAGAAGGTATCCTCGCTTTTCGGGACTTTTAATATAGCCGTTGTCCCCTCAGCAGATCCGACAGAGTCATCTAAGCCGTACAGCTGCAGCAGCAGTGAAATGAGCTCCTCCGAATGCTACAGCAGCGGGTCCCAGAGATTGTAGTCAGAGCAATTGTGCACAATAGTACTAAGCCCCACAACAAAATGTCTTGTAGAGCGCAGGCCCGCCAAACGCTGGTATCAAGCTGGTTCACGGGCTTAAAGTCATTCAGGGCAGCACTAATTGAGGCACATTTGAAGATCAGTGGCAGCAGCACAGCTCCAAAATGTGCCACAGATGCACTTCAGATGAGATCCACGCCCCCCCGGAGATCGGGTAGCACTGCAGCCGCCCGCGGCTCCAATTGAGCTCCACAGTACCTCACCTCCTTGTGCTAGTCAGGGGCCGCACTGCACGTTGCAGTAAGGTCAGGTTCGCCTCTGGTGCCCATAAGAAAACAGGAAGTCCACGGGTCCGCTCTGACCAGGGCCCTCCGCATGCATGGAGCCGTGGGTTCAGTTTGTACGATAATCCGCCCCGATAGCAGCTCTGCAGGCGAGCGCCATCCCCGCCAAATCAGCAAGGGGACAGCTCAGTCCCGGAGTGGAGCACAGACTTGCAGGTCACAGCGATCGTCTCAGCCTCATGTCCCCTATCGGTGAGAGCATGAGGAACACAGTGGGAGCTCTCCAGTTGACCAGATTATTACAGGATTATTAGCCGGCCAGCGGAGCTCACTCAAAGAATGGCCATCTCACAGCGTGGCAGGCCACACCCCACTGCTAACAAAGTTCACTGAACAGATACTACCCATGAAAAACAACCTACATCTACTCAGGAGGCACCCAGCTGTAGAGCTGCCCCTAATCAAGCCTAAAAAGGCACTGCATACGACGAAGTACCCCTGAAATACAGAGTTTAGGACACAGCCAGATCCAAATAACTCCATAACGGGGTACAACTCCCCCTCTACTCACTCTGGCCCATCTAGCTAAAATCTATCACCCTTGATCACAAACAAAGGCCTAGCTCCATCTAGAGGAGCCATACACAGAACTCCCAAAAATAAATACCAGTTTTCACAACAGAGCATATTTCACATGGGAGCATGAACACTATAAATAGATCAAATATTTTATAAATCCTGAAACATATCCCAGAGCTGGCTCACTACACAACCAATGACTTCAGTTTAGGACACTATTTTGTCACACATCACACATCAAAAGAGTCCACAGCTGCCACTTGGAAACACTGTGAACAAGCCCAGAAGATATTGGCAGAGAAGGCTCAATTTGCTAACTTGGGGGATCCTGGCTCAGGCTCCCCAACAAGAAAGGCTCCTTCACATATTGATCGGAAATAACAGCTCAGAGCCAGTCCAACAACAAGGGAGGAGCATACAAAGAAGAACATCATTTGCACTTACCAACAACCTACCCAACCTGAACATGTGGAGCTCCTTTAACCCATTAGGCCAACAGCAGTGCACAGAATTATTGTAGACATGCCAGATTAGCATGAAGTAAGCGACTGGGGGTGGCTAGCTACCAACTTGGCAGGGTGGCACCTGACTCATTCCTAGCACCCCAAGATGAAATAGGGTGAAACCCCACACCAAAGCCTTCGTAAAACCTTTCTTAGTTATCTCATGGAATGTATTCGGGCTCAAGATCACCATAAACAACGACGAAGCAATAGCATTGCTTCAGAGAGGTGTTTTGTTATGCTTACTAGAAACAAGGCCTTTCACCCTGCTACTAATACCTGGCTTTGCATAAGTCCATACACCCGCCAAGAAGACCAACCTCTATGCAGACCATCCAGAAGCCTATCCATGTAAGTAAACTTGGCATTAGTCACAACTGTTGTAAAAATCAAACTCACTACAGATCTGGCCCAGGCTGTGCTACTGGCAGGCCTAAATCTGAACAGGGTGATTGCACCCATATTGTTACTAGATATGTATTTTAACTGCAAAGACACCTTGCAGCTAGATAAGATGGTTGTACTCGTGGGCATCATAGAAGATCTAATCTACTCATACCTCAAAAGTGAGAAAATTATTACCAGAGATTTCAACACTCGCAATATAAGGGCACGGTCTGATGGCAACAGTACTGTCGACCCAGCTGGCAGCATTTTAAACACATTCTTTAAAACTCACCAAATGAAGTCTGCTGAGGATGGATTTACTACCGTAAAAATGCCTAAGTCTTACAACACCGTCTCAATGTTGAACTATGTGTTCCTGAGCAAAAGATTCCGGGCCACCTGTTGGATTTCTCAATTAAGCAGCAGCAGACAAGCGATCACCAATCGCTATGTTATCTTCGATGTGACTCAGTCGCCACAACATAAACATCTTGGGCTCTCCTACAGTGGAACAAACTTATAAATTACTAAGAAGTGTGAAATGACGTAAAATAAACACCATGAGTCTGGCTGCCTGGGAATCTGACTGGATACAAAAGAACAACCCCAGCTCTGGTGACCAGATACTCTCACAATGGCCAAAACTGTAGTAGCTCTGCATCAATTACTCTAAGGGACAACATTTGGCAAGCAACAAGAAGACCACACAAAGGAGAGCCACTTCCAGCAATGATATATCTAGGATGTGAAACAGTGTGAAACAATCTTGAGGTATGACATTCAGCAATTTAAACGATATGGGAATGAGTAGCACTTCAACAAACAAGCCATAGGTAAAACACTTCACAACAGGCTCATACGGCATAACAAAAACAAATGAAGTCCCACTGACTTGTGTTCCAGTGCAATTTCCAACTAGGTCACTAAGTACATTAACAAACACTGGCGAATACCACAGAGCGACAACATGCAGTTGGAAAAAACATTATTCTCATTTAAAAGAGCAAGGAGCCTAAAAGACTTTATAGTCTCCACCAATCCGAGAAAGGTGATCAAGACCCAAACTGCCAGAGTGCTCAACTCTTGGGGCCTCCTCAACTTGACTGAACTATTTCCCTGTGGAAATTGTAGTGTATGTCAATCTGATGGCCCTGAACAGGAGTCCGGATTTGGAACCACACAAGACCTGGGTACTCCGAGCACAAACTAACTGTAACTCAACAAATGTGGTGTATCTAATACCATGCCTCTGTGATTTGAGATACATAGGGATGACAAGCAGAAAACTAAAACAACGCATCTGGGAACACCACAGTAATATTAGGTGTAAGAGAAGCACCACTAAAATGACAGATCATTTCCTACAGATAGGACATACTACCAACAACCTCAGGGGGACAGTCATTGAACAAATCAGGACCACAGGGAATGCACAAAATACTCTATTGGAAAAAGAACAGAGGTAGTTTTATAGGCTCTAGCCATAAGCAGGGTCTCAATGACAATATACTGTCGGATACACGAAACCAAAAATGAGCCACCAGTAATGTGTAGTCCACCGTATATGATTCTATATGTGTAGTTGGGCCTCTGTGGAAGGCCCAACTACACATATGAACCTGTGCACCCCCAATGAACATCAGATAGTGGTCCTTAATCCACACATGTCAGTAACATTGGTCCGACATCACCATAATAAACAGTGGTGCCTTGATTAATATGTTAGAGGGAACATCAGAAAATGTGTTAGTGGTGTTCTGCGTACACTATTAGTCATTGACACTTTAGTATGGAGGAGCGTCCATCACCCGTTAACATTACTATTGAGTACAATCAATGTATGTGCAACATTAATGAAATGGTTGGGGGAACGGTCGGTCTGCTGTAGTTCACACGTCAATGCGCCGAAATTTTATCATACGCTTGTCCTGTGAATTTTAAAATGAGACGGATATTCAGCCTCACTTTCATAGTATACCAAGGGTTACCTCTTCCGAGTATGAGGTAGACGTGTTGACGTCACCACACTTTCGCGTGATGACGTGCACGGACACGAGCCCAAGATACCGGCTGTTTAAAAACGCCCGGGCCGGCGATCTCCTTATCTTCAGGACCCTGAGCCGTGACGAAGTAGGTGCCAGTGGCGGCTGTTTGAACTTGACGAAGTAAGTAGGCTGCCTGATCTAACTTTATGTTAACCCCTTCGATGCTGGTGACGGAACCATTCCGTCATCAGTCACGGTTGAGCTGTGCTGATGACGGAATGGTTCTGTCACGACCACACCCTGTTCATAAAAAAGCAGCACAGCAGGAAAATTCCTGTAGCAGCGATGTGGTTAATCTACCACCGGATAGGGTTGTCGATTAAAATTCTCGATTTATTCATTTCCAGGGTTTGACCTAATGCAACGCCCCTGACAGGGGCCATGGGGTATCGCTATCTTATGATTCACATAAGCTTTAAGATTTTTTCTAAGCCGTAGATTTTGAGAAAACTCTAAATTTACCACTGCATGAATAAGATTCTATTCCACCACTAGTGGTCATTTTCGGATCAATTCCTCCATGATCGTAGATGAGGTAGAGATTTCTCTGCAACAAGCTTCTCTCCTTGACCAGGAGGATTATGGCAATTTGCACTAGTTCTCCAGGAAAATAAACCACACATTGATTGTCACAAATGTAGTTATGAGCATGCACATCAGTATAAATTGGATTCTCTTTTGCCGACAACACACGTTAGGTAACACGGGTGGAATAAATGATTGCAGATCCTGGCATCTTTTTTATCGCACCTGATGAACCTTATTATGTGTTTACTGCTGTGGAACACATGATTTGCCTGAATATAGGATGCTGTATATCATGATTTGTTTTGTTTTCCAGAACAAATCGTTGATAACAAAACTGTAGGTTTTGCGGTTCAATAATCACTGTATGGGTGCACCTTAGCGTGTGCACTCAGTTCTATTTCACCGGTCCTGAAGAAATCCTTGCTACCTGACACAAAGGGGCTGAAACATGTAGACTTTGCCACAATTATATCACAGATGTCTGAGAGCAAGAAAGCCAGATAAGACATCCACCAACTCTGTTTTTAATCCTGTCCTCTGACCCCACCACTAAACAATTTCTAAGGAGTTATAGAGGTAATATTAAAAATCACTTTCACTCACCTTGCACAAAAAAAAACACTCCGCTGTAATTGAGGCATTGCAGCACACCCGAGAGGCACTCATCCCTCAAGTGGGAACCCTATGATGAAGCATGCCACCAACTAGGTTGGTGGGTGAGAGTTCTTCCTAAAAAAGGAATTGCTTTCCATTTTTTGACCACAGTTAACAGTAATCCTTCCCAGGAATTACTCCTACGTTGTTGTTTGTTTAACACAATAAGGCCGAATTCTGACAGTACATTAATAACTTAAACTGTCATACCCAAGACAATTGCAATGGCATATTCACTGACTCTTGGGTTTAGTAAGTCAAAGAATTGTACTTCAAGCCTCTCACAAAAACAAGCGCCCCCATCCAACTTGAGTCACAGGACAGTCCAGCATCTAATCAAACACACCTCAAAACCAAGGGCCTGCACATGATCAGTCTTGAACCAAGCTTCACTTATGCGAACCGCAGCCGGGTTACTAAAATCCTGAAGAACACAAGGCAAGACGGGGCCCTTAGACCAAATCGGCTGCCATGAGGATTACGCATTTTTGGCTTCCCTGCTCTCCCCACTTTAGCAGCAGTGCATTGCAACAGCCACAGTCCCTAACTCCTAGTGAAGATCAGTCTTTCAAACTAAACAAAAAAAGGGCAACAACACAGACCCGACCAATTACAGAATGATTGCGCTGCCAGACATCGAAACAAAATCTTTTGCAAGTATAAGACTTGGAAAACCTGGTCAGAGAAGAGGGTATCCTGCCATTTCTCCAATTGGACTTAAGGGAAGGGGCTTTTACTACTGACAGCATCATGGCACTAGCATATCTGGCAGAGCACGTCAATCAGCCTAATAAACCCTCACTCTTCACATGCTTTGCTGATTACACCACAGCATTCAAATTTGTAGACTGACACATTCTCTAGGTTAATTTACACAGCTGGGGAATTCTACAAATGCTGGGTGCAGTAAATACAGTCTATTCTCAAACCTGGATAAGAATCAAGCTCACGCAAAACACGGCAACCACCAATGTTTACATGGGTCAAGGAATAAAACAAGGATGTGTCCTTTTGTCAATGATTTTCAACCTGTACACTGCTGACTTAGGACAGTCTCTAATAGCTGCACACCTACCAGTGCCCAAAATAGGCCTGGTGTGCTTATTTTTGTTGCAGGACACAAATGATATGATCCTAATGAACCACACCAAGGTGGGAATGCAGAAAGCCCTGGATGTGCTAAATTCTACAACTTTAAGAACACATTGGTGGCAAACTGCACTAAGACAAAGGTTGGCATATTTGGGCATTACCCAAACAAGCAAAAGTTTCAATGGAGATTAGGAAACCTGAAAATAAGGAGTCTCCCAAATACAACTACCTGGGCATGTGGTTTACGAGCAATGGTAAGCCTAAGCTGCACATTACTCAGATGGAAGAAAATGGTAGGGCAATGACATACGCTTTGAGAAGACTCCACCCTAGCCTGCACAGCATATCTACCGAAGCAGTACGAAATGTAATTAGAGCTAAACTCCTACCTATTATCTGCTATGGCCAACTAGCCTTCCCGGTGAATTAGTGGATATTATGGAGAGGGCGCAATGTCAAGCCTATAAGCTCATCTTCTGTGTACCTTCACATGCCCCAATAACAATGAAAGAGGTCCTGGAGGGAAAATTCATAGTCGGGAATAACCCCATGCCAGATGTCAGATTGCTTGGTGGAAGCATGCACAAAACTAAACCTGTCTAGGGAATATTGGGAGAACATCCAAATCCATCCAATGCCATTGTTTATTGGCCTGAAAAATCAAGTTAGGCTTCGATCCAGGCAGGAGGACACAAGACTCATGGCTCTTCCATTTAAAGAACTAAATGGAAGCTGAAAGTCACTCGCCAATGCTGGCTTTTGCAGATTATGCCACTCAAGCAAAGAAACATTTGAGTACCTAATTCGCATATACGTGGCTCTTCTAAACGCATGTTGCACTTTACTAAAGCCCATGTTCTTAACACACGGAGTGCGCACTTATAGGGAAGGAAATGAATTGCTCTACTGCTTGGAAACCATGGCTTAGCTGGAAAGATTTGGCAAATTCATGGCCTCAATCCAAAGACTGCTAACTGGCCAATCACTCATAAAAACGACAGAATAGTGAACAAATCACAGGTCTGAAGCAGCCTCAAGGTAAAAAATCTAAACCCAAACCCTGATTTTGCCTCCACGATGAACACATCCACTTTTAACTGTTTAACTGTGTCTGCAATAGTGGCCTCATGCAAACCTGATTATGCACTAATACATTTTGACCTAGATGTATCATCGTTCCTATTTGCGATTTCTTAATAGCGATTTTTACCGAATCGCTATTAAGAAATCGCAAAATGGGATGTATGTTTCAAATCGCTATTTTTTTGCGATTCCTTATTATTCCTAATTTGCGAATTCGCACGTTGCGAATTCGCAAATAAGGAATAATTTCCCATTCATTCCTATGGGCCAGGAGGCACATAGGAATGGTTGCGAAATAATTCTCAAATTGCGAATTTGCTATTTGCTAATCGCAATTTGAGAATTATTGCAAGGGTGCAGGGGTGTCTCATGGACACCCTGCTGCACCCCTGAAACTTACATGCGTGTGCATATGGCGCACATACATGCCCTATGGGCATGTATGTGTGTCACATGCCACCCTCAAAATTGCCACATTTTGGTTTTTGAAAGGATTTTGCAAATTAACACGAACCTCAAGTTCGTGTTAATTTGCGATTCCTTAACCTGAATTCGCAAACTAAAAAAGCTTCATACATGGCATTTAAGGAATCGCAAAATTGCGATTCCTTAAATGCTTAAGCAAAATAAGGAATCGCAATTTTTTGCGATTCCTTATTTTGCTAATTTCACATACATCCCAAAAGATGCAAAATGTCAGTTTGTGATTCAATAAGGCCGAATTTCGGCCTTAACGAATCGCAAAATGCTTGATACATCTAGGCCTTTAGCTCTAAAATCTGCATTTTGCACTGTCAGACGTGACTTTAAACAACACACAGGGCACCTAATTGAAGATTCCATTCAATAAGGTGAATTGGCCAAGCCTTAGAAGAACACTAACCACGACGGAGAGTGGGGCAGCAACAGGTACCCAGTTAGGCCAGCTGAGCAAAGTACCTTAAATCCAGGTTTGCGGAGCGTTGTTTGGGTCTGCATCAACGATGCATTGCACAGCTGAAGTGATGGATCAGTTCCATAATGGGGCAAAGCTGTGGTGTGAAGTCCTGCGTTATCATTGAGGATTCAGCAGACGAAGGCTTGCAATGCGAAGTCCAGCAGTCGGAGTGGTGCGTCAGTTTTGAGGATCTGCAATGTGGTGTCTGGCATCGTCAGCGAGAATGCGTCGATCAGGGATGTGAGGGCTTGCACCAATGATGCGTCTTATAGCAGCAGTTCCCATGACAGGCTGCAATGCGGGTCTTTGCAACAGTTCTGACCCATGCAGCTGCAGCGATGCATGCATTTCGCTGGATCCACAGAGGCTGGGTGAGCACTTTAGATCCACTTAAAAGAATCCGGGACAAGGGCACAACTTGGCAGGGTTGACTCAAAGTTGGCAGGGATCAGGTGCTGGGTTCAAGGTTGTTGGAGACTTCTTTCCCTGAAGCTATAGTGATGAGTCCCTTGTAGTCAATTTGGAGTCCAGGATAAACAGGCCCAGTCTTTCTCACCCTGGCAAGAGGGCAGCAGGTCAGCATAGCAGGGCAGCAGACCAACAGAGTGGTAGCCCTTTCAGCAGTACAGCAATCCTCGTTCCTGACAGAGTATCCTCAGTTCCAGAAGTCTAATAAAGAGGTAGTGACCGAGGTCCAATATTTGTACCTGGTGTCCACTCTCTGGAAGGTTGAAGAAACTTTCCAGAGGCTTCCCTTTGATGTTCCCATTCATCCTACCTTTCCTGTACTGGCTCGCCAGACTAGCTACTGGGGTATGAAGCTCTTTGTGTGGTGCAGGATACATCCTATTCAAATGTAAGTAGGGATGTGCCCAGCTCCACCCTCCCATCCTGTCAGTGATGGCCCATCAAGACACACCTAAGCTCACTATTGTGGATAGCTGTCTATGAAAAATACACAAAACCCAACTGTCAGCTACACCCAGTCGTGTGACACAGAGACAGGCTAAAGGCAATATATGGGAAAATTACTACTTTCTAAAATTGTAATTTTCAAAATTGTAATATAAAATCGGATTTTGCAATGAGAGAAGATTTTTCATTACAATTCCAAAGAAACCAAATATGAACTGGTTAACTTTTCCCATTTGGGAAATACCACGTATTCAATGGTATAATGTAAATCCAATGTTATCCTATTGGAGAGGTTTGCCTTGCAGTAGTGAAAAACATTTGTAGCATTTTATCACTGCTAGGACATGTAAAACTAAAAAGTACAATTCCTACTTTTTAGGTACATTGCACCCTGTCCTGTGGGCTGTCCAGGGCCTACACTCCTGGTGACGTATATGTATTAATAAGGAAGGTTTGGGCCTGGCAAAAGGTTTATTTTGCCAGATGGTAATGACAGTTGAAAACTACACACAGTGGCAGGCTTGAAATATGTTTGATTTTAAGTGCTTCAGAACCACTAGTGGCATTTAATTTACAGGCCTTGGGTACATTAAGTATCACTGTACTAGGGACTTATAAGTCATTTAAATATGCCTGTTGGGGATTAGCCAGTGTTTCCATAATATACAGAAAGAGCACACGCACTTTAGCACTAGTTAGCAGTTTCTTAAAGGTTTCTTAAAGACTGCTCCCATTGATTGCTAATTTTGTCAATTTCTCTTTTAGGGACACTCAGTCTGACAGACACTAAAAATGTCAATTGTCCCTCGTATCTTAACACAATGATGATCAGGGTTCCAGGACTTTCATTGAAGTGTGATAAACTTGATGGGTGTTGACTCTTCCAAAATACCTGTTCATTTCGCAAGTTTAAAAGATAACTCAAGATATAATACATTGAGTAAATAATGTAATTGAAATTGTGTTAGCTTAATAAACACTAACAGATTCAAACTCCACTACATCATACAGAAAGCAGATTCAGATTGAGGGCAGTGATTGTGTTGTGGTCCGAAGTGCAGCAGTTTATAAATTACATGTGTATGTAAATTTGCAGCATATGATACAAGCCTTTTTCAAGCATTCCATCTATTTCGTTACAACACCATGTGGTGGATTTCTCATAGAGAAAAAAACTAATTTATTGATCATTCAAAATCTTTATTTTGGTTCTTTACACCATGAAAGATACATAAAAGCAATTTACTTCCAAATTTAAATACAAATAGTGCATATAGGTTCTTCGAATCAACATTCACTGAGTATGCAATAGAAGGCAGTTATTGATTTAGTATATGCCTAATAACTAAAACATAAATACAATGTTAAATATTATAAAAAGGCATCCCTAGTAAAAAAGAGGATAAAACATGTTCCATAACCCACTGCATTATGTTCTTATGCTTTCTCTCCGGGAGAAATTAACAATCATTGATTCATATATGGCCTTTCCTCATTGTGATATATCTCACTAGACACATGTGCCTAGTTTATCATTTTTTCACTCAGCACAACTCAGCAAGCCACTTTGCTGAACTGCATGAAATGGCAGGAATGTGCCCTATTTAAAATTATACGGCACATTCTGGTCATTTCTAGCACTAGTGCATTTTTAGCACTTAGCACCAATACAGGCACAACTTGCGTTATGGTGTAAAGGTGCCTGCGTTGTAGGAAGGATTGTTTTTGTGCCAGAAGGGACACCTTCCTGTACAAAAACACTCCTGAGAAGTATTTTCCTATTTCTATGTGTGCACATAGAAAGTAAAAACGAGGAGAAATAAAGATATTTCTCCTTGTTACACCTTACCTGGGGAGGCATAGCATTTTGACATATTCTCAGGTCTAACACTAATGGAAAATCTGGGAATACGCTAAAATCTATGGGTGGATGTCTGGTAACACCCATTCTCCACCCATGAAATGCCTCCCTGGTGTGGAGAAATGCAACGCAGCGATTTGCGCTGACTTGCGTTAATATAGATTTATCAAGCCATGCATGGCCATGCAAGGTGGCCTTGCATGGCATGATAAATCTCACTTAGGTTTTGAGTCGCCCTTGCGTCCCTTTGTGTGGTGCAAAGGCGACGCAAAACCTTGATAAATCTAACCCATACGTTGGAAGTCATTACATTGTGTGATGCTCTTGGCAAGAAAGATCATTTTGTAGCTCTGGAAATTCATTATTAGGCTGGCTAGGGGGCAGTGGATTTAACATTTGCTAATGTTATTAGCAGGAGTAAATGGTGTGTAAGAAAGGGGCTAGCATCGAAAGGACTATCAAAATAGTTGAAAGCTCGCAGATGAACGTTAAATGTAATGATATGCTACTTTTTTATTGATGGTAGTTTTGTAGCCAATGTATGAATTCTTTTTTAATTTATGATCGTATGATTTTCATCCCCGATTTGTCCTATTTTGTTACCTTCAACGTTCTCTATTTTGCAATCAAATTATTAAATTAAATACATTCAGGTCAAAAATCTATTTTTTAACGTAAGAGTATAGTCTGCGACTGCAAACAGGTAACAAAAAGCAAGTTCAACTCTAGTTATGCATGAATATAGCTTTTTCGATATCTGATTGCCATCAGTCATGAATACAAACAAAATAGTAGTGATAACTAGGCGGCACACATGCAAAATGTGTGGTAATGTAAATCTAGAAGCAAAAAATAGCAAGGATATGTTTCCTCTCTCTGGTCTATTTACCCTGTATTGATAGAGAAGCTCCTAATAAGGCTACATGTGTTGAAATCAGATTATTATCTTGATTGGTTAGAAATTGTGATATTCCCTCTGTAAATTCGAAATATATTAATATATTCCTTCTGTAAAATCAAAATATATGAATGTATTTGTTGAAAGAGTTTTTGTTGTTCCAGTATAGTGACCCTTTTAGTCCTAAAATGATAGTGGGACACATGTATCATTATTTCAAGTAGCGATTACCTAATTGCGATTTTCTCTGAATCGCAATTAGTTAACCCCATCGCTGCGGGGCTAATTCCCCATGGTGTGGGGGGAGGGGGGCCGCGAGCTGCTCCGCGGTGCTGCTGACGAGCTTGGCTCATCATGCAGCACGGTGGGCATGTGCTGGTGACGAGCTGAGCTTGTCACGGCCACACCCGCTCAATGGAACGCCCAGCACAGTGGGGGAATTATCTCCGCGTGGGCGTTCCGCGGAGGCCATGACGAGCTTAGCTTGTCACCAGCACAGGGCCACCATGCTGCATGACGAGCTGAGCTCGTCAGCAGCACTGAAGGGGTTAATCAATATTCCTAATGTATGAAACTCAATTTTGAGTTTCATTAGCGATTTCTAATAGGGCGCAAATAGGCATACCTAATGCATATTAATGAGGTTGGTCGCAATTTGCGACCTCCTAGGAATCTATGCCATCAAAGGATGGTGGCCTGCTGAGGTCAGCAGACCACCAAGTCTGTTATTGCATTTAAATAAAGCAGTCTTTTTTTTTAATGCAACCTGTTTCCTTAAAGGAAAACAGGATGCATTTAAAAGAAAAAAAATGAAACTTTGCGGTTTAACTTTTTAAGAGTAGGCAGTATGCCTACTCTTAACATTTTGTATCCCCATTCTCAAATGAGAAGGGACCACCTGGGGACTCCTTCCCAGTTGCAAATGGGTTACCACCTCCTTCAAGGAGTCGATAAAATATGAATGTTTTGCCACTGAAATTCGGTCGCAAAACATTCATACATCCCATTCAGATTCGTTATTTGAAAGGGATTCCCTAAACACGCCCGTTCCAAATACCAGATCACAAACACAAACTTAGATTTGGTAGCGTGTTACCGAATTGCAATGTGTGTTTCATACATATGTAAAAGCATTTTTACGGTCCGAAACAGACTGATCAGCCGTTTCCGACTGCAGAAATGCTTAATACATGTGGCTCAGTGTCCTTGCAAAGATCTGATAATCATATTATCATTTTCATTTAGCCGGCACACTAGGGAAACAGGACATTATGGCCCAGATTTTCACGAAAGGTGCGTAATGCAGCACAGAATCCCTAAACGCTGTGCTGCGTTGCGTGGCATGGAGGGAGAAGGATAGCGCCATATCTACAGAAATATGGCTCTCTCCTCCCCTCTCTCTAGCTCCAACACTGTTGTGCACCTGGCACAGACCTTAGAAATGTAGTGCTAGAGTGTGTGCGTGAGTCTACCATAGGTTTTACGAAGAGAAAGGAGAAATAAAATCATTTCTTTTAAATGGTGTTAATGTTTGGTGCTAAACCCTGTCTACTATTGTTTGTAGATAAGGTTTTGCATCAAAAGCAGCGGCAAGCATGCAGGTAAGAGCGGTAGGCCAGTGGGACAGGGTGGGGGGGATTTCGACAAACGATAACGAGGGAAAATTAATAATTTCTTTAGGTTTCCTTTATTTTTCCTTTGTGGTCATCTGTCGAACTCCCCCCCCCCCCCCCTCTTACCTGTACAAGCAGCTCAATGTCAAAAGGCGTTGGTGGAAGCATGGGAGCACCATTTACCACCCATGTAATGCCCCCTAGGTGCTAAGTAATGCAAAGCAGTTCTTTGCGCTGCTTTGCGCTACTTTCAGGGTACTTTCTTGCACTGCAAGACAAATTAAGAAAATAACATTTTGTGCTGATTAGTGTCACTTTTTGTGACGCTATCCCTGGTAAAAATGTCAGTAAATCTACCCGATGTTTTAATCACCTCACACCTCCTATAACTAATCTACTGTTACATTCAGTAAAACAAGATGACGCCTGAGCATATGGGAGATTTACCTTTTGAAAAATACAGAACCGTGACAAACTCACTACAAGTACACAGCGACACACTATCATGAAATAGCGAAGAGCAGAAGTACTATCTATGCATCGGAGTTCCTATATGTCAAAAGGAATTATTCTGACACTTCAATTTTTCTGCGCATGCAAGAGTTTTAAAATGTTTCTTTGTAGTAAGCAACGAAAACAATTGAGAAAGATTATTAGTGAGTGAGTTTCACAGGCAAAAGGGCATTGCTAATTAACAAACGTTAGCATGAACACGCCCAGGGCTCAGTGGAACATGAAGCATGTTTTTGATTGATTAAGGCACGCAAGCTGGTACTTTTACGCCATATTTTTGGTAATTAGTGCCCCGTCTTGTTTCAGGTATAAGTTTGAAGAACATCTTGTCGGAAAGGCTAAGAGTAATTTTCAGTCATGCGCAAACGCTGCTGGCACAAGTGCTAGGAATCATTTGAATTTGTAACACAAAAAAGGCTGGACAATTATGTGGTTCATATTTAACGGGCTCTGCCCATTGCAATTAAGTGCTGCCTGAACCATGAAATATAAGCATAACAAAACAAAAAGTTGTCGTTCCTTTTCTTAGTTTTTTTGGCACAGGGAGATTGAGGGCCTAATTTATGAGGCCCTACCAGCACCTTTGCACCTCTGGAATGCCACTTTTCTTACTTTCAGGTGGCCCATTGTTCCTCGGCATATATTTGTAAGGCTATGTAAAGCCACTTTACGTGGCTTTTCATGGCCTCATAACTATGTGCCCCTTTCAAGCAGAAAACTGTGTAAAAGGGGTGTTCCATTGGTGTTGCTGTGGGTGTTCTTATGCAACACCCATGGAGCCTGACACATTCTCAGAATTATGCGAAATCGCAAACATGGGAATACGTCAGAACTTAATGCCACCTCTGGGGTGGCGTTAGGGAGGCAGGACGAGGAGAAATGTTTTTATTTCTCCTCGTGCTTTCCTTTTTCTATGTCTGCTGCATTTTGCAGCAGACAGAGAAAAAGGAAATCTCCTCTTGTGATTGATTTTTTTGTAGGAAGGTTTCCCTTCCTGCATAAAATCAATCAGCCTCACAACACAGGCACCCTTGCACCATGGTGCAAAGATGCCTGCATTGGCGCATGGCAGCCCATTGTGCACTGGGGAAAAGGACAGGAATGCGCTTTATCACATAGATACAGCACATTCCTTTCCTTTTGTTTTGACGTAAGGCAGTGCAGCAACATTCCATGCGTCACTGCCTTTTGTTAAAACCTCATAAATCAGGCCCTAAGTGATTGCTCCAGAATCACTGGATGTTAAGCAGGCTCGACACGTGCAGTTATGAGCAATGGGGTGTAGAGTGTTTGCCATACGACAAGGGGAAACTTGAATAAAACAAAAAAAAACATGTTTTCTTTTTTAAAAATGTGTTTTCCTCGTCGTATGCCGAATTCCCCCACCTTGCCCCACCGCTCTTACCTGCACAGTCTGTGTCTGATGTTGAAATGACACCAGGTTGAGACCTGCCTTGCTGCTTGAACCCAGGACTAACAGAGACTCCAAGGGTTACTTGGCGGTCCTCCTGTTCTCAGCTACAGGGGCATAAAAAGTTACAAGAACCTTAAACCCTCACCTGGGCCTGCCTGAAGTAATTCCTGCCCTCTTAGTGGTGCCCATCCAGTGCTGGGCCTTTGGAAGTGGTACTGAAGGTGCCCTAACAGCCAAAAACTAAAACTTGGGATTTTAAAAATTATTTGGACATTATCAAACGTAATTGATGGGAGCCCAAGGAAGTCCTAAGAGGGACAGAATGTGCTGGCTATGTCTACAATCAAAATGACTTTATAAGAAGATGCGAAGTACAGAATCAAATATAAACTGCATAAAGGATTTTTGAAACATGGGCAATTGGTTAATATTATTTGTGAATTTGTATTGCACTGGTGATTTGATTTGGATGCTGATGAAATATTTAATTATAGCAAATGGAAACAAGCCATCTTCTCCAAGACCATCCGTGAGGATTCAGGATCATGAGAGTGTCTACCTTAGACAGGATAAGGGAAGAGCTCCTGGTCTCTGTGTATGGTGGCCAGACATCAGCTCTTGATCTGTCTAACCTCTCAATTGCCTACAACTCTACCAATGTAAAACATGGATGTAAAATGTAGAATAATTGGTTGGCATAGCTGGATATGAATGATATTCTAAGATCTAGTTTAGTATTGCATATATTTAAAAAACAATATTAACGTAGAACTTTGTGTTATGTAACTTCTAGCCCTGAAGAAGTCAGATACTGACAAAACACGTTAGCTAGAATGAAACACTATCATGAAAAAATAAAAGAAGATTTGAGATATAAACAGTTACTGGACTTTCAATTGTGGATTATGTTGAAAAGAGTGCTCTAGGGTGAAATATACTTGCTGGGACTGCCTTTTTCTTGTAGCTGTAAATCTAAATACAGAAAAGATGAAAATGTTGGATAGTCCACTGGACAGCATACAGACAGTAGGAAATGTGTCAGCCCCCTTGAGCCATTAGTGTTCATATTCAAGTCAACCCACAGGACGGCCAATAGATGTCTGGAGTGTAGTGCATTGTGCATTATAGCAATTTGCCTGTTTATAATTAGGGTCTGGAACTGGAAAGAGCATCCAACATAAAAGTTTGATCACTTGAGGTCAAAAACTCATTGGAGGACATGAGTATATTAGTCTGCACAGCGATCGAGATGGATGCAGGCCCATAGCCGGGCAGATATAAAATTATTCTGAATTGGTCGAAATGCGGTTGACTCATACCTTTGGCAAATATTGAAGAGGAAGCATTGATAGCTACTTTTGTTTCTGTGTTTTGTTCAATCAGTCTTTATGGTCATTTATCTGCCTCTGCCATTGTGTTTCTGTTTACACTGCCAATTGTGTGTTTTATAATGTTTGTTGCATAACTGTGTGAGCACCATTGGTCTATTATTGTATTGACTTTTTACATTACTGTCTTATGAAAAGCAGCATATATTGCTTAATTCTGTATGGGTATCATTTTATTATTTTGCACAGTTTTTTCTATGTGATATAGTTTTCATGATTCGTTTGTATAATTTTTCATTTGTATTGTTTTCAATATTAGTTAGATTTATGATTTGTGAAATTTTGTGCTTGAACCATTGTTACTATTATACACTTTCTAAAAGTGGCATTTCTGAAATGGTAACGTAAAATCAAACTTTACCATTAAAGAGGATTTAATACCACAATTTCAATAATAGTACACATGAAGTAGCTACTCCTTTCCCATCAGGAATTACTGCATCAAATGTGTTTTAAGGAATCCCAATGCTAGCTTTTAAAGGAGTAGACCTCACAGCGGTGAAAAACGAAATTAGGTGCATTTCACTGTCAGGACATGTAAAACAGTACATGTAGTACATGTCTTGCCTTTCATTTACACAGCACCCTGACCTTAGGGTCACTTAGGGCCTACCTTAGGGGTGACCTATGTGTCATAGAAGGCAGGTTTACAGCTTGTTAAGTGGTTTTAAATGCCATGTCGAGGGGTAGTAAACTGCACACACAGGCCCTGCAATTGAAGGCCTGAGACAGTTTTAAAAGGCTACTTGTGTTGGCTTCACAACCAGTGCTGCAGGCCCGCCAGCTGCATTTAGATTCCAGGCCCTGGGTATATGGCATAGGTCTTTACAAGGGACTTACATGCCAAACAGGTGTAAATTAATTATACCATGATTAGAGGAGAGAGCACATGCACTTTAGCACAGGTCAGCAGTGGTAAAGTGATCAGTGTCCTAAAGCCAACAGAGGAGGAAGGCCAACAGTTTGGGCTAACCCTGCAGAAAGGGTAATTTCCAACAACTACCACCTCATCTTGGTGCCTGTTCAGATTCCCCTCTCCGCCGTTTGAACAGTATGTATATTGGAGGCCCCTTCACATTCCTTTTTTGTACCATCTGTGCTCATTTTTTTTTGCTCGTTCTCACCACACCTTGGATGTCAACCCATTTCCTTTCTTCAAACTCAAAATGAGCAAGAGAGCAAACATGCTTAAAATGCTTGGCCTTGATCCTTTGCTAAATTCCCACTTACACTGGAGTCTTAACCTTATTCTCTTTGCTGCCATGGGTTGCTGTTTTCTTCATGGCTATAGGTACAAGTGGAATCCATGGCTGCTTCTCATGCTGACAGCCAAAACCAGACACATTCTCCGGTAGCTTGAGAACCAGCAACACTGAAATACATCTTGAGAAAACCTTTCATTGATCATCCAGACTGCACTGATGAATGTAAATGTACAATGTGGTACAGTGGGGCATCTTTGTGACCAAAATCAAATTTAGATAAGTTACCTAGCGAGGTGTGTGGGGGGAGGCTTTCTTCCACAGCAGAATTTTATGACAAGAAACTACTTTAAAGTGGACACAGAGATCTCGTCATCACTTCAATTTTATATGTCAGTTTTAGTACCAGTTTTAGTCTTTCGGGTCTTGGAGAATTGGAGTTGTCATGCCAAAGTTTAATTTATAATGTGCTGGCAGTCCAAAATGAACAAACATATCAGTTAACTTGCACTGTTTACACTTTGCTGGTCATTTCAGAAGGTGCAAGCTGTGCTGATAGCAGCTGATTAGCGGTGTATCATGCTGTCTTGGTGTGTGCGCATGAGTAGGAAGCAGATTCGGGACAATAGTGAGATACAATATTTGAGTGCAGTTGTGTATTTGCGAGGTGATTGTGCAACTGGCCCGACAGTGCAGCACTTGCCATTAAATTCAACTCTGAATATTTTTATAACCCAAACTCTGCAGTGTGGGACTTGGGAGAAGACATTACAACAAGCAGTTTGTGATCAAAAGGGGCCAGTGGGGCAGGTGCTGGTGCTAAATGGCTGCATGTGGCACGTTCCCTTGTTCTTCCTACTTAGATAACAGCAATATGTATTTATGGGATGTGCAGTTTTGCATTAATCATCATAAGTATGGATTTATTATCACAGCGTGCAAACTGATGATGTAGACGATGAAACTTGCAAAACATGAGTACACATAATCACACACTTTGAAAGACATCAGCAGTAGGATTGGGCAGAGTTCACAGAGTTCTGCTACGTGAAACTCTGCAAAGTGTTGAAAACACTCCCCAACGCTCCACAGAGTTCTGGTAAGTCATGGTGCTCGCCCTGATTTTTGCACCTGGAATTTGGCCCCGCCAATGGCACCACATGCAGCGCAAGCGGGCGCTGCTTCTTTCTGTCACTCAAGTAGATGTTCTACTACAGCGGCAGGATTCCTCAATGCAAGCAACAGGTTTCTCAACGTGAGCGGTAGCGACCTGCCGTGACCTCCTGCATTGAGAAATCTCGCTGATAGTTGGTCTATCATATGTTTTTCCATCATGGAAGAAAACAAAAGGATAACCAAAGAAAAGAAGTTTAAACATGCACCACTTTGCTAATAAATACATCACTTAATGAAAGCAGTTAGTGCATCATTAGCCCCTGATGCATCTTTCTCGGTTTTAACTTCATTGGGATCTGATTGCTAAATGAATGCACCCAATTAAATAATCATGTTTTGATCAACTTATTTAATTAAATATTAACGCAAATGTGTCTTCCTGCTTTAAAATACTTTAAAAAAAACACACAGAAATGCAAACATATGCATGAAAACAAGAAACCTTTTATACATTGTATACTCTGAGAAAATGAAGTGATAGAACTACACAACTCTATGAAGCCAAAGGGACTGACTTTAATGTGCTAACATGCATAACCTTCCTTTTTGCATGTTTGTGTTTGCATGTATTACATTAAAGCATGACCTATTGGTTTTGCCAAAGCTTGAATGTATTTTTCATGTACAAACTTCATAGAGACTTATGTGGGTAATATGAGGTATATAGGCTTGGGAACAACCAGAAGGATGTTTGTCTCATTGTCAGTATTCAAATGATTAATTTTAAGTTAGTGTAGGAAACGTCCCTGATGTGCCCTGAAGCCCTCACTGCTCATCCGAAGCCTAGTGTGATCCCTTGCCAAAGCATAACAGCGACAAACCTACTGCCAAAAAGAGCAGCTACATGTTTATCTCTGGAGGATCAGATTCTTGTGCTTCTGCCAATAGTACAATTCTGTCAACATGTGGGAAGAGAACAGCGGAGTTATCATGGGCGTGCAGTGAACAACTGCATGCCCATAGGTCCTATGTGACACCTATTCAACTTTATGTTTTCCGACAGTTGCATGCTATTCTGTTTCCTTGATGACTAGTTTATTTTTGTTCTATTAACCCATGCGTTTTATATCTTTTGTGTATTCTTAACTGATTGTTACTTTTGTTTTCTAAGCTGTGCTTTTAAACAATAGTATACATTATACATAAATCACTGAAAAAAACACAGGTTTCAGGGATGTTATAGTTAGCTAGACATTTCACTCATACAAAACCAGAGAAATTTGGCCATTACTCCCGCTCCCACAATATACTGCTGAGGATGTCACATATTACGTGATTCATGACATGGTCAGTGACATCTTTAATTACATCACTGATGACATCATCAATGTTATCACACCCTAACATAACCTTTGATACACCCACTCTAAAACCATTTTTGAAACGATAAACACACCAATACCAGTTACTACATGCCCACTCACTGATTCCTAGTTCTACACACTCATCCACTCATTCACCCATACATGCAGTCACTCATCAATACAGCACTATCATATACATTCATATACCCATACAGACACTCACACACTGCAACTCATCTATAGCATTACTCACACACCTAGTCAATCAGGCAAATAATTAATCACACTCCCATTTACTCACCTACACAGTTATTCACACACCACCTCACTTATTCATACAGATACTAACACATACTTATACAATCACTGATAAAAGCACACACTCATCCGTACAGCCACTCCTACAATCACTCACTCTCACATATAGTCATTTATATACTCCAAAAGTCACAGTTACTGTCTTTCATATATGCGGTTACTCACACATGTACCACTGAGACATATATTCGCTCACAAACACACCCATACGCACATTCACCCACCCATACAGCACTTCACAGATGCACTCTTGAACCCATGCACCCAGTGAGTCCCCTACTCATACATTTATGCACGGAGTCACACACACCCCACCCACCCACACAGACACTCTGAGGTAATAGAAATTTTCAGGTAGCTAATGTGTCCCCCACTCGCACCCTATCCATGCACCCATGTTCCATGTATGTCGTGTAACTTCTGTTCTGTACGTGCTAAAAAGACGCAAATCATTTGCGTCCATCCTTAACATGTTAGCTATCCAACCATACCAAGAAATCCTGTTAATTATGTTCCTAGGCCTATGGTGCCAACGTCTTTATATGGTGCACTTCTGAAATTCGCACACGTTTTCTCCATGTTTCCTGGCCCAGTCGAGCTAGGCCCTTAAACGAGGCCCTCGAGCCTCATCTCTCCTGTCTCCGAAAGCTGTACGCATCCCTGACCCCTGCCTTACTTCCTGCCAGCGCAGCGGTGCCCGGCTCGGCCTGGACTACCTGCCAAATTCATGTTTTGCCTACAGTTATCTGCTCAGCCTCCTCGAAAACACATTCCAGTCTAGTGAAATGGGTAAACATATTCCCGGCTGCAGAGCAAAGGGCCCGGCCTTTTCTGTCCTCCTTGCAAGTGATTTACTGAATCCGTTACCATGGTAGGCCCATGGTTCCGCACGTTGCACCAAGACACGTATGCACGCACTAGCTTTCAGTATTGGATGGCCCCTGCCCGAGAGACCTTTTACTTCAGACACTACATCCTCCAAATATAAGAAACTGGATATGCTATAGGTACAGGTTGCCCTGACACTCCAGACACCAGTCTCCTCCACTAGTGCTAAAGTCAAAGCCCCCCAGTTACACGTCATGCTGGTTGCGCGCGCATACAGGTGAAGGGTTTCTGCTGATCCTGCGACTTTCTCTTTGCATCCACCCACATGTGACGTATCTTGTGACGTTTCTCTGACATGTACAGTGCACGCCCATGTGTACGCCTCTTTTCACGCCTCCTATTACGCACATGTGTTCTTATCTCTCTCTTTTCACCTGCTACGCCTACTGTATTGGATTCAATTGTAACGTTTTACTATATATAATGTGTAATGTTAATAAAACATTGAATGTCCCTTCCTGAACCTTAGAGGTGATGGAACATGATGCTCCATCCTTGATGATTATTCCATTAAAGCCCGTATGACTCAGATACCACGGACTCTGCCTCTCATTTAAATGAGCTGTCTTGTATTGATAATTATACGGAAAAATGCATAGGTAAATTTATTTACCACATAATTTGGCGCCCGAATAGGGACCCCCCCTTCCCCACTCGCCGGTGAAGTCACGCGGCCTTTGACCCCTTCTACAGCCCCGACGGAAACCGTGCACGTTTGCGGGTTTTCCTGCTATCTTCCCTCGGGTCCACGAGGGAGACAGAGACTGCGGTCCGGCGTCCAGACGAGGCGGTGAGTAATGCGGAGGATCCCGACCAGAGCCCTAGTTGAGAGAGCAAGGTCCGAGGTGTCCGGAGGCCCACCTGTTCCGGAGCGCATGCGTGGTAGCGTGATGCGTGCCAGTCCGATGTCGTAGCAGTCCAGTCCAGTCCAGTTTCTGAGGCCTTCAGTTTCTTGCTTCCCGGTGAGTACCGTTGTTGGGAACGCATCTAGACGGGTTCATTAATTTGTGCCCGGTAAAGACAGATTTGGGTACACAGATCTGGTCCTGACATGTTCACTTAGGTGGATACGGTCCGACGTGTCTCTTTATGAGACCGGTCTGTACTGTTTCAGCAGTGCATCTAGTTATTCAGTTTTATCCCGAGAGTTTTTCAGAATATGTGTTTTCTGTGTTCCAGGTAATTTCAGTTCGACATGTTTTAATGTATTTCAATGTTGTGGTATGAATGATTGTTCACCGTTTATTACTGTGTTTATTCTGTTCACGTCCGAATCACTCCAGCCATGCCGCTGTTTTCAAAATTACGTCAGATAGGTACTAGGAAAGGGATGCTCGAAGAAGCAGTTCCTGTCCCGCCTAGGGACACTCCAGGATATTTTATGTACCACAAACATGGCTTAGATGCTGTGTTGTATTTAGACTTATGGGTGGATTACACCTAGAATCTGGAAGAGAAGTTTAGATGGCCTGTCTCAGGGACATGGGACGCAGATTGCATCATGAGAGTAGAAGAAGTATTATGGAAAAAGAAAGCCAGACAATCTCAGAAAGATGCCATAGAATTGTGGCGTAAAGAATCGCATAGAAGAACAGAAAAAGCAATCAGAAAAACTGAGAAAAGTAGAGAAGAATCCGAAAAAGCCAGAGCATTGCCAGGATTATTAGTACAGGTTTCGCCTAGATTATTGACAGTTAAAAAGGAAGACTGGGATGCGATCTCAGCCTGCAAACAGAAACAAGACGAAGACACTAGTGATTTTTATTCGAGATTCGAGCAATGTTTCATTATTAATAGTGGCCTGAAAACAAGTAGCGAGTCATTCCCACATCTTTTTGTAACCAAATTAGTTGAGAATTCCTTACCCCAGGTTAAGAACAGAGTATTGAAAGTCGAAAGTACATGGCAAGCTAATACGCCTTCCCAAATGTTACAAATGTTACAGTACCACCAGAACAGAATCAGAGAGGAACACGATCATGAACAGAGACGCATGAAAGACACGAAAATGAAAGTACTAGTTGCCCAGTCTGTTTCAGCAGATGGTCAGAAGAGGGGTAACACGCAGAACTCACAGACTAGTCATTCTGCAGCTCCTGTTAAAGGGAATTGCAATTACTGCAAACAGCCAGGTCACTTCATAAATGAATGTGCCGTTCTTAGACACAATATTGCTACAGGCAAAACGAAAGAAAGACCACGTCCGCCTAGACCAGAACACGTTCAACAGAATATTCCACAGAATCCGCAACCTCCACAGAATGCACAGCAACAGACAGTAGCTGTACCCCAACCCATTGCCGCAACACAACACGTCACACAGCAAATGTACCAGTATGCACAATCCGATTACCCCGATTATCAGCAGTACACATGAAACAGCCTAGAGAGGGAGGTTGGCTTGCCCCTTATCGAGGTTCCTGTAGATCAAGATGGTCCCTATGTACATAGTCAGGTATTAGGGAAAGACAGAACATTTTTGATTGACACGGGGCGAGCAGAACTACCATTAGTCATGACGAGGTCCCAGGGGCACCCCTCTCAGGCTCACAGAATGTTTCCCTTGGATTTTCAGGAAAGCCTATTGTTAACGAAGTATCACAGACAGTTCCCCTTGCAGTTGGTCCATTGTCCCGTACTACAGATTTGTTGCTTACGAAATCATGTCCTGAAAACCTGCTTGGTATTAAAACACTGAAAGCTCTAGGAGCTGCTATATGTTGTTCCCCGGAAGGAGTGAGATTATTCCTTCGTGATTTTAAGGGTCATTATGTGTTGAGAGATTTTGATGTCAGATTGAAAAATGTTCCTCAGCATTTATGGGCGCAAGGTCCTACTGATGTAGGTTGTATGCATATTACTCCTTATCGTGTCACACTCAAGCAAGGTGTTGTACTGCCCCGAATCCGACAATACAAATTGCCCCCGGAGGCTGTAGCCGCCTTACTGAAAATTATTGACGAACTCATTGCCCAAGGAGTAGTTGTAGAAACTGACTCCAATGTATGTAATTCTCCAATCATTCCGATTCTTAAACGAACTGACCCAAATGCACCTCCAGTCTATCGGTTGGTGATCGATCTTCGAGAACTCAATAAATGTATAGTACCACAGTACCCGGTGGTCCCAGATATTTCGTCACTACTGACTGCCATTGATTCCGAAGCAGCGTTCTTTACTGTAATTGACCTCAAGAACGCCTTCTTTAGTGTCCCCATTCATCCGGATAGCCGATACCTTTTCGGATTCTGTTTAAATGGCCGAAGCTTCAAATTTGCACGCGTACCTCAAGGGTTCACGGAAAGTCCTAGTATTTACAGCCAAGCATTGAAAAGACAACTAGACAGTATTCACATGCCTACTGACACTGCTTTACTACAGTATGTTGATGATCTACTGATCACAGCACGGACCGAACGTGACTGCGAGCGCGCGTCACTGACAGTCTTGTATTTTCTGGCCAAAAAGGGGCACAAGGTGTCCCCTTCGAAGCTCCAATTCTGTGCCCAGCTAGTGGTATACCATGGGCACTTGCTGTCCAAGAGGGGTAGACAGTTGACACCAGATCGTATCCAGTTAATTGCACATCTGCCACAGCCCAAGACACAAAAGGAAGTATGGGCCTTTATTGACCTCACTTCGTACTGCAGACAATGGATTCCCCAGTATGCATTTCTAGCCAAGCCACTCATACAGTTAACAACACAGGAGGCAGCGACTTCGACTGCCCTCCCTTGGACTCAGGAACATACACAAGCTTTTAATGACTTGAAGAAAGCATTATGTCAAGCACCAGTTTTAGCGACACCATGTTACAGTAAACCTTTTACACTTTTTGTCACAGAACGTGATGGCACAGCGTTGTCCGTCCTCACACAAGATCAAGCAGGACACCATAAGCCTTGTGCTTATTTTTCTAGTACATTGGATCCAGTAGCCCAGGCCTTGCCTGCGTGCTTGAAATCAGTTGCAGCAACAGCTCTAGCTATCAGACAAAGTGATTCAATAGTGTTAGGACATCCCTTGACAGTACAGGTTCCACATTCCGTGGAAGTACTTCTGAACCGAACCCAGACTCAGCACCTGACCATAGCACGACTGACAGGTTATGAACTGACACTGTTCCAGCCACACATAGAAATCAGACGCTGCAACATACTTAATCCTGCCACGTTGTTACCCTCGAGTACAACCGATCCAGCACCACATGACTGTGTAGAAGTCATTAATACGGTGCCAAAACCCCGACAAGACTTGACAGATATTGCATTGACCGATCCAGACCTGACACTTTAAGTGGATGGTTCATGTATGAGAACAAGTACAGGAGAATTAGTGGCCGCATATGCAGTGACCACTGAAACTGAAGTCATAGAAACACACCGTATTGACACCCTATCTGCTCAAGCTGCAGAGCTTATTGCTCTGAATCAAGCCTGTCTACTAGCCAAGAACAAGAAAGTAAATATATACACAGACTCACAGTATGCATTCGGAGTCGTTCACGACTTCGGAGTCCTTTGGGAAGAGAGAGGTTTTTTAACTTCTCACGGTACCAAGATCCAGCATGGTCCCCTTATTCAAGCCCTGTTAGAAGCAATACACTTGTCTACAGCCATAGCCATCATGAAATGCAAAGCACATACCAAAGTCACCGACACTATTTCCCAGGGTAACGACCTGGCAGATCGTACAGCCAAACTCACAGCTCAGACAGACATTCCG
The DNA here is from genome assembly GCF_964263255.1 of Lissotriton vulgaris. NCBI lineage: Eukaryota > Metazoa > Chordata > Amphibia > Caudata > Salamandridae > Lissotriton > Lissotriton vulgaris. Next base: position 683,133,191 of record NC_141685.1, on the reverse strand, counting down.
ACTGACATGACAAAGACTGATATAACTACACTGGCACATTGCCTGACAGTTAAGGATCCCACTCTAGATGTACTCGACATACAGACACATGCCACACCAGACAAAATCAAGAAGTGGACTGAACAAGGAGGGATCCAAACAGATCAGGGATGGATGACGAAGGGTAGGGCCACATGGTTCCTCCCCGATTCTATGGTTCAAGTCATAATTAACACAGCACATAGCCCAGCACACTTAGGAGAAAAAGCCATGTTAGACAGTTTACAGAATTTCTGGTACAACAAACATTTATGAGCAGCCGCAAAACAGAAAGTGCGTACTTGCATGATCTGTTGTCAGTTTAATCCAGGAAAAGGTGTGCCCGTGGAGCAGGGTGGATTTCATCCTCCTGACCATCCTTTTGAAGTCCTCCAGATGGATTATATCCAGATGGACAGATGCCGAGGATTCAAGTATGTCCTCGTAGTCGTATGTGCTCTTTCCCGATGGACAGAAGCATATCCAGTCCCCGATTACACTGCTGTAACCACTGCCAAACAGCTGGTACATGAGTTTTTCCCACGGTACGGTTTGCCCCGTGTCGTGTATTCTGATAATGGACAGCCATTCTCGTCCGAGCTTATGAAGCAGGTGTCACTCCTGTTAGGTTACCAGTGGAAGTTCCATTGTGTCCGACATCCTGAAGCCGCAGGTCTCGTAGAGAGACATAATCAGACCCTGAAAGCACGTCTAGCCAAAATATGTGCCGAGAAAGGTGTAGATTGGATAGTTGCCTTGCCAGTTGCACTCTTTTACATGCGAATGGTAGCTCATTCTAGGACAGGGCTATCCCCGTATGAGGTGGTCTTCGGTAGGCCTCCGAATATGTGGGGGACGCCTATGCTCCGTAGAATTACTGATGTTGACAGTTGTATGCTGACAGATTACCTGGCCTCCTTGATGTCTGCACTACAATCTTGTAGTTCACAGGTCGCGGCTGCCTTTCCGGACAACACCCAAGTAAAACCGCATGAAGTCCGCCCTGGTGATTTGGTCCTCGTGAGGAACTTCGACCGGAAGAGTCCGCTGGAACCCAGATGGAAGCAGCCCAAATTGGTTTTATTATCTACGAGAACTGCAGTCAAATTGGAGGGGAGGAAGGGATGGCTGCATTCGAGCCATGTAAAAAAAGTTCACGGACTGTGTCCAGACTCTCCTATTAAGGACTGCCCACTTTCAGAGACTGATTCTAAACTCCCCCTGCTAGAGAAAACTCCCCAAGAGGAGTACCGTGCAAAGCTAAGGTCTAGTAAGTCAGACAGCGTTTAATTGTTTAAGTCCCCCTCGGGTGAAGCGGTTAGACAGGTTTCTGACATGTATAGAATAGACTCAAGTAGTCAGAGAGATAGGCGTATCGAGAAAAGAAAAATGTACTGTAAAGTTTTGCACAGCAGATGCATAATTGCCTTGATCTCGATGTTTCTTCTGAGTCTTACGATTATATGCATTAGTCTAATGTTACACGTTTTTTTCCATCTTGATTCACATGTACATGTTTCCTCTAATGACACTGTGGAGCACACTTTTAGTGATCTGCCCCCACATGAACTATCCTATCGTTTAGCCATGCGCAACAATACATTCATCCGTATGTTACATCATTCACACCAGACCAGCAATGCCACTAATTGCTGGGTATGTGGCCGACTCCCTCCCTATCAGTAGTACAAGGGAGCTCTGCCCCTCTTTCCTTATCCGTTCACACATAATGGTTCGTGTGGTGCATGGTTTACTTTAATGTCCTCTCTAGATAGTAAGTCCACGGTTTCCCAAGGCAATTGGATATGGGGGAACCTGAATACAGTCATGAATAAAATATGTTTCCCAGACAAAGAAGGTCTTCCCCAAAGGACAGGGACCGATCTAGAAAATGAAGTGTATGGATTAGGTAATTTTACACTTAACCTCATGATCCTGAACGTGCAGTCTGAGACTAATTCGGACTTGCCGTTTATTACAGTTTTGCCAGTGAAAGGTGAATTATGTGTCAGAAAGAATGGTTCAGTACATCTAGGACACAGTGATTGTAATACTGTTGTCGAATTCAGTGATAAAGGAAAGTCTACTTTCAAAGCTTCCCGCCATTCTTATTTCATATGTGGTCAGACAGCCTATGTACGTATGCTATTGGATTGGGATGGGACGTGCTATATTGCATTCCAATTGCCACCTGTTTTCCTGGCCCCGCCTGATTATCACAGAAATCCAAATCTTGTACACGTGAGACATAAGAGAGACCTTCCTCCTGTTATCGATTATTCTGAATCATCATGGGATCAGTACAAAGATTACATTAAAGGATATTTTTGGTTCATAGGTCCTGTCCAAAACAGTAAGATAATTCGAAGATTGACCAGAACATTAGAAGCAGTAGTGAACGAGACTACTTTTGCTTTAGGTAACCTGACCGAGGAACAGTCTGCTATGAGACTTGTTGTTCTTCAAAATCGCCTTGTCCTTGACGTCATCCTGGCAGATAGGGGCGGGGCTTGTAGAGTCATCGGATCCAGTTGTTGCGTGTTTATTCCTAATAACGCGCCATCCGTGTACAAAGCCATAGCGAAACTCCATACCATAGCTCATCAGATGCACCAGAATCCCGACACCTGGACTTGGTCCGGTTGGCTCTGGAGTGTAATTTCCGCCTGGGGATGGAAGTTGTTATCATTCCTAGGAATAATATTGGTCATAGTATTCAGTTGTTGTCTCTGTCTGCAATGTGGGCCAGCGATTTGCGGCTTGTGCGCCACAGCTTGTATTCCCCGTCCAAGTACACGTTCCCGCTCCCGAATAAAGAAAGATGAACAAATGATGCTTTATGAACAGATAGATGGTCTCATGAATATAGATATATCCTGAAGGGTGTAGTAAGGTCCAAGGAGGGAATGAGGTAATAGAAATTTTCAGGTAGCTAATGTGTCCCCCACTCGCACCCTATCCATGCACCCATGTTCCATGTATGTCGTGTAACTTCTGTTCTGTACGTGCTAGAAAGACGCAAATACAGTTGCGTCCATCCTTAACATGTTAGCTATCCAACCATACCAAGAAATCCTGTTAATTATGTTCCTAGGCCTATGGTGCCAACGTCTTTATATTATGCACTTCTGAAATTCGCACACGTTTTCTCCATGTTTCCTGGCCCAGTCGAGCTAGGCCCTTAAACTAGGCCCTCGAGCCTCATCTCTCCTGTCTCCGAAAGCTGTACGCATCCCTGACCCCTGCCTTACTTCCTGCCAGCGCAGCGGTGCCCGGCTCGGCCTGGACTACCTGCCAAATTCATGTTTTGCCTACAGTTATCTGCTCAGCCTCCTCGAAAACACATTCCAGTCTAGTGAAATGGGTAAACATATTCCCGGCTGCAGAGCAAAGGGCCCGGCCTTTTCTGTCCTCCTTGCAAGTGATTTACTGAATCCGTTACCATGGTAGGCCCATGGTTCCGCACGTTGCACCAAGACACGTATGCACGCACTAGCTTTCAGTATTGGATGGCCCCTGCCCGAGAGACCTTTTACTTCAGACACTACATCCTCCAAACATAAGATACTAGATATGCTATAGGTACAGGTTGCCCTGACACTCCAGACACCAGTCTCCTCCACTAGTGCTAAAGTCAAAGCCCCCCAGTTACACGTCATGCTGGTTGCGCGCGCATACAGGTGAAGGGTTTCTGCTGATCCTGCGACTTTCTCTTTGCATCCACCCACATGTGACGTATCTTGTGACGTTTCTCTGACATGTACAGTGCACGCCCATGTGTACGCCTCTTTTCATGCCTCCTATTACGCACATGTGTTCTTATCTCTCTCTTTTCACCTGCTACGCCTACTGTATTGGATTCAATTGTAACGTTTTACTATATATAATGTGTAATGTTAATAAAACGTTGAATGTCCCTTCCTGAACCTTAGAGGTGATGGAACATGATGCTCCATCCTTGAGGATTATTCCATTAAAGCCCGTATGACTCAGATACCACGGACTCTGCCTCTCATTTAAATGAGCTGTCTTGTATTGATAATTATACGGAAAAATACATAGGTAAATTTATTTACCACAACTTAGGCACCCATACAGATACTCAGACAACCAATCAATAACTAATGTAGACACTCATGTAGCTACTCATCAACCCATGCAGCCGCTTACACACCAACTGACAGACTGATACAGACATTCACACAGTTTATTTCCTAACCCATGCATTCAGTAAGACACATTTAATCACTCACTTATACCATCCGTTACGCACCTACTAAATCACCCTTTCATACACTTATACACCCACTCATTCTTCAATGCACCTTGGCATATATATATAAATATAAAACATATTTACACTTAACAGAAACAGACAGTCACTGGATGATGTCATCAGTGATGTCAATTGAGATGTCATCAGTGATGTCACTGGCCATGTTATGAATGATGTAATATGTGACATCAACAGCAGTGCATTGCGGGGGTGCGAGTTATAGTTAGCTCAACTAACTATAACAGCCTAATTTCTCTAGTTTTGTATGAGTGAAATGTCCAACTAACTATAATGTCCCTTAAACCTGTGTTTTTTCAATGAATATATATATATATATATATATATATATATATATATATATATATATATATATATATATATATATATATTCATTTAAAAAACCATAGGTTACATACATGTTATAGTTAGCTGGACATTTCACTCATACAAATCCATTGAAATTCCCCCATTACAGTTAGTTCAGCTAACTATAACTTGCGCGCCCGCAATGCTGATGACGTCACATATTACATCACTCATGACATGGTCAGTGACATCATTCATGACATCACTGATTACATCACTGATGACATCATCCAGTGAATGTGTGTCTTTCTGAAAAATACATATTTTTTATATATGTATATCTAATGGTCAGTGGAAGAATAAATGGGTAAATACGTGTCTAAATGAATGTTTTTTTTGGTAAAATTGATTGTATAACTGACCTATTAAGTGTATCTTAGTGAATACATGTATTAGTGAGTAAGGTTTAAATATGTAAATATCTGTATCAGTGTCTCACTTTGTGTATAAGTGGCTGCATGGCTTGCTGAGTAGCTACATGAGTGTCTATAAGGGTTATTAGTTGGTTTTTTGAGTATCAGTATGAGTGCCTCTATGGTTTGGTGGGGGTATTACTTAGCGCATAGATGCATGAATGAGTGACTCAACGTTTGTATTTGTTTTGACTGGACTGTATGGGTGGATGAGTGTGTCTATGGGTGTGTTAGTGAGTGAATGACTGTCTCAATAGTATCTTTATGAGTAACTGCATATGTTTTAAACTAGTATATGTGAGTATTGATGTATATAATCGAGTATATGTGAGAGTGGGAGATTGAAAGAGTTCCTGTACTAATAAGTATGTGTTTCTATAAGTGATTGTTTAAGAGAGTAAGTATGTGTACGTTTCTGTAGATGTAAGTGTAGTGGTGTGTGTATAGTTGTATATGCAAGTAAATGGATGTTTGAGTATGTGTGTGAGTGAGTCTATGGATGAGTGTTGGTGTGTAACAGGTTGTATAGGTGTATGAGCACATATGATGAGTGAGTACATGTATGAGTGACTATATAGAACTGTTGGTGAATGAGTGGATGTGTATGTAGATGTTGGAATTACTGAATAGGTTGTTGTAACTGGTATTAGTATCTCCATTTTTTTGAAAATTTTAGTTTCTATTTTTGAATGTGTGTATCAAAGGTTATATTACGGTGAGAGGAGGTCTGCTACTCTTTCACATGGATGATGTCATGAGTGATGTCATTTGGGATGTCATCAGTGATGTCATGAGGGAAGTCACTGACCATGTCATGAGTAAGCATGGGCGGAAAATCCATTCCGCTCGCGGATTTTGTGGATTTTCGGCAAATCGCAATCCGCGAGATTCGCGAATTTCCCACAAAATCCGCGAGCGGAACGGATTGGGTCAAAAGTTGAAGCTGACTTTTGTAACTATTTTAGAATGGCGCTGTCAAGCTGCCAGCAAGCTGCCAGAGCCATTCTAAAATAGTTACAAAAGTCAGCTTCAACAGGAAGCACTAATAGATAAAGTAAAGCAGGTGCTCAAGTTGAAGCTCAAATTCAGTTACACAATCATTAATCACCCCAAACTTGGGGTGAAAAATGATTGTGTAAATTAATTTGACCTTCAACTCGAGCACCTGCTTTACTTTATCTATTAGTGCTTCCTGTTGAAGCTGACTTTGTAGCTATTTTAGAATGGCGCTGGCAGCTTGCCGACGCCATTCTAAGTGGGGTTAGGGCAGAAGGGCACAAAGTGGGACAGAGGGCAGAAGGGGACAGAAAACGAGTGGGGCAGAGGGCAGAAGGGCACAGAAACAAGTGGGGCAGAGGGCAGAAGGGGACAAAAACGAGTGGGGCAAAGGGCAGAAGGGCACAAAAACGAGTGGGACAGAGGGCAGAAATGAGTAAAGGCAGAGGGCAGAAGAGCACAAAAATGAGTTGGGCAGAGGGCAGAAGAGCACAAAAACGAGTGGGGCAGAGGGCAGAAGACCACAAAAAAGAGTTGGGCAGAGGGCAGAAGAGCACAAAAAAGAGTGGGGCAGAGGGAAAAAGGGCACAAACACAAGTGGGGCGGAGAAAATAAAAATATCTGCAAATTCGCACAAATTCTGCTGATCGCGAATTCGCAAATCCGCAAATTTGCGAATTGCAAATTCGCAAAATTCGCCCATGCTTAGTCATGAGTGGCCGCAAGTTATAGTTAGCTGAACTAACTATAACGGGGGAATTTCAATGGTTTTATTTGAGTGAAATGTCCAGCTAACTATAACATGTGTGAAACCTATGGTTTTTTTCAGTGAATTTCTAAGGTATTTTTATGCTAATTCCTAACTATAACGTGGCTGAAACCTATGGTTTTTTCAGTGAATTTCAAATGTTTTGTAAATGATAATTTTTAAATGTATTAATTGTTATATTATTTTATACTGATTTACCACATTCTTTTAAACTATTTATTTTTAGATATGTTATTTTTTGAATTACACTACATATTTTTTATATAAATTGATTTTTTTTTTAAATATTGAAATGGTAATATTTGTTTTTTTAAATTTTATATTTTTTTAAATTTATATAAATTTTATATAGCAGGCAATGATATCTCATGGAAGGAAATTCAAGTTACTGGTAAGTACGGTTAAAATTACTTTTTAGGATCAGTACTGGGCTGAAAGATCAATCAATCAATCAATCAGAGTACTTACCCGTGAGTGTCTCAAGGCGCTGAGGGGTGGGGGGTGCTGCTACTGCTCAAAGAGCCAGGTCTTGAGGAGTCTTCAAAGGGCGAGTAGGTCTTGGGTCTGCCGTTTGTGGGTAGGGGGGTGTTCCAGCTCTTGGCAGCGAGGTAGGAGAAGGATTTTCCACCGGAGGTTGCTTTTTGGATGTGGGGGACAGCGGCGAGGGCGAGGCTGGCAAAGCCGAGCTGGCAGGTGGGGGTGTAGAAGCTGAGTCTGCTGTACAGGTAGACTGGTCCGGCGTTGTGGAGTGCTTTTGTGTGTGGGTGAGAAGCTTTAAAGTGATCCTCTTGTTGACGGGGAGCCAGTGTAGGTCTCTCAGGTGGGGGTAATGTGGCTGTGGCGGGGGATGTTGACGATCAGTCGGGCGGAGGCGTTTTGGATGCGTTGTAGTCGTCGTAGGTGTTTGGCTGAGATTCCTGTGTAGAGTGGGTTGCTGTAGTCCAGTGTGCTGCTGACGAGGGCCTGTATCACCGTTCTTCTTGTTTCGTCGGGATCCACTTGCAGGAGATGATGTTGAGGTCGTGATGGCAGGCTACTTGTGCGAGGGGGGCCATGTAGACGTTGAACAGCGTCGGGCTTAGGGTTGAGCCCTGGGGGATGCCGCAGATGATGCAGCACTGATGTCTCTCCTGATAACAGGTGAGTAAATCGAAATTCGTAGTTCAGCTGAATTTAGAGGAATATTTTAAAGTTCCAAAACTCCACACTTAAAAGAATTTCCAAGTAAAACCAGTCAATGTTAGCCTATGGAAGGAAATTCAATTTACTGTAAGTATGGTTAGAATTACTTTTCAGGATCAGAAGTGGGCTGAAAGATGCAGCACTGAGGTCCCTCCTGATAACAGGTGAGTAAATCGGAATTCGTAGTTCGGCTGATTTTAGAGGAATTTTTTAAAGTTCCAAAACTCCACGCACAGAAGAATTTCCAAGTGAAACCAGTCAATGTCAGCCTATGGAAGGAAATTCAAGTTACTGGTAAGTATGGTTAGAATTACTTTTGAGGATCAGTAGTGGGCTCAAAGATGCAGCACTGGGGTCTCTCCTGATAACAGGTGAGTAAATCGGAATTTGTAGTTCTGCTGATTTTATAAGAATATTTTAAAGTTCCAAAACTCCACACTTAGAAGAATTTCCAAGTAAAAACCACTCATTGTTACCCTGTGGAAGGAAATTCACTTAGCATGTAAGTAGTGTTATCATTACTTTTTCTTACTCAGTGGTTGATCCTGGATCCAACACTGGTGCATCTCTAGTAAACAGTTGAAAGAATGCGTTTAAGTCATACAGGCAAATTTCAGGGAATATTTTTAGTTTGTGAAAATAGACACTTAGAAACTTTTCTTGTGAAAATCAGACAATGAATTCCTATGGAAGGAAGTGCAAGTTACTGGTAAGTACGGTTAGAATTACTTTTCAGGGTCAGTGCTAGGCTAAAAGATGCAGCACTAGGTTCTCTCCTGATAACAGGTGAGTAAATTGGAATTTGTTGTTCGGACGAGACACTAGATGGCTGCCAACACTTCCTGGTTTGGACTGTTGACAGACAGTTGACAGCCAATTAGCATGCAGCTAGTGCTCGTGCGGGTAATCGTATGATCCTCGGAGGATACGCAACCTTACTTCGTCCATAGATATATCTATGATTTTATTTTTGATTTTCTCAGGAACTACTGCACTGATTTACACCATTTAACAAAACACGTGATCTGTGAACCAAACTCTACCTTTTTGCCAAATTTGGTGTAATTCCGTTCAGCAGTTCGGGCTGTAGCCGTGTTTAAAGGTCCCTTTGGAAAATTGCATGGGGAAAAAATGTTTTGGGACCCCCCTTTTTTCTTGGCCCCTGCTTGACGAATCACCCTGAAACTTACGATAGAAGCGGAGCAAAGCGCCCCATCTTCTTGGAGAATTTCGCGAAGATTCGTCAACCGGCGCCAAAGTTATTTCAAATAGAATGTTGCGGATTTCCTATGGAAACTTGGGCCCCGATGTAGGTAAAAATGATTTACCGATTTTAAATTACCGAATTTTACCGATTCGGTAATTTAAAATCGGTAAATCAATGGGTCCGATATGTAGGTATTCCAGATGTGCTGGAATACCGAATCGGATGAATTCGGTATTTACCGATTCGGTAAATACCGAATCGGTAATGTCCATTCATTCCTATGGGCTTTGAAGCCCATAGGAATGAATGGACATTACCGATTCGGTATTTACCGAATCGGTAAATACCGAATTTCTCAAGGGTGCAGGGGGTGTCACTTTGACACCCTCTGGCACCCCCAAAACAGGCACGGGTGCCATGTGGCAGGCATACCTGCCCTAAGGGCAGGTCTGCCTGTCACATGGCATAGGTGTGCATGCACACATGTGCATGCACACCGGAATCGTTATTTTACCATCAAATAGGATTTGATGGTAAAATACCGATTCGTTAAGGCTCCTGGGACTCTGAAGAGTCCCACCTACATATGGGTGGCTCCGAATCGGTAAAATTACCGAATCGGTATTTTACCGAATCGGTAACTTTACCGAATCGGTAAAGTTACCGATTCTGTATTTTACAGAATCGGTAACTTTACCGATTCGGTAAAGTTACCGATTCGGTAAAATAGTGCACCTACATGTCAAATCATGTATACCGATCGGTAACGGCCGAAAATACCGATTTTCGGCCGTTACCGACCGACCTACATCGGGCCCTAGGTCCTAAGTATAACTACCTACTGGCGACCGCCAGTAGGTAATATGCAGAGAGCTCGAGAAATTGCCCAACCGGGAAGACATAAAGAAAGGTCTAATATAAAAAGTCGAGTACTGAAACGCGAGCAAACCATCAAAGAAAGAATAGCCAGCAAATTCCAACATGACAGGAACGACTACCTCTATGGAAGAATATATACCTTCTCACGAAAATTGAAAAACATTCGCCGCCAGCAGATCCCAAAGCCAGTGGAAGCGGATACCAAACGAGGAAGGTGCCAACACCAGTTCAAGAATTAGCTTTTTTACATGTAGAACGCCTGATGAGTCTACGCCCGAGACTCCCAAGACAAGAACAAATACAAAACAGGACTCAGTCTCAATGAGCAGAAGGAGAAAAAACAGATTATGGCGTAGGCATTGCGCAAAGAACAAAGCCAACATACAGGAGGAACAGACGGAGATAACAGACCCAACAGAGACAGCAAACACAGTAATAAATCCAACCAACATCTCTTTGTCACAAGAGGAAGAAAAAACACTTGCCTAGGTTTATCATTCTGCAGGGAAAAAAACTTTGACTATACCCAGACAAGAATATACTTGTACCAGTTTACTCGCAAACTGAAATTGCGCAAACATTTCATCAGCATGAGGGAGAGAACTAATGAAGGGGCTTCAGGGGGACAGCTTCGGCGGCACTTAATTTTTTAAGTGTAGCAGATATGAGCTTTCTCAGGGACATGACAGAATTAGACATTGATGACGAAACGAGGGCATTGGGTCACAGCCAAACAGGAGCAACTTCTGTTATTAACATCTATGCCTCGGTCGAAACACCTTTCAGACCAGAGTCAGTATTTAATGCCAAAAGACAACTTTGACATATTGACTGAAAAGGTGAATCAAGATCTAAAAGAATTGCCCCGAGAAAACAGCAATGACTTCAACAAACAGAACTGCCAACAAACAACTAAGGGCCAGATGTAGGAATGCCATTACCGGTCGGTAACGGCTGAAATCGGCCGTTACCGACCGGTAATAGGCTTTTCCTATGTAGGTGGCAAATTTACCAATTCGCTAAATACCAAATCGGTATTTACCGATTCGGTATTTACCGAATCATCATTTAACGATTTGGTATTTACCGAATCGCTAAATGAAATATAGGAAGCAGTTTGAAGAGTGCTTCTGTGCTTACAGGATTCGGTATTTACCACCAACTATTAGTTGGTGGTATATAACAAATACCTCTGTAAATGCAAATCTGTGCATTTACACCGGTGCCATGTGACAGACATACATACCCTTAGGGCATGTATATGTGTCACATGTGCACACAAGCACTATTCAGCGGTGCAACACCCTGCCACCCTTGACTCTTTCCCTATTTTACCGAATCGGTAATTACCGATTCAGTAATTGACATTCATGAATGGCAATTACCAAATCCATAATTACCAAATCCTAACAATTCGGTAATTTTTACTGAATTATTACCTACATAGCATTTACCGATTCTAAAATACCGAATCGGTAAAATTCGGTATTTTAGAATCGGTAAATCCTATTTAGCAACATCTAGCCCCAAGTACTCTGAGGTTATACAGAAGATCAAACAATGCCCGGACATAGTGGTGCGGTATTCAGACAAAGGAGGCAACATGGTGCTTTGGCCCCTAGATATGTACAATAGAGAGGCCATGTCACAATTGTAGTGTAGTTCCTATTTTCCCAATAGGCTCTGCGCATTGGAATAACATAAACAGCAGTGTAGACGTAGGACTGAGGCCAACTAGGTCCCTACTGACTATGTTAAACTTAATTTAGGTTTGCGCCAGCTAGCTCAGAGGTCACTGGAAACTTTCTTGAATGAATTTGGAGGGACAACCTCTCCTGGCTCAGACAAGAAGGGATTCAGTTTCCAACAACTGCATAAACATGACAACTTTTCTCCCTCAGAATAAGAGTGTATCTCTAGAGTCGTGTGAAAATAATAGACAGCTATTTCACTCAGTCAGCAGTGCATACTTAGTTTCACCAGAGTGCAGAGAAATAGAGAGACAGGCGTTTTCAATAAAAAGGTGTTATTTATTGAGCAGTCTTCTTTCTCATGCAAGAGAAGTGAATTGCCACAGTTGGAATACTTAAAGTAAAGTAAAGTGCGTACAGTAAAAGTAGTATTATGAAATAATACAGTAAAAGCATTGAGATGGTTTTTTAGCCATATGATACTTTAAAATAGATCAAATATATACAAATGTAAATACATTGACTAACGTACTCAACTGGTGCTTCTAACTAAGCCTACCCCGGTGTACCCGACCTAAGCCTAATACATGGGAAGGGATGAGTAAGTAGCAGTTTAAGTTAAGTTAGTTAAGATTATTTTGCCAAGAATCTGCATCAAGAATTCTCTCAAGGGTTTAGTCTGCTCCGTACCTTGGTAATAGAATGTGCGAGGTCTGGTATCTCTTTCCTCAGGACTCGATATTCCAGAAACCCGCAAGGGTAGGCTGGAAACACCGGAGCTGGATTTTCTCGGCTGGAGAAAAAGACAGCGTCTCTCTCAGTGCGTCAAACAGGAGGGGCGGCTTCCGTGGGCACTTGCATCAGCTGGGCTCTCTGGCAAGTAGATGGCCGCTCTGCTCCAACCCACCGTGTCTTTGCTTAAGGCAACTGTTGGTATTTTGTACCTGGAAGGTGCCGGGTTTGACGTAAGGTTGGACATAAGACGTCACAAAGAACTAACAGTTCTCTGCGGACTTCAGGAATTCTTGTTCAAATCAAAACAAAAGCAGGGGGGTTTTCCAGGGCTGCTGGAGTCATGGTTTGTTTAAAGAACGCGTTGTGCTTTCTAGGAGTCGATGGAAGTAGCCGTGCTGTGCTTTGGACTGCATGGGCTATTACTGAATATGAATCTGATTCTTATGCCTTTATCAGGATATTATTGATTATAACCTCACAAGGGCATAAATCGGGAATATAGAATTAGGGTCCTAGATATGAACACAACACAATTACAGGACAAGGACTGTTATACTCGCATCAGTGCCACAAACATTATCAGTATAAAGGAGCGATATCACATGTGCCTGCACGAATGGAGAGGGAAAGGCCTCATCACAAAACAAGAGCGAGATTTTTTGAAAAATGATTACCCTGTGACACCACAACCATACCTGATCCCAAAGGTGCATATGAGTGTAGATTGCCCACCAGGCAGACCCATCATATCTGCCATTGGGAGCTTGTTTGAGAATACAAGTAAATACATCGATTACTTTCTGCTACCACTGGTCCAAACTTTACCTGCATCCACAAGAGACACTAGAGACTTTTTATCTAAGATCTTTGAGTGTAATTGTGCAATAACTATGTATTTGTAACATTGGATGTACACAGCCTATACACAAGTATAAGGCATAGAGATGGCTTGAACGCTTTAAAACATTTTCTAAGTGCAAGGGACATAAGGTTTTACCATCACACTTTGATGCTTCTGCACATGGCTGAATGGCGCCTGGACAACAACACTTTCATGTTTGATAGGCTACTATACAAGCAGACATAGGGCACAGCCCTGGGTACTTACTTTCGCCCCAGCTATGCGAATTTGCTTATGGGCTCGTGGGAGGAGCAAGTACTCACGAAGGTGCACCACACTGAAATGTCAAGTAATTGGTAATATACCATTTTTACATAGATGATATTTTTATTCTATGGCGAGGGACTGAACAGAGTACTTTAGACTTTGCGGATAGCATCAATAGCAATGCCCTCAACCTCAAATTTACATGCACCACCAGCAATGAGTCAATCGTGTTCCTTGATTTAGAACTGTATCACAAGGACAACAAAGTGCACTCCAGGACTTTCAGAAAAGAGACTGCAGGGAATGCTATCCTTTACGCCCAAAGCTTTCACTCCAATAGCCTCATAGAAAGCATTCCATATGCGGAGTGTCCAAGAATGAAAAGAAACTGTAGCATACAAAAAGATTTGTAGGAATCCACCGAAAGTCTATTTAATAGACTCAGTAAGAGAAGCTACAAGGAAAAAACCTTAGAAAAAGCAAAACAGAAAAGCATGATGGCCACCAAGGAAGATCTGCTGCACAAAAGCAAAAACAACGAGAAAGCCACAGGTTTCTTTAAGTGCACCAAGTGCAAAGCCAGCAAACATGGAAAGAACACTAAATCAGTCACTACCCCACTCATAAAAACCCCACTGGAAATCAGGGAAAACAACACTTGCAAAACTGATTTCGCATTGTACGTGCTGCAGTGTAGTTGCAACAAAATGTACGTGGGAATCACTATCCATCCCATACATGTTAGGATACTACAACATCTAAGAGCCATCGCAAATGATGACCCCACGTATCCGCTCGCCACATCAACACCCTGCACAATGTAGGGCGGAAGACCTAACCTATGTTGTAATGGATAGTGTGAAAAAGAACATCAGAGGGGGGAATAGACTGTTGGCACTAAGACGACTTGAATCCAGATATATAATTTTGATAGACTGCAAGATCCCAAAAGGCATGAATGGTGATGATGCCATGAGTGTACATCTTTAATGTTAGGATGCAATAATACTGAGATTGTTAATATTGCCTCCTCTGTCCCCAAACCGCATCCTAGTAACATCTGATTCACTTCCCGCATTGTACATACACGTTTTTTACTCTCAATTTGGCACACACACACTTTTTTCTAATTGTTGTAAATTATTCTGCACATGACCTTTAGACCTTTCTAAATACAGTACAGTACGCGTACCTTCACGAGAAAGCTGCATGCTCATTGGCTGTCAACACTTCAAACCAGGAAGTGTTGGCAGCCATTTTGTGCTCGGTAGACCGAGGCACAAGAAAGCAGAAAAAAAAAACATGTAGAACTCAAAAAGGGGGCAGGGTAGAAGCACCCTGACCCCATAGGCCTGCTCAGGTGGTCCCATAAGGACCCCCAAGGCCCAATTCTTTTTTTTTAACACCTGGTCTGTTTTTTTTTTCAAATTACCCCCTGAGGGGACCAAATCACGGGGGCACAGTGATAAAGAAATGGGGGGGGCGCCCAATCCCCCCACATTGCCCCGGGGACTGCCGCCCCCCAGGGCAAAGCAACGCAGCCCCCTGGCACATACTGGAGGCTCCTGGTGGACTAGTTGGCCCCCAGGCACCCCCAGTATGCAAGGGGAATTAGTTCCCTCTCTGCAAACGTGCCAGGGGGCTGCGTTGCAGAGAGGTGTAAAAAAGGGTGTGGCCTCATTAAATTCTTTCCTGATTGCCTTCAAAGAGTCCGTAGAGTATGAATGTACCATCATATTAATGGGAGATTTTAATGTCCATGGTTGTCAGGATAAATGCCCCTCAAATGTGTTATTTGGTCCCCCGGACGAGGAAAATATTCATTTTGAACACTCAGAACAGGGTATCTTTTAGAATCATTGCTGGTCGAAAATGGGTTAATACTGCCAAATGGGTGTGATGAGGACATTCCCACATTTACAGGCCATGGCAGCGGCTCCTTGATCGATTATATTTTTCTTAGTAGTAGTTGTGGAGGTCAAATCAGTAGCTATTCAGTTGTGCGGTCCCACTTTAGCGATCACAACCCAGTTGTACTAAAAGTTAGAAACATAATTGTTACCAAGGAAAGTAGCCCGAATTTGGTAGACAAATGCGACATGCGGTTGACCGACGAAGCACGCAGAATCAAATGGTGTAAGCTAATTCCAGAGGAGTTTTTCTGTAATCTCTGCCTTAGTAGCAGGGAGGATTTAAAGCTCTGCATGGATGATCAGGCTGGGGATAGTGAAGTAGTGGAGGCGTATAAAAAGGTTTGCCTCGACATCCTCTCTAACCTGACGCGTCAGGGCAAAGGTAAAACACAAGGAAAGGAAGGCTGGTTTGATAAGACCTGCTCAGCGGCTAACCATAAACTTAAGGTAGCACTAAGTGTCACTGATTGATTGATTGATTAAGTCCAAACCAGTAGATAGACCGCTCGTGGCTTCTCTCAGGAAAGAATACAAGACTGCCATCGAAAGAAGGCGGCGCGAGATTAGAGAGGATGCCTGGGCCGACCTGACCTCAACTGATGTATTGAAAAGTAGCGCCAAGTTCTGGGCTGTGGTTAATCAACCCTATTTTTCTGATTATAGTAATAATGAATTGGATTGTGGAATCCAAGAAGACAAATGGCATTCGCACTTTAGGTCCGTTTATGAACAAGAGACTTTGGGGGCAGAGGGCACGGCTGCCTTCTCCCATTCGTCTTATACTTTGATTGTGAATGAGGAAGAGGTGGCCGTGGCCATTGGCATGATGACTAGTAATAAAGCTCCAGGACCTGATGGCGTTCCCTCTGATCTTTTTAAAGTTGATATTTTATTTTGGTCCAAAGTTTTAGCTAATGTTTTTAACAGGGTCTCTAAAACATTCCAGAGTCATGGTCCCATTCGGTAATTGTCCCTATCTATAAAAAAGGGGATAGGGGTGACCCTGGCAACTACCGACCTATATCCCTCATTGATTCTGCAGTCAAGGTTTTAGGGAGAGTGGTCCTATATAAACTGACCGAATGGCTAGAGGAAACTAATACCCTTTCTCCTCTACAGTACGGTTTCAGAAAGGGGCGCAGTACCATCGACCAAAGCCTAAATCTACAACTGCTCATTGGGAAGTACACATTAGCAAAGCAAGGATCTCTGTATATTGCCTTTATGGATCTGTCCTCGGCATTTGACCGAGTAAACAGATCCAAGCTGTGGGGTCAGCTCCATAGTATTGGAGTAGATCCAAATATTGTGCACTTTCTAGCAGACCTCCATAGGGACCTTACAGCAACGGTTCGTTATGACAGAAAGGGGAACTGCACGGGAAAAATCAGCATTACTAATGGTGTAAGGCAGGGATGCATCCTTGCCCCCCTGCTCTTTACACTATATATAAATGATTTGGGTGGAGTTTTGGGTGCATCGTGTAAGGACATCCCGAGGGCAGGGAAACATCTATTGCCCGCCCTACTTTATGCGGATGACGCCGCTCTCCTAGCCAGAACTGCAGTGGGTCTTCAATGCCTGTTGAACTCTTTTTATGTTTTTATGAAAAATCTTGATTTAAGTATTAAATTTGGTAAATCCCACGTCATGGTGGTGGGCCATAAAGTGAAGGCGAAAAAAATGTGATGACATTGCACTGTAATGGACATAAGTTGTCAAGAGTCCCCAGATTCCCCTACTTGGGGGTTGTTTTTGATGAATGTTCTACGTGGCACCCTCAAATGTTGGAGAAAAAAAAAGCCCTGGCACGCTCTATTTCTGCGGTGCTAGGCTTTTCACGTAAATTAGGGGTGAAGCCCATTAAGGCAGTTTAAAAGTATATGCTGCTAAATGTATAGCCATTGCTATGTATGATGCAGACCTGTGGGGCTTTAGGCCAGCTACATCGCTCCAGGTCACGGAAGATAACTTTTTAAAAAGGCTTCTTTCCCTCTCAAAATCCACGGCAAGCTTCATAGTTCATCAGGAATGCGGCGTGGACTATTTGGAGGATCGAATCGCCATGGCCCCCCTTTTAAAATGGATATCAGTCTGGCTTAATCTAGAACTTGAAGTGAATCACAAAATCTTAAAGGACTGTCTAATGCTAGATCACTGGGAAAAGATACCTTGGTTGAAATATGTACAACAAATGTGTGAAAAGTTGGGTCGGCCTGAATTGTTCAACAAACCTTCCAGCCTGGTGAAAGGCGACTTGAAATGGGTTAAAAACACTTTTTTGTTGAACAGAAGAATGGACAGAGAAGGTAGGGAGCTGATAAAGCCCTCTGTCAGGACCCACCAATTGATTGTTTCCTCTGGCCATGATCCGGAACTTTACTTTAAGGTCGTTAACAACTCCAACCATAGGTATCTTTTAACTAAGTTCCGATTGAACAAATTCCACTTATTAATTTCTGGCCGCCCTGGCTGGACCAGGGGCACGGATTTAGATCTGTGCAAATGTGACGGTTGTTCAATTATGGATACTGCCCACTTTCTGTTTTTCTGTGATCACTTTAAAGGCATTAGGAAAAAGTTCATTATACCCCTGTTAAAAGGGAAAGGATTTAGGCAAGTGAAGCCAGCTTTGCTGTACCTTCAACTTTTAGCGGAAATTTGGGAAATCTATAATGTGGCTACTTTTTTAACCATAGCGGTGAAACTCAGTAAAAAGATCACTTGGTCCTAGACGATTCTTCACAAATGTTGACCACTGCAAACCTGAATCAAGTTTTTTAAATTCTTAATATTTCATAATGATTTTTATTTCAATTATTGATCATTGTATATGCTGTTGTTTTTAAATTTCTGCCCTCCTGTGCTGCATATCTTAATGGGTACTCCCTCCCTTTTTATGCTGTATTTTATCATTGTTATGCTGTGGACCTTTTTTCTTTTATGTCTGTGTACTTTTATGGTTTTTGTAAAATGAACCGAATAAAGTATTTCTTGACTTGACTTGACTTGATAAAGAAGTGGGGGGGGGCCCAATCCCCCCACATTGCCGCCCCCCAGGGCAAAGCAATGCAGCCCCCTGGCGCATACTGGAGGCTCCTGGTGGAGTAGTTGGCCCCCAGGGACCCCCAGTATGCAAGGGGAATTAGTTCCCTCTCTGCAAACGTGCCAGGGGGCTGCGTTGCAGAGAGGTGTAAAAAAGGGTGTGGCCTCATTACACCTCTCTGTAATGCAGCCCCCTGGCGCATACTGGAGTTTCCAGGTAGGCTAGTTGGCCCCCAGGGACCCCCAGTATGCAAGGGGAATTAGTTCCCCCTCTGCAAACACGCCCGGGTGCTGCGTTGCAGAGAGGTGTAAAAAAGAGTGTGGCCTCATTACACCTCTCTGCAATGCAGCCCCCTGGCACATACTGGAGGTTCCAGATGGGCTAGTTGGCCCCCAGGGACCCCCAGTATGCAAGGGGAATTAGTTCCCCCTCTGCAAACGAGCCAGGGGGATGCGTTGCAGAGAGGTGTAAAAACTTTTTTTTTAATTTATATTAAAAATATGTAATGTAATTTAAAAAATAAAATATCTAAAAATAAATCATTTCAAATAATGTAGTAAATCAGTATAAAAAATATAACAATTAATACATTTAAAAATGATCATTTACAAAACCATTGAAATTCACTGAAAAAACCATAGGTTTAAGCCACGTTATAGTTAGGAATTAGCATTTAAAAAACCTTGCAAATTCACAGAAAAAAACCATAGGTTTCACACACGTTATAGTTAGGAATTAGCATTTTAAAAACCTTTGAAATTCGCTGAAAAAAACATAGGTTTCACACCAGTTATAGTTAGCTGGTCATTTTACTCAGCCAAAACCTTTGAAATTCCCCCGTTATAATTAGTTCAGCTAACTATAACTCGCGCTATCCGCAATGCACTGCTGATGACGGCACATATTACATCACTCATGACATGGTCAGTGACATCACTCATGACGTCACTGATGACATCTCAAATGACATCACTGATGACATCATCCTTGTGAAAGAGTGGCAGACCTCCTCTCACTCTAATATAACCTTTGATACACACATTCAAAAATAGAAACAAACATTTTCAAGAAAATGGCGATACCAATACCAGTTACAACAACCTATTCCAACATCTACTTCCACATCCACTCATTCACCAACAGTTCTATATAGTCACTCATACATGTACTCAATCATCATTTGTCCTCATACACCTTTACATCCTGTTGCACACTGATACTCATCCATTTACTTGCATATACAGCTATACACAAAAAACATACATATACTGACTCTCTTAAAAGATCACTTATAGAAACACATACTTAGTTATACAGGAACTCTTTGAATCTCTAACTCTCATATATACTCACTTATATACACCAATACTCACATATAGTAGTTTAACACATATGTACTTAGTCATAAAGACAGTATTGAGACAGTCATTCATTCACTAACACACCTATACACACACTCATCCACCCATACAGTCCTGCACACATGCTGTCTTCAAAACACATATAAACAGTGAGTCAGTCATTAATGCATCTATGTGCTAATTAATATCCCCCACCAAACCATATAAACACTCAGACACTCATACTGATACTCAAAAAACCAACTAATAACCTATATAGACACTCATGTGGCTACTCACCAACCCATGCAGCCACCTATTCAAAAAATGTGTGAGACTGATACAGATATTTACATATTTAAACATTACTCACTAACCCATGTATTCACTAAGATACAATTAATCAGTCAGTTATACAATCAATTTTACAAAAAAGTCATCCACTTAGACACTTACTTACCCATTTATTCTTCCATTGACCTTTAGATATACAAAAATAAAAAATATGTATTTTTCAGAAAGACGCACATCCACTGGATGATGTCATCAATGATGTCATTTGAATTGTCATCAGTGATGTCATGAGTGATGTCACTGACCATGTCATGAGTGATGTAATATGAGACGTCATCAGTGCATTGCACACCCGGAACTGTATTTAAACTCCTAGACATATTGTAAATAACTAAGGGCCCGATGTAGGTAAACGGGATTTTCCGATTTCAAAATACCGAGGCGGGCCGAATCGGTATTCTGAAATCGGAAAACGAGATGTAGGAAAAAAATACCGAATGAAAACCGATTCGGTCTGCATCGGTAATGAGATTCGGTACGTTCCGATTCAGCTCGGTCCGAATCGGAAATTACCGAATCGGCCAACAACGAATCGGAAAACACCGAATCGGCTACCACCGAATCGGATATTTCCGAATCGGCGAATACCGATTCGGTAAAAGCCGATTCGGTAAAAACCGAATCGGCAATCATAGACCCATGGCGAAAAAGCCCATAGGAATGCATTGCATGAACCGATTCGGCTTTTACCGAATCGGATAATACCGATTCGGATTTTACCGATTCGGATTTTACCGATTCGGTAAAAGCCGACTCGGCAATAGGCGATTCAGCCAATGAGGTGGCTCCCCCTCCCCCACCCAAACAGGGAGTGGAAACCCTGGCAGGTGCAGCCAATTAAGAAGTTTCTAGAAGTTTCTGGAAAGCCTGCCTGAGCCCAACACACAGTTAGCAGCAGTGGGAGAAGGAGGTTGCAGACTGAGCAGGAGCAGGAGAAAATGGCAGATCAGGCAGGAAGCCAGAAGTCCTCCCAAAAGAGGAAGCCCAAATTCACCACCACAGAACTTCAGGTGCTGGTTGAGGAGGTGGTGAGGGTGCACCGCCAGCTCTTTGGCAAGCTGTCCCTCAACGTGCCAGACAGCACCAAGAGGAGATTGTGGGCCGACATCGCCCAGAAGGTCAATGCTGCTGGAGTCACCCCCAGGTCCATTGATGAACTTAAGAAAAGGTTTTACGACCTCCGCAGCCTCACCAAGAGGAAGCTGGCCGACCTCCAAAGGCAGGCTGGACACACCGGAGGAGGCAAGAACCCGGCGCCACCCCTCACCGAGCTGGAGGAAATTGTCTCCAGCACCATCGAGAGGGAGAGCATCGTAGGGATCGGGACCCTGGACAGCACTGCGATGGCCACAGCTACAGGTAAGAAGCATGCGCATCATGACACACCCTACCAGACACCTCCCCATTAGACACAATGCATAGGCAAACACCAGCACTGTACTGTCACCAACATACAAGAGACAAGCATCATGGTACATGTAGTCAGCAGAAGTTAGCCAAATATGTCAGTGCAGAATCACAAGACAGGAAACAGTGTGACACGGTGTAAGGAGATGCAAGGACATGTGGAATGCTATAATTGTACTGACTGTAATACATCGGCACTCAGTTTACAAATGCTTCTTTGTACCTAGGGGCACCATCAGGCGGCACCACTGTGGCAGCAGAGGGAGCTTCAACATCAAATACTGCAGTGGCAGGGCCGAGCACCAGCCAGCCTGGCCAGGAGGAGGAGGATGAGGATGAGGAAGGAGACACCCCAGGGCTTGGAATGGAGGGAGTCCTGGTGATTGATTACCAAGCAGTGCACTCCCCTGTACTGGCCAGCACACCCCCCTTGCAATTTTCACCTGATAACTCCCCTACAAGGCAGACCATTCCGCCAACACCAGCACCTGCCACAACCGTGGCCTTGCCACCCGTCCTACCTGTCCTGGGAGCAGGGGCTCCGGGACCGGCCAGCACCACACCCCCACCAGTGGCACCCCTGCCCACTCAGCAGGCCGGAGGCAGCAGTGCCAGACGCCGTGCCACCACCACCACCACCACCACTGCTGCACCAGCACGGGAGGGCAGTGTGTTCCTGGGCCTGGAGGGCCAGATGGTCAAAATCCAGCGCCAACAGGCCAGATCCACCATGGCCTGCCAACGCCAGCTCCTGCAGCACAACCTGCAGATGGGGGAGTTGGTGAAGGGTTTCCAGGCTGTTGTGGACAGCAACAAGGAGGTGGCAGCAGGGTTGGGCAGGCTGACCACTGCCATCACCCACTCCTCTGCCAGGCAGGAGGAGCATGAGGTTGCGCGCAGGAGGGATGCCCGGGTGCTCAACCGGGCCATGGCCCGCCTTGCAGCGGCGACCGCACAGCTGTGCCATCGAAGCTCAAATCAGGAGTCGGTGCTCAGTCAGCATACGGCTGAGCTGACCAGGGGGATGGCCAGGATCACCACGGCCATGGAGGCCATGTTAATATCAAACGCCGCCTCCAATCCTGCCCTGGACCTGGGTGATGCTGGAGACAGCAGCAGCCGCAGCAGCCCGGCCAGCGCTGCATCCGAGCCAAGGAGGAGCACCAGGCGATCCGCTGATGCTGCAGGCCATTCGGAGGGGGCCGAGGGACACCCCAGTGGGTCTGGAAAGCGGGCCAAAAAATAGGCTGGCAAGGGGGGATGAGCAGACCAGAACCCTGGACTTTATTTGTTTTTACAGACTCCATTTTTTGATGCACTTCAGTGATGTAACTGTGGTGCATCACTATTAAAAATATTATTTTCCAAGCAACATTTAGCTGTCTTTGCATCTGTACTCAGTCAGAAATAGTTCTCAGTGATCTCCTCACGTCTGTATCTGCCATCACATGGCGTACACACCCCAGCTGGCTGTGTCAGTGGCACAGCTTCGTCGTCGTCATAGTCCTCGTAGTCAGACAACTCCACCTCAGTGCCCTTCTTGACCGCAAGGTTGTGTAACATTGCACATACAGCTATGATCTTGCAGCAGGTGATGGGGGTATACTGCCTTGCACCTCCACTCTTGTGCAGGCATCTGAATCTACTTTTCCAGATGCCAAAGGTCCGTTCAACAACATTCCTGGTGCGTATGTGGGCCCGGTTATACCTCCTTTGGCTGGGTGTGGAGGGGTTGAGGTAGGGGGTGAGTATGAATGAGCGGAGGGCATATGCACTGTCGCCTGGAAGAGAAAGGGGTCACATTAGACACATGCATACATGTATTACACCTACCTACTATGTGTTATGGGGGTCTGATGATGTGGCTCACCTAGGAGGTATCCTTCTCCAAAATCGCCAGCCATCAGCCGTGCATATATGCCGCTCTGTTGGAATATATAGGAGTCATGGGTACTCCCTGGAAATTTTGCTACCAGGTCTGTGATGGTGCACTTGGCATTGCAGATCACCTGCACGTTGATGGTGTGTGTCGATTTCCGATTGCGGTATATGTATTCGGTGTCCGCTGGTGGGCAAATCGGAATATGCGTGCCATCTATGCAACCGATGATTTGGGGAAACTGCGCCATCTGGTAGAAGTCTGCTTTGGTTTGTAGCAGTTCTGCGTGGGTTGCAGGGAATGAGATGTATTGCTCCATCCTGTCTATCATGGCGTCAAGGAATATGTGGAAGAACCTTGACAGGCTGCTCTGGCTCACCCCTCCTGCTGCTGCTGCTCCACTTTGATAGCTACCAGACGCTACCAGGTGTAGGCTGCATAGCACCTGGACGTGCGCAGGGATGGCGTGTGCCCTTGGGGTGTGGTGGTCCAAGTATGGCTTAAGGTCCCTGATGAGCTCAAGTATGGTGTCAGAGTCCAGCCTGTATCTCTGTAGGATCTCAGCCTCAGTGAGCATGAACAGGGTTATCCTCTGTCTGTAGACCTGTTCATTTTGTAGCCATTCCCTCTGTTCTTCCTGCTGTAGCCGTAGCCGCCTCGCAATGACATAGAAAGCTGCCATCCTGCAAGTTGCAATGCATTTTGGGACTGTTTATATGGGTTGGAGTTGGTTACCACCTGATTGCAATCCATGGTAAATACCGAGTGAATTCTACCGATTTTGAGCCGATTTCGGTGTTTCTGTGCCTCCCTACATCTCCCCAACTGTCGGAATCGGGGAATTTCCCGATCGGAGATTCATACGAATCGGCATGTTTTCCGATTCGGATCATGTCCGAATCGGTATTTTTTCCGATTCGGTACATGGACCGAATCGGTGATTTTCCGATTCGGTGTCACTTACGAATCGGTACAAGGACCGATTCGGTGATTTTCCGATTCGGTGTCACTTACGATTCGGTACAAGGACCGATTCGGTGATTTTCCGAATCGGTGTCACTAACGAATCGGTACAAGGACCGATTCGGTGATTTTCCGATTCGGTGTCACTAACGAATCGGTACAAGGACCGAATCGGTCTTTGTAACCGAATCGGTGTTTTTCCGATTCGTTACATATCCGATTTTCGGTATGTACGTATCGGATTCTTTCCCATTCGGTACTCATTCCGATTCGGTTTTCTATCCGATTCGTTCTGTTTTTGGTTCCCTACATCTCGATGGCTGTTTACCGATCGGTAAGGGCCAAAAATCGGTATTTTCGGCCAATACCGATCGGTAAAGCCCTACCTACATCGGGCCCATAATCCTTTCTTGTTCTGCTGTTTGGTATCCATTAAGAAAAATAGAGAAACACATCTTTGTGGAAGTAGTATAAGAGACACAGCTCTTAACTCTCATTAAATTGTCACCCTTGTAGTACTGGCATGAAGAAACATGGCCAGTATGGGTGTGCATAAGGGCTAATAAACTGAGCAAAAAACAAAAAAGACATCTCAATTGATTAAAACAATTTATTTTTTCATTTTTAAATATTTTACATGATGGGAGCCTTAGTCAAAATATTTGGATTTTTTTTAAACAATCCCTTCCATGAAATAAATATTAAGAAAATATTGTGGAAAATGAATTATTTTTTTCTTTTTTTTCTGTCAAATCTGTTTAAAATAGATTTAAGGGGGAACAGTCGTCATTATAAACAGCTTAAGACATTGAGCTAGCATAGCAAGGTTATACTGCTTTATACAGTAGCTGTGACATGAACAGTGTACAGATATCATGTATCATAAGACACATTTGAGTTGGGAGCTCAACATTACACCAGTGGCATGAGCGTATTTTCAGCATCAGGTGACAATAGTTCATCTGTGATGAATAAACAACACAACTTTGGGCGACAAAATAGAACAAGGGGAGAAGAAATTTCAATGTGGGGGAGGGGGTAGGAAAGAGCCCAGTG
Source organism: Lissotriton vulgaris (assembly GCF_964263255.1). NCBI lineage: Eukaryota > Metazoa > Chordata > Amphibia > Caudata > Salamandridae > Lissotriton > Lissotriton vulgaris. The sequence goes on along the minus strand of NC_141685.1, from coordinate 683,107,593 downwards.
CAAAATTGATTAAGTCATGTGTGGTGTCTATGGAGAAGGGGGACCCTTGTCAGATCCATGGGGCAGAGAGTCCGATCGAGGAGTTCCTCGAGGGTATGGCAGGAGAGTGCTCTCAAATAGCTGAAGGGCTCACAGCCGAGGGGGAGTGTAGCAGAAGTGTTCTAGTTTGGAGAAGTGGTGGATTAGCGGCATCCAGGTGTGGGGGAATTTGGTGTCCATATTGGCAAGGCGGGCTTTCAGCAATTCATTGTCATGACATGCAAAAGGCCCAAGAACCATGCAGAGATGGGGGGACAGAGGGTTTCTTCCAACGAAGAGCAATGGTTTGTTTTGCGTCCCCCAGCATCTGTGCAATGAAGCACCAGTCGTAGTGAGTCATGGTGGTGAGCCGAGATGGTCTGATGCCCAACAAGTTCACTGTGGGGGAGCGTGATATGGGGAAGCCCACAGTATCCTTGATGTGGCTTAAGACCTCCTTTTAAAACATTGTCAGGTTTGGACAGTTCCACCAGATGTGGATGAAGTCGTTCACTGCTGTCTGGCATTGCCAGCAAAGAGGAGGAGAGGGTCAGGAGAACTCTCTTTAGGCATGCAGGAGTGTAATACCAACGTGTCATTAATTTGTAAGCTGAATTGCGTTAGGGGTACTCCTGTAGATTTTGCTGATTTCATGCCATAGTTGTCCCCAGCTTTCTGGAGTTATCTCCTCCCGCTTGTCCACTAGCCATTGCCTCTGGTATGTGTGTCGTTGATTGGGGGATGAGTGCTGTTGTACTTTATATGTGTGGGAGATTAGGCAGTGGGTGTGTATTGTAGCCTAGAGGATTCTATGATGTGGAAGGATTTATTGCATTGCTCCAAAGTTTTAGAGGTATTTCCCTCAAAAAGATCATGAATTGTGCGACATTCACCCTCCCCCCAGGAAGGTAATGAATGTGGTTGTAGGGCTGGTGGAAACATGGGGTTTGCGAACCACAGATGTTATGGGGGAAGGGTCGAACGTGAGGCCTCTGAGGATTGTCCCAGACGTCCAGTAGTGGTTTTTGTGGGGGTGGATATATATGCGCTACGGGGTCAAGCCGATCTGGGGAGCTAGGTCAGATCCCACAGGGGCCTGCAGGCACCTCCGCCGTCCATAAGGAACCCATGTTTTTTTGCTTTTGCGAACAACCCATTCTTATATATATTGAAGGTGTGATGCCCAGTAGTATTCTAGGAGATTGGGGCAAGCAAGGCCCCCACAGTCTCCGGCAGCATGAGCAGTTTGTTAGAGAAGCATGGGCAACCTTTCCCCTATATAAAGGAGTTTAGAGTACGTTGAAGGCATTGAATGTCCACCTGAGAAATTGGCGTGGGTAGGGTTTGGAACAGGTATAGTGTTTTTGGTAAGAGTGACATTTTGACCGCATTAAGGTGGCCAAGCGGGGAAACAGGGAGTTTTTTCAGCAGCACAGGTCTTCCCGGACTTCTCGCCTTCAGGTCATCCAGTTGGCCCGAGTGCATGAGGACAAGGACGGGGTCAGGTTCAGGCCCAAATATCGGAACGAGTCTTCGGCCCAGTGCAAAAGAGCAGGGGTTTGAAGCTGTTGTTCCTCTGAGATTGGGAGGGTTAGGTTTAGTGCATGGGATTTGGCCATATTATTTTGAAAGCCTGAGGCTTTTCCAAAGGTGCAAAGGAGTGTGGCTAGCAGTGGTATGAATGAGCTAGAGGCAGTTAATGAGAGTAAGAGATTGTCCGCAAATAAGGACACTTTTTGTTTGTGGGATCCAAAAGAAATGCTGGTTATGTCTGCTGATTGGCATAGTGCAATGGCAGGAGTTCTATTACAAGGGCAAAGAGGAGAGAGCGGACATCCCTGCCTTGTGCCCTGTGTACTGAGATTGAGGGGGTGAGTCAACCGTTGATAAGGATCCACGTTATGCGGGAAACGGATATATGACGTTACAACGTGTCCTTTTACAACGCATACCATGACCACGGATCTATTACAACGCAGGTCATGTTACAACGGATCCCTTTACAACGCTATTCACTATAACGCAGGTACTATTACAACGCAATACCATTACATCGTAAGTATAATTACAGGTAAGTAAATAAAATTAATATTTAATGTAAATAATTATTAATGTAATATTAATTTAAAAATATTTATTATTAAAAAAATAAAACATATATTAATACAATTAATTTTAATTTTTTAAATTGTAAATATATATTAAAAATAACTCTGTACCCCAAAACCCAACCCCAGCCCTAAAACCTAAAAATACCCCTGTACCCCAAAACCCAAGCCCAGCCCTAAAACCTAAAAATACCCCTGTACCCCAAAACCCAAACCCAGCCCTAAAACCTAAAAATACCCCTGTACCCCAAAACCCAAACCCAGCCCTAAAACCTAAAAATACCCCTGTACCCCAAAACCCAAACCCAGCCCTTAAACCTAAAAATACGCCTGTACCCCAAAACCCAACCCCAGCCCTAAAACCTAAAAATACCCCTGTACCCCAAAACCCAAACCCAGCCCTAAAACCTAAAAATACCCCTGTACCCCAAAACCCAAACCCAGCCCTAAAACCTAAAAATACCCCTGTACCCCAAAACCCAAACCCAGCCCTAAAACCTAAAAATACCCCTGTACCCCAAAACCCAAACCCAGCCCTAAAACCTAAAAATACCCCTGTACCCCAAACCCCAAACCCAGCCCTTAAACCTAAAAATTGCCCCTGTACCCCAAAACCCAAACCCAGCCCTAAAACCTAAAAATACCCCTGTACCCCAAAACCCAAACCCAGCCCTTAAACCTAAAAATACCCCTGTACCCCAAAACCCAAACCCAGCCCTTAAACCTAAACATACCCCTGTACCCCAAAACCCAAACCCAGCCCTAAAACCTAAAAATACCCCTGTACCCCAAAACCCAAACCCAGCCCTTAAACCTAAAAATACCCCTGTACCCCAAAACCCAAAGCCAGCCCTAAAACCTAAAAATACCCCTGTACCCCAAAACCCAAACCCAGCCCTAAAACCTAAAAATACCCCTGTACCCCAAAACCCAAACCCAGCCCTAAAACCTAAAAATACCCCTGTACCCCAAAACCCAAACCCAGCCCTAAAACCTAAAAATACCCCTGTACCCCAAAACCCAAACCCAGCCCTTAAACCTAAAAATACCCCTGTACCCCAAAACCCAAACCAAGCCCTAAAACCTAAAAATACCCCTGTACCCCAAAACCCAAACCCAGCCCTTAAACCTAAAAATACCCTGTACCCCAAAACCCCAAAAAAGATAAACTTACCTATAATTATACTTACGATGTAATGGTATTGCGTTGTAATAGTACCTGCGTTGTAGTGAATAGCGTTGTAAAAGGATCCGTTGTAACATGACCTGCGTTGTAAAAAATCCGTGGTCATGGAATCCGTTGTAAAAAATCCGTGGTAACAGTTGTACACCGCAGGAAACATAGGGGGATATTCTCAAGAACTGGCGATAATCATCCCCAACCTAGGTTAACAGAATTTTACATAATGCCGTCTATCACAGGAAACGTACTTAGGTCGGGGATATAGGTGGTGCACTGTGAGCTAGCCAGGACTAATGAGAACATATCCTGATGCTGTGCATAGAATCAGTCTTGCTCAGTTTTAAAGTTTATGTTGTCCAACAAACGCACAATTTTACTTAGAAACTATGAACTGTACAACATGGCACCATCAATATTCTAGTTAGGGTACTTATTTAATGGGTCTCACACGTAGTTTTTCTTTTGTGTTGCCGAAGGCCCTACTCACCAACTAATCAGAGACATCTGTGGATCTTGGAAAAAAATCCTCCTCAGCTAAGTAGGGAATTCCTGTTTCTTGCGGTAGGTTGTTCAAGCTTGAACCTTTAAAATAATCACTGCTTAAAGGCTAATCCTGGACAGGTGGTTCTACTTCTTAATTGCAGCCATGCACTAACAGAAATGTTATTACAACATGGGTTTCCATGAATGGGAGGGTATGTTACCTTCGTGGTAGAGGTGCACGAAGCATACAAAACAGGTGTTCTATTCATGCTTCACATTTTCGGCAGTAACCGCCAACTTAGGGGATTTTCACACATACACTGAAGTAGCAGTACCTAACCAATACAAAGCATATGAGGATTTAGAAATCACACTCACTTATCAAGAACACATGAGCTGGCTCCTGGGCACCCTACCACATGTATTGAAAAATGTCAGACTAGGATCCCTCAGTAATGAGAGAGCAACATGGCAGTCATAGCAGGTTGTACACCATATCCAGCTAACATTACAGATGTAGAGCTTGGAGTACTATACACAGATTTAGTTACACTTTATAGATGCCTAGTACAATTTGTTATGCACAGCATAACAGCTATCCCACAAAGGGGTGCACAAGCTGCAAAACCACTATTGACTACGCCGAGAATTAGTTCGGTAACCATTAATGCAGTAATGGGTAAGGTTCCCAGCAAATGCGGTGAGATTCCTCTCTGTATTGCACAGAAAACAAATCAGCTTGAAGCAGTGTTTCCCCATATGGGACCCCAGAAAACATAGCATTCTCACAATATGCCTGCAAATGGGGATGGCTCCCCTGGTAGAAGTCTTTGCTGTAGTTTCTACCAGAACACCTGGTACATAGTCATTTACTGTTTTACCTGAGGTGCTTAAACAGATTCAAAATTAATATGGGGCAGCTCCTGCCCTGGGTTTGGGGATGAAATGAATGGGCAATTTTGACACAGTATCCTCAATCATACTAACTAATATAAAGGCCAGCGACTCACCCAGATTGCTCTGGTAAATCAAGAGCGCAAACTACTTAAAATTGTCGAAGAAACATATACATCCATAAACAGAGATAATTTGGGAGCCAGACCTAATAAACCACAGCTTAGGGGTAATCCTGAAAAGTATAATTCAAAGCAGGCACCTAGTCTTCTAACAAAACGGTAGGGTAATAAGAAAAATAAAGAGAAGACTAAAACACGGGGCGGATCTCCTCAACATGAGTCCTCTGGAAAAAACTATAATTTGCTTAACTGTGATACAATTAAACAGCCTGATAGGTGTCAGCATACTGATACACATCCTTCTCGTTCCTTTCAGGACTCATCTGAAAAACACACGGAGAGAGGAGGATGATCAGAGCCCAGATCAGACGAGTATGTGAATCTGAAAAAGGATTCACAACTCTCATCCAACTTCATAATAAAACAATAAGACAAACCTACAGAGTCAAAGCCTCAATTTAAAAAGAAGAAAGTGGCTGGGATTAAAGCCAAACATGCCACAGATATAAAGGCTCTGCTTCTGAATTGGGAGTTGGCTCTAACCATGCTGGACAGCTGGGCAGAAGTCATGATAGGTTGCTGGAAACTTATGGAGTATCTTGAGATAGTAGAAATGGATGACTACATCCAGGTGGAAACACCATACCAGAGACGGATTGTCCCAAGTCAATTATATGAATTGCAAATCCAGATGGAGGGGGCTATACCATGTGCTATCAATGCTCTCTTTTAGGACAACTTGTCATTCGACTGCGACATTCTCTTTGCTGAAAAAGATTTCCCACTTGAGTTTATTAGAGATTGCCCACTAGGAGAAATAGTAATTTTACCAGCTTTTTCTGAACTCGTTTCAAAATCAGTAAAATACACATATACCAAGGAGTGGGATCTTAGCACAAGCTCTGGCATTTTACGGTAACCACGTGAGTTGGGATGAAGGTTCCCCCTACCACATTGTACCTGTGAGATCCTGCCCACAGCCTCCAAGACAATATCCCATTAAATATGAGGCCAAAAAACTAATTAGGGAGATACTCACAAAACTTGAATATCAAGGTGCAATGGAAAGTTACATCTCACCAATGATTAATACCTTGTTGCCTGTAATGAAACTGGACCGTTCATATTGTATAGTCTTAAAATACAGACATTTGAAAACAACTGCATGCACAATTGCTGTACAAAACGCAAATTGCGAGGTACTAATGAACAATATAGTGTGCAAGAAATATAAAGCCACATTAGACATTCCAAATGGGTTTTTCTGCCAAAACATAGAGCCTGAAAGCAGGTACTTGGCCACATTCATCACTGTAGGCTCTCAAAAGCTATTATATTTATTTCTCCAAGAATATCCCTGGGCTGTTTTCAGCTCATGTAGCAGAACAGGTACAACAATTTGATGACCAAGCATTGTCCCATGTTGATGATGTATAGATAATGAATGATAATTTATCAAAACACTTAGCCAGATTAGATCACATAATTTTGGGATTTGCTCACATGGGCTACAAATGTAACTTAGAAAAAATAAAAGACTGCTTATCTCAGTGTCATGTTCTTGTGGTACGAGTTGTCAAGTGACGGCAAAAGTCTGGTGACACATTTCTCAGAGAAGTGTGCATTTTTATTTCACCCCGAAATGCATTGGAAAATACTCTTATCAGTATTGGATTTTCAAAATTTTGGTGGAACTTACATACCAGAATATTCACAATAGGTAAAACCATTTATGACCTAATGCACCAAACCTTTCAAGTACACATTGGACATGTGAACACACACACACACACACAGGTTTTACATTCAGTACAAGCTGACAAGTGAGCTTTGAAACACTTCCACATACTTAAGGGCAACATCAGCTTACACAATTGTCAACTCAATGAAGGAGATATTGTCCCAATTGCATAAAAATAATATTTATGTACAAATGCTGAAAGAATTTTGCACACACAGACAAGATCCTGAACGCAGAACAGACAGCTGTAGTGAAATATTGATCATTGTGTCAGGGAAACTGAACAATTGTTGTGACTCCCATTCCAGCCTTACAGGCTTTCATAAAGGGCAGTGTTTCAGAAGCAAATGTTTTACATCAAAGATGGATACAATGGGGCCAACTCACTCATAGCAACTGATGTAGATTATGTCTTTTACTCTACACTACAAATACAAGCAAGCCTTCAATACAAACAGGAATATCCTCTGCCTAATGAAATATTACCTCTGGATCAGTATGATTTGATAATTAACACTGATGGTTCTGCCCAGCCTGCTGTAGGGACAAAAAACAAATACAATTGTGCTTGCCCACTGGTAAAGGGTAGAATGAGGTGTGGAGAATCGCAACCACTTAAAACATACCCATAGTCACTTGGTGAGTGCATACCTGGCTGAGCTGAAAGCTCTATTTTTGTGTCTTGAAAATACAGATCCTGAGTTCCCCACACTTATAGTGTGTGATTTGTATTATTTTTTCCAGTCCTACAATGAGTATTTACAGTACTGGAGCCAGTAAAGATTCAGAGACTCTAAAGGGTACATGATCTAGCATACAATGCTTTGCGGACAAGTAGCTAAACTTAAAGCAAGGCTTCCACAGACTTATGTCATTCACCCACTTGGCCACCAGCTTGTAGGAATAAAGGCTGCAGGAAATTAAATGGCTGATGAAACTGCAAAAGCAATAATGCCAACTGCTGTGGTTGCTCCAATAACTCATTCCAGTGCGAGACTAGATGGGGACATCATTGCAGTTGTCAATGCTGCGTGCAATTGTACCCTCTTACTGAAAGGTTTTCCACTAAGATACACCTACCAGTTAAGTTAGGGTAGAGTAGAACCCCTTATTCAGATCATAGGTAAGGATGGATCCTAGCTGCACATTAAGGTCTATTATCTGCTTATGCAGAGGTGGTGCTACAATTTCACTATTGCAGTAACGCTGTTGGTGGACAGGTCTTTACCGACAGGATAAAGACTATGGGGCATATTAACAAGCAAGTGGCAGAGCGTGGGTTAGTTCAAAAATTGCTATTGCAGCTCTCCTTATCTTTAGAAACGCAGAGATGCACAGTATTTACAATAATACATTCACACCTGTGTTTCTTCCTGCGCTGGTTTCTAAAATCTGCTGCCTAGCACCAACGCAGGCGCCCTTGCCCAATAGTGTAGAGGTGCCTGAGTTGGGGGAATGATTCTTTATGTGCAGGAAGTGTCCCTATCTGCACATAAACAATCCAGAATGGCGATTTGTTAACTCCTATGTGTACTGCATTGTGCAGTACACACAGAAGTTGCAAACAATAATTTTTTTTAAATAATTGTTTATAGCCAGGAACGGACACCTTCCTGCACATAAACAATCAGTCATTGCATTTTTCTGTTTCTATGTGTGCTGCACAATGCAGCACACATGGAAACAGCAAAAACGAGGAGAAATAAAGCATTTCTCCTTGTTTCCCCATGTTAAGACTAGGTTGTCCCTGGTCCTAATTCTGGTGCTGCCTCCTATTTATGCTGCCATTGTAAATAGGGGGCCGCATCAAAATCAATGGTTGTTGCAGCAGAATGCCCACTGCAACACCCATTGCCCGCCCCTTTCACACTAAGTGCTGCGTGAAAGGGGCATTAATTACTAGGCGGCGTGAAGTCTCGTTAAGGGGCTTAATGCTGCCTTGTAAATTAGTGTATAATGCCTTAACTGTTATAGAGGATCTGCAAGTCTTTATCGGCACATATGCAGTAGCTGCATTCCATTTGGACCAGGGTCCAGCATTTGTCTCTATGGCTTACAGATATATCATCGAAACAGTGGGCGTGTCTGTGCATTAGGCATCACCAAATCATCCTAAGGGATTTGCGGTTGGTGATTTGAAAAACACATAACTTAAAGCAGTCTTTAACATCAAGGGCCATATTATCAAGAATGGCGCAAATATTATCGCTACTTTAGCCTCAGGAAACTGCCGCTAAAGCAGCAGTAAGGGGTTTGATACTATGCCCTAGAGAATTCCAATAGGAACCCAGGTTCTGGTGTCAAGGACATCAAACCTGGGCTTCTATTGGAATTCCCTAGGGAATATTATCAAGCCACTTATATCTCCGCTTTAGCGGCAGTGCCCTGACACTAAAGCGGCGAAAATGTTTGCGCCGTTCTTATGAATATGGCTCCTAGAGTATTAGGCTCAGGCCGCAGTTGGGTTCACCACCTGTATGGAGTACAGAGTGACTTAAACTCTCTGCCTAGCAGATCATTGGGTGGTCGGACTCCCAATGAAGTCCTGTTTGGGGTTAAAATTAGGGTTCCAGACCTTGACAGTCCCAGTACAGTGACGGTGGATACGCCTTTAGGTATCATTGAAAGTCTGGATATTTTGCAGGATCTTAGCGACTTCAAAAATGATCAAAGCAATGTCCAACAGAAATTGTTACACCACTGGTGAAGTCAAGGAATCTCTTGGAGATCTAGTCCAAGAGAAAATAATTGACAAGAAGGAATTCAGGCCACCTTACAAAGCGCCTGTGCCTGTCCTGACTGTTAAAATTACTTGAACTGTACTGTTACCGGCACTTGCCTGTGGCAAACACAAGAGATTTGTGTCTTTTGATCTCATCAAACCATATTATGTGGCCAGTTCTACGTAGTAGGCCTCGGGAGTGCCATGGGTGTTTTCCTGCCTCCTCTTACTACTTTACAGAAAATCCTGTTACAAGCTTTAATCATCAATGAATTTTCTTCACCCCAGCTGGGGACGGCTAACACAGAAGTGTCACAACTTCCAGTTAGATCTTCAAATACGATGCAGTTGTTATGTATGACCACACAGAGTTCAACTCTACTAGCAGACAATGATGGTGTTTACAACATCCATTCATTAGAGTCATCTACCAATTCTACACAGCTCCATAAGCCTCCCACATTTGTACAAACAGCCTCAAGTTATTTTGCAGCTATTGATGACTTCTCTTCAGAGTTGTCAGACCCATCTCCATAAAAGGGACAATGTGAACTTTTCGTTTGGCCCGAAAAGACACACTTTATCCCACCATGGATATACATTTGCATTCCAACTTCATTACTTTTCCTCTTCCATTGGATGTGTTTTGTGACTCTCTTTTTCATGCTCCTGAATGGACACAGTTATTTTGTAGCTATTGATGACTTCTCTTCAGAGTTGTCAGACCCATCTCCACAGAAGGGACAATGTGAACTTTTCGTTTGGCCCGAAAAGACATACTTTATCCCACCATGGATATACATTTGCATTCCAACTTCATTACTTTTCCTCTTCCATTGGATGTGTTTTGTGACTCTCTTTTTCATGCTCCTGAATGGACACTGTCTTCAAGAACGCTCTGGTGTTCAACTTATAAACAAGTTTTTTAAACCCCATTTTTCATCACAAAAAGTGCAAAAGACACTGGTAAAGATTTCAGTGGTTCCAGTTTATAATGAAATTGTTTGGTATAAGGCACCTTTTGATACATTTGGACTGCCAAAGACTGTACAAGACCTATATGTTTTCTGTATTTCCTTACATGATGTCATCACTCCTGGTGCTACCTCTGATGATTGGGGCTTACACAGGGTACATGAAATGCTTGCTGATTTAGAGCATTACACTGTATTTAATAGTGAAGAAAAGTATGATGGTACATCTGGTTAATGTGAAACGTTTTGTTTTCACCATTATGGTCACCATTATTTACTTAAAGCAAGTGCTCCACGAGCAGTATTTAACTACAACCAATGAGAACACAACCCTACACCACCCCAGGGTAGCTCAAAGACATTTGCACAGGAGCTTGCATATTTTCTGGTCACTATTCAGTAGACCCGGAGTCCTATTATTATAAACTTACAGCTTCTCCGAAAAATATGCTCACCAACACCAAATTCTGCATATTAATTTCCGAATTGTCAACACAAGGGTATTCTTTTTTGAGAGACAATATTGATTTGAAATCTACATGGGAAACTAAAGATTGACAGGTTTTGGGGAACATTTAGAACCTGGTGTATACCACAAAAATTGAGTTTCCTGAAAAAACTGTGCAGCAGACGTCCTCTCTCAGCCTGGTCAAGAAAAAGGATATGAATACATCCAAAATTCCTACTTTTGCACATTTTAAGAATTGGCAGCAAGTCACAAATTACACAGAGGACACGTTTGACACCATGCTTCGAAATGGTAGGTACAATTCTTCATGTTCCAGTCTGGAGGGATGGTAAGTGTGGCTGTTAGATACATAAGCATGTCAGGCAAGTATTCTTAAAAATACAAAAGGGTTCAGGATAAGTAGGCAAGACCCTCCTTACGTGCATATACAACACTCAAGAGTGGTAACAACATATAGCATTGGAAAGTTGTGCCTGGAATGGCTAAAGCATTCAATGTTGGCTGAGGTGAAAAAATCACTTGTCTATCCTTGGGTTTTGGACTTGGGTTTAAAGGATTTTTGTTAGGTCCTAGAAAACCACATCAAAAGCGCTTTCTGTATGCAATATAAACAATGTATGGAAAGTTTCACAGCAGGAAGCTGCTGAGACAATACGTGAAATTAATAGAGCAAATTTAGAGAACGCTCTTGCAGTTGTTGACAATGGTATGACTACATTATCCAATAGCATATATTCTCTGGGTAGCACATCATCTGTTATTGACATCATACTGAGTGACCTGTCCTTTTTGCAACATAGGCAATCACAGCTTAGGACTATTATGCTGCTAAGCAGGACTCTACAGACCTCATGCACTGGTTGCCTTCCATGGAAGCACTTAAATTCCACTAGTTTGTTTTCAGCCATACAGCTTAACAAAAGAACAGAACACCATGGTCAGAAAGGACGTGACATACACTATGTTGCATATAGAAAAGTAGAACTTTTAATGTTTACTATTGCTGAGGTACCATCAGCAGATTGGATAATACATGGGTTTATTTGTCTGCCAATTTCAACTTTTCACTTTAAATACTACTTGCAACACCATCAAGTAGGCAGATATGAAGCGTTAGGGGAGGGGTTTGCACATGAGGCATGGACCCTACCTTTCACTTGTTGTAGGAATGGTGCCACTGAGGTTTAAATTAGCTGCACCCTCTGCTAAAATACTTTAGACCATTCTCTAGTTTACAGGGATGTGGCACCCCATTGTGCATGTTCTGCATCCAAGGCGAACTTGTCATGTTATCTGAAAGGTTTCCCAGCTGTTGTAATTCGTCCAATGTTCAAATAACTTTCCAATGGGAGTTATTTAATGTTGTATGATCAGGGTTGCTGCAGGATGAAGCTGGGAATGCGATATCAGGCAACGGTTACTGTGGTCATAAATTGTTGTACTCTAGAGATTTTTCTGCCTGCCTGTACAGGTAGGAATGTGACAATTTGGCCTTCGATTGAAATTTTGAAAGTGAACTTTGATTCCTTAAGTGGACAGAAAGCCTTATTGTTTCAGAAGGACAAGAATTATCATCTGCACAGGAGATGTTTGATCTTTATTGTATTGTATTGTATTGTGGTATACTTATAGAGCGCAGCCTCATCTTTAAGTTTCATGTCCTCTTCTGAGTTACCGTTGTTACTACGCACTGACTTCTCATATCATTTTGGGGAACTAGTGCACCACATTTTTAATATCACAAATACTCTTGGGATAGCACACTTTTTCACTGGTTGGTTAATACCCTCCAGATGGTCTTCAGAGTTATTCCATCTTTCATACACTCCATGCTTGGAAGCATTTTTGGAGTCTTATCGCTTGTCCTGTTCCTGGTTGTCGGGACACTGGTTTAATTTTATTTCTTCTGCAATGCATGTTCCATCATTCAGCTGTATGGGGATGGCACTACCACATGTGCTACCACCTGTGCCAATGTGTCCAGTGATGCAGTCTTATGGTGCACCCTTGCTTTAAGAACTAAAGGACAACTGGTTCCTGTCCTTTCAACCTATCTGGCTACACTGTGTGCAGCCTGTATTTCACAATCAGCTGTGCACTTTTGAGTGTGCCCTGGCTTTATGTTTGGGAATGCAACCAATCCTATCTATAGACGTAGAAATTCTGGTAGGTCCTTTACAAACTCACTCGCACAGATGAACTGTGTGATTGCCATTGCTTCAAAGAGCATAATCTGAGCCTGCCTCCGATGCTTCAGCTCCTAAGGTTTTGGATCCTGGCTTGTCATCTGCAAATGCACTACTGGCTGTCACACCTTCAGGGCCTGCTTAGGGTGGTGTATTTGAGCATGTTTGTTGATTGGACCTGGTGAGAGGGGTGCCAAAGGTAAAATCATCTGTAGTAGCTGGGAACGGCACTGTTTTGTCTACCCCTCAGAACATTTAAAACAATCTGTCAGTTATTAGCAGTGCATTTTTTTCAGCCATGTTTTACTCGCTAAATTGATGTTAATTTACAGCTTTTTATGTGCCTTTTCCCATGATTTTCTACGCAATTTGGCTTTCTCTATGCTTTTATTATTAAAAAGCACAATGCACTTATGATGTTTGGGTTCAATAGATGATTACATCAAGATTTTTAGCATTGTTTTTTTGGAAGCTTTTTAGTCGCCTTATGTCCAAAGAGTGGGTGTTATGTGGTCATATTAGGCCCGGGCAAGAACACTGCTATTTTACATGCTCACGTTTAAAGTCACATCTTTTCTTGAATGTTCACTCCACAACCATTTGCTTGTGTGCCTGCGTGGGATAATATTCTCTGAAATGACTTGGTTTATCTTTATATTCCTTCATAGGGATATTATCAAAGGTTTGAACATTCTGAACAAGGGCTAAGTTCACTATACAAAATGTTTTTTTTTTATTGTCAATTTAGTGACACCTCTGTAAAGACAGAATCAATACTGGCGACCTGACTGGGGCTTTGGCATGGCAACATGGGTAAAGTTTATTATATAATAAACATCACTCCCTTTCTTAGTAGAGGAGCATTTTGCTGACACTGTTGAGGTCATCCACGCAGGAATTCCAGCCCAGCTGAATTCAGTGAGTACAACAGTAGGGAAAGCGTTGAATAGCGTAGGGGTAAAAATTACTATTCCCACTCCAGTGAGTGCAACAGTAGGGAAAGCGTTGGATAGCATAAGGGTAAAATGTACTCTTCCCACTCCAGAGAGTGCAACAGTAGGGAAAGCGTTGGATAGCATAGGGGTAAAAATTATTATTCCCACTCTAGTGAGCTTAACAGTAGAGAAAGTCAATATTTAATATATGAATAAATATACATTAAATATCAATACCAATAAAAAATTCATTAATAGTAAATACCAATTTAATACAATATAATAATTAATCAATTAAAAAATTAATTATTAAAATTCATTAACTATTAATACAAATTAATTACCAATTTACAATTATTTAATAAAAAAAATTCATTACCAAATATTTCAAAATAAATACCAATCAATAAATAAAAACATTTAATTAATTACAATTAAATAACTTTCTAACCTATTCTCCTATAAACCCACAACCTGCTACGGAAAATACATTAATTAAATTCACTTAATTATTAATTAATCCATTAATACAAAGTATTTACCAATGAATAAATAATTAATTACCAATTAAAAATTAATTAACAATTTTTTCAAAATAAATACCAATATATAAATTAAAATATTTAATTAATTAAAATTAAATTACTTCTCACCCTATTCCCCTATAAACCCACAACCTGCTACAGAAAATACATTAATACACTTCACATAATTATCAATTAATCAATTATTAAAAAGTAATTACCAATTAAGAATGAATTATTAACAAATTAAAAATTAATTAACAATTTATTCAAAATAAATACCAATAAATAAATTAACATATTTAATTAATTATAATTAAATTACTTCCCACCCTATTCCCCTATAAACCCACAACCCGATACAGAATTAAATTACGCGAAAATTAAATAACATGAAATTAATTACTTAAAATAAATGACCTGTTAGCTTAGTAGGTATGGGGTACAGATAGCGCACTGTGAGCTAGCCAGGCCAAAGACCAACATATCCTGAAGGTGTACGTGGACTCAGTCTTGCACGGTGTATGTGGACTCAGTCTTGCACAGTGTTGACATTTATGTTGTCTATAAACGCATAGTTTTACTGAGAAAGTATGAACCATATGGCAGTTGAACCTCCACCAGTTGGCATTGCAGCCTTCAGGTTTTGAGCCTGTTTCACCTCAGTCCTATGCTTGTAGCTGTATCACCTTTTCCTACACCCCTCCTCAGTTCTGTGGTGTGTCTGTGCTACTGCTTTGACTTTGTTCTAAGAGATTGTTTCAAAGCAGCCTTGTTAGTAGTTACTTTGAGGTGACAAAGAGATGTCTTTCTTATTTTGTCTCCTCAGTAATCAAAATTGCAACCTTCTCATGGGTGATCTTAAGTTTCCTCTCCCCAGTGCTCTCTTCCCTACACCCTCCTTCTTGCGGTGTAACCTCCTGGCTTCTTACGTCACCTTGGCTTGCCACATTGGACTGATCCAAACTTTTTGCACCACTTTTTAAATTGCAGGCTCATGCAATGATACTTTGTAGGCCGCAATGATATTTTATGTCATGCATCCTTGCGCTATGTCTCAACCTTTGTGTTCACACAACAATGTGTTCTAAATACGGTGCTGCCTATGAAAAAGACAGTTCTGCAACACAGAACTATTATCTTTTTTGAAGCTTTGCAACACAGCATCACTTCTGATAAATTGAGTTTGTGTGTGAGAGAGAGAGGTAGTGTGTGGCAATTAATATAAACATTTTACACTTTGCCCTCTGCCAATCTGACCAGCTCACTTTGAGAAAGCCAAAAACGCAAAAGAGGTTGGCGACAGGTGCCACTGTTCAAATGCTTTAGTGTTTTGCAATACATCATAAATAATAGTAGTGTTTTGCGCATACAACGGTGTAGATATATGTCGTTTCTGATGGACACTGAGGACATTTGACATACGCAACTGGCTTTTCTTTGTGCACTCTTTAGCATACTTGCAAGACTGCTTGCAAAGCCAACTCAATGCTGAAGAGCCTTGGGTTAAATTCCTTTTACCTCAATGGAGGCGGTCTCTTCTGCCGCAATGATCCCCGCAATAAACCTGTGTGCAAATTTGGATAAATACCCATTCTGAAGGAAGATATGCTTCATTGCACTCAAAATTTTGATATTCTGCCATTAATCCATGGGTTTACAGGCACCAGAATGATGCACAGGCAAAAGTGAAGAACTGCCAAAAAAATACAGATTAGAAATCCTTTTAAAATTTAGTTGTAAAATAGTTCCTTACAGAGCATGTTCTTTACAGTGCTACTAATCATCTTTTGGGAAGGGAAATTCCTTAGAAATGGTGAATATGATTGTGAATAAGAAGAATAATATTAAGAATTGTAAAGACTGGTTGCTCATCACCTCATTTAATGGCTAGTAAAACAGTCACAGATGAAAATTTAAAGCTACGGAGGTGATTCACTAAGGGTTGCTTGGGCTCTTGCACAGTGCCACACAAATAGGCACTGAACTGCAGGGTTTTATAGTGGTAACTAAACTGGTGCACTGCTTTTTATCGCCTTGCTTCTCTTTGTGCCACACTCAAAACTAGTCCATGCTACTTATCACTTGAGCAATGTTTGTCAAGGTAATGGGTGTTGCAGAGGTGAGAAAGAAGCTGAGTTAGGAATTCGATATTGAGTGCTTGCCAAGGTTAAAAGGCCCTCCTTTTAAAGTTGCTTCAAGGGCAACAAGCATGATATGTATTTAAATTTACCAAACAAAGCATACTTATTTTTATCTTTACATCCTTATTGTTTGAAGACTGAAAGAAATTACTGAAATGCTGGCTTGGAGTTGGGGTGTAGTATTACTCAAGGGCCAAAGCAAGTTCAGAAATTACATTTACAAATTATATACTGCGTCTTAAAGTAGAGTAATGCTGACTAATCTTCCTGTTGTCAATTGTTGCAAAAGCCACTAAACGATACTTGCTATCTGCTCTTTGCATCCATAAGTCCCATCTTGTCTAATTCACTCATTCCTTTTTAGAATATTTGAAAACGCTTTGTCCACCTTTGGAATTTCTTTTGCATGCATACACTTAGACACTTTTTCTTCATCTTGATTTAGACCTCTTGGTCTTTCTGAAATGACTCTTTTTTTCCATTTGTTAGTATTCATCAAGCTGGGAGTGGCAATTTTTCATACAATTTTCTTTTTTAGATATATCCATGCTTTCAGGAGTTAAATTGAGATGTCAATCTTTTCTCTGCACCGTTTGTATAATAGTCAACAGTGGTTTCACACATGGATCTCCTCTTATTCTTCAGTTGTTTCATGGAAAGCCTCTTTTTCTAGCCCTACACATTATATTCACTCAGATTTTTTGCTTTTTGTTTTTTGGATGAAGCTCTCATTTTTATATAGAGAATACAGACTCATGTTTTCCCCTTACCTGCATGCTTGAAGTTCAAATTTGCCACCTATACCTTAAGAATTTGAAAAATCGATGTTTTCCAGTTCTTCCTTCCGATAGAGCGCAGGCTCACCTCCCCAAGATTTTACCATACTCACCTGGGCCCATAAATCAACATACACACTTTGAACAGGTAAACCTATGCTTAATCAATTTCATTTAACCATTCAGGACCAATAGCATTTGACTTACAAATCCAAGTCACCGGTACCTAAAGTCCTAAGGGATCAAGGGTGTTAGCATAATAGGCAGTAAATAAACATTTGCACTCATATAATAACCATAAACTCGGGGAAGGTGTAAATTCTTTATCTAATGTAAATTATTAAATGTCAGTGTCCATACTACATTAACTGAAACTTGATCAATCAACAAAAATATGATTAAGGTAAGATAGAATGAGAAACTTACATTAAGCATTGGAACATAGGGAGGGTGGAAAAAGGAAAAACAGTACAATGACAAACCCACATTTATTATAATTACCTAGAACGGTGTGAAGACCAACCATGGCCACGGGCTGGGTCAAAGGACAGAACCCCAAAGTGCAGGTGCCAGCAGGAAAGAATAGTTGCAAACCAGAATCCGGGACAGGTACGGGCCAAATTGGATCATGACAGGACCACCTTAGACTAAGACCGGCATCCACAGCTAATGTGCTATGAATGCATTTCACCTTCTCTGCAGCCAACAGCCAAACCCCAATTGGGTCTTTAAATCTCCCTTCCCAGTAACCCCGACTGGGTTATCGATTCTTCTGACAGAGTGCTACACCGGCACCTCTGCTCTCAATCACCTATTGAGTGCGTTGGGTCAGTGACAGATCAGGTATTTGGACAAGTCGGACAAACTAACTAGCTAAGCCTACTCTAGTTATACTATTTTCCAGGGCAGTGTACCGACCCCCAATGTTGCAAGTGTAAGGATCCCCAATTTTGATTGGACAAAAGGATGTGGAGAAGTCATCACACCATACCAAATTGAAACTATTTTCTGAATATTTAATTTAACATTCCCGCCCATCAATTTATTTTCCCATGCATTATTATTGCAGCCAACAATTGAATGTTCTTATAGAAATACAATGTTAACAGTTTGTCTTCTGCTTGGGGTCATTAAGTCAGGTTCCCAGGCGCATCTTCGAGTGTGGTGATAGCTTGGCTTTGATTCAATGTCAAATGACTTAAGCTTCTTCTGGAGTTTTGACATGCGCAGTGTGGGTTTTCAAGATAGAGTAATAGCACCTCCCAGGCCCAAAATGTAATACATAAAATATAGAAAAGAAACAGTTTTAGAACACAGAATAAATGAATGCACTGCATACCACTTATCTCTACTCTATTCCCATTGATTTATTTTAACTATTGCGTTTAGAGTTTAGGCAAAACAAACAGCTTAGCAAAAGCAACAGTGCAAGCTTCATGCATGCTGTAACACAAAGCAGCCATCTTAATTCTAGTGCGCAGAAGCGAAAGTTTCCCTCCAAGCAAAGATAGTACGTCATGTCACGTGAGTATGACAGACGCATGCGCAGTAGGAAATCCCGCGTAGCAACGGTCATTTTATTGCAAGCGGATTATAGTTAGTAAAAGCACATTGAAAAGCTTCCCCTAGATGCTAGATATGTTGTGTAATGCAATATTAATCAGACAAAACATGTTAATTAGTACGTTATGAGTTATTTGAGAGGGTTGAGTACAAGCAAGTCGCTTTACGTGCGAAACCTTGCTCCATCACTTCCCACTACAGTGTAAACAATATATATATTTTTCTGGCCAATTCCCCTTATACTGCATTTTCTACTTGCCTCAAACAGCCACTGAATTTTTTCATGGTCTTGTATTATGTCTCCTGTTTGATTTGTCCATCGCCTATCAAAATGATACTTTATCTGTTACATAAATCTGTGGTTAAAAGCTATTTGATAATTTGTAATTTTTTTTAACTTTTCCTACTCCAAACTGTTTTCACAAATAGCATTTTTTTTGTTATCCCAAATACTATTTGACACACATGTAGTGTTACACACCACCTCCCACCAGATGCAGACACTCTCTATATCCATTTTATGCTGACTCACTACTTGCTAAAAACTTTTAAACCTATATCTCTCAGTGTTGGGTCTCCTTCTAGGAATTGCTATCACGAGACAGATACATCCGTCCAATGGTTCAGTCATGAACTACCGAACTTGACAATGGCTGATCATAACACAGCACCACATTAGAGACAAAACAGCACTGAAGAGGGCGGTTTCACATCCATTGATACCACCAAGTAGAACACAGGACTAAAACATATCATATCTCATATCCGACCAGATATTTGAATCATACAGTGGACCACATGCTGTGGTAAATTCTCCAGTATGATGGGCTTGCTGCGGTTATACGTATAGGGTAGGTTGTGAGAGCCAGGATGCGCCTAGGGGTGTTTGGACAAAATATCACACCATAAATATTGACTTTCAAAAATATTGGAGAAAAAACATTGTGATAAAATAATATAATTATGCAGAATTATATTTGTCAAGAATATCAATTTTTCAGGTAAATAATATCTTTTTGATTAATATTGTTGCTTCTATCGTAGTTGTAAAAAATATTGTTTTTTATTATCTTTATGTGTGTTTAGTTCATATATTATTGTTGTGTGTTATTATTGTTTGTAAAATTTTGATTATTTTCTTTAAAACATAGTTTGTAATTCTAAGTGATTTATATGTTTTTAACTTAATTGCTAATAGTAACTTTTATTGCTATAGGGGGTTGCTATGTTTGTACGGTATGCACCAAGGAGCAGCGTTGCATAGAGGTGTTTAGATGCCTCGCCCCTTTTTACACCTCGCGGCAATGCAGCTCTGTGGCACTTACTGGAGGTACATGGTGGGCTAGGTGGCCCCCAGGGACCCTCAGGACTCAAGGGGAATTAATCCCCCAATGTACAATGCGCCAGGGGGGCGTTTGCACAGAGGTGCAGGGAGGGGGTGGGGCCTGACATAGCAAGTGTGCAAATGCACCCCCTGGCACATTATAAATTGGGGGATTAAGTCCATTTCAATCCTGAGTGTCCCTGGGGGCAAACTAGCCCACCAGGTACCTCCAGTAAGCACCACAGAGCTGTGTTGCAGAGAGGTGGTCTGGCACACGTCCCTTTTAACACCTCTCTGTAACGCAGCTCTGTGGTGCTTACTGGAGATACCTGTTGGGCTAGTTGGACCCCAGGGACCCTCAGGACTCAAGGGGACTTAATCCCCCAATTTACAATGCACAAGGGGGTGCGTTTGCACAGTGGTGCAGTGAGGGGGCGTGACCTGATGTGAAAATTGTGCAAACGCGCCCTGTGGTGCGTTTTAAGTTGGGGGATTAAGTCCCTTTGAATCCTGAAGGTCCCTGGGGGCCAACTAGGCCACCAGGTACATCCAGTAAGCACCACCTAGCTGTGTTGCAGAGAGGTGGTCCGAGGCCTCGCCCCTTTTTACAACTCTTTGCAACGCAGCTCTGTGGCGCTTACTGGAGGTACCTGGTGGTCTAGTTGGCCCCGAGGGACCCTCAGGATTCAAGAGGAATTGATCCCCCAACTTAAAATCTGCTAGGGGGTGCGTTTGCATTGTGCTGAAGGTTGGGGGCGAGGCTTGATGTGACATGTGTGTATTTATGCAATCACTCCCCAAAATCCAAGCACTTATAAATTCACCATGCACTCTCCTTGCAGCACTCTAATCATCCAGTCACTACCCCTCCACTCATGCAATGACACATGCACAAACCTATGCACTGCTACAATACCCTGAGCACTACCCATGCAGTCCAGCCATTCCCCTGTCACTATCCATGCACTCCTCCAATCACCCAGTGAGCACCATGTCCTTATCCTATCACTCCGCCAAAACCCAAGCACTGATTAATTCACCATGCATTCTCCTTGCAGTACTCTAATCATCCAATCAGTACCCGTGTACTCATGCAATGACCCAGGCACTAACACATGCACTGCTACAATCCCCTGAGCACTACCCATGCAGTCCAGCCATCGCCCTGTCAGTACCCATGAACTCCTTCAATCACCCAGCCAGCACCATGTACCTATCCAATCCCTCCACCAAAACCCAATCACTTATAAATTCACCATGCACTCTCCTTGCAGTACTCTAAGCATCCAGTCACTACCCATGTAATCATGCAATGACCCAGGAACTAACACACACAGTGCTACAATCAGCTGTACACTCCTCATGCAGTCTTCCAATCACCAAACCAGCACCATGTACTTATCCAATCACTCTGCCAAAAGTCAAGCATTTATAAATTCACCATGCACTCTCCTGGCAGTACTCTAATAATTCAGTCGCTACCCATGTACTCATGCAATGGCCCAGGCACTAACACATGCACTGATACAATTACATGAGCACTACCTATGCAGTCCAGCCATCTCCTTGCCACTGCTTATGCACTCCTCCAATCACCCAGTCACCACGATGTACTTATCCAATCACTCTGCTGAAACGCAAGCGCTTATAAATTCACCATGCACTCTCCTTGTAGTACTCTCTTCATCCAGTTAGTACCCATGTACTTATGCAATGACCCAGGCACTAAACATGCACTGCTACAATCCCCTGTGCACTACCCATGCAGACCTCTAACCACCTACACAGTACTGATTAACTCCTGCAATTAACCAGGTGGTACCCATGGACTCCAGCAAGCTCCCTGTCAGTACCCATGCACTCCTTCAATCTCCCATCCAGCATCATGTACTTATCCGATCACTCCGCCCAAACCCAAAAACATAAAAAAGACCATGCGCTATCCTTGAAGTACTCTAATCATCCAGTCACTACGCATATACTCATGAAATGGCCAAGACACTTACTCATGCAGTGCTAAAATCTCCAGAACACTACCCATGCATTCCAGCAATCCCCCTGTCACACCCTGTGCACTCTTCTAATTACTCCACCAGAGCCATATACTTATCTAGTCACTTCACCAAAACCAACAAGGTTATAAATTCACAAAGCCACCATGCACTGTCTTTACAGTAGTCTAATCATGTATTCACTACCTAGTAGTCATACAATGGCCTAGGCACACACATCTGCACTGCTACAATCCTCAGAGCACCACCTATGCACTCCAGCAATCCCTCTGTCACTCCCTGAGCACTCATCCAATCACCCTGCCAGCACCATGTACTTCTCCAATCACTGCGCCAATACCCAAGCACTTAGAAATGCACCATGTACTCTCTTTGCAGCAATCTATCACCCAGTCACTACCCATGAACTCATGCAATGACCCAGGCACTAACACATGCAGTGGTACAATCACCTGTGCACTGCCCATGCAGTCTTTCAATCACCAAGCCAGCACCATGTACGTATCCAATCACTCCGCCAAAACTCAAGCACTTATAAATTCACCATGCACTCTCCTTGCAGTACTCTAATCATCCTGTCACTACCCATGCACTCATACAATGACCCAGGCACCAACTCATGCACTGCTACAATCCCCTGAGCAATACCCATGCAGTCCAGCTCTCACCCATTCACTACCCATGCACTCCTCCAATCACCCCGCCAGCACCATGTACTTATGCAATGGCCTATGTACTAACTAACCCTGGGCGAAGAACTACGCTCCGTTCGCGGAGTTTGCGGAGTTTCGGCAACTCCGCGCTCCGCGGAGAACGCGAAGTTGTCGAATACTCCGCAAACTGCTGCGTAGCGTAGTTCTCGCGCCCTCAATAGCATTTTCGCGAGCGCGAGCATGCTTGTCGGTAAGATCGAGTTGCCGAACACGCAGAAACTGCAATCTGGCACAGAATAACTCGCGAACACGTTAGTAGTGACCGGAAATAAGGGGACGCGAGCGGGCGGGACAAACCTCATGGGTAACTTTGCGCGCTACACATCCCGAGCATGCAGGCAATCAATCAATCAATCAATCAGGATATTTGTATAGCGCGCTACTCACCTAGAGGGTCTCAAGGCGCTTGGGGGAGGGGGGTCCGCTACTGCTCGAACAGCCATGTCTTGAGTTGCTTCCTGAAGCAGAGGTGGTCTTGGGTCAGGCGGAGGTGGATGGGGAGGGAGTTCCAAGTCTTGGCTACCAGGTAGGAGAAGGATCTTCCTCCCATGGTGGATCTTGGGATGCGTGGAACGGCGGCGAGGGCGTGGCTGGTCGATCGCAGCTGGCGGGTGGGAGTGTAGAAGGTCAGGCGGTTGTTGAGGTACCTGGGGCCCAGGTCGTGGAGGGCCTTGTGTGCGTGGGTGAGGAGTTGGAACGTGATTCTCTTGCTGACGGGGAGCCAGTGAAGGTCTCTCAGGTGTCCGGAGATGTGGCTGTGTCGGGGGATGTCCAAGATGAGTCGTGCGGAGGCGTTCTGGATGTGTTAGAGTCTTTTCTGGAGTTTGGCCGTGGTTCCGGTATAGAGGGTGTTTCCGTAGTCCAGTCGGCTGGTGAAGAGTGCCTGTGTGACCGTCTTCCTGGTTTCGGTGGCGAGCCATCGCAAGATCTTTCGGAGCATGCGTAGGATGTTGAAGCATGATGATGAGACGGCGTTGACTTGTCTGGTCATCGAGAGGGAGGAGTCCAGGATGAAGCCCAGGTTGCGTGCGTGGTCCGTTGGTTTGGGTGCGCTGCCCAGGGCAGGGGGCCACCAGGAGTCATCCCAGGCGGAGGGTGATGATCCAAGGATGAGGACTTCCGTCTTGTCTGAGTTCAGTTTCAGGCGGCTGTTCCTCATCCACTCGACTACGTCTTTCATCCCTTCGTGTAGGTTGGTTCTGGCGGTTCCTGGGTCGTTGGTGAGGGAGAGGATCAGCTGGGTGTCGTCAGCGTAGGAAATGATGTTGAGGTTGTGTTGGCATACGATGGCTGCGAGGGGGCTCATGTAGACGTTGAATAGGGTGGGGCTGAGTGATGATCCTTGTGGTACGCCGCATATGACTTCGGTGGCCTTGGATCTGTACGGGGAGGCGGACTCTCTGAGTTCTTCCGATGAGGAACGAGATGATCCACTCCAGTGCCTTCTCTTGGATTTCGATGTTCCTGAGGCACTGCACTAGGGTGCGGTGGCAGACCGTATCGAATGCTGCGGAGAGGTCCAGGAGGATGAGGGCCGCTGTTTCCCAGTTGTCGAGCAGGGCTCGGATGTCGTCAGTGGCTGCGATGAGGGCGGTCTCGGTGGTGTGGTTGGCGCGGAAGCCGGACTGCGAGTGGTCGAGGCTGGTTGGGCGAGCGCAATTGGTGATCCACTGTGTGAGGTTGTTGGCTGCTTGGTTGGGGTCCGTTGAGCTGGCGGGAGGGTTCTGGCTCAGTGAAGTGGTGAGCTGGTCGGTGGTGATCTTGTTCCAGTTCCTGCGGGGAACCTGTTGCGGGTGGTGGTGAGTCGTGGTCTTTCTGAAGCTGAAGTGGACGCAGCTGTGGTCTGACCAGTGGAGTCGGGTGGAGTGGCTGAAGGAGATGTACTTGCTGGAGGAGAAGACTGGGTCAAGCGTGTGTCCGGCGTAGTGGGTGGGGGTGTTCACCAGTTGCATGAGTCCGAGGTTGGCGAGGTTGTCCAGCAGGGTGGTGGTGGTGTTGTCGTTGTTGTTCTCCAGGTGGAAGTTGAGTTCCCCTAGGAGGATGTAGTCAGCGGAGGCGAGGGCGTGCAGGCTGATGAAGTCTGCGATGTCTTCGCTGAATTGTGTGCGAGGTCCTGGGGGTCTGTAGATGAGGGTGCCTCTGAGTGTGGTCTTGGGGTCGGTGTGTATCTGGAAGTGAAGATGTTAAGCGGCTGTGAGGGTGTCGTCTGAGTTGTTCGTGATGCGGATGGTGTTCTTGTGGACGATGGCGATGCCTCCTCCTGTCTCGTTGACGCGGTCTCTCCGGGTGATCTTGTATCCGTCCGGGATGGCGACGGCGATGTCGGGCGCTGAGTTTGCGTTCATCCATGTTTCCGTGAGGAAGGCAACGTCTGGAGATGTGGTGTCGAGCAGGTGTCAGAGTTCCACGGCGCTCCCGAAGACGAAAAATGGCTCGCAAACCAGTCAAGCAAGCTACTACGCATGCTCGCGGAGCTATGCGTAGTTCGCGGAGTGCAAGTGCATCTTCGCGTAGCTCGCGGAGTGCGGCTACGCGAACTACGCCCAGGCTTAGTACTAACACATGCACTGCTACAATCCCCTGAGCACTTCCCATGCAGACCTTTAACCACCTACACACTACTGATTAACTCCTCCAATTACCCAGGTAGTACCCATGCCCTCCAGAAATCCCTCTGTCACTACCCGTGCACTCCTCCAATCACCCATCCAGCATAATGTACTAATCCAATCAGTCCGCCAAAACCCAAGCAGTTATAGAATCACCATGAACTGTCCTTGCAGCACTGTAATCATCCAGTGACTACCCATGTACTCATGCAATGACCCAGGCACTAACTCATGCACTGCTACAATCCCCTGAGCACTAATGATGCAATCCAGCCATCTCCTTGTCACTAACCATGCACTCCTCCAATCACCCAGCCAGTACCATGTACTTATCCAATCACTCCACCAAAACCCAAGCACTTATAAATTCACAATGCACTCTCCTAACAGAACTCTAATCATCCAGTCAGTACCCATGTACTCATGCAATGACCCAGGTACTAACTCATGGCAAATACAGAGGAAGTCATGCTAATCACAGGGGTACCACACCGCATAGTGTCCCCTAGAGTATGTAGGTGTTTTCACTGTATTCTAAGTGTCTTTTAGCAAAGCACTGGCTATAGGCCTTGTCAGAGTTACTTACCACTATTACCCGTCAGCAAAAAGTTGGGGCACAGGAGGACTTTCCGCTCCTCTGTTGGTTCTTTCTGCACATCTCTTGCTTCTTCCTCCAGGTTTCTTCGTCTTTCTGGACTTCTGTTGCCTCTTTCTGCATTTGTCTTGCTTTTTTCTGCGCTTTTCTTCCTCTTTATTCACATGTCATTCCATTGTAGGCTTAGTTAGAAATAAGCCTTTAAAAAACCTTTGAAATTCACTGAAAAAACATAGGGTTTAGGGACGTTATAGTTAGAAATTAGCATTTAAAAAACCTTTGAAATTCACTGAAAAAAACATAGGTTTCAGGGACATTATAGTTAGAAATTAGCATTTAAAAACCTTAGACATTCACTGAAAAAACCACAGGTTTCAGGGACGTTATAGTTAGTTGGACATTTCACTAGTACAAAACCAGAGAAATTCGGCTGTTATAGTTAGTTCAGCTAACTATAACTCGCGCCCCCGCAATGCTCTGCTGATGACATCACATATTACATCAGTCATGACATGGTCAGTGACATCACTAATGACATCTCAAATTACATCACTGATGACATCATCCACGTGATAATCTGATGCATCTCCTTCTCATACTCTAATATAACCTTTGATACACCCCCTCCAAAATGCAGACTAGCATTTTCAAAACCATAGACACACCAATACCAGTTGGTACATACCCACTCGCTAATTCCTAGTCTACACACACACACATCCAATTATTCACCCATGCAGTCACTCATACATGCAGTCAACCATCAATACAGCATTATCATATGCACTCACAATCTATACAGACACTCGCACACCGCCACTCATCCATAGAGTTATTCACACACCTAGTCGGTCATGCAAAGAATGAATCACACTCCCATTTGCTCACCTATACAGTTATACACACACCACCTCATTTATTCAAACATATACTAACTCATACTTACACTCTTATACGATAACTAATACAAGCACACACTGATCCTTACAGCCACTGTCACAATTAATCAATCTCACATATAGTCATTTATACACTCCAACACTCACATATACTGCCTTTTACATAGGCAGTTACTCAAACATGTACCACAGAGGTATCCATTCACTCAACAACACACCCATACACACACTCACCCACCCATACAGCCCGTCACAGATGCACTCTTGAACCCATACACTCAGTGAATCATCCACTCACACATCTATGCACAGAGTCACTCCCGAAGAGACACCCACCCAGACACTCAGGCACCCAAACAGATACTCAGACAACCAATCAATGACCCATATAGATCCTCATTTAGCTACTCACCAACCCATGCAACCGCTTACACACCAACTGACAAACTAAACTGTGTGAATGTCTGTATCAGTCACTAACCCATGCATTCAGTAAGACACATTTAATCACTCACTTATACAGTCAGTCACGCACCTACTAAATCATCCATCCAGACACTTATACGCCCACTCATTCTTCAATACACCTTGGCATATATAAAAAACATATTTAAACTTTATAGAAACACACAGTCCCTGGATGATGTCATCAGTGATGTCATTTGAGATGTCATCAGTGACGTCACTGACCATCTCATGAATGATGTAATATATGATGTCATCAGAAGTGCATTGCGGGGGCGAGAATTATAGTTAGCTGAACTAACTATAACTGCAGAATTTCTCTGATTTTGTACGAGTGAAATGTCCAACTAACTATAACGTCCCTGAAACCCATGTTTTTTTCAGTGAATTTCTAAGGTTTTTTAAATGCTAATTTCTAACTATATATTGAGGTAACTGTCTGTTTGGACTCTTGCTCTAAAATGTAGCATGTTTCTATTTTACGTGGTTTGCTTTCCCTATCTCCCCTCTCCTGCTCGGTGGCACTGCATCAATGAGGCAATATTTGAGATCTTGTACATTTGAATTATGGTAGTCCTTAAAATGTTGCGCCACTGGGTATATGTTGTCTCGGTTGGTGATTGCTCTCATGTGTTGGAGTATTCTTTTATGTGCTTGGAGTTTGGTACTCCCTATGTACAGTAAACTACACAGGCACTCCAACACATAGACCACGTGTTCGGTTTTGCAAGTCAAGATATTTGGGATTTTACGTTTCTTGTTGCCAAACGGGGTCATGAAAGTTGTTTTGTTAAGACCCTGTTGGCAGGCTTTGCAAGTTTTGCATTTGTAAAAGCCCATACCTTGCATCAGCCATTTTGTCCTCTCAATCACCTCAGGGCTGGTTCTTTCTCTCATAGAGGGTCCCCTATATAATTGCTACACTCTTTTTTTTTACGAAGTTTTACATAGCGCGAACTTGACCCGGCATTGGGTATCAGAGCTCTATACATAGCACCAGATGCTTTACATGAGGACACATTCTTGGGTAAAACGTGCCCAATCACCGGATCACTGAGCACTAGGGGCCATTATGTTTTATTATATTCCTAAGGATTTCCTCCTGATTACTGAAGCCTAGCATTATTCTAAATTCATTGGCTGCTTTTTTATCTTTTCTAGGGTAATTGCTGCCTGTAGCCCGACTGGAGTCACCCATAGGGTTATTTTGTTTTTCACTTAGCAGCTCTGCCCTGTCTAGTGTCAAGAAGACATGGCTTGGCAGTTCGGGCTGCACTGTTCCCATGAGGCACAGGGTCAGACTGATTTGCATATAGCCATGTCTGAACTAGGGTGGCAGAGTGGGCTAAAGAACGGTGATGGATTAAACCCAGATCTTTTGACTGGGTGTGAGTGTTTGATTGATTCAGATGCTCCGTCCATCACCACCCCCTTTTGTACCGCTTTTGGCCACCATAAATGTGGCAGGATATACTCAGACGTGAGTCCCTTGCTCACTTTGCCACTCGATTTAAGCAAGCCGGGCTGAAGACGGCTGGAATGCCAGAAACCGGTCCTCGGAAGCTTGTTTCCGGTCCAGGGAAGACATGGCTTGGCAGTTCGAGCTGCACTGTTCCCATGAGGCACAGGGTCAGACTGATTTGCATATAGCCATGTCTGAACTGGGGTGGCAGAGTGGGCTAAAGAACGGTGATGGATTAAACCCAGATCTTTTGACTGGGTGTGAGAGTTTGATTGATTCAGATGCTCCGTCCATCACCACCCCCTTTTGTACCGCTTTTGGCCACCATAAGTGTGGCAGTGTATACTCAGATGTGAGTCCCTTGCTCACTTTGCCACTGGATTCAAGCAAGCCGGGCTGAAGACGGCTGGAATGCCAGAAAACGGTCCTCGGAAGCTTGTTTCCAGTCCACGGAAAACATGGCTTGGCAGTTCGGGCTGCACTGTTCCCATGAGGCACAGGGTCAGACTGATTTGCATATAGCCATGTCTGAACTGGGGTGGCAGAGTGGGCTAAAGAACGGTGATGGATTAAACCCAGATCATTTGACTGGGTGTGAGTGTTTGATTTATTCAGATGCTCCGTCCATCACCACCCCCTTTTGTACCGCTTTTGGCCACCATAAGTGTGGCAGGGTATACTCAGACATGAGTCCCTTGCTCACTTTGCCACTGGATTCAAGCAAGCCGGGCTGAAGACGGCTGGAATGCCAGAAACCGGTCCTCGGAAGCTTGTTTCCGGTCCAGGGAAGACATGGCTTGGCAGTTCGGGCTGCACTGTTCCCATGAGGCACAGGGTCAGACTGATTTACATATAGCCATGTCTGAACTGGGGTGGCAGAGTGGGCTAAAGAACGGTGATGGATTAAACCCAGATCTTTTGACTGGGTGTGAGTGTTTGATTGACTCAGATGCTCCGTCCATCACCACCCCCTTTTGTACCGCTTTTGGCCACCATAAGTTTGGCAGTGTATACTCAGATGTGAGTCCCTTGCTCACTTTGCCACTGGATTCAAGCAAGCCGGGCTGAAGACGGCTGGAATGCCAGAAACCGGTCCTCGGAAGCTTGTTTCCGGTCCAGGGAAGACATGGCTTGGCAGTTCGGGCTGCACTGTTCCCATGAGGCACAGGGTCAGACTGATTTGCATATAGCCATGTCTGAACTGGGGTGGCAGAGTGGGCTAAAGAACGGTGATGGATTAAACCCAGATCTTTTGACTGGGTGAGAGTGTTTGATTGATTCAGATGCTCCGTCCATCACCACCCCCTTTTGTACCGCTTTTGGCCACCATAAGTGTGGCAGGGTATACTCAGACGTGAGTCCCTTGCTCACTTTGCCACTGGATTCAAGCAAGCCGGGCTGAAGACGGCTGGAATGCCAGAAACCGGTCCTCGGAAGCTTGTTTCCGGTCCAGGGAAGACATGGCTTGGCAGTTCGAGCTGCACTGTTCCCATGAGGCACAGGGTCAGACTGATTTGCATATAGCCATGTCTGAACTGGGGTGGCAGAGTGGGCTAAAGAACGGTGATGGATTAAACCCAGATCTTTTGACTGAGTGTGTTTGATTGATTCAGATGCTCCGTCCATCACCACCCCTTTTTGTACCGCTTTTGGCCACCATAAGTGTGGCAGGGTATACTCAGACGTGAGTCCCTTGCTCACTTTGCCACTGGATTCAAGCAAGCCGGGCTGAAGACGGCAGGTATGCCAGAAACCGGTCCTCGGAAGCTTGTTTCCGGTCCAGGGAAGACATGGCTTGGCAGTTCGGGCTGCACTGTTCCCATGAGGCACAGGGTCAGACTGATTTGCATATATCCATGTCTGAACTGGGGTGGCAGAGTGGGCTAAAGAACGGTGATGGATTAAACCCAGATCTTTTGACTGGGTGTGAGTGTTTGATTGATTCAGATGCTCCGTCCATCACCACCACCCCCTTTTGTACCGCGATGGGCTTGGCGATTGCACCATTTACTGTTTTCAGTGAGTAGCCTCTTTCTATAAAAAAAAACTTGCTTTGCTTGCTATTTGGGCTGCTTTTAGATCCTCACTGTTGCTGCAGATTCTTTTTAATATTAGCATTTTCCCATAGGGGATGTTTTCAACCATGTGCCTGGGGTTGGCACTGTTTGCATGCAATAGTGAATTGCCTGCAGTCTCTTTGCAGTGAACACTGGTCTCAATTTTGTCATATAAAAAATACACTGGTACATCAAGAAAGTTTACGGATTCATCAATGATTGTGGCTGTAAAGTGTAAGTTATTCTCATTGTTGTTGATTGCTGTTACAAATTGTAATGCCTTATCTTTTGTGCCTCTCCAAATAATAAATAGATCATCTATATAAAGAATCCATAGCTTGACATTGTCTTTCATATACATACTGTGTGCGATTCCGAGAACCGGCTCCTCCCACCAGCCCATGTGAAGACTTGCGTAGCTGGGGGAGAAGCTGGTCCCCATGGCCACATCACACATTTGCTGATACAACATATTATGGAACATAAAAACATTGTTATTGAGACAGAAGTTGACCATACCGACCAGCATTTTGCTATGTTGTGACATTTGAGCTGGTCTGTTGCTCAGATAGTGTTCCAATTCTCTTAGTCCATCTTTGTGATTTATACTTGTGCATAATGACGTTACATCAAGGGCTATGAGTAAATAGTTGCTTTTCCACCCGAAGTGTTTTCATTTTCTCTAAAAGTCACTGGTGTCCTTGATGTACGAAGGCAATGTCTGGACATACTCCTGCAGAAAATAGTCTACATACTGTGAGATGTGTTCCAGTAAACTGTCTCGTGTGGAAATAATGAGTCTTCCAGGGGGCTTGGAGGGGTTTTTGTGTACTTTTGGGATAAAATATATTGTAGGCACAGTGGGGCTTTCCTTTTTAAGGAATTTGTATTCCTGCATGCTGATTAGGCCCGCACTTTTACAGGCTAGTAGTTTAGAATAGTATTTGTTGTAAATAATAGCTTTCAGGTTTAGTGCATTGCTCTTTTTATAGCACGTCCTGTCATTTAGTTGCAAAAGTGCTTCTTTAGTGTACTCCTCCTTTGACCAAATTACAATGATACCACCCTTGTCGGAATTACAATTTACAATCTGGTTGTTGGTCTGTAATTTTTTCAGCAATTGTCATATTGGTGGTTTCACCTGTTATATTTGAGCTTGGTGTTCTGTATTCTATGATTGAGTTGTTTAATTTGAGATACTACTTGCTCATTAAAAATGTCCATTGAATCCCTTGGGGTGATTGGATTAAATGTTGACTTTGGTTTGAACAGTGTGCAATATGCGCCTTTGTTGGATGCCGGGCTTTCGGGAATACTATCCAAACTACTATTCCTTTTATTATCCAGTTCCTCCCATTGTGAACTAGAAGCGTCATTCTCTTCCGCCACTTCTTGCATATCCCTTAGAAGAGGCATTTCTGACAATTAAATGCTGATGATTGGGCATTCACATTGTCCCCTTTATTTGCCATATTGTCTTTGTTTCCTAATAGGTGGTATGTTTTAATTTCAATTTTATGACACATTTATAGACATCCATCCTTGTTTTTGCATTATTAAAATTGCTCTCTGAGCAGCAGGACAAGGCCAGACTTGAAAGTTGTTCTTCTGCTTTTGTTAAATCAATGTTGGCCAAGTTGGGTCCTGGGGCGGAGGTTTTGCCGCCGATCTTTGCATATAAAATCTAATTCCTCTGCAAATGAGAGCTTCTGTGGCAACTATCCATCTCTAGGGTGCTAAAGGTCTGACTCAGAATCACTTTCCACCCCTGAGCACAAATCAGAGTTTGAAGTATTTATTAATCTTTCTCTATTGGTAGATGTACTTGCAGTCTGTTCATTCCTAGTTTTAAATTTGAACATCTTTAACAAATCATACTTTTTTGAGAATGTAAATACCTATCCAGTTTCATAATCTGTCTTGTTCCTTTGGAATGTGTAGATTTCCCTTTCTTTTATTTTCTCTTCCTCCTATCACAATCTCATTTTCATTTCCTCGTGTATGTTTGTTATTTTATCCGTCTGCCCCATGTTTCTTAATTCCTCATAAATTTTGTCTATCTGTTTCTGTAACTCGATTCGTCCATTTCGACGTATTTTACTAGGATCTGTACTAGTCTTTTTGATGACTCCAGGTTGCACTCTGCCCATTCCTTCATCATACTTGGATTTGGGTTCTCATAACTTGGTGCAATATATTTATTTATCTAATGGCTGGTTAATTACTAAAGTTAAGTTTAAGTACTTTATATTTCTTTTAAAATAATAGGGCTATGTTTTATATATGTTATGTGTTTGAAGTAAAGTACTTTTCCTACTGTCACGCAGACTGGGAATGCTAAATGTTACCTCTCTGGAGGCCAACACTTTACCTACTGTTGTAAAGACTGGAGTTGGAATAATACATTTTACACCTCTGCAGCCCAACACTTTTCTACTGCTGTACAGACTGAGTGGGGATAGTAAATGTAACCCTTCCGAAGTCCAGCACTGTACCGTTGGTTGCACAAACTGGAGTGGTAATAGTCAATTTTACCCCCTCTAAAGTCCAACGCTTTCCCTACAGTTGCACAGTCTCTAGTGAGAATAGTAAATGTTACCCTCCGGAGTCTAACACATTTACTACTGTTGCACAGACTGGAATGGGAATAGCAAATGTTACCCCTCCAGAGACCAAGATTTTCTCTACTGTTGCACAGACTGGAGTGGGAATAGTAAATTTTTCCCTTCCGGAGTGCAACGCTTTCTCTAATGTTGCACAGACTGGAGTGGGTATAGTAAATTTTAACCCACTGAAGTCCAACACTTTCCCTACTGTTGCACAGACTGGAAGTGGAATAGTACATTGTATCCCTCCAAAGTCAGAAGCTTTCTGTACTCTTCCACAGAGTGGCGTGAGAACAGTACATATTACCCATCCGGAGTCCAATGCTTTCTGTACTGTTGCACAAACTGGAGGGGTAATAGTAAATGTTATCCCTTCGGAGTCCACTGCTTTCCCTACTCATTCAGAGATTGTAGCGGTAATAGTACATTTTCTCCCTCTGGAATACAATGCTTTCCCTACCGTTGCACAGTCTGGAGTGGGAATAGTAAGTTTTACCCCTCTGGAGTCCAGCAATTTCTGTACTGTTGCACTGACTAGAGTAGGTATAGTATATGTAAGATTACCAGATTTTAATGTTGTTAGTGTTTAAATATAACCAATATTATTGTTATTTTATTTGTTTACTTTTAGAATATTTATAGATACATATATGTATTTTATTGTACAATGTTGTTTTTGAATATTTTAGTATGCTTTTTATATTGATTTAATTTTGTAATGTATTTAAAGTTTTTCATTTGAATTGTAATTGTATATATATGTATTGTTTTTAGAGTAGCAAATCCAAAAACTCTATATAAGGGCAAATATATTTTTTAATAACAGTGTTGTATTGTATATATGTATATATAAATATGCACACACACACACATATATATTTATGTGTGTATGTTTATATAACTATATTTTTATATATAGTATTACATATAGATATATTTTTACTTATTTCTATTTATTGTATTATACTTCTATTACATTTATGTTATATATTAAAATATCAAAATATTTAAGCCTTACTATTTTTCCAATACTTTTGTATTTACCATTATAAGTATAAGGAAAACATAGTTTTGTAATCAATATTTTTTCACTCGAAATGTATGTCTATCGATATTGTTGGAATCAATATTCTATCAGAGACCTATTTCGCAGGTGTGCTCCATTCGGCTTACGATAAAAAAGGAGGTTAACACCCAAAAAGTCATAACTTGTATGGTATTTACACAAGTTTCCCATTGATTACCACACCCAACTTGCACACCTAACCTCAGTACTTAAAAAGACTGGGATATCTGTGGAAATTAGGGGTGAAACATCACACATTTCTGAGTATCAAAGGACAGTAAATTATCCATCAAGGCAAATAACAGAATTGTGTAGAGAGTCAAACAGTATGTCATTAACGTTATGGAGGGAAATATTCCAATATTTAACATTGTTTCAGTATTTAAATCACATCATATTCATTCACCTATCCATGTTGAACGCTCTGCAAAATTTAGATGGCTACTGCTTGGATTATGTGATAACCTTAACTAACCGTGATAGATAGGAGACAATCAAGACAACTTGCAATTTTGGTGACTTTTTTTTTTTTTAATGAAAAATAAAAAAGCAGGTACTTATGAGGAAAAATAGGGACTGTTATCTGGGGCCCAGTTATTTTCTTAATTCTTAAGAAAGAAAAATATCTTCAAGCGAAGAAACAATATGATGAGCATATTTTCTGAGTTTTCATGAAAAGTCTATCGCTCACATGCCTTTCCAGACATATTACTTTGGGATTTTGATGAATAATCCACAAATGAAGAAGACGATGTAAAACCTGCTTGAATAGATTCCTAATTTTATGAAGGTTTTCTTGAGTAATCACTACCTGTTTATGTGAAGAAAAAATTAAATCAGGAATCATACTCGTCAAAAAAGTCTGCAATGCAAATCATTCTTTTCGATTTTGTTTTCATACAGAGACAATTTACAGCAGACAGATGCCACGCCACTGGACCTTTCTCTGGAAGGCAACTATATGAAAGTGATGCGGGGGTACCCTCAGAAAACCTCATCACTTTTGGTGATGTGTTAAAGGTTATGAGAGACGACGACATGAAGAAAAAGACTAGGCTAAATCAACATGCGAAATTCAAAAACTAATTTGTTTGAAGATTATTTCACCTAACAATATTAATAGTTATAAAAGTTTCTACATATAGTTGTCAATAAAACGTATAAAGAAGCTATGCAAATAAATAAACGATATGATTTCCATTAGGAACAATAATATTCATCATAGGCACTGTATAGACTGATTTCTTGTATTGGTGTATGTACATGTCCCAAAATAATTTTTGGAAGAATTACATTGGACATCTTCCAGGAAGTGACTGATAATCGCATGTTGAGTCTGGCATTACACCTGTTAATTAGCAAGAACATATAAATATCTTATTTGCATTGCACAAAAAGTCAGTCACCTCACATTTTCTAGTTTGTGTATGTCGAATTGGCATTGAAACAGACATCCATAAAATGTGTTTTCTGCTGGCATAATTTGCTAAAATCGCATCACAAAACAGAAAAAATGTGTTCAAATGTGTCAGCGAATAACTTCTGCTTTTTCGGGGAGAAACTATGAAAACGTCACCAGTAACAACGCCAATATACGTATTCCTCATATTTCGAAGCAAAGCACAGAAACTGGAATGAAACTAAAGGCCGCTATAACCTTATCAATGTTATATAAATTATCTTTTGAATTCTCAGCTCCGAATTTGAAGTGTGTTTGACGAGACTGCCTGCA
Source organism: Lissotriton vulgaris (assembly GCF_964263255.1). Classification (NCBI taxonomy): domain Eukaryota; kingdom Metazoa; phylum Chordata; class Amphibia; order Caudata; family Salamandridae; genus Lissotriton; species Lissotriton vulgaris. The sequence goes on along the minus strand of NC_141685.1, from coordinate 683,071,211 downwards.
CCATTTAAACAGTAGATCAATTACAGTAGTGTTTCCCACCAAAGGTCAATGGAGAATGTGGCTCTTTGCAGCTGGTGCAGTCCTTTTTAGCAAGAACTGGAGCTTGGTGCAAGCAACTCAATTATTCTCGAAAATCTGCATTTTCTTTATACATTTATGAAATTCCGGAGTCCTGCTCCCAGGCCATACATTCTTCCCCAAGAAAGATTTTGGTATTCAGGGAATGGAGTGGGTAGGAATATAAACATTCAACTATCGCTGCCTCATATTTGTCATAACAATTGTTCTGTAAAGCCACATTATCTAAGGTTTGGGCTTGAATTCTGTGTAAAGTCATGTAATGTCTTTGTCGACTCATTCATCGACACCCAAGCTTGATATAATAGTTTTGTGGTATTCTCAAACTTACCATAGCGATTGAAGTTTCCTCAGACTGACTGACGGATTGACTGTATGTATAACATAAACCTTACACTAGAAAGGTCAAAAATTGGGCTACCTTAAAAGTAGTGTGTCTTGCCCAGTAGCAGCTGCTAAGGGGTAGTAGTGGTGAGGCGGGGGGAGAAAAACATTAAAAGATAAATTATCTTATCTGCCGGCCTCCGTCCGCTTGTGGCTCGGCGCTCGAACAGGGAGTGGGAGGCTGTGCATGTTCTCCACCCATGCTGTGCAATACAGCCGGCTGGAGAAATGCTAAGTGCGCATGACTGTGTGGTCGACCCGATATGGCTAGCCAACTCATTGTGTGCACTTAAAAAGTGGCCACCACTTCTCCCCCTGCTCTGTGGGCAACCCAGACCGGCACGTAAAAAGCTAGTAGTGTCACTATAATTTTATGTTTCCTGTGAGGTTATTCTCTGCCACCTTAGTGAAGGAGCCACCACTAGTCTACACAGACATTATAAAGAATCTAAAGAGGAGGTTTGGACAAGTCCCAAGGACAAAGAAGTCCAACAAGAACTTTCCTTCTTAAGTCTTGGGCTGGAAGATGACACCCGATCTTATAACAATGCAAGATGATGGTAAGATGGTAAAGATGTCTAAACCTCAACCAAAGATGTGTTTGATAGTTGAAAGGCTTTGTTTATCTACATTTTATTTTATTTTATAAAAAAAAATCCTAGCGCTAACCCAATCCTGTATTTGTGGTGTAACAATTTACAACACAGAATGAACATCTCAGTGGAATGACAGCATGCTTAAAAATACCATCATAAATATATACCCCACAAATATTACAAGATATTATTCAGTACTTACCCAGACCACCAAAAGTACAGTGTAATGACGCCAGTTGGAGGGTGTCCTGTCTGATCAAGGTCAGTTTCAAAGTTATTGGAAGGTTAGGCTTAACTGAAGACCACTTCACTTGCGCCACTTTGGCGTCATTTTTAACATGGGAAAAGTGACGTACGGGTGGCGCACGGGGCTTGTAAATAAGCCCCAAATGTTTATGCTTATGTTTGACCTTTTGTTTAGTGGCAACTCTGTCGTAAATGACTTTTCGGTTTTCTCATACTCACCAAACCTTTAAGATTGACACGAGTGAAAAGGACAGCTGTGCTAAAGTATTATAAATGTCAAGCAGCAACAGACAAGAAGTACTAAATGTAATGCTTGATTTAATCTTAACTGCTGGCTACTGCTCTGGAAGAATTCATGTCCATCGTTTTCTACCCAGTAAGCCACTCTAGACAGAGGCATCTCATATGCAAAGTATTATAGGTCCTGCCCCATTAGGAACAATGCAGGCCAAACTGTCACTACACATCTTCTCCACCTCCAAAAACTCGAGCAACCCTAGACTGGTTTAGCTTACCTAGGCCTCATCAATGAGGTACAGATTTAGTTCTGTGGCACAATAAGCATGGGATGCACATCTGGGCATACCCTTCACACTTACGGCACAAAAAGAAACAAAAACAAATGATGGATAGGCTTGAATTATTTTCAGCCAGCCTTGATTGCCTGGGCCATAGTCCAACCATCATGGTTTGTCAAATATACAACACTAGAAAGAGACCAGCCATATATTCACATTTTTCTTGGACCTGCTCTAGTAGCAATAGGTCAACCAAAACTTCCAGGCCAGCACCCTTCCAGACAGGGACACAACCAACATCAGACCTGGTTTTGACCTAGTTAGGCTTCTCCACAGCTTGATCGAACATACGACCCACATTACTTAGGGAGTGATCAACAAAAAAACAACAATTAATACATGGAATGCTTGAATTCATCTCAGTCACTGGCAATCAAATGGAACTGCATTCCTATCCATCATTTTTCAGCCTGAACTGCAACATATACAGGTTTCATGCTCAATTTTCCACTGGACTAAAGCACCCCCTTACTGATGAAGCCCAAATAGACAAAAACTGATCTGTGGTTGCATGTGTTCTTGCTCAGGTGGGACATAGCTTGGCAGTTAAGGGTGTACTGTTTCTATTGAAGCAAGACCAAAAATGATTTGCATATGGCTGGTTCCTGAGTAACATGGCACAGTGGGCAAAAAACAATCAACTAGATTGCCACCCAGAGTAATTACTAGCGGTCGAGTTCTTTAGTTTAGGATAAGCTACACAGACATTTCAACTAGACCTGGGTAAAATCAAAATTACTTTGGTATCATTCTTGTAATTTTGGGAAATTCACGTAATGCATCTTATGTGAAATTCCCGAACTAATGCTATTACATACCTTTGTGTGAGTATGCACCATTTGCAGTGAAACTGGACCGCAAAAAGTGCCATCCATAGTAAGGGGCTGATTTATGAGGCCCTTGCGCCACGTTTACGCCGCTGTTGCGTCACGCAAGGCGGCGTAAACGTGGCGCATCCCTACGAACGATTTACAACGTGACGCATCTAGGCAGATGCGTCACGTTGTAAAGCCCTGCGCCGCTTGTGGGCGTTCCGGCGCAGGGTGGGCGTTCCGGGGCAGGTGCGCCTCGCAAAAGTGGCTGAGTGAAATCTATGAGATTTCACTCAGTCACTTTTAAGCCAATGCTGCGTCAAAAGCCTGCGCCTGCTTGAAGCAGGCGTAGGTCTTGACGCAGCATTGTTAAAATGGGGCACCCCCGAGCCTTGCTGGAGCTGCGTCGCGCTTGCGACGCAACTCCAGCAATGCGCCACATTTCCGGCACAGATGCGTCACGCATCTGTGCCGTTTTTGCACCATGGTGCGCCGCATTATAAATGCGGCGCACCATGGCTGGCGGAGCTGTGGCGCACTGTGGCGCATGTTAACTGGCGCATCCCTGGGGATGCACCAGTTAACATAAATCTGCCCCTCAATATTTACTGCAAATGTGCTCGAACAACAGAACGAGTGGCTGTTGCTGTTGTGTTTTCTTTAAATGCATCCTCATGACAAAAATGACATGATCCAGGATTTTGAGCTTACATATAGTGCAAAGTGACTGATATGCATTTCACCTACTTACACGTAATTTCACATATTTTGCCAACATTTTGCATAACACAAAAGCAAATCACCCTAATTTTACGCCCCCAAATGTGCAATACAAATAAAAAGTTAGCCTTTGCCTGCCTTACTCTCCAGTGGGCTAATTAACAAGAAGCTGCAAGCAGCTGCCCCTGTCAGTTGTACCAGAGAAGAAACAATGGCTCAGGCCTTTTGACAGAAAGACCTGGGTATGAGGTTCAATCTTTTCAGCTCAATATGGGCAACTGGGGTGGATTTAGAAACGTCATTAACTTGCAGGGGGAGGACTGCACATTTATTATTCAGTGTAAAAGAAGACTTGGGGAATTGAGGTCTTCGTTCCCTAGACCATCTGTTGCCAGCTTGATACTGGCATGAGGAGATAGGGAGCAGATTCCAAGTTTAGTTGAGGAGGAGGGTACTACACATTTTCCTGAACACACCCCTGGCTAGCACACCAGAACCTCCAAGGGCGGAAGTGTGCTGCCATGTTAGAACTGGCTCAGATTAGTGCATTGTGGGATTGTTTGCAGTAAGGCAAACAGCAAACAGGATGTGATGCAAAGGCAGAAGTGTTGCCCCAGGGAACATTTGTATTCATTTATTAGGGAGTGTCAAGAGTCAGCCCCACCCCATGACATGTATCCTACAAAAGGGGCACCTCATCCACAGCTCCTCAAAACACCTTTTGGACCTGTGAAGGAACAGAAGTGGAATAGATATGCTGTCTGTGACCTGTGGGGAGACCTGAAGGGCTGGGAGAGTCCCAAATGTACCTAGGACTTAGACGTGGACTCCAAGATTCAATTGGGTGACCTCCTGTGTACGTCCTTGGAGACACCAAACCACAAGAGACCTTTTTCCTTGTGTGCTCAGCTGACTAGTAGCAACTGGACCTGGAATGGTCTTGCTGGGGTTTTTTGCTGGAGTTGGTCCTACCTGCTAAGTTTTGTCCCTGAGGTTCGGGGAGCTTAAGAAGAGACCAGGAGGAACTGCTACAGGAATTTGAGAGAACTTCATTGGAGACAGCTCCAGGCTTGACACTCTGGAGGATTTTAAACTCCAATATAAAGACTACTTTAGAAGATCTAAATCTTGACCAGGAGAAGGCACAAAAAAAGCCCCTGACTTACGAGACGAGTTCTGTTGATTTTTCCCACTTGAAGCTTTTCCTGCCAAAACCAACAGCTTTATCAGCACCTCATCCAACAATTATCAGACTTTGAGAGGACTTCACTAGATACAGCAATTACGGTGCAGTCCTGCCCTTTCCCTATCACACAGCAGAGTGCAGCAAGGCGACTTGCTGTGCTGAACTGAGCTGCATGATATCTAAGTAAATATGCTCCTAGGAGTTTAGCTCAAGTTTTTTGTAACTTAAGTGTTGGACCTGACCTGATTTTGGACTTATTACTTGGGAAGGTCTCACATTCTGCCCAACTAATAAGAAATGTTATTACATCTCCTCTTCCATTTTCCTTGGGTTTTCTTTCTGAATGTCTTCAGCTTTGTCAGTAAAAATGTAAAACAAGTATCAAAATCGAGTTTCATCAGTTTAGAGAGGTAAAGCTGGTGTTGATCATTTGGGATTTTCACCCAAAAAAGCATAGCTGGGTAAAGGTGTATGTTTCTCCAAAATTAGGTATATGTAAGAAAAAGTAAATTAGCAACTCGTAGCTTGTCTCAGTTGGAGCTGGTCACCTGCAAACATTTTGCCTTCACCCCTCCTGTTTTGCAGAATTAGCTTTTTTTGCCTTAGGGCTTTGTGCTCTTTACCACTGTTAACAAGTGCTAAAGTGTGCGTGCTCTCGCCTTTAAACATGGTAAAATTGGCTTTTACCCTGTTGGCACATTTAGTTTACTTACAAATCCTCAGTAAAGTGTGACTACATGTACCCAAGGACTGTAAGTTAAATGCTACCAGTGGGCTCATCATGATGTTTGGCCCATACAGTGTGATTGAACCTTCTCAACTGTCATTTGTCTTTTTCCTTTTCTTCCTTTCATTTCAGGTGGTTCATATTCATAAAGAACTTCTCACAGGCACACATTATATGTGACCTGTTGTATGCTAGTACAGATTGTTATCAAAACAGGTGTTTAATGTAAATACAACTCAGACAATGTAGATGAGCCTCTGGTGGGCCTCCAGACTCAACAGACTTAAGGAAAAGGCTGAACAGACAGACTGCGTGGCTAAATGGCAGGAAGCAGCGCATTTCTGATTTGGAAGATGACACAGGCACAATTACAAATCAGTTGAATAAATTGGAGAAACTGCTGTTCCAAGTGGTGGCAAAAACTGAAAATGTACAGGCCTGCTTGCATAGTAATGACATACTGATTTCTGTGATTGCTGACACCGTGGCTATGGTCCATCCTGAAACATTATTGGAGCAGCTATCCATTGCACTCTTTTGTATGGAAGAGTTCTCCTTAACCTTTTTGGTTAAGAGGGCTCATAGGTCCCTCGGACAGTGTCCACCTCCTGGTGCTCTGATGCAGCCTCTAATAGCTCATCTGCTCAAATTTCGAAATTGTGTCTTAGTTCTTCACCTAGCCCAGGAAAAGGGACAGCTTCATTACCAAGGTTCCGCCATATCAATTGTTCCAGATTTCACACAGATGGTGCAGGAGGCATGTATGAAGTTGTTTGCTTACCAAGGGGATAAAATAGAGCATGCTTTACCTGGCACAGTTGAAGATTGCCATGCATTACATAACTCATATCTTCACCAACCCCGCCAATGCTAATTCCTTTTGCAAAAAGCACTTCAAATATAGGAGAAGGAGCGCTGAATCTGCAGCCGGATGTACCTCTGGCAGAGTTTGTAATGGACTACCACCTGATTTAGATGTTGGATCTGGTGTCAGTATAGAGGGCACAAATAACATATGCTCAGACGTGAGTCCCAGGCTCTCCACACCACTGGAGTCAAGCTATCCTGGCTGAAGAAGGCTGATAGCCAGAAACCGGTCCTTGGATGCTTGATTCCGGTCTAGGAAAGACATGGCTTGGTAGTTCGGACTGGACTGTTCCCATGAGGCACAGGGTCAAGGCTGATTTGCATATAGCCATTGTCTGACCTAGGGTGGTGTGGAGTGCAAAAAAACGATGGATTTAGGCCCAGATCTTTGTACTGGGGTGAATGTAAGACATTGTTCTGCATTCTGTCCATCAACTGTGTTTTTAAAAAGTTTTTTCACAAATAACATATGAACTTCAAGGAACTCCAGCAAGATGAACGGATTATTGTAAGTTGCTCACCGCAGCACTCTAAGGTTTGTATAGTAATGTATAAGGACACTTGTCAGACTGCAGGAATTTCTCAGCGGAGCATAGCTCCTGCCCATGGTGTGTAGCACCACTCCTCTGTTTGGGTGTATTACCAGGGAATCACCACTGAAAGAGGGAGTGGAGAGAATGGGAAAATTTCATTTCTGCCAGTCTGTTCAGTTTTGAAAGATGTATGCACCTTGCTTTCACAGTAAATGACATACACACAGCCCGTGTTTGCTTGGCGACTACTACCTTGCTTACTTTTGTGAAATAAGGAGAACAGCTTACAAACAATTCATCCATAATCCACACAAATGTAAAATGGTGTTATCCTACAGGGACCGTCAATGTGTGGATATATAGCTTATCTTCAGGAAACACACCTGGCGCCTGGGAGGTGGGCGACTCACAGGTTTTACTTCTACATTACATGCTCAAGGGGCATCTGTAGCCTCATACATAAATTGATAAGTGTTGTTCTCTCATGAGCTCATACCAGCTAGGCATGGGCGGAAAATCCGTTCCGCTCGCGGATTTTGCGGATTTTCGGGAAATCCGCAATCCGCGAGATTTGCGAATTTCCCGCAAAATCCGCAAATCCGCGAGCAGCGGATTTTGCTCGCACTGCTCGCACTGTTCGCGTGAGTTCGCGCCCCGCGAATAAGTGCAAAATTGCAGAAATACGATCTTAGCAAAACTGAAAGTAACTACTTACCAGGTTCATATGGCTGAGATACCCGCCACCCCCTCTCAAAACAATCCCCAAAGGAGGGAAACCGGAAACAGTTCTTGAAGTTTTTGGAAGAGGGAGGGAGTAACCCTCCCGGCCGTATTTATTAAAACAAAATTAAAAACATTAAATCAACATTTTATATTATGTACAATTTCATTACCACATTGCGATGTTTGGCTAACCTTAACAGATTCTCTAATACAGAGGTTCTCCTAGCCGAACTAACATCCTACACCCATTTACTTGAAATTATGAAATTGTACATCCTAACGTTTAAGGGCCAACGGCAAGGTCGTAACCGGTGTCAAGATCCCTAACCAGAAATACCCCCCACTTGTGAGGGGCGACAGCACTGAGGCGTACCTCAAGTGCAACTACCAATTTCCCTTTGACTTGACGGGGGCACCAATAAAACTCGACGCCACTTAAAGGTCGTTCGAGGACTCGTGTGAGGTATCTAGAAGGTAGCGTAGACCCCCCCCCAAACCCCGCACAACTTACCACATCTGCCGTCGCAGACGTCACTGGCCCCGGGAAATTCCCCAGGAGGGGGCTGTAACCCCTCCTACACAGGAAGGGGCCTTGACCGCCTTTCCTTTTCTTTCGGCGACCCATCCTTAGAAGGGACCGCCTCCCCGTTGAGGGGCCAATGGCCACCTCTCCCGAGCGCTCCCATCCGTGTTGGGTGACGCCCACTCATAGGGATCTTCCAATTAGTGCTCACCGATCATGACCTTACCGCCCGACCAAAATAAATACGACTATGCTAACTAAATGACTAAACTAAAATTACAGTAGCAACTATACTTCCCTTAAAAGCCTGCTACCAATGAACACTAAAGCAGAATTTCTTTATTTGCAAAACGTAACACAAATCGACATTCTTTATTACATACTCAAAATCATCACGATAATACCACAACCTGTAAACGAAAATCAGAGTTATCCATCAACTTTATTCAAAACCACTTGCTGTCATCAGGGGCTGGTGGGTGGGTCAAAATTGGCTCCTCGTTCCGTCTCAAGCTCACGTGCAGCGAGGAGGTGCAGCTTCAGAGCACAGGAACAAGAGGATGCCTTCCGGTCTTGCGTCCCCTTTTATCTGTCTTCAGGGCGGGCGTAAACCCGCCCCTGCCTGCCCCGAGGGCGTGGCCAGCCGCGTCAGTGTCTAGGCCAGCCCACTCTAGGGCGGGAAAAAGCGCGCCCCGGCTACGCCGCTTCGGGCATACCAGCCGAGACACGCCTCCCGCCCAAGATGGCTTCCCGGGGGGATCGTGGTACTCTGCCATACGTGCGGGGGGACCGAGTGGTCGCCCCTTTCCATATGGCTGAGATACCCGCCACCCCCTCTCAACACAATCCCCAAAGGAGGGAAACCGGAAACAGTTCTTGAAGTTTTTGGAAGAGGGAGGGAGTAACCCTCCCGGCCGTATTTATTAAAACAAAATTAAAAACATTAAATCAACATTTTATATTATGTACAATTTCATTACCACATTGCGATGTTTGGCTAACCTTAACAGATTCTCTAATACAGAGGTTCTCCTAGCCGAACTAACATCCTACACCCATTTACTTGAAATTATGAAATTGTACATCCTAACGTTTAAGGGCCAACGGCAAGGTCGTAACCGGTGTCAAGATCCCTAACCAGAAATACCCCCCACTTGTGAGGGGCGACAGCACTGAGGCGTACCTCAAGTGCAACTACCAATTTCCCTTTGACTTGACGGGGGCACCAATAAAACTCGACGCCACTTAAAGGTCGTTTGAGGACTCGTGTGAGGTATCTAGAAGGTAGCGTAGACCCCCCCCCAAACCCCGCACAACTTACCACATCTGCCGTCGCAGACGTCACTGGCCCCGGGAAATTCCCCAGGAGGGGGCTGTAACCCCTCCTACACAGGAAGGGGCCTTGACCGCCTTTCCTTTTCTTTCGGCGACCCATCCTTAGAAGGGACCGCCTCCCCGTTGAGGGGCCAATGGCCACCTCTCCCGAGCGCTCCCATCCGTGTTGGGTGACGCCCACTCATAGGGATCTTCCAATTAGTGCTCACCGATCATGACCTTACCGCCACAGGCCGGATAGTTGACCGGCTATCCGGACCCCCCACAAAGCTCCTACCTAAAGGTCATGTTTTAACGTTTTTAACCATGCTAAGAAGTCCCCTATGAGTAACTCATTCCCCACCCGAGACAAATGCACACCATCCCCCAAATACATACTGTCATCATTAATACAGCCATGCGAAATAGAATGCAATGTCCTGGAACGGAACAACCTACTCACTTTGTTATTAAGCTTTCTAACAGAATGATTCAAAGCAGGAATAGAAATAGCCCCTCGCCATACCTTTCGTGGGATCATATGGGACCACGCAATTATGCACCCCGGAACTCTCCTTGCCAACCAACTTACAGTGGAAAGCATTGCTTCCAGGAGAAGTCGTCTACCGGTGGTGACTAAATCATTGCCCCCTAGATGTACTATGACTATAGACGTCGGTGACCTCGTCCGCCCTAACAAACCCTCGAAAAATGTTTGAAACTGGTCAATACAGAGACCGCCTCTTCCGTAGAAGGACACCCTGTACCCGTATTCCCCAGCTACGTGAATCATGTCACCTGCTTTGAATACGTCCGCGGCACGCCTCACGTATGAGTGGCCCACGACCCACACCTCCTTTTTCACAGCCGGTGATGTCTGACCGCTGGCCCGGTGTTGGGTCGACTGCATAGTCCGCCCCGCCTCGTAGGCTTGCGCAACTGAAAATCAAACAAAAACAAGAGGCGTGAGTACATCATCACAGCTTCACAACATGTGCAACCGCACATACCTCTTATAACAATTGGAGGACCAACGCCCCACTCGTTTTACTTGTTCAACATTAAGACCCCTAGCTGTAGCTTCTGTAGCAGCCCCTATCCGAAAGGAATGGGTCCCAAACTCGCCCGGGTTCAAGCCCGCAGCGGCAATTGACATCGCAAGCACCCGCTGAAACTGAAATTTCGTCAGTGGGGTGGCGTCCGCGTGTCTCAACAAGGTCCCCCCCCATGATGCCACCCTTCGTGCTAAGTAGTCTTCTAAACACTTTACCGGACACATGGAGGACCCGGGAATCCTGCGTATGATTATGCAGTCCCCCATCCCACCCTGATCGGTCTTGGACCTGACAAAGGAGACAGTCATTGTCTCTCCTCTGATCTGAACGTGTTCCTGGCACAAACCCCCTGTCACATCCTGTTTGTTCCTTGCCACTAGTTCGCTTACCCGCATCGCCCCATGAAATGCCAGCGTAAAAGCGGCTCGGAACAACACTGTCTCAAACTGAGATGAACATGTGGAAGGGAGTGTGGCCAACAACTGGGCCAACCTATCCAAACCTATCGTGCGCCTCTCATCTACTCTGCGACCCTCAAGGCGTTGCCACCCACGCAGCGCTTTCTGTACCACGAAAGCCGCTGTCGGGTCCTGGATACCATGAGCCCTGGCAACAAAGGAAATGGCAGCACGATGCCTCTGGGCCGTAGCCACTGATTTCCCAGCCCTACGTAAGGACATCAGAAAATTCACTACCCATTCCTCGTGGCCCCAAAGCCCCTCTCTATCGGTCCCCAAAAAGGCTAAATAGGACCGAAACGCCCCTTCATATGCCTTCCTCGTCCTTGGTGCTAGACTCTCTCCCACGAGGTGACGAAGTTCGGGGCACCGAGAGACCAGAGAGCTTCGGGAAAGGGTGCCGGCTCTGGGTCCGCTGTGGGAAGGAAACCCGAGAAAGCCTGCATATGAAAACGAGACAGTGCATCAGCCGCCTGATTCATTACCCCCGGGACATGTTTTGCTCTGAATAGCACATTCAGTTGCATACACAGTAAAACAATTTCTTTGAGCAGTCTTAAAATCAGTTTACATCGTGCAGCTTGGCAATTGATGCACTCGACCACGGTCATATTGTCAGACCAAAATATCACAGAGTGATCTTTGAACCCTTCGGGCCAGGTTCTCAGGGCCACCAAAATGGGGAAAAGTTCAAGGAAAGCAATATTACTTGTCAGACCATTGTCATGCCACCATGTCGGCCACCTTTGTGCCGACCATTTTGTGCCGAAGATGGCACCAAAACCTATGCTACCTGCTGAATCTGTCCATAGCCCCAGCTCTTCCGAGGACACGGCTGGTTTGTTCCAGACGACTCGACCATTAAAGTCCGCCAGGAATGCTAGCCAAATGCGCATGTCCTGGCGGACCTCAGCCGATAGTCTCGTGCGATGGTGGCCCTCCTTTAAGCCGACCATAGCTTGGGCAATTGAACGGGAGAAGGGGCGGGCCATTGGTATAACCCTCAGGGCAAAATTCAACTGTCCCACCAACTGCTGTAATTGATGCAGCGTAACTTTAGATCCATTTATACACACTCGCAGGGCTGCCCTGAACTTCAACACTTTGTCAGCTGGCAAACGAAAACAACCCTCACTGGAGTCTAACTCGATCCCCAGAAACTCGAGGCAAGTCGCAGGACCCACCGTCTTACCTGGTGCCAATGGCACACCAAACTGCTTCATTAACATACAAAATTCGGCCAAGGCCCGGCCACATTCGAGATCCCCGGCTGCCCCAAGGAACAGAAAATCATCAAGGTAATGCATTACATGTTGGAAACCCGTCTTCTTTGTGAAGACCCATTGTAGAAAACTACTGAATTTCTCGAAATATGCACAAGATATAGAGCACCCCATCGGCATACACCTATCCATGTAATAATAACCCTGAAACATGAAACCTAGGAGACGCTGGTCGTCTGGGTGTACCGGGAGCAATCGGAACGCTGACTCGATATCTGACTTCGCCATCAGCGCCCCGGGCCCCAGGTGATTCAAAATGGCTACGGCCTCATCGAAGGATGCGTACCGCACCGAACATACTTCCGGATCTATTGCATCGTTTACAGAAAAACCACGTGGAGCTGATAAATTGTGAATCAATCGGAACTCACCCGGGTCTTTCTTGGGGACCACCCCTAAAGGAGAACAAACAAAATCCTGCACCGGGGGTACACTAAACGGGCCGGCGACCCGACCCCGAGTAACCTCTTTCCGGATCTTATCCTGTACCACGGTCGTATGCTGCAGGACCGACAGTTGATTTTTACACCTCTCCACACCCTGAAAGTCCCCTACCGGGATGCGGAAACCATACGAAAATCCGTTCCGCAGCACCCCAGCAGAAGTACGATCCGGGTATTCACTGAGCCAGGGAATCATCGCCAAGGTATCAATCGGGGTAGGTAAAGGCGCCCCTCGGACTATGTTAGACCTGTTTGGCGCCTCCTCTCCCCCCGTTATCACCCGTTTTGGCTCTGCACGTGGACTCAGGATGGGGCGACCCGCACCCACTACATTCATGTTTAAATTTACACGATCCCTGGGGCCTAGTACATTTACCTCTGTTGAAATTAAAGCATAACCCCCTTTTTCCTGTATTGCCGGCAGGTCTCGAGTAATCGTCGGTACCCGTACCTGAACGAAAGGGCGTCCCCCCATATTGGCGGGAGGATTCGCCAACATTACTTCCTACCAATGGCATTTTCAACATACCTGTCTCCTTCATTTTATCCCATGTCAAAGAATCATAACAATCCCAGGTTAAGCTTTTATTATGCTCTTTAGCCTTTCTAAAAAGATTATCGTAGCAAAACCAATGGTTACCCTGGTATGATGTCGAGTACCCCATGATTCGCGACTGATAGGTCGGCAACTCGGCAAGCAACTCGGGCCTACGTTCCCCCAAGATCGACGTAAAGATTCCCCATGCATTGCCCCAATTGCCAATATTTTCATTCACTTTAAAGGCGGCCATTTTTGCGCGCCAAACACTCGGATGCATGAGGTCTTTCTGACCCTTAACATGCTCCACCTCATAATGATCAACAAGCAACGAGAAGATGTTCACATATTCCCCCGCCCAAATCTTCTCCTTAATTGCCAAAGGCACATGTTGACCCAACCTTTCTCTACGAGAGGGTGCTGACTCATCCCTCGCAATCGGCAATGGCCGCTTACCTGCACCGGACGCTGCCTCTGCGGTCGCAATCGTCCCTTGTGGCTTGTCAACTACTGCAACCGGTGCGGACACCTTGGCTGCATCCCGTTTCTCGCGCAATTGCTTCATCAGCGTCTGCGCCTCGGCAGCCGTGGCGCCCTCACTACTTTCGCCCAACCACGCTGCAAGTTGTGCTGCCAGCTCGGGCGGCATATCTTCATTGGACACCGGGGTGACCACCACGGGAATCGGGTTCCCCTCCACAGGTACTGGGGTTGGCGCTTCGAGCGGGGTACAGGGAACCGGGACGTCTCCCCCAGCCGGTCCCCTCCTTGGCCTCTTGGCTCTCCCTCCTGGGGCTGCTCCAGCCGGCGGACGTTCCGGCCCCCCTTCCCCGTCTCTCTCCGCCACCCGCTTCTTCAGCTCGGTCATCTCCTTCATGAGGACCCGAACCATCTGTTCAGTCGTCATTCTCTTTCCGCCTTTCTTGGGCATTTCTCCGACAGAGTATCTGTAAGACAAAAGAAAGATTACAACGCTCAAAATTGGCTCCTCGTTCCGTCTCAAGCTCACGTGCAGCGAGGAGGTGCAGCTTCAGAGCACAGGAACAAGAGGATGCCTTCCGGTCTTGCGTCCCCTTTTATCTGTCTTCAGGGCGGGCGTAAACCCGCCCCTGCCTGCCCCGAGGGCGTGGCCAGCCGCGTCAGTGTCTAGGCCAGCCCACTCTAGGGCGGGAAAAAGCGCGCCCCGGCTACGCCGCTTCGGGCATACCAGCCGAGACACGCCTCCCGCCCAAGATGGCTTCCCGGGGGGATCGTGGTACTCTGCCATACGTGCGGGGGGACCGAGTGGTCGCCCCTTTCCAAAAGTTCAGGCTCATCATTAGTAGCCATTTCCTGTAGTGCTTCCTGAGGGGCCCCTCCAGAGTTCAGTTGCCAGTTGAAACTATTATGTGACCCTGCTCTGAACCTCAGAATAGTTACACATATGCCACAAAGGTCCTGAATTACAGCTAAGGGAGACAAGCAGGAGCCAGGCTGGAAGTTAAAATCCATTAATCAGCCCCTAATTCATTATTGTCAGTTGGGGCAGGGCAGGTGTTGTAACTAATTTTGCAACAATGAAAGCACTTAGCAAGTGCAAAAGATCACTAATCAGGGCGCACTAAGGAAGCAGGTGCCAGCTAAAAAAATATTCTGTGACACATTAATCAGCCCCAAATTAATTCAGGTCACTTGAGGCAGGGAAGGTGTGCTTTGCTTTGCCGAAAATAATGTACACTGGACAACCAGAGGGTGTGGTGATGAAACAGAGGGTGGCATGGGTGGGCCAGAGGGTGGCATGAGTAGTCAGAGAGTGGCAGTGGTGACAGAGAGTGGCAGTGATGAAGAAGAGTGTCCCAAACAGGCTGGACACGTAGAAACAACAAGTTCGCAAAACTTGCGACCCGACAGGTAAGTTCGCAAATTGCGAAATTGTAAAAACCCTCGCGAACTGGCAGAAACACGGGCGAACTCAAAAAAAAAAAAAAATCCGCAAATTCGCGGGAATTCGCGTATTTTGCGGATTGCGAATCCGCAAATCCGCAAAATTCGCGAACGCGAGATCCGCAAAATTCGCCCATGCTTAATACCAGCCAAGAAGGGAGATTTATTGTGTTGGAGGATATACTTGAGGGGCAGAAAGTAATATTTCTTAATACTTATGCCGCAAATGTAGATACACCTGGGTTCTTCCACTCAGTCAATGTAGCCCCACAGGGTATGGATGCTGCTCCAGTCTTTTGATCTTTGACCCTGGTAAGGACAAAACTAATACTAGAAGTAGGGCCGGCTTTAGCGCTGGTGGCACAGAGTGCGACAGTGTTTGTTGGCTCCCTCCAATGACCACCTCCTCCACAGATTCCCTCACTACCACCCTTTAACAGTGACCCTCGAGTCTCCATATCTGCTGTCTCTCAAAATAATTTAATTAGTTTTATAATGCCGCCACCACTCCTACCAGTGTATGGTGTCAGAGCACTTTACATCACATATTCTACACAGAGACAATCAACCGTATGTGTGTAAATCAGTATATAGGAAATGCGACATAAGACAGAGGACTACAGGTGTAGGTGTCACTTGTCATCCATACTGGTAGACAGGAAGGTTTTAAAATGCTTAGTCTGGATATGCACAGACTAAGAATTTAAAATTAACACCACGTTTGGGGGTTCTTTTTTAATAATTAGAATGATTCCTATGCAAATGAACCCTTTTTCCAACATTAGGATAATGAAAGATTAAGGAAACAATCCTAACGCTCTAACATATACCTTGCAGGTTGCATGCTGCTCTTTGATGACAGTTAATAGCTTGCTTTTCAGTGTTCAGATTATAATGCATAAACTGCAAGTAACAAAGGACCTCTTAGACAAAAGCAGCAACCTACTTACCTATTTACATTCATTTGCACTTTTTGATCTTAATGGGTACATGTTCTTGGCATCAGGCATACCCTCTGTGGTACCTTACCATTGATCAAAACTTACATGAGACAAACCTCCAATCCCTCTCTAGGAAGAAAAGTAATCGGCTGAGTTATCTTAACATTTTTATTGCTGCCTGAAAATTGCTGGGGGCAACAAACGTGACAGCAGGTGCTTTTAAAACCATAATATACTTCAAACACGTCACTGGAGAGACTCATGGATATTAACGACCTTCTAGATGCATGGCCAATATGAGATGCTAATGCCTTGGAGTACACGTTCTAATCAGCCCCGTATAGACTACTGGGTCCTCACCCAATATGTCATGACATGGATTGCCTAAATTGCACATCTTCCTCGCACCTTATCAGACCACTCTCCTTTCAAACTGACACATTATATGCCTTGCTAATGAGTCGATCTGCCCACTTGGTGATTCCCTTGTGAATCTCTCACCAACAAACTCTTCAGATATAATATCCATAAGGCAATTGTGGAATACTTCAGTTTAAATGAAGGATCGTTTCCACGCACACTATATTCTGAGAGGCATTTAAAGCATACATTAGGGGCATGGCAATTTCTATACAAGCACGCAGGCGTCCTGAAAGCCATATGCACACAACTCTCTAAAATTGATACCAACCTCACACAGTTAGACTCGTCCAAATGCAGCACACACCCATATCATCTAGAGCACCACTACAATACAGGGAGGGCCCGATTCACAAAAGTAATCTGAGACAAAATCCTAACTTTACAACTTTCGGTATTCACAAAAGGCATTTAGGAGTAGTAAAGTCAAGATTCCTAACTTTGCTACTCCTAAACTGAGACAAAATCCTAACTTTATGACTTTCGGTATTCACAAAAGGAATTTAGTAGTAGTAAAGTTAGTATTTCTAACTTTACTACTCCTAAATGCCTTTTGTGAATACCGAAAGTCGTCAAGTTAGGATTTTGTCACAGATTAACTTTGTGAATCGGGCCCACAATTTGCAGAGAGTGAGGTAGCTTTCCTAGATAAACATGAACAAGTTCATTGGTATAGTGAGGGAGTGAGATCAGGCAGAACACTGGCCAGATTACTGAAAAGTTGTTAGCATCGGACACACATAGCTGAACATCCATACCGAAACAGGGGAGACACTCTTCATCACTGAGGGCATATCACTCAGAACTTGTCTGCTCTTGCGGGCAACTATACACCGACCGTCCAGACTAATCCCCCACTCAGGAGTGCCTTCACAAAATTGCTCTGGTATGGCTAGACCAGAGAAGCCAACAATTCCTAAGTGCTCCTCTTACACTCAATGAGATTCTGGCTGCTATTGAAAGCTTACCTGGGCTGGTCTGACTGACATGTGAATTTTATAAAATTTACAAAACCCTTCTAGCCCCCATCTCTTAAATGTCTATACTGAAGCAGTGCCGACAGTGATCCTTCTTCCTTTACCCAGTAAAGTGCTGATCATGCCATTACCTAAACCAGGGAAAGAGACCATTGTATGTGTCACTTACAGACCGCTGTTTCTAAACAATCTTGATAATAAGCTAATAACAAAGGTGCTTGCCACCAAACCAACTGTACTAATGGGGCTCATTATCTGTTTCGCCCAATCTGTATTTGTGCCCCACAGGTCCACATCGATCAACCTTCGTACTTTATTTATGGTGCTGGTTCAGAGAGCTCCACATGTGCCAGCTGCGGTGGTACTCCTTGACTCAGAGAAGGCATTTTCTCTGTCAAATATTAGCTACAGTGGGCATCTCCCTAACTTTATTGGACTCATCAAAATTCTTTATGTGGAACCAGTGGCCCGCATCTTGATCAATAGCACACCCCATACCAATATATAGAGGTTGCAAGACAGCGATGACCTCTCCCCTTCTATTATTTGTGCTAGCCATGGATCTCCTTGCAAGTCTTTTGCAGGAGCGTCCTTCACATAGCGGTCTGGTGTTCCCCACACAACATCTCCTCGTATGCTGATGATATTTTGCTGTTTGTAAGAGATTTAATGACCAACCACATGGCCATTATTCTTGAAATAATATGATTGGGGCTCCACTCTGGCTTTGTCATTGATTGGTCAAAATCCACCCCCTCACTTACTGCATACAGCTAACTCAGCTAGACTTCCCTATAGGCTGGGTTACCAACTAAATCAGATACCTAGGCATAATCCTTACCCGAAATAAGGATGTTCTATTGCAACAAAACTATGGCCCAGTAATGGAATTCCTGGAGACACAAGCGGAGATCTGGATTAAGCCTCCCTTATTGCTTGCAGGCAGGGAAGCCATTATTAGGATGATGGTCCTCTCCCATTTTTAATACCTCTTTATGAATATTCACATCCACGGCCCAAGACCTTCTTTAACACGCTCCACAGCACACTGATTAAACAGATTTGGCATGAAAAACAACCCTGCATCCATTGGAACATTTTAACATTACCATGTGACAAAGGAGGACACGAAGTGCAAGACTTGGAATTCTATTGCCTAGTGGCACAATGCCACTATGTACAACACTGGCACCGTCCAGACTCCTGTACTTAGAAAGAATTTATGCCATAACATTACCAATGCATATGTTCAACAGAACGTGAGTTCATCATTCTTTTACATGGGATGGGAGTTGATCTTCATTTGATGCAGGGTAGACCTCCAAAGCATGACCAGATCTTTGATACTGGACCAGCAAAATAAGGGGCATATTACCAACAACTAGCGATAATTATCGCTATGTTGGCTTAGCGGCAATATTTTTATCGCCGAGCTGCGGCGATTTTTATCGCTTAAGAACCTTACTATTATCAAGGTTTATCTCCTAAGCAATAAAAATCGGCCGAAATGCATGAATATCGCTGAAAAGTCAGCGATATTCATGCATTACTGAGCTAATGCTCTTAGCCATGTTAGCCACCTACCATTGGATAACATGGCTAAGAACTGCTCAGGGGCAGGTCTTAGCTTTTGGAGATATTCGCGCTTAGCGCGAATAACTCCAAAAGTTGGTAATAGGAGATAGCGATGTTAGCGACTGTTTCCAGTCACTAACATCTTGGCACGCCCACTTTGCATGTCATTAGTGATAAATTTCACTGACATGCAAAGCGGGGCCCAAGATGGTCGCTATATCCTACTAGCTGTCGCTAACTGGTGTTAGCGACAGCTAGGTAATGGGGAAATAATTTTATCTCCGCTTTCTTGGCTTTTAAAGCCAAAAAAGCGGAGATAAACCCCCTTGATAATATGCCCCTAAGTCCTTAGAGATTGTTATTATACTGATGTTTTCTAGTGACAAGTCTAACTCTCTCTGGAGTGCACTCCCATGTGATATCTCTATGGATCGCCATGTGTGTTGTTTTTCAGTTCAGTAGTGGGTCCCATGTATATCTGTGGGACCTTTTTGAAGTCCTCCAATCTTTGATTCTTCATGGACAATGTTGGCAACCCTCTTTTTCTTTTCAGTCATTTTAGGGACAATTAGAGAACAAGACGAAGCAGGATGGAGAGAGATATTGTCAACCCCTGGATTTCTCAGGAATTGCCCTTCTGCATTTCCTTCAGGGTATGTACGGTTGGTGTAATAATAGGTACTAATCAGTGTGTATATCTGCTGTTGAGAAGCTGAAAAAACAGGTGACAGATTGATGAGGAAGGTGCAATCCATTATGCATTGGGAAAGTCACTATGCAGGCAATACACACTTCCTATCCTGCTATATCTTTACCAATCATAAAGAGATATGGTTCAGAATGCTACACCCAATGTACTTAAGTTATGCACCCTCTCTGTAAAAATGCTCAGTTGTCTCAGGCTGCATCCAAAAGGAAAGGCCTTCAAGACTTGGAGAAAACAGCTACTGAAAATAAAACAATGCCCGAGCTGCTGAAGAGCAGCAGCGTGCCCCATAAGCATTTAAAAAAGCCCCATTTTACTATTTCCGTGGTGCTACTCAAGGGACACGGCGCACCAACATTAAAAGTATTCTGAAAGCCACCTGGATTCACTGCAAATCTCATAGGCTACCTTGGGCATGTAGAAAATCTTGTAGCACGAAGTCCTCTAGGAGAGATAATGCAGATGCACAGGATAATAAGCAGGGCTACTATTTTAAACACTTAATGTGACATACTTTTTGTGAAGATCTTTGGAGAGTGTGATTTCGTATGTTGAGGGGTTAGGAATTGTTCTAAGGGAAAGTTGGGGGTCTTCTTTTTAAATAAAAGTGCACAGTTAATTAAAATCTTTGCACGAAGTGCCAATGTTTAAATTTTTACGTGAAAAGAAACATAAAACAATAATTGTAAAAACGACATGTAAAAGAAAATATATTAAAATACTGTGGTAGTAAAAAGCCTTTTCAAGGTCTGAATGTCTCATGTTGCTCAAGACTGCTGCTGTTCACTGCTGGGCTGCCTTTGTTCGTATTTTGGGACACATTAGGATTGCAGATTTTCTGCATCCTCCGGGCCGGCGAAGCCACCGCCGGCCCAGAGGATGCGGAAAAAACGCAGCGGACCCACCAAAGACCCACCGCCGCATTAGGATGGCTGGTGGGTCCTGGTTTCAGTCCGCAGCTTTTCTGCGTCGGTTGGCTTACAACCGTGGCGGAAAAGCCCTAAAATGGTGGCGGTGTCTCTCAGACACCGCCAGCCATATTAGGATGCCCATAAAAATATGCTTTTCCGCAGCGGGTTTTCAGCCGTGGAAAAGCATACGTTGCGGGCCCCCTGGGTGAAGGGTGGGGCGGTGGGGGGTGCACATCGGTGCCTGCCGTTTTCTGCGTACAAATGCATTGCATGCATTTTTAACATTGCGGCGGGTGTAGCTTGAAGCCGAACCCACCGCAATGTTAAAAATAGAGGATGTGACCGCCATGGTGGCGGTCACATCCTAATTGCACAGAAGGGAACTCCGCAGACCATGCAGAGGTTCCCTCCTACTCAGTGATCACGCATGGACTCAAGTCCGTCCGCGATCATAATGGGCCCCTCAGTTACTAAAGTCATTACATGTTGGAAGTGCTCAATCTAGCTCCTAGAAGGGCCCTAATGTAGTCTATAGCAGAGTTCTTGGAGCTGAGCTGTGTGCAATGTGGTTAAAATGATGTTAACAGAAGCTCAGGGACATGCGAAAAACATTTTATGAAGCCATCGTACTGGCTAAAGGGCAATTCTACGCTGCCCACATCGAATCTGCCAGTAACAACTCAAAAGAGTTAGTTCAGAGCTTCACGTTCACTTTTGCCCAAGCGAGTGTTACTCCATCTTCACCTGCCTGGTGTAACACTCTCTCCGGCTTCTTTAGGGATAAGATTCAGAAAATCCAGGTGGTGTTTACATCCTGCGAGAGCAGTAGTGGGGGATCTCCGGTGGTTCAGCCTGTTGTTTCCGCTCACTCACTGTCAGTATTCAGACCGGTTGATCCTTTGGAATCTCTTAAAATTCTCAAGGGGTTTAAGTCTGGTTCGCCCTCGGACCCCTGTTCGGCCAGGCTCCTGGCAGCAGTGGCAAAGAGCACAAACCTAGAAGTGAACTCCATTATCAACATGTCTCTCCAGAAAGCTGTTTTACCTCAGGTCTGGAAACAGACTAATATCTTACCACTCCTTAAAAAGCCTTCTTTGGAACCCCCTTTGACCAGGAACTGCGGGCCCATCTGCCTCCTTCTGGCTCTGGCCAAGGTATGCGAGAAGGTGTTTAATAAACAGCTTACAGAATTAGTGGAAAGAGAGGCACTCTTGCACCCAGCTCAATTAGGGTTTTGAGTATCTTATAGCACTGAATCTGTTTTAGTGGAGGTGTCGGAGGCCATTCGGGAGTGTCTTGACGCCGGTGGGATAGCAGCATTAATTTTGCTGGACCTCTCGGCAGCGTTCGACACAGTCCTGCATGCACTTCTCCTGGCACGACTGGCTGGGATTTGGGTGTCGGGCCGTCTGGAGTTGACCCAGGTCTTTCCTGGAGGAGTGGCTGAGCAGATTTTGCTCCCACCGACCTCCTTCTCCCCTCAGTCAGTGACTACTGGAGTTCCAAAGGGATCCTCCCTTAGCCCTCTCCTTTTTAATATCTATGTCACTCCATTGATATATCTGGCAAAGAAGTTTGGGGCTAAGGTGATGGCCTATGCGGACGATACTAAGCATGGGCGAATTTTGCGGATCTCGCGTTCGCGAATTTTGCGGATTTGCGAACTCGCAATCCACAAAATCCGCGAATTCCCGCGAATTTGCGGATTTTTTTTTTTTGTGTTCGCCCGTGTTTCTGCCAGTTCGCGAGGGTTTTTACAATTTCGCAATTTGCGAACTTACCTGTCGGGTCGCAAGTTTTGCGAACTTGTTGTTTCTACGTGTCCAGCCTGTTTGGGACACTCTTCTTCATCACTGCCACTCTCTGTCACCACTGCCACTCTCTGACTACTCATGCCACCCTCTGGCCCACCCATGCCACCCTCTGTTTCATCACCACACCCTCTGGTTGTCCAGTGTACATTATTTTCGGCAAAGCAAAGCACACCTTCCCTGCCTCAAGTGACCTGAATTAATTTGGGGCTGATTAATGTGCCACAGAATATTTTTTTAGCTGGCACCTGCTTCCTTAGTGCGCCCTGATTAGTGATCTTTTGCACTTGCTAAGTGCTTTCATTGTTGCAAAATTAGTTACAACACCTGCCCTGCCCCAACTGACAATAATGAATTAGGGGCTGATTAATGGGTTTTAACTTCCAGCCTGGCTCCTGCTTGTCTCCCTTAGCTGTAATTCAGGACCTTTGTGGCATATGTGTAACTATTCTGAGGTTCAGAGCAGGGTCACATAATAGTTGCAACTGGCAACTGAACTCTGGAGGGGCCCCTCAGGAAGCACTACAGGAAATGGCTACTAATGATGAGCCTGAACTTTTGAACCTGGCAAGTAGTTTCAGTTTTGCTAAGATCGTATTTCTGCAATTTAGCACTTATTCGCGGGGCGCGAAATTGTACTGGGAAGCTGCGAACTCACGCGAACAGTGCGAGCAGTGCGAGCAAAATCCGCTGCTCGCGGATTTGCGGATTTTGCGGGAGATTCGCGAATCTCGCGGATTGCGGATTTCCCGAAAATCAGCAAAATCCGCGAGCGGAACGGATTTTCCGCCCATACCTAGACGATACCCATCTGCTCTTTACCTGGGACAAAGTTACGTACTCTGTTTCAGTGGTTCATTATTGCTTAGCTTCTATCTTTAACACCTTAACCGTGGTGAAAATTCTGCTGCAGTGTGGGGTGTTCCATTAAGTGGGAGGGGCTGCGTCTACCTGCGGACTGGTGCAGCACTACGGAGGTAGTGCTCGCGATGGCCGCTTGGCCCTCGGGCGCTCAGAAAGGGTTAAATGGCTGGCGGATGCACAGCTCAAGTGTAATGAACAGAAGTCTGAGATCCTGCTATTTGGTAAATATCCTCCCACTTTCTGAGAGCAGTTGTGGCCACCTAACTTTCCACTGCCCTTCACCACAGGGAAGCCCGTCAAAACTTTGGAAGTATGGTTCGATGAGAGTCTCTCTTTCTCGACACATATCAAGAAACTGGCTGGTTGCTGTTTCGGCCTTCTCAAGACTCTCAGAAATGTGTTTCTCTTCTACCTCAGGCGCCGAGGGAATCAGTTACTTGTGCACTGATTGTGTCGCGGCTGGATTAAGCCAATGCCCTTTATGCCTGTGTTCCTGGCTACCTGTTGGAAAGGCTACAGGTGATTCAGTATATGGCTGCAAGACTGCTATTGGGCATTTCGGTGAGGAACAGTGTTCACCATCAGCTACAATCTCTCCATTGGCTCCCAGTGGCGGACAGAGTTAAATTTAGACCATTGGTTCTGGCCCCTCATGCTCTCCACGGGTGCAGCCCTCTCTAACTGCAGATAGTTTTTTTATGTTCCTTCGCAACAAGCTCTTTAATCCATGTCCCTTCGGTTTGCCCAGGTCCCTCGCTTCAAGTATCAGAGGTTAGGGGGAAGCTCTTTTGCTGTGATGGCCGCTGCGGCCTGGAATGCCCTTCCTCTTGCCCTACGGTCTATTCCGGACCCAGTTGTATTTGAAAGGAAATTGAAAACACACTTCTTTGCCTGATAGTCTCTCTCCATACCACTTTCTCTTCACGCCGGGACACTCATGAGTATCCGCGTGCGTTATAAATATATATAACATAACATAACATAAGTGAAATTCCCTGCCCTTGCTGGAATTTTAGCGGTGTTCTTAGTCAAGCACATGTCTGAAGCTTCCCAGCAGCATCTAAGGAATTTGCCCTAACAAAGTGGGAGCAGAAGGCGGCATCGGTCCTTGGCAAGGTGAGGGCAACAGCACAGCAGATGCAGCCAAGACTCATGCTCGTAGTACAAAGCCTGCACATTAGCCACCCATTCTTCTGTGCCCAGAGCAGGTTGAAATCGTGAATTGGGAGGGCCTGCAGCTTTACCCTTGAGGTACAAGGCTTCCAGGGCTGTGAAGAGGTTTTTTTGTGGGAGCCTTGCAATGTCTCTCTCAAAAGATACTTGATTGATTTGTTTATTTATTGTTCTTTTCCACATTGACAAAAGGTGGTAAGGATTAGACCAGTTTGTAGTTTCGATCTTTACTGTGCCAAATGCCAGGTGCAGCTGTGAGTGCCAGGGGGAAAGATCGTCAGCGAACATAGGGGGGTATTCTCAAGAACGTGTGATAACTATCACAAAATTAGCTTAACGCAACTTTCAACATTGCAGTCTATCTCAGGAAAATTACGCTGTGTTAACTAAGTATTCACAACATGGTGGTACCATGCGATAGTCTCACGATAATGCGTCACATGACCGCGTTAGAACTAACGCGATGCCGCAAAAATGCGATACACGAACGCAATAAAAACTGCAATGAGGCTAACCGCGATACAAAAATCTGCGAAAACCAGCAAAAGGCCAGGAATTCACACGCGTCAGGTAGGAAAAATCACAATAAAAGTAGAAAAAAAAACAGCAAAGCTCTCCCTGGCATTTTTTCATGAAGGACATTTTTGATGGAGATAGGCAGGTAGAGGAAAACTATGAGACCTTTTGCTAGCATATAAATACTAGGCTAGACCTTGTTGCTTCTCTAAAGAATTATAAGAAAAAGGGCAGACCTTCCGCACCTTGGTACAACGAAAAACCCAGAACGTTAAAGATGAGTTGTAAGTCAGCAGAGAGAAAATGGAGAAAGGGATACTCAGAGGAGAATAAAACTGTCTGGAAAGAGGCAATAGCTCACTACGAGAGAAATTGGCAGGACCTGATCTTAAGGTCCTCAAACAGTGCCAGGAGTATCTTTAAAATAGAGGGGGACATTACCAACCCAGAATGCACAAAAAATAAAATACAACCTTCAATGGATCTTAACTTTGCGATCTTTTTTGAGGAAAAGATCTTATTCTTGATGGTTTCGAGGCAAGTAGCCAATGCACCTAGGGAAATGCTGAGGTAGAGTCAATAAAAGCACCTCAGGACAAGGAAAGAGAAAGTATGGGGGAAAACTCCCATTTCCTAGATCACATTGAGCCCCTATCTGTGGAGGACTTTGACAGAGTAGCACTAGGTGTTTCCTCAGGCTCGCTGCTGGACCCATTACCACATAGAATTTGGAAAAAGCTGAGCTCAGAGCTATTTCTGATTACCAGACAAATTTGTACTCAATCACTGTCCAGTGGGTCAGTGCCGGACTGCTGGAAACAAGCGTTGGTAACACCTTTGCTGAAAAAAGCAAACCTGGACCCAGCCTGCCCTAAGAATTATAGACCTATCTCCCTGCTGACCTACCTGATAAAGATCATAGAGCAGCTGGTCGGTAAGGCACTCTCCCAGTTTCTGCAAACTAACGACATTCTGGAGGACATGCAATTTGGCATCTGCCCAGGGCATGGAACGGAGGCAGCTCTGGTAACCATATTGGACGATCTTCGAATTCGGACAGACAGGAGGAAGTCAGCAATACGGATCTTGCTTGACCTGTCCGCTGCTTTTGACACCATGAGATATTTCTGGTGAGGCTCAAGGACATAGGGACAGTGGGCACAGCATGGAAATGGTTCCAATCGTACCTAACCCACAAGGCGTTCCGCAGGGGTCTGCTATCAGCCCGATATTATTTAACGTCTATTTGAGAACATTGCTGGCTGACAGTAAAGCTCACAATGTTAGCCCTATTAACTATACGGATGACACGCAGCTTATCCTGTCCTTGGAGGGGGAGCAATTTTCCTCACTGGAAGATTTCCATACCTGCATGAAGGATAATTCAGGCTGGCTGAGAGAGTACTCTCTTCAGTTCAATGCAGACACGTCAGAGTTCCTGTGCTGCGCAGCAGACAAAGTTCCCCGTGCACTCCCAACTGATTTCTGGCCTATACCGACCGATATTCCTCTTAAACCTTCAGAGATGGTGCATAGTTTGGGAGTGATGTTCGACAACAAACTTAGCCTGAAAACCCACATCAACAAAACTGCTGGATGCTGTTTTGCTCTCATCAGGGTGCTCCTAAAGATCCTCCAGATGTTACCCTCACAGGCCAGTGCACTGGTAGTCAGAAGCATTATTTTTAGTAGACTAGACTACTGTAACGCATTGCTGCTAGCGTATCCAAAGTACCTAATTGAGAGACTGCAGAGGGTCCAGTCAATGGTGGCCAAACTGGCTTTATCAAGACCAAGATACTCATCCACCTCGCAAATGTTGACAGAGCTACTCTGGCTCCAAGTGTCAGAAGGGAAAAAAGTTTAAATCCCTCTGTCTTGTGGACAAAGCTCTGCACAGTGCTGGACCTAAACCCATGCAGTACAAATTTGCATGGTATGTCCCCACCCAGAGTCTACATTCATCCTCGGCCAATGTTGTTAAGGTGCCCAAATTCAGAAAGATTAAATCAGGTGGGACAGCTTTCAGCATTGCGGCTGCAAAGCTTTGGAATAAATTCCCTACCAATATCAGACAGTCAGAAGAGCTGATGCAGTTTAGGAAAGGAGTCAAAACCTGGCTCTTTCCCAGGGAATGAACCATCTCATATTCAGCCTTCCTCAATCAATCTGCTCACTGCCATTTATCCATCCACGGCTGATTTGAGCACATGTTTGACAGTGTCAGGATACCCTTTGGGGGACAGTGCGCTTTACAAGTGCTTAATACATACACACATACATACATATAAACAAATGCCAAACAACAGCAAAGCACAATGGATGTTGCCGGAGCAAGTACGGAGGAGAACCAGAACCCCACAAGCCCCCCCCCGGAGGACCTGCCTGGGACCTCAGGGGCAGGGAATGCCAAGGAGAAGAAGAGTAGGAAGAAACACTTCAGTCTGCAGGAAAAGAGGATCCTGATAACAGAGGTGGTAGTACAACATCAACACGTGTTTATCACCTCCACAGTGTCATTGGCAACAAAAAATGGACTACGGCAGTCCATTGTGGACAAGGTGAATGCAGTCAGAGTGCTGAAGAGGACAATGGAAGAGGTCAACATGCACTGGAATGATGTCAAGGGCAAAACCAAGCTGGAACTCACCAACAATCGGAAGGCAGCAACGCAGACTGGAGGTGGGAGGCCAGCCCCACAGGAGGAGCTGGAAGATATGGAGGAAATTGTGTCCACAGTCATCAGTGGGGTTATGGTGGCAGGAGTTGGGGGACCGGACACTGCTCAACATGACGGGACGCAACAGTACCATGGTATGTAACGACCAGGGAGTGGGAGAACAGGGGGAGATGGGCAAAATGGCACACATGTACAATTGAGCTGAGAACATCTGCGGACAAACCATGCCCCAACCCCCAACTCCCACCAAGAGACAAATGTACACAAGTATGCAACTTCTCAGCACTGTATAAGCACAGAAGTCAAAGGCACACCACATGAAAGGGATAAGGGGAGGCAAATAAAGAGCTGCAGGGGCGGCTCCCCCAAAATGCTGCATACTCACATAACGTGCAGAGCACATCAACACTGACAACTGTGGTACAAACGCAACAAGTCCACAACAAAACACAGGACACAACTGGTGCCGACTGGGTGTAGACACTGGCCTATCACATTTGGCATGCAGGGAAATGTGAGTTGACAATGTACAAGTACAAACACACACACACATCATGTTGTCGAAATGTCCACTGTCCCCATCAAATAGGCAGCACCTCCCAAACAGCCACAATGTACACAGTCATGCAGACTGTATAAAATCATGTACAATGCATTAACATGCATGTGGACACATTGTTGAACTGTATCTCCCCTTCACATTGCAAAGGGACAATCAACACCTCCTGCAGAGCAGCCCACAACTCTCTTCTCTGATGACGAAGAGGACCACCACAGCTTCGACTCCGAGACCCTCCAACAGCTTGTGGACAGCCTCCGCAGCCACCCTCCAGGAGCAAGGCAGCCCAGCTGCTACGAGGAGACCCCACCCAATGCACAGACCATAACAGCAGGCAGCACCCACCACCACGACTGTCTCCCAGGACCCCCACAAAGAACACATGGCCTTCCAATGCCGTGTGTTGGGGTGCCAGGAGAATCTGGCTGAACAGTTGCGGGTGGGTTTCGACCGCATGGCAATCAAACTAGATGCCATACGTGGCTGTCTAAGTCCCATCAGGGACCACTCATAGTCCCTAATGGACACCCACAGTCTGCTCCATGCTCTCTAATGGACCATGGCTGACATCGCTGGAGCCCTGACTCAGAGAATAGAACAACTGTCCAGTCTGTGTGGCTCTAGCGATGTCACAGGGAGTAGGGAAACATGCAGAGGTTAATGGAGACCATGGAGCGGGCAAATGCGGAACGAACGGCTGCCATGGCATGCACACCAGCGATTGGTAGCTGGGTTCCTCAATTACCTCAAGACCATCCTCATGGCATTTCTGCCACAAGTCCTGGTACTGATGCATGCTGCTGCTACCACTCCATCCACAACTCCGCCCCTGAAGTGTCTGTGCCACACAGTACGGCAGACATTCCACCTTCGGGTACCTGAGGTGTCACTGCCACACAGTGCAGGAGACAGAACACTTACACCCACACGAAGAGCACATGCAACAGCAGAGGACGAAGATGTGGATGAATCTGCCATTGTGGTAAGAAGGATGCAGTAGCATTCATCTCCGCCATATGGCCTGTTTCTGCTTGGTTCTGCCCTCTGCATCATCACCTTCCACTGTCCCCGATGCATTCTGCGACACTCACCTTGGACCTCGACATGGACTCTGCCATATGATGTTTGATCGCCAATGACACAGCAAACAGACTGCGGACTGAACTCTTCCTCATCCTTTGGACTTGTCATTCCCTGAAGGACTCTGGTTGGCCCTCCACGGGCCAACGTCATCATGTGGGGTTTGCACGGCCCTGTACTGCTTCCAGATGCAACACTCCACTGAATGTGCATTAAACATTCCTAATCACTCAGATGTGTCATGTCTATGGTCTTTCAAGTGTGGAAGTATGGATGAATGTAGGCTCAGTGAATTCCTCTTACGTCCACGTGGCTCATGTCATAGGGATGTATGATGTTACAACAGCATTCAAGGACCGGTTGGACAACAACGCACACAACTGCAAGGAACTCTTCAACATCGTGAAAGAGCTTTCCAACCCCAGCGCAGGAAACAACGACATCACCCCATCGCAAGACCTCTGCAACTCCCTCGCTTCATACTTCCACAACAAGATCGCGGACATACACAACAGCTTCAACAACCAACCAACGCACACCATGACCGAACAACCACCCCCCACCACCACCCTCCACGCCTGGACCCCGATCAGCACCGAAGACACCATCCGCACGATGAACTCCATCCACTCCGGATCACCGACCGACCCCTGCCCTCACCACGTCTTCAACAAGGCCGACGCTGTCATCGCACCCCACCTGCGAGACATCATCAACACATCCTTCGACACCACCATCTTCCCTGAGAGCTGGAAACACGCCGAACTCAGCGCTCTACTCAAGAAACCAACAGCGGACCCCACCGACCTCAAGAATTACCGCCCCATCTCGCTCCTCCCGTTTCCAGCCAAAGTCATCGAGAAGACCGTCA
Source organism: Lissotriton vulgaris (assembly GCF_964263255.1). Classification (NCBI taxonomy): domain Eukaryota; kingdom Metazoa; phylum Chordata; class Amphibia; order Caudata; family Salamandridae; genus Lissotriton; species Lissotriton vulgaris. The sequence continues at coordinate 683,041,140 of NC_141685.1, read as the reverse complement.
ACAAGCAGATGGCCGCCTTCCTCGAGACGAACGGATCCCTCGACCCCTCACAGTCCGGCTTCCGAGCCAATCACAGCACCGAGACCGCCCCCATCGCCGCCACCGATGACATCCGAGCCCTGATGGACAATGGAGAAACAGCGGCCCTCATCCTCCTAGACCTCTCCGCGGCATTCGACACGGTCTGCCACCGCACCCTAGTACGGCGCCTCAGCAACATCGGAATCCAGGACAAGGCGCTGGAATGGATCATCTCCTTCCTCGACGGAAGAACACAGAGAGTCCGCCTACCACCGTACAAGTCAGAGGCCTCCGAAGTCATCTGCGGCGTCCCTCAAGGATCATCTCTGAGCCCCACCCTCTTCAACGTCTACATGAGCCCCCTCGCAGCCATCGTACGCAAACACAACCTCAGTATAATCTCCTACGCCGACGACACCCAGCTGATCCTCTCCCTGACCAACGACCCCGCCGCCGCCAGAGCCAACCTGCACGAAGGGATGAAAGAGGTAGCCGAGTGGATGACGACCAGCCGCCTGAAACTGAACTCAGACAAGACGGAGGTCCTCATCCTGGGCTCCTCACCCTCCGCCTGGGACGACTCCTGGTGGCCTCCCGCCCTGGGCACCGCACCCAAACCGACAGACCATGCACGCAACCTGGGCTTCATCCTGGACTCCTCCCTCTCCATGACCAGGCAAGTCAACAACGTCTCCTCGGCGTGCTTCAACATCCTACGCATGCTACGGAAGATCTTCTGGTGGATCCCCACCGAGACCAGGAAGACCGTCACCCAGGCCCTCGTCACCAGCCGACTGGACTACGGCAACGCCCTCTACGCCGGTACCACCGCCAAGCTCCAGAAGAGACTCCAGCGGATCCAGAACGCCTCAGCCAGACTCATCCTCGACATCCCACGAACCAGCCACATCTCCGGACATCTGAGAGACCTTCACTGGCTCCCCGTCAACAAAAGAATCACCTTCCGCCTCCTCACCCACGCACACAAAGCCCTACACGACCAAGGCCCGAGCTACCTCAACAGCCGAGTCAACTTCTACGCTCCCAAACGCCACCTCCGATCAGCCAACCACGCCCTCGCCGCCGTCCCCCGCATCCGAAGAGCGACTACAGGAGGAAGGTCCTTCTCCTACCTGGCCGCCAAGACCTGGAACTCCCTCCCGACCGACCTGCGCCTGACCCAAGACCACCTCTCCTTCAGGAAGAAGCTGAAGACCTGGCTGCTGAAGACCGGGCCGCCCCCAGCGCCTTGAGACCCTACGGGTATGTAGCGCGCTTTATAAGTGTCACTGATTGATTGATTGATTGACAACGCATACTTTTACCACGCATGCCTTTACAAAGCGGTATTTACAACGAAAACCTTTACAACGCATAGTGCTTTGGGGTGCTGCATAGTGAATAGTTTAATTTACTATTCCAAATCCAGTCCCCGTGGACACTAGGGAAGGTGTTGGATAGTAAATTAAACTTATTCCCTATCCTAGAGCGCCCCCCAGCGCAATGCGTTGTAATGGTTTTCGTTGTGAATACCGCGTTGTAAAGCTACTGCGTTGTAAAAGTTGCGTTGTCAAGGATGTTTCCCATGTCATAGAACTGGGGTCACAGGGGGAGACATTGCCAAATGCGGTCCGGGTGGTGCTGACACAACAACAGGGACACATGCACTAGTTACTTCCTTGTCCAGCCCTGTACGGAACCACGCCCAGAGCCCAGGGTTCATTGCTCACACTCTTACTCTGGACTGGCATACGCCAGGTCAGCCCACCCCACTGACGCTCACAGGGGGAACGGCAATGCTACATGACCCAGGTCCTACCTGTAGTGATCTGTTGGTCACAGGGCTAGTTGTCAGCATGCTACAGCCACTCCCTCATGGCTGGTGTACTCCCACACCACACCTATCCAGCACACACATCACAGGACATGTGACCCTGCCAATAAAAAGGGCCAGGCGCAAGTGCTCGACGGTACACAGACAAAATATCGATTTTTAAATATCGATATACAAAAATATCGAAGTTTAAATATCGATGGGACAAAATATCGAAGGTAAGTAATATCGACAGTCTTAATATCGATATTGGTATGATATCAGTAATATCGAAGTTGTAAATATCGATGTCAATAATATCGAAATTAATAACTTTGATGTTACTAATATCAATTTTTAAATAAATTTAGTGTATATTATATTGTATTTATTATGTTTTATTATTTATTTTTAATGTAATTTAATTAAATATTGTCTTTTACTACTGTAGCGGGTTGTGGGTTTATAGGGGAATAGGGTGGGAAGTAATTTAATTATGTTAAATTAATTATTAATTAGTAGGAATTATTAATTAATTAATTGAGAAATAATTTTTAATTATTTTTAATTAATTGATTAATTGATAAATATGTTCTGTAGCGGGTTATGGGTTTATAGGGGAATTGGGTGGGAAGTAATTTAATAATAATTAATTAATTGAGATATGTTTGTACATATTTTAATTAATAATTAATTGGTAATTAATTTCTATTAATTAGTTAATTAATTAATATACTTTTTTTTACATATTTATAATTATTAATTAGTTGGTAATTAATTAATATTAATTATTTAATTACATTAATTATAGTAAAAAAATTTAATATTATTTATTGTTATTCTTAATTAATTAATTGGGAAAATAATATTAATTATTAAATTAAATTAATTACAGCAAATGTGCTAATATATTTACTTTCTTGTTATTGTTAATTAATAATTAATTGGTAATTAAATAATATTAATTAATTTTGGGTAAAGGAGTATTTTTAGGGTTCAGGGTCAGTTTTCAGTTTTTGGGTAAAGGGGTATTTTTAGGGTTCTGGGTCAGTTTTCAGTTTTTGGGTAAAGGGGTATTTTTAGGGTTCAGGGCCAGTTTTCAGTTTATGGGTAAAGGGGTATTTTTAGGGTTCAGGGTCAGTTTTCAGTTTTTGGGTAAAGGGGTATTTTTAGGGTTCAGGGTCAGTTTTCAGTTTTTGGGTAAAGGGGTATTTTTAGGGTTCTGGGTCAGTTTTCAGTTTTTGGGTAAAGGGGTATTTTTAGGGTTCTGGGTCAGTTTTCAGTTCATGGGTAAAGGGGTATTTTTAGGGTTCAGGGTCAGTTTTCAGTTTTTGGGTAAAGGGGTATTTTTAAGGTTTAGGGTCAGTTTTCAGTTTTTGGGTAAAGGGGTATTTTTAGGGTTCAGGGTCAGTTTTCAGTTTTTGGGTAAAGGGGTATTTTTAGGGATAAGGGTCAGTTTGGGGTTTTGGGGGTACAGGGATATTTTTAGGGTTCAGGGTCAGTTTTGGGTTTTTGGGGTACAGGCGTACAGGGTAAAAACAAAAAAATATTACATTAAATCAAATAAATTACATGAAAAAAATTAAAATTACTTTAAATTATTAAGTGTTTTATTTATTTTAAATGTATATGTATTAGTTTTAATTTTGTTTTAATATTTTTATTTAATAGTTGTACAATTATATGTATTTTAAAATTATTTTTACATTATTATTAATACATTTAAAAAAACGATATTTTTGATTCCGATATTTTTGTACTACGATATTATTTTTTCGATATTTTTGTACTTACCTTAATGAAGATAGGATTCCGATATTTTTGCTGTCGATATTTTTGCTCCGATATTTTTGCATATCGATATTCTGTCTGTCGATATTATGTCAGACATTCGTGCTCGACGCCATTTCCACTCTCTATCTGGATGTATCCATGTGGTGTTCATGTAGGGCCCTGCAACATCACATTCCCCCGGCCCGAAGGCGACATGATGGCGTCTGCACCACAATACCCAATCATACATGGTCCATGAATTGCGGGGCACAGACTTGGTAGCACCGGATACACTGCGACTGGTACAGTCACACCGCCATGGGATGGTGACTTTTGGTGCACTGACGTAGGGGCACCTTAAGTGCTGTGTGGGTGTGCAGCCTGCTCAGGATTTGTGTGCCCTGCTGGACGCAGTGTAGGTCAGAGCCAAAGGGCAGCGCGGGCCTTCCTCCACGTGACATCGCCTCCCAGATCACAGAGTTAGTGGCACCTCAAGGGCTGAGAGGGTGTGCAGTCTGCAATGATGCCGGGTGCACTGGTATGTCCTCTGCCAAGGCGAAGTCAAGACCCAGAATCAAATGTGAGATCTGGTGGCCTGCGAAGTGGGGCTACATGATGTGGAGGGTGCCATGGTCGTGGGCCCGGGCTTGTGGCTTGCACCAGCACGTGGTGGGCCCTTATTGCAACACACCAGTGGTGGAAGGTGAGCAGTGAGGCCTGGGTGCGCAGGGGCGGGCATGCTGCGGTGGGAGGGGCTGGGGTGCAGCTGCCTGGGTGCACAGGGGCGGGCATACACCGCTGGGAGGTGGGAGGGGCTGGGGTGCAGCTGCCTGGGTGCGCAAGTGTGGACAGGCGATGATGTTGTGTGCAATTCTAAATACTCTGCCGTTCATGTATCTGGGCTCTATTTCAGATGACGGATCTGTTTCAGATGTGGGACCTGGTGAACTGCACAACATATCGGCAAGTGGTTGGAGACACACCAGTGTCAGCAGGTGAGCAGTGAAGCCAGGGTGCACAGTATCAGCACTCTCTCCCCCTGTCTCTCTCTTCTTTACTCTGTGTCTCTCTCCCCCTCTCTTTCCGTCTGTGTCTCTCTCCCTCTCCTTCCGCCCCCCTCTCTTTCCGTCTTTCTCTCTCTCTCTCCCTCTTTTTCCATTTTTCTCTCTCTCCCCCTCTCTTTCCGTCATCCTTTCTTTCCCCCTCTCTTTCCTTCTTTCTCTCTCCCCCCCTCTTTCCACCTTACTCTTGCTCCCTTTCTTTCTCTCTCTCTCTCTCCTTCGCTCTCTCTGTCCTTTGATGTGCGCAAGACACACCTTCTCATCTGGATTTTTGTCTTTTAGGCTGTGACCTACAGATTGTCCCGAGGAAAGCTGCCATGTGTCTTCATTTATGTTCTGTGTTTACTTGAATACATTTTCATTTGTTAATTCGAAGGTGAATGTGTGATGCTCATTTTTGTGACAACACATGCATGTCACCAAATGTGACTGTGCGGCATCAAGTGGATTATTTGGTACATTATTCCGTGTAGTTGATATGGCATGTCTTTGACCGGGGGGGTTCCTGGGGGTGGTGGCGGTGGTTGTTGTGGCCCTGTTGGGGCTCCCAGCTGCATGATCAGTGCCTCCATTGCATCTGTTGTACTTCCGGTGTGGCTGTGGGCTGGGCTCCCTTTCCTGGTACAGGCTTTCGTCCGACTTTACACCAGGTCAGAGCAGGTGTTAATTTCCTGCTGCTAACCCGTCATATCGCCTGTTTTGTGATCTTACTGCCGATCTGGCTGGTTGTTGAGAATGTTGCGGAGTGGTGTTCTCGCGACTTTTGGCACGGGAACGCCTACTCTGCATCTCAATAGTGATAGTTGCCGTGGTCATCTGTGGCGATGTGTTTTGCGACTGCTATCGCAGGTAAACTGGTGATATGGGCTGTTAGCACCAGCTTGTGAATGGGGAGATGAATTTGTCGCGACTTTGGCTGCGATAAAGTGCCGATAATTCGACGATAGCTCCTTGAGAATATGCGCCATAGATTGTTATTGTGCTTTCAGGGATTGAGCTGGGGCCTGCAGGATACAGATGTAAAATGTCATTAAGTCGCCTAAACAGTGACGGTCTGTGCTTGCCAGGCCCAACTCCAGCCTAGGCCTTGCCATCGTGTATGCTGGGGAATGGAGTATATTTTCTTATAGGCTGTTTTTTTTGGTTTGCAAGAAATAGGCCCATTTTACCTGAGAAGGCCAGGTGGCCGTAGGATAGAGCTGGCAGCAGTTTCTCACGTAGGACATTTAAAATTGGCTCGGCAGTAGGGCGGTGCAGATGACGCTTTAAGCTTCTTAGGCTGTCTATCACCCCAGCTCCCTTGGACCTAAGATGATTGAAGTGGGCCACTTGGTTTGCCCTTCCGGTTATTCACGCCGGGAGCATAGGAGAGCCACCATGCTGGTGGGACAAACAGGCCTACATTAAACATGTCATTGAACGTATCGACCGGGATCCTCTGACCCAGCATGATTGCTGAGTTATTATGCAAGGACATTAGATGCCTGCACTTTGACAGCCGGTGTCTGGTTTTCAACTCGTATATTTCAAGAGTGCGATTACACTCCTTGTGCACTTCTCTGATATTTGTATCTCCCCTCATGTATTGAAGCTCTGAATGTAACTGTGTTCCATACATCTTCCATGTTGATTCATTCTTCATGCAGACCAGGAGCTACATGTTTTATGAGCTACATTGGACGCTCTTTCAATTGATAATCTCATCCTGATGATGAGCCTTGAATTTTATAGGGTTGAAACGTCGTTGGCGCCAATAATGTGGCTTTAATGAATGAGGATGCTATTGTTTTATGGTGTATTTCTGTTTTGTTGAGATACCTGTCTTTGTGATTTTCCCTCTGCCACTATTTGTTTACACCTGTCGATGCTCACAATTGTAACACTGTCTGCGTAACTATATGAGCGCCCCAATTATTGTATTTAAGTATTTTCATTTTTTGATAATATTAAAATGTATTTGTGAAAAATTGAAAAGATTATCTGTACATGGGTATTGTATGTTTTAGAAACCCAACATTTGGGTAGTATATTTTCTCTTTTTTTTTTACTTTTATTCTTCGATTTTGAGGTTTTCCTTTTTTGTTTAAAAAAAACTTTTTCTCTTTTCAAGTGGCGTACCGGAACCATTGTTTGGAGTATATTGCTAATTACCCCTGGTTCAGGACCTAGGTTGTCCCTGTTGTTTGTAATTATTCTTTCATTAAACCAGACTCCCATATAGTTGTAACTGATATATGGTGTAATTCCCAATCTGCCTATTCGCCAGTGCAAGGTTTTCTTTCTTGGATGGTTCCTGAAGACAATAGCTTTGTTTTTTGATTGGTTCACCATGACTTTATTTGTTGTGTTATAAATATTGAGGGTGTTGATCTCTTTGTAGACCCGTTCTTGTTTGAACCATGATGACAATGTAATCTGCGTATTGCAGGGTCTGGAAATGTACACCCCCCTAGTTTTGAGGCAACCAGGCTTGTGCCTGCTAATGAATTTGGCAGATCGGCGGTGTAGATGTTAAAGAGTAGTGGGGCTAATATGCAAGTTCAAGTTCGGGGATTTGTATAGCGTACTACTCACCCAGAGGGTCTCTAGGCGCTTGAGGGAGGGTGGGTGCGTTATTTATCGAAAAGCCAGGTTTTTAACTGCTTTCTGAAGGAGAGGTGGTTCTGTGTAAGGCGGAGGTGAGTGGGGAGAGAATTCCAGGTTTTGGCTGCTAGGTAGGAGAAGGATCTTCCTCCCATGGTGGATCTATGGATGCACGGAATTGCGGCGAGTGCTTGATTAGATGATCGTAGTTGGCAGGTGGGTGTGTAGAAGGACAGTCGTGTGTTGAGGCATTCGGGTCCTAGGTCGTAGAGGGCCTTGTGTGCGTAGGTGAGGAGACGGAACGTTATTCTCTTGTTGACGGGGAGCCAGTGGAGGTCTTTCAGGTGACCGGAAATGTGAGCTTGACGGGGGATGTCCAGTATGAGTCTGGCTGAGGCATTTTGGATGCGTTGGAGTTTTTTCTGTAGTTTGGCTGTGGTTCCGGCGTAAACGGTATTTCCATAGTCCAGTCGGCTAGTGACAAGTGCGTGGGTGACTGTCTTTCTTGTTTCGGTGGGGATCCAACTGAAGATTTTTTTGAGCATGCGTAGGATGTTGAAGCATGAAGATGAGACGGCGTTGACTTGTCTGGTCATCGAGAGGGAGGAGTCTAGGATGAAGCCCAGGTTACGTGCGTGGTCTGTAGGTATGGGTGCTGTACCTAGGGCCGGTGGCCACCATGAGTCATCCCAGGCAGAGGGGGATGATCCTAAGATGAGGACTTCCGTTTTGTCTGAGTTTAGTTTTAAACGGCTGTTCTTCATCCATTCGGCTACTTCTTTCATTCCTTCGTGTAGATTGGTTTTGGCGGTGTTTGGGTCATTGGTGAGGGAGAGGATCAGCTGGGTGTCGTCTGCGTGGGAGATGATGTTGAGGTTGTGTTGTCGCGCGATGGATGCGAGGTGGCTCATGTAAACGTTGAAGAGGGTGGGACTGAGTGATGATCCTTGTGGTACGCCGCAGATGACTTTGGTGGCCTCTGATTTGAATGGGGGGAGGCGGACTCTCTGGGTTCTTCCGGCAAAGAACGAGATGATCCAGTCCAAAGCTTTTTCTTGTATTCCGACGTTGCTTAGGCATTGTATGAGGGTGCTATGACAGACTGTGTCGAAGGCGGCGGAGAGGTCAAGTAGGATGAGGGCAACTGTTTCTCCGTTGTCCAGTAGCGTTCGGATGTCGTCTGTAGCAGCGATGAGGGCGGTTTCGGTGCTGTGTTTGGCTCGGAAGCGGGACTGTGAGGGGTCGAGGGAGTTGTTGGATTCAAGGAAGGTGGCGAGCTGACTATTGACGGCTTTCTCAATGACTTTGGCAGGGAATGGGAGGAGTGAGATGGGGCGGTAGTTCTTAAGTTCAGAGGGGTCTGCTGTGGGTTTCTTCAGAAGGGCGCTGAGTTCGGCATGTTTCCAGCTTTCCGGGAAGGTAGCGGAGTTGAAGGAACAGTTGATGACATCGCGGAGATGGGGTGCGATGATGGAGTCTGCTTTGTTGAAGATGTGGTGGGGACATGGGTCGGTTGGTGAACCTGAGTGGATGGAGTTCATCAGGCGGATGGTGTCTTCAGTAGTGATTGGGTTCCAGGCGCAAAGGTTGTGAGAGTGCTGTTTTGGTTCGGAAGTGGGTGGAGTGGTCTGTTCTTCGGTCTGGTTTTCAAAGATGTTATGTATGTCGGCGATTTTGTTGTGGAAGAAAGAGGATAAGGAGTCGCAGAGGTCTTGGGAGGGAGTGATGTCGTTGGTGCCGGCGGTGGGGTTGGTAAATTCTTTGACAATGTTGAATAGTTCCTTGCTGTTGTGGGCGTTGCTGTCGAGTCGGTCCTTGAATGCTGATTTCTTGGTGGATCGGATCAATTGGTGATGTTTGCGGGTGGCGTCCTTGAAGGTGGTCAGGTTGTCAGTGGTTGGGTTTTTTCTCCAGGTTTTCTCGAGGGTACGACATAACTTCCTGGATTTCTTAAGGTCATTGTTGAACCAGGGGGCCTTTTTGCTACCTTGTTTGATCTGGTGGTTTTTCAAGGGTGCTAATTCGTTAGCGCTGTGGGTGATCCATTGTGTGAGTTTGGTGGCAGCTTGGTTTGGGTCCGATGGTATGGCAGGAGGGTTTTGGTTAAGCGCTGTGAAGAGTTGGTTGGTGGTGATTTTGTTCCAGTTTCTTCGAGGAATAGGTTGTGGGGGGTTGTGGGTCGTGGTCTTTTTGTAGTTGAAGTGAACGCAGCTGTGGTCCGTCCAATGGAGATCTGTGGTGTGATCGAAGGAGATGTGTTTGCTGGAGGTGAAGATAGGGTCGAGCGTGTGTCCGGCTAAGTGGGAGGGGGTGTCAACAAGTTGTTTGAGTCCGAGATTGGCCAGGTTGTCCAGAAGGGTGGTGGTGTTGCTGTTGTTTTTCTTTTCCAGGTGGAAGTTGAGGTCTCCCAGTAGAATGTAGTTCTCGGATGTTAGGGCATGTGGGCTGATGAAGTCAGTGATGTCTTTGTTGAATTTTGTGCGGGTTCCTGGTGGTCTGTAGATGAGGGTGCCTCTAAGTGTGGTCCTGGGGTCGGTGTGGATGTGGAAGTGAAGGTGTTCGGCGGTCGCGAGGTTATCGTCGGAGCTGGTCGTGATTCGGATGGTGTTCTTATGGACGATGGCGATGCCTCCTCCTGTTTGGTTGGTGCGGTCTTTTTGGATGATCTTGTAAGCGTCTGAGATCGCTATGGCAATGAGGGGCGCTGATGAGGCGTTCATCCAGGTTTCTGTAAGGACAGCGACGTCCGGCGATGTAGTATCGAGTAGGTCCCAGAGTTCAGTGGCGTGTCTGTGGACCGAGCGGGTGTTCAGCAGGATGCACTTCAGGTGGTTAGAGTCAGAGCTGTGTTTGGGGGAAGTGGATTTGGTGTGGGTCCTGATGCAGGTGAACTTGCAGGAGTGGCAGGCGAATGGTCCATGGGTGTGTCCTGGGGCAGCTTCGCAGCATTGTAGTGTGCGTCCGGGGTTAAGGGCAAAGAGGGTAGCAGCGTCATACGTTATGCGGGTGGAGTGGGTTTTGCGAGGACCAGGGGGTCTGGCGCTGGGCGCGGTCCAGGCGCGGATGGGCATAGACAGGCTTACCTTTGGCGCACCTTCGGCGCACATGGGGCGCGACCGCTGCGCGTGAACGCTGCACATAAAAACATCTGTCATATGTGGATAGTGGAAGGGGAGGGGTGAGGGAGGGTCAGCTGGGAGGCGGGAGCGGGGTGGAGATCAGGGCAGGGAGGCAAAACAACAACAACAAAATGACAGCAAGCCAATAACGAAACAGGACTGGGGCACAATCTGAAATAGTGCGATGCAAATGGCAGTGGCGCCGGCACAATCAGGCACAAATAAATCTGCAGGCAGCACAGCACAAGTTAAAAAGTTGTACAAGTGCACCTTGGCAATCAAGCGCTACGATCTAATTAACCTCAGCAATTTAGTAAATAATAATAGGCAGGCGGGGCAATCTATCGCTATGAATTTAAATAAAATAATTATACAGGCTAAAGCAGTGCAAGGCGAGATCGCTACGATACCAGGTGAGGCAGGGAGCAGCGTGTGGAGCGACCGCTTCTGCTGGGAGCAGGACGGTCACAGCGCTACCACGGCAGAGCAGGGTAGTCAGTATCAGTGGGAGGGAGGGTCAGCTGGGAGGCGGGAGCGGGGTGGAGATCAGGGTAGGGAGGCACAAACAACAACAACAAAATGGCAGCAAGCCAATAACGAAACAGGACTGGGGCACAATCTGAATTAGCGCGAAGCAAATGGCAGTGGCGCCGGCACAATCAGGCACAAATAAATCTGCAGGCAGCACAGCACAAGTTAAAAAGTCATACAAGCGCACCTTGCCAATCAAGCGCTACGATCTAATTAACCTCAGCAATTTAGTAAATAATAATAGGCAGGCGGGGCAATCTATCACTACGAATTTAAATAAAATAATGATACAGGCTAAAGCAGTGCAAGGCGAGAACGCTACGATACCAGGTGAGGCAGGGAGCAGCGTGTGGAGCAACTGCTTCTGCTGGGAGCAGGACGGTCACAGCGCTACCACGGCGGAGCGGGGTAGTCAGTATCAGTGGGAGGGAGGGTCAGCTGGGAGGCGGGAGCGGGGTGGAGATCAGGGCAGGGAGGCACAAACAACAACAACAAAATGGCAGGAAGCCAATAACGAAACAGTATTGGGGCACAATCTGAAATAGCGCGATGCAAATGGCAGTGGCGCCGGCACAATCAGGCACAAATAAATCTGCAGGCAGCACAGCACAAGTTAAAAAGTCGTACAAGCGCACCTTGGCAATCAAGCGCCACGATCTAATTAACCTCAGCAATTTAGTAAATAATAATATGCAGGCGGGGCAATCTATCGCTACAAATTTAAATGAAATAATTATACATGCTAAAGCAGTGCAAGGCGAGATCGCTACGATACCAGGTGAGGCAGGGAGCAGCGTGTGGAGAGATCGCTTCATCTGGGAGCAGGACGGTCACAGCGCTACCACGGCGGAGCGGGGTAGTCAGTATCAGTGGGAGGGAGGGTCAGCTGGGAGGCGGGAGCGGGGTGGAGATCAGGGCAGGGAGGCACAAACAACAACAACAAAATGGCAGCAAGCCAATAACGAAACAAGACTGGGGCACAATCTGAAATAGCGCGATGCAAATGGCAGTGGCGCCGGCACAATCAGGCACAAATAAATCTGCAGGCAGCACAGCACAAGTTAAAAAGTCATACAAGCGCACCTTGGCAATCAAGCGCTACGATCTAATTAACCTCAGCAATTTAGTAAATATTAATAGGCAGGCGGGGCAATCTATCGCTACGAATTTAAATAAAATAATTATACAGGCTAAAGCAGTGCAAGGCGAGATCGCTACGATACCAGGTGAGCCAGGGAGCAGCGTGTGGAGCGACCTCTTCTGCTGGGATTTTGGTGGATACTGTAGTGGCACTGGGTTTGATCGTCACCCAGGTCTCCTGATGCAGTGACAGTACAGAATGAAGTATGGCGGGTATCCCCCAGGAGTTTAGTTTGTGCTATAGAGTTTCCTAGTCGATTCTGTCGAAAGCCGTGCTATAGTCCATAAAGCAGCAAAATAGAGTTAGCTGTTTACCCTGAGTAGCTCTCGAAGATAAGTATGCCAGCACTGTTATTTTTATATTTTGTTGAATAGCCGGATCTGAATCCTGACTGGGTGTGGGAAAGGATATTTTTATCTGTGGCCTAGGTTTCTAGTTCGGCTAGTAGGATGCGGGCATATACCTTGACTTCAGCGTCCAGTAACGCTATTAGTCGATAGTTGGCTAGATTTGAGCTGTTGCCCTATTTCTTTCTGGACTGGGTGCAGTATTGGGCCCTGCGATGTAGGTGGAATGGTGGCTGTAAGAAATGCATTTTTAAAGAGCGGCATGAGGAACCCTGCCCAGAAGGTTTGATTGGATTTACAAACTGCTGCAGGTATACAATTAGGTCCCTGCGCAACATCACTACTCATTTGTTTAACGATTTTAATTACTTCAGCTTTTAGAATATCCAGGCCCAGGATGTTTTGAGGATTAGATATTTGGGTAGGGTGGAAGGCTTGCTTGCGCCCATCTCACCACTGTAAAACTGTTTAATGTAGTTGAACCATACGCTCTTGAAAACTCTGTTCTCCCTAGACTGGCAGTGATTGCTAATTTGATTCATGTATTTCCAGATAGGGCAGGATTTTTTCCTTTGAGAAGGGAAAAGATATTGAGCCAGGTGGCTGAAAGAAATTGTGATATCCGTAGGCTAATAGGCTTGCACCTGAGCCATTATGAGGTAATAAAACCTACCTATGGTATTACCACTTACCCGAGAGGATCTCTTTGCACATAGCCCTCTGGACACGCAAGTGTATCTTCCTGTCTCAAGTGTAAATTCTCTCAACATTTCGGGCACAGATGGCACAGGAAGTCACTCCTACTCTCCTTTTAACCGTCCTTCTTACCTTCATTTTCCCCTTTTTCCATATCACCCAACCATCTTTATTACTTGCATTATTTTTTCTTACGTTTCTCTCTCGTCTCCACAGTTTTCCTCAACCTCTGTCCTTTTGATCCATTTTCAGTATTACTCTTTCCCTATCCCATTTTTGTACTTGCTCATTTAGCAACCCTTGGCCCACGCCCTTGAGTCCTGTCCTGGGGCCTCATTTATGAAAAGTGACGCATCGCTGCGTGAAAACAGCGATGCGTCACTTTTCACTGCGCACTCCTTGCGACACCAATGATGCGTCATATTTAATGTATGACGCATCATGTCGCAAGGACTTACAGATACGTCAGTATTTCTGACGCATCTGTAAGCGCAAAAGTGACGCATTGCTGGAGTGTGTCACAAAAGTGACGCAAAACTACAGCAATGCGTCCTTTCACATGGGGAAAGCCCCATGTGAAAGGGCTTGCGTCAGTCTTACGCCTGCTGTGAGGCAGGCGCGAGATTTTGACGCAACAGCATCCTAAAAGTGACGCAGTGAAATCTCATAGATTTCACTGCGTCACTATTACGAGGCTTTTTGCAGGGGAACGCCCCCTCTGCATACATTATACCTGACGCAGGTATAATGTGGCGCAGGGGTTTAAAAAGTGACGCATCTACCTAGATGCGTCACTTTTTAAATATGGCGCAACAAGGCGCATTTTGTACGCCGCTGGTGCGTCACAAAAAGTGACGCACCGGCGGCGCAAAACTGACGCAAGGCCTCATAAATAAGGGCCCTCGGGCCTCATTTATGAAAAGTGACGCATCGCTGCGTGAAAACAGCGATGCGTCACTTTTCACTGCGCACTCCTTGCGACACCAATGATGCGTCATATTTAATGTATGACGCATCATGTCGCAAGGACTTACAGATACGTCAGTATTTCTGACGCATCTGTAAGCGCAAAAGTGACGCATTGCTGGAGTGTGTCACAAAAGTGACGCAACTCCAGCAATGCGTCCTTTCACATGGGGAAAGCCCCATGTGAAAGGGCTTGCGTCAGTCTTACGCCTGCTGTGAGGCAGGCGCAAGATTTTGACGCAACAGCATCCTAAAAGTGATGCAGTGAAATCTCATAGATTTCACTGCGTCACTATTACGAGGCTTTTTGCGGGGGAACGCCCCCTCTGCATACATTATACCTGACGCAGGTATAATGTGGCGCAGGGGTTTAAAAAGTGACGCATCTACCTAGATGCGTCACTTTTTAAATATGGCGCAACAAGGCGCATTTTGTACGCCGCTGGTGCGTCACAAAAAGTGACGCACCGGCGGCGCAAAACTGACGCAAGGCCTCATAAATAAGGGCCCTGGTGTTCCTTTAGGGAAAAGAAGAGAGCCTTAGTTAAGTAATCTGAGCTTTAGCATAACAAACGTTACCAGCCCATTGGCCTCCATGCAACCACCCATTGTAGCTGTTAAACTAGGTGATTAATGCCACGGTCGAGAAAGTACCTGTCTCAATGTGCACGTGCGAACTTCCTATTATCAGCCTATTAATGCCTAATTTTTCAGTTCCGGGAAAAATGAAAACCTCTTTAATACCAAGTAAATTACCACCGAGTCAGAAAAAGAATCCAAATAAATAAACTTTTAATTATGATACATTACTTATTACAGTAAAAATTGGCGTTTTTATTCAAAAACAGAAGCACCAGTCTTAAATAACAATATAAATTATATTTAAAGTGAATCGTAGTAAAATACCGAAGGCAAGAACATAAATCAGTTTGTACATAGTGAGAAATGCTGAAGTTTCATCGATGTCATGCGAACTAAACATCTGAGTCCAGGTGAAGGTGTGTTACGGAATCAAAAAGTGAACCAAAACATGACTTGTACAGCTGAACACAAAATTCATTGAAAAGCTCTATTAACCAAAAATAGGAGTTTTACAAATCTGACTAATCCACGTTATTTTACACATGGTCCAGTGGCTCTTGGGGAATGTTAAGAAAACAATTACATTTTTTTTTCATTAAAAAACAACCTTCAAGTGTAGACAATATTTTCAACGCTGAAAAAAGCACTAAGATGGAGCAGAAAAGTTGTTCTTGTAGAATCAATTATCTTTCGGTGGTGTTGTTGAGTGGACAGTGAAGAGGGAAGAGGTCCAGTGGAGGGAGCACGCATCCGCTTCGACATCATGTGATTTCTGCAAAGGCGGTGATGTGGTTCTATAGACATAAAAACAGAAATAAAGGACACGTAAGCCTCTGATTGTCAGCTACTGCACTTATCTCTCCACATGCAAAACGTAGGCCGTTAGTTCAAGTGCAATTGTTTTGTTTACATCGGTATAATCTACTGTGCTGGTACAGAACGTCTGTTTGTGTGCAGGAGCATGAACAGAACATTAATTTAATGTAAAACCTTGCATTGATGCCAAAACCTGGCCTTTCTCAGCTGTGAAATATCTGTGTGCCCAGTTTCAAGGGTACAGTTTGCAAAATGTAAACATCTACTCTAGTTTTCCTACTGCATTTAAAATAGATTTATTTACTGATTGCTCATTTAATAAGCATCCTAAGATTACTACCACAAATGCATGACAGTTGCATATTTCCGGTACTTATATCTCCCTATACGTGATGATGCAGATTGTCGACTAGTTGGGAAATCCACATCAGTAAATTAAGTGAAATATGAAGCAACCCCTAAATTACACACTCAGATATAAAGTAATGGAGTATTTCTTTCCATGGCTGAGCAGCAATTTACTTACTCATGTTATGCAATGTGTATTGTGTCATCTTGTTGCGTAATGCAATGCGGCAGCCATTATGTGAGTATAGTTTGCGGTGTGTTCTATCAATTAAATGCTTCTTTAAAGCTGACGCATTTCACGGGCAACGTGCATTGACAAAGCCAATAGCAGCCACCACCATGGAGTATGAGAGTGGCGGTGGGAGAGGAAGATAAGATTAACAAGGTGGAACGAAGAGGCATGTGGAAGAGCAGTAGGACAACACCCGGGGCATCACCAAGGCCACCGTCTGGTCTGTGAAGAAAAGGAGCAAGACATGCACGCCCATCTAATGCTAAACAACACATGAAAGAAAAAACAAGCAGTTCAAAACGTCAGCAGTGGGGAGAAACTCCTTATCCTATCATAAGTAACGAAAAACCAGCTGTGCTTCAAGGCCAGGAAAACAAGCATTTACAATGCAATGGTCTCGTCTGTGTTAAAGTTAGAGCTATTGGCATTGCAAATGGCATTTTTTTCATTTTTTGTTTTCTTTAAAAACATAAATAAATGGTATTGTCATTTACAATGGCAATAGGTGAGCATTAGAGAGTAGTAGAAAGTATTAGCAGTGATTATTAGTTAGTAGAGAGTGACTAGTTTATTAATAGAGAGTATACTTGAATAGAGTAGAGTGAGTTGTAGACAATAGTAGTTAGTCTGTAGAGTAGATTAGTAGAGAGTAGTATAGACTGAGTAGTAGATAATGTGCCACTCACAGCAGTTGTTTTTTGTTTTGGGACTCAGTGCTAACCAGGACCCACATTTCACCGGGACAGACTCAGTGGGACTCAGCGGGACTCCAATCACGCCAACGCGGGACTGCGAGGACCAGCAGCCTCAGCTTTTGCCACAGCTGGTGCCTCTTCCCGCATATCTCCCGCCTGCTTGCTGCCTATAAACTGCTTGCGGCCCCCGCTTTGCGGGAGCCGCTCGCAGCAGTTGTTTTTTGTTTTGGGACTCAGTGCTAACCATGACCCGCATTTCACCGGGACGGACTCAGCGGGACTACAATCACGCCAATGCGGGACTGCGAGGACCAGCAGCCTCAGCTTTTGCCACAGCTGGTGCCTCTTCCTGTATATCTCCCGCCTGCTTGCTGCCTATAAACTGCTCGCGGCCCACCCTTCGCAGGAGACGCTCGCAGCTGTTGTTTTTTGTTTTGGGACTCAGTGCTAACCAGGACGCGTATTTCACCGGGACGGACTCAGCGGGACTACAATCTCGCCAACGCGGGACTTTGAGGACCAGCAGCCTCAGCTTTTGCCACAGCTGGTGCCTCTTCCCACCCATCTCCCGCCTGCTTGCTCTATATATACACGCCCCGACCACGCAACGCGGGATGCGTGCGGGCGTGCGCCGGGCGAAGCCCAGGCCAAGGGCGGGCCTGTTTTAGCCTGTTCTAGACCGGAGGAGACTGGACCGGGCTATCCCTCTTTCGTCTGCTGTAGAATACACACCTGGTTTTATGTAAGTTCTCCTGAGAGCGAAGATTTGTATCAGTAGTATGGCTGTACGTGAAAGTAGGAATAAGACTTTAACTGCAAGTGGCCAATTAACAGGAGCACTGGATAACTTCATAATTAGAGCTAATTCTGTTATTGATCAAGGGATAATTCTAATGGAGCGCCGGGTTTCGCAAGACCTAGCCATAGACCAAACGATCCTCCATGGGTCATTTTGCAAATGCTCGTACACCCGAGCACAATAGACGAGCCAATGCAACTGTTGTCCCAGTGATTCTACATACCCCACCCATTTTACAGGAGCAAGTTCATATTTGCCCAGTTGCCCATTCACAAACACCGGAGGCCATAGAGACCACTGTTGCTTCAATCCCGGTTAGTACTCCTGAAAGATCCAATACCCGACAGCTACGGGAGAGACGTGAGGGCGCGATACCCAAGAAGAAACGGGCTGCCACCACCGCTGTTGGCGGCAGGAAGCCTAAACTTGCTAAAGGTTCGGGTAACGATTGATATAACATCTAAGCACAAGGGGTCAAACGCACTGAATGATTTGATCAGCTGTGCGCCACCGTCATTGACTGTAACGAGTCCAGGATCAGCTTCCGCAGGTGTGGCTAAAACCATCAGCGGAACAATGGTGGCTGAGGATCCCCTGTTTCTAAAATTGGGTCCTTTATTGAGATCGTCACTTGAACCACTGGAAGAGAGACTCAGGCGCATTGAGCAGCAGCTCTCCCAGCTTGAACAAGTCACACGGGGTATTGTGGACAATACAAAGTCAAATAATCCGCATTCGGGTAATGTTCAATTTGAATACTGTACTTGATGGGACTATAAAACAGAAACCCCTCCCTTCTGTTGTGCCATCTACTTTAGACATATCCACAGTACCAATGGCAAAACCCGATGCAGTCTTGCCAGTATTTACTAATACCGCCAGAATGGGCACTATAGCAACTACAGCAAAATCAAAAGAGAGTGTTCAGGAATTATCCGCAGTGGTGTCTCAGGGGGACTGTAGAATTGATCTGCCCCCTGAAACTAGCCCATATCTGGTAGTATTGACAGTTGTTCCTAAAATAAGCAACCCCAGTCAGGATAAATTTATGTCCCTAAAAAAGAAAGTGTCCCACTGGCTCAATAATAACAGACCACAACCTCCTCTCATTACCAGTGAAATATTGAGGGTACGTAGGCTTTCCTGGGTGGGTCATAGCCCTAAAACTACTAGAGGCAATTGTGTCTTGGTAAACTTTAAGGATCCCCGCACTGTGGAGTATATCTGTAAATGGAGCCGCAACAGTACTGGGACAACTATCGACTCCCGCCCATTGTCATATTTTTATCATTCAACCAGTTTGTTAGATTGTGGAGCTGATTGGTCCCTGTTGATGCACCGTCGGGTGGGTAGGGTTGAGAGGGGATGGTATGGGCGGCCAACTGCACAGAGCCACATATTCACCCAAAACAGGTTCAGCATCTTGGAAATGGTCGATTGACTACAGCACACCAAGGTGGAAACATCGGGCATCACTCATAGTAGGTGTAACACCAATTCTGGTGTAGCTGTGGAGCCATTCGATAGCCAACTATCTAGCGATCCTCCCGATCTTCACCTTTATACCCAGGGGACTACCACAGTAAATGGCGAAGATGGATTGGGGAGTACAGTGTTGTCTCACACACTGGAGTCCCCCCATGTAGCCGAGAGAGAAAGGGCACCACTGGGGTGTGATACTATTGTCCCTAATGTTACCAAATTGAAGTGTCCGACAATATTGTCATGGCATGTGGCAGGTCTAAAGCACAAACTAAACTGTCCAGATTGGGGGTCCCTGGTGGATAAGAATGACATTTGTCTCTTTCAAGAGACTTGGGTCGGGGATGGACAACATAGAGGGGGATTTGCCTCTTTCCATGTACCTGCTAGGTGGGGAGGGAAGGAACGACCGTCAGGATGCCTCACCATCTGGGTTGGTCTGCACTTGGGCTGCATGGCTGAGACCTTGGTCACATATTCTGATGATGTCCAGTGTATTGTTCTGAAGCGGCCAAATTCCTTTAAACTTGCCATCGTGAATGTTTATTCACGTCCGGTAAATCTGGCCACTGAATCCGCCACCATTTATGAATTATCGCATTTTCTGAGTACTCTTTCTAGTGATTCTCATCTTTTGGTGGCTGGGGATATGAACTGCCACTATGAGCCCCTTTTGGGGATGAGTCAAGGTGCTCTCATGGGAGAAGATGACTATTGGGACATTCCTCCATGTCAATCCCCATGTCCTAAGTCTTAGTCTCCTTAGCGATCCAGATTACGGCCCTAACTTTAAACAATTCTATAAGGGCCTGCAACAGACGTACACCGTCCGATACTCCATCGATGTGTACCTTTAACAAGAGGGGTCAAGAATCTCGCCTTGACTACATCATGGTTGAAACACGGATGTGGTCTAAGGTCATTGACCTTAAGGTAGTCTCTAGGGTCGACAGTGATCACAATGCACTAAGCCTGGAGATGGTTTTTCCTGGGCCAAAGGAAATTCTAACTCCAGACGTGGTAGACCAAGGTGACAGGATGACACTAACAAATGATAGACGCAGGGTCAAGTGGGGGAAAATAGTGGAATCCCCAGATAAATTAGCTAAATTATACAATACAATCCTTCCTCTGTTTTTGGAGGTTGGTGTTCTAAACACCCACCTCTGTCTACAGATTATAATGAAAAATTAAGGTCCCTACACTCGGACGTGGTCTCTAGCCTAGCTGAGGTTTTTAATCCCCAGGCCCCCAAGAGGAGGAAAAGGCAACCAGTTTCTTCCAGGTACAACTCAGCATGTAGAAAGGTCAGAGCTGGTTACGGCTCTCAAGACTGGGAGTAATAAACCTAAAATCCGTGAATTGAGATTGTATTATAAAGAGGTAATGGGACAAGCAAAGAAGGATTGCGATTTGGAAAGATGGTCTAATTTAACCACCGCTTTAGACTCGAGGGATGCATGCAGACTCTGGTCAATAGTCACCACAGGTTCTGGAGAACCAAAATCTGCCATAGAACCCAATATTGACGCATTGGTGTGGGAAGATCATTTTAAAGTTTTATATTCAATTGAAGCAGGTATGGAAAGTAGTTTGGCACCCGCAGTTTTAAATGACCAGCAGGAGGAGCTAGAGTTTACCTTGGAGGAGGTGTGTCAAGCGATAGGGAAACTGGCAGAGGGAAAGGCCCCGGGTCTTGACAAATTCCCGGGAGATCTCATTAGGCATCAACCCAGGATTTGGGGCCCTTATTTGGACATTGTTTTTAATGCAGTTTTGAGAGGTATGGAGGTACCCTGTACTTGGCTGGGAGCGGAGATAGTCCCGATCTAAAAGAAGGGTTCTCCTCTGCTCTCGGTCAACTACAGGCCCATCAGCCTCATTGACGTTCCGCAAAAAAAATTTGCACGGCTCGTCCTGGATCGCCTGCTGGCATGGATGGAGGAACACGAAGTCCTCAGCCCGTTTGGTTCAGGAGGAACACTTCCACCATGGACCAGATCTTTCCCCTAATACTATTGTATTGGAAAACAGCAAAGATTGAGGGTGGCAGCCTCTACAAGGTGTTTGTGGACCTCTGGTCCACTTTTGATCTAGTGCCCCGGGGGAAACTGTGGCTGGTGCTTCAGGAATTGGGTGTTCCGCCCCAAATCCTGAATGTCTTGATGAGGTTACATGAGGGGAACTATGCGCAGGTAAGATGCAGGAGGAATGGGGCGCTGTCATCCAGGTTTCTAGTTGACAGGGGGGTGAGGCAGGGGTGCGTTTTGGCACCGATCCTGTTTTGCCACTATGTAAACGGCGTAATCTCACATCTGGATGGTGTCCCCAAAAATGATGCACTTAGGTTGGCTGGCAGGAGGGTGTCGGCGATTATGTTAGCTGATGACACCCTCCTACTTTCCAAGTACCCTATGGGGATCCAACGAATATTGGATGGCTTTGGGGATTTTTGTCCATGCCGTGGCCTGGAGATAAATGCTGATAAAACAAAATTTATGATATTTAATCCCCCGGCATCCACCCTGGGTACTGTGAGATTGGAAAGGGTTACGACTTTCCAGTACCTAGGGGTTATATTGCATGAAAATCTGTCCTGGGGACCGCAACAAATAAAATCGCAAATGAAATTGTCCCCGTTGGCGGGGGGGTATTCTCAAAGTTTCCAATACTTCAATATTTAACCCCTTCCATGCTCATGACAAGCTTAGTTCATCATGCAGCACAGTGCTCCTGTGCTCATGACCACACCCCTTTTTATTGCTGTCCAGCATAGCAGGGGAAAATATCTAGCAGGGATGTGGTTAAGCCAGTGAGCCCCGCACTGGAGATTTATAAGACTCAAGCGAGGGCCGCGGCCCTCTATGGTGGGGAGCTATGGGGGCATTTTTGCAGTCCTCAAATCCCCAAAACGGAAACAAAATTTATTAGACAGCTACTCACACTCCCGCAAAGCACCCCGCTTTTCCCCTTAAGGCTAGATTTGGGGCTGAGACCCATAGAAGATGAACTAGCACTAAAACCCCTCAGGTTCTGGTGTAGGCTCTGGACAACACCAGATCTTCTGAATTATAGGCAAGAGCTTAAGCAAATACTAAGCTATAATAATGCAGAAAATATTCCCTGGCTTGTGTTCATAAAGCATGAATTTCTAAGATTGGGATTATCTGCTCTGTGGCAGGATCCAGAAAGCGGCTGCCGCGAGTTCTTGCACAAGTCCCTTACTACGATTTTTATGGATAAAAAACGTAACTCTGTTTTGCATGACTCGCATGGTGGCACTTGACCAATTCCTTTTTAGCATTCAAAGTTTCGTATTTTTTTGAGGATTTCATGGATCTTGTCTTCCCGATTTTAGCTAGGAAACTTTTTATACAATGGAGATATAGCACTTTACCCGTAAGAGCTTTTACAAGCAAATGGTCAGCCTCTACTAATAAGTCTTGCCCAGGATGTAGCTGTGATGTAGAGGATGAACTTCATGTGCTCTTCTTCTGTCCAGCTTATAGCAAATCCAGGAAGTATCGGCTAGTACCTTTATGCAAAAATGTGGGTTTTATACACTGTATACACGCTTTTAGAATTCTAAAAATTGATACTTCTAGACACATTGTATTTGTACTTTCTAAGTACTTGTTAGCCATGTGGTTCAAACGACGACGCCTAACAGACAATGCATGCTAAGGATTAAATATCTATAAGCTATTGTACTGCAAAAATTTGTATTATACGCTGTATGAATCTTATCATTTATTGTGTCTATTCAATGGAATTCTATGCATAATCTCCTTTTGAAATATGTTTTATCTCTGTACTCTTTTATGGCAAGAACAGCCGAAATAAAGAATTTAAAGTAAAGTAAATTGTAATTGTAAATTGATACTTGTATAGCGTACTACTAACCCGCTAGGGTCTCATGGCGCTTGTACGAATACCGCTGTGGAACCCATCCTGGCTTTCCCTGTGAGGCGTCCACTCCTGGGCACCCCCAAGGTGGAGGCCAGGCATCCTTAGCGTTGTGGGGATTAAGCAAGCTATTGCCCAGAGTTGCAGAGTGGGACTCCATGATTGGAATAGGCTCCGAGGCAAGAAATACCAGGTCCGTGGAATTTTTGAGCCCATGACCCGCCTAGGTGGGGAATTGAACCCTGGTCTTGGGCTAGACCTCTGCATCAGGGTCTGCCGCTCTAACCATTGAGCCACACTTCTCCAAGTAAAGATAGTGTGGAGAGAGCATGTAGGAGTTAGTGAATAGTAGAGACAGAGTAGTGAGTAGTAGAGACAGAGTAGTAGTGAGTAATGGAAAGTACTATAAAGAAATAGATTAAGTGTAGTGAGTCGTAGATAGTATATGGAGTAGTATATCTATTTAGTAGAGTGAGTAGTAAATCACTTTTAAAATAGAGTATATATTAGAGAGCAGTAGTTAGTACTTTTGAGTATTCAAGTGTAGTAGAGAGTAGTAGAGTAGTAGAGAGTAAGTATAAAATTGTGGATAGTATAATTGAGTGAGTTGTGAGGAGTGTAACTTGTACGTAGGATAGAGTAGTTAGAGGGTGTATTAGAGTGTGATTAGTAGAGTGTGAATTGAAAGTATTTGAGTGTAGTAGAGATTGAGTAAAGTGTGAGTAGCCCCACACACAGACACGGAGCCCCACACACACACAGAGCCCAACACACACACACACACACAGAGCCCAACACACACACACAGAGCCCAACACAAACACACAGAGCCCAACACACACACACACACAGAACCCAACACACACACACAGAGCCCAACACACACACACAGAGAGCCACACACACACACACACACACACAGAGCCGCACACACACACACAAAGAGCCACACACACTCACAAACAGAGACAAACACACACACACAGAGAGCCACACACACACACACAGAGCCACACACACACAGAGCCACACACACACACACACACACAGAGCCACACACACACACAGAGCCACAGACACACACAAAGCCACAGAGACTCACACACACCCTCACCCCGGGGACTCTCCTTATTTACAAATGGGTTATTCAAGGCCCCCACCAACTCCCAGAGCTCACCCGTTGCTTCCCTCAGTCCAGGTCAATCCATGCCCTGGGTACCCACTGCCCTCACCACATGTCCACCTCTGCCCAGTAACGCCCCAGGGAACAGAGGCAAGAAAAGCGATCACAACCAGGGAACAGAGGCAAGAAAAGGGAGCACAACAGGGAACAGAGGCAAGAAAACGATCACAACCAGGGAACAGAGGTAAGAAAACGATCACAACCAGGGAACAGAGGCAAGAAAAACAAGCACAATCAGGGGGCAGAAGGCAAGAAAAGGGGCACAATCAGGGAACAGAGACATGAAATGAGCACAATCAGGGGGCAGAAGGCAAGAAAATGAGCACAACCAGGGAACAGAGGCAAGAAAAGCGATCACAACCAGGGAACAGAAGCAAGAAAAGCGAGCACAACCAGGGAACAGAAGCAAGAAAAGCTTGCACAACCAGGGGGTAGAGGCAAGAAAACTATCACAACCAGGGAACAGAGGCAAGAAAAGCGATCACAACCAGGGAACAGAGTCAAGAAAAGCGATCACAACTAGGGAACAGAGGCAAGAAAAGCGAGCACAACCAGGGAACAGAGGCAAGAAAAGCAATCACAACCAGGGAACAGAGGCAAGAAAAGCGAGCACAACCAGGGGGCAGAGGCAAGAAAACGATCACAACCAGGGAACAGAGGTAAGAAAAACCAGGGGGCAGAGTCAAGAAAAGCGAGCACAACCAGGGAACAGAGGCAAGAAAAGCGAGCACAACCAGGGAACATAGGCAAGAAAAATTAGCACAACCAGGGGGCAGAGGCAAGAAAAGCGAGCACAACCTAGTACTTTCCTGACTTCCTCCTGGAGCTGCCAAGCTCTCCCCTTCCTCTGACACTGTCTCTACCCCCTTACAGACTCCCCG
This sequence comes from Lissotriton vulgaris, assembly GCF_964263255.1. NCBI lineage: Eukaryota > Metazoa > Chordata > Amphibia > Caudata > Salamandridae > Lissotriton > Lissotriton vulgaris. The sequence continues at coordinate 683,016,165 of NC_141685.1, read as the reverse complement.
GGCCCCTGCATGGGCCCCATGCACCCTAGGGAGTGGAGCGAGAGCTTCCACCCGGACACAGCCCCGCGCCCTAACTCACCTACAGGTTAAACCAGCAGGGCAGTGGGAGGCAGGAGCCGCCGCTTTCCTTAGTAGGGAGCCCGGGGGCTGTCAGCATTCACCCGGGGCTGCGCCCTCTGCTGCCCGAACATGCACTCGGACAAAGTTCAGGGGTTTACCGGAGGCACCTCTACCTGCGCCTGGGTTGCGGCGCCTCAGACACCAAACAAAAGCAGCCAGCACCTGAGCACGGCTGAGGGAGGCGGCCATGGCAGCGCGTTACAGACCCCACTTGTACCCTGTGCAGGAGGGCGGCCTCGCCCCTCTCCTCCTGCACACCTGGGTGGCACGCACCAAGAGCTCAGAGCCCCAGCTCATGGCTGTGGAGGGGGTGGCGCTGCAGGTTTCTGTCGCTGGGTCTCGGACTCCGCGGCTCTGGGCCTGTCTACGTCTCCTGCCCGATCCCTCTCTTTGCCTGGGAAATGAGGGGCAGGACGAGCTGGGCCGGGAGGCGGGCGGTGTGTGGGGCATGGACGTGCCCACCCTCCGCGTCATCCGCAGCCCTGGGGCTGTGGTGCAGGCCGGGAGGGGAGGCCACCCAGACCCAGGCCGCCCGGGCTCGGTGACTCACGGCCAGGAAAGGGAAGGAAACCGGCCCGCCGCCATTTACATGAGTCGAGCGTGGCCTCCTCACGGCCCTCCATGGGTTGGACACACGAGAGAGGCGTGGGACGTATAGGTGAAAACGGAACCTGACACCGGCCACATGTATTCACTACCATCGCATCATGTCAACCTACTCCCCACTTACCCTTACTTTACACTTGAAAAAAAAAGAGGCTGACCGGGCTTCAAAGTGCGTACCCGGGCAGGGTGAGACACAGCGTGGGGGCAGCTCACAGGTCTCCTTCCAGGAGAGACGTCGGCAATGGCATGGCTCCTCACCGCATGCCCAGCAGTATGGAGAGGAGGCAGAGTGCGAACCCGGGAAGGGTGGAACACAGAGAGTCTACAGTGTGTCTGCTCACGCTGCCTGCACGTGCCAGTTGGCCCTCTGATTGGTTAATAAGGAACACCAATGGTAGTGTTTATTTGGTAGTTGTCAACGAATCGGAGAGCAGACTTGGGCGTGCAGGCAGCGTGATGGGGGGCATGTTTTGGACTGAGGACGTCACGGAGAGAAAGAAGCGAAAAAACACGCCCCCAATCCGAAAAAGACGGGGCTTAAATTGACAGACAAACCTCTTCTCCATTGACTGGCCACGTTTAGGAAGCCAGCCAATGGAGAAGAGGGGCGGGTTAAAGCCTCACTACTGCGCAAGCGCAGCCTACACTAGCCAAGACCTAAAAAGGTGAAGAAGAAGGAAAACCATCCTATAAAGAGCAGGAAACTTAAATTGACGAGAAAGCGTGGAATGATGAGCAAGGGCTGGCAGGGTCTGTGACAGGCAGGTTAAACTGTCTGAAACAAGAGCTCAAAAACTGAGACTAACTTATTCTAAAATAACAATTTAGTTAAAGAGACAATCCAACTTGTGTCTCACAATGATAAATGTGTTCCTTCACTACACATCAGATTCAAGAATTTAACGCAATCCATAGCTGACTTTAAGGCTGAAAACCCACGTAGGGCCTTATTACGAGTACAGCTGTGCTGAGGGCTGCCATACTTGCATTGGCAATCAGACCACAGCCCCGACTGCGGGTCCGCCTGCGGTATTTTCGAGTCATACTGCCACCTCCGCTGGGATCCAGGATCCCACGGTGCTGGCAGTGGGGTCAGTGGAAGTGATATGCTGACGGTTCTGATGAAGGCACCACCAAGCATATTGCAACTTGTCTCTCCACCGCCCTTTCCATGGTGGGGAGCCTGTCATGAAAAGATGGTGGAGATACAGGTAAAAGGGCCCTGACAGGGTCCCCGACCACATCTGGACATGGGGTGTATTCGGAGGGTACATGTTGTGCCCCCTTACAATCGCACCTTCGTTCCTGCACAATGTGGCATGCATAACATGGTGCATGCCACACCGTGCAGGAATGTGCAGTCAGCACTCTCATGGTAGCGGACTTCATGTTGGGCTCTCCTATGAGCCTAACATAGCACAGGTGTGAGACAACTTCCGCACCACCTGCCTGCCCTAGCTTCATCTCGGAATCCGGCCGGCAGGTGCACCGCGGCCTTGGTGGTCCTCCTGTGGGCTCAGCAGTGGCGGTCCTACAGGAGGACGGCCAGACTCATAATAAGACCCTTATTCTCCCGAAGACTATTGATTTTAAACCTTTTGTGCCCTGTGATTTTCCTTGCATGTTGCAAACGTCTTCTAGTATCTATGAAGGTTTATGTGTTACATCTTTTTAGAGAAAAATTGACTAAACCTATGCCGCAGACATAGTTTACATGATACCAACAACCAGGACCACAGGGTCTCATATACACATTGAAAGTGTTGGAAAATCTTTTATGTGCAACCATTCAAAATGCCAATGTTTTCAGTAAACAATTTGTTGTGCTTTTTGTCAACGTTATGACTTGTCATAAATTTAAAAAGCCTAGTATGTAATAAAAATATCCAGTATTCTCCTCTAATGTCAATTTTATAGTATTAAGTAAAGAATAGGTTGACAGCATCAATTAACATAATTGTAATACTGAAACACAGAGCTTTAGTAGAGATGTTGCCTGTTGTACTCTGTCGCACCCAACCGATGATTTGCCAACCATTGACCCAATGTCTTTACCTCCTTCTTAGTCACACCCACTGGGAAAGAGGCTGGTCATATATTCTAGTACACTAATACCCCCTGTAGCAATTTGTCTGATTGTGTACGACAGAGACGTACATTAAAATCCCCACCCATAATTATCATAGCCTCCAGAAATGTTCCCTTGACCTTCTAAAAAGATTGATCAAAATCCTCCACTCATTGATTTATTCTGAAATGCTCTTCTTTATGGATGTGCGTTTATCAACATAAACTCCCCACATTCGTTGCTCTTCACCCTTAGCTCTACCACTGAAATGTGCACTCCAATGGACATGTTAATTATGTTAAATGTTTTTTTACCTACCTTAGTGGAAATTAAAGTCAGCACCCCTGCAGAGACTCTACCCTTCCCTCGCTTAATAATTTACTTAAATTACTGTTAATGGCTGCAAAGTCCTCAATGACTTTGTCATTGTGCAACCAGTCCTCCTGCAGGAGTACTATGTGGTATTAAGGTTGCAAAAGGGCGTCGCCCTTCATGTTACATTTACCTAGTTGTCCCACTCTTACGTGCTCCAATACTGCATCAATAGGGATAACTGATCCTTTAGGTCATAGCTATGGATTGACCCTCTATACTTCCCAGTGCGATTGTTTGCTATTACAATTCTCAAATTCTCTGAAGGCTATGGGCCGAACCATATCCCTGAAGGCTTGACTTTGTTGTTGCCCCTTGTGGGATTTGGGGGTCTCTAGTTGGCACAGGTAGATACTTGTGACAATTAGGGACCCTCTCCTCTAGTCAGGACAAGGGGAATACACACATAAAGTAACCCCTGCTCACCCTCTAGGTTGCGTGGTGCGAGCAGTGAAGGCTCATTTCAGAGGCGTTGTAAATTAAGCAGTTGTGGCCACATACAGTAACCCAGTGACAACACTACAAATGGACACCACACAGGTTTTATATAAAAAATAAGTAGACTTTATATAGAGTTACCACAAGACCATAAACAACAAAAATACACACTTTGATTACTTTAAGATGGTAGATTTAAGCTTAGTTCAGTCCAGTTCTTAAATGCGACACTCTGCGTCAATGTACCTTGAGTTGCGTTGCATTTCCACGACAAGCAATGTCGCAGCGATGGGAAATGCTGCAAAGTCAGGTGCAAAGAAATGAAGACGTGAAGATCTTCCAGATGCGGCACGCTTCTCGGAGTGCGAGAAGTCCTCGGTTCGATGCGTGGACTGCAGCAGCGACACCCTTACGATGCGGAGGTAACAGCTCCAGCTGCAACGCTCTTCTCCAAAATGCGCGAAGCTTCCGCTCGATGCGACAACTACAGTGGTGACATCCAAGATCCGACGGCAGCAGCTGCGATGATGGCACGCACCTCGGGGATGCGTTGTGCTCTTGGTCAATGCGGTGCAATGCGACAGTTCCAGCGGCGACACCCTCCTGCTTCGGAGTTGCAACTGCAGGCACAGGGACGGCGACACACTCCAAACTTGTTGCGAGATTCTTCTCCTGATGCGGTGTATTGCGACAGCTCCAGCGGCGACACCCTCCTTCTTTGGAGTTGCGACAGCAGCAGCAGCGACGGCGACGCGCTTCCTCTTCGTTGTGGCACGCTTCTCTCCGATGCGATGTGGTGCGACAGATCCAGCGGCAACACCCTCCTTTCCCCGGAATTGCGACGGCAGGCACAGCAACAGTGACATGCTTCTTCTCGTTGAGTCGTGCTTGCAGCTCCTTGTGACACGCAGTTCCTCAGAAGGCCCAAAACAGCAGCAGGCCTGGGAACAGTCCAGCCCGAACTGCTAAGCCAAGTCCTCCCAGGACCGGAAACAAGCACCTTAGGACCTGTTTCGGGGTTTCACCCCTCTTCAGCCAGGATAGCTTGAATCCAGTGGCACAGTGAGCCCGGGACCCACATCTGGGCATACCCGGTGCACTTAGGATGAGGAAGCAAAAGACACACAATTGATGGACAGAATGAAGAACAAATCAAAACATTCACCCCCAGTCAAGAGAACTGGGTCAAATCCATCATTCTTTTGCTCACCAAGCCACTCGAGTTTAGATCTGGCCATATGCAAATCAGTCTTGACACTGTGCCTCATGAGAATAGTCCAGCTCAAACTGCTCAGCCATGTCCTCCCTGGACCGGGAACAAGCATCCTAGAACCGGTTTCGGTGTAATCTGAGCCACCTTGTTGTGTGTTGTGTGCTGTGCCTTGTCCAGGCCCTTCCCCCCTCAGCTTTGCTTCACAGATCTTTACAGCTTTAATTGGACACCTTTCCCTCGACCATCAGACTGAGAATTTGACACCATAAAAGGGAACAATAGTTCTTTTTGTACCTAGCACTTGGGTCACTTCCTAAGCAACTTGGGACCCTGATGCCTAAAGGTGTTGTGGAGACAGCACCAGTGTACAGCGTGTCTGAGCAGTAAGGGAGGAGGTAGGTGGTTCACAACTTAGAAGTGTTTTTTTGTGTTAGTTCTTGTTGTTTTTGCCCTTAAAGCTTTTTGAACCATGTCAGGTTGATAGCACTTTTTTAATATTCATTCTGTGGCTCCACTTTGGACTTAAACCCCCTTCCCTCTCCTCCAACTTTATGTCCCAAGCGTAATCTTTTTGCGAATGCTAAGGGCAAAAAGAACCAGAGGCCCAGAAAAAGGAAGAAGAAAGTGGTTAAAGGCCCTAAGGACAATGCCTTAAGAACTACCGCAGGGAAGGAAATCACAAGTCTTTCTCCCCTAATATGGTGATGGAGGAAGTTTGTCACAAAGCATTTTAATCTCAGCTCCAAACCTTCACTAGACAGAATATGAGTACAAATTGCAGCAGAAGAGGTTGTAGATGTATATAATTGTCGAACAGGAAACCATTTGGAGACTCACCCACCACTAATTTGGAGAAGGGTTCCGGAGTTTGATCCTCACCCTGTCTTGGCTTCCTGGTAGATTCAATGGCGACAGAGTAGTGTGGATTTCGGACGGTAACTGAGTAGGACTCTCCCGGTGCAAGAACCTTTGATCCAGGTGACAGACTCAAATCAGTACCTGTAGCAGCATTTATTGATACCCAGGGCCTGATTTAGATCTTGGTGGATGGGTTACTCCGTCCCAATGGTGATGGATATTCCGTCCGGCGAAATAGAAATCCCATAGGATATAATGGGGTTCATATTTTGGCCCACAGGATATCCATCACCATTGTGATAGAGTAACCCATCCGCCAATATCTAAATCAGGCCCTCAGTCTTGTGCATCATCCTCCTTGTTGGATGTCATCCTATTAATGCAGAAGACAATGCAAGGAATTTTAGATGCTTTTGTGTTTCTTAGTTCCAATCAAGTACTCCAATATAACCGCCTGAAGGAGATTCATACTGAGTTATGTAAAGCTATTAACTATTTGCTAATAGTAATGGGTCCTGTTGATAGAAAAGTCCTGATAGTAGGTATGCATGATACAGGTTTAATAAATATTGGAAAAGTTCACCAGGGCCCTGCCAGATCTCCAAACTTGATATGGATTTCCACATGCCTGATGCTAGTAAGGAAAAGACAATACACTTATGGTTGCTCAAATTCTCAGGTTATTATTTTTCCTGAAAACGTAGATTCTATATGGAAAACATGAAAAGGAGCTATAGGACAGCCTCTGAACAATTTTTAGGAGAGAAATCCTCCCCACCCTCATAGTAGCATGGCTGTTGAGCCAGGCCCTGAACAGACATTACACCAAGGCAGAAGACAGCCAGCCAGGAAGAACCAGCCTTCACAACATCAAGTAACTAAACATAATAGAAGTTTAGTATTCTATGGAGGAGAGGGAGGCAAGTCTCCTAAAGATAAGGGTACGAGAAGGAAAGTAACCTGTCTTGTAGAGAAACCCTCTACTCTAAAATCGGTACCTGTGTACTGCTGTTAGACATAATCCATAGGGAGAGAAAAGTAGGAACGTTCTGACATTGAATCCTTCTAAAATATTGGCCATATTGCAAAAGATCACTCTCCAAAATCTTCTCAGCAGATTTAGACCATGTGGGATTTCAGGTTGTGAAAGGGGTTGATAAAAAAACAAACATTTTATTTCACCCTTAATCGCAAGCATGGTGGCCGAAGCAGAAATAGATTTAGCTTGTGCGGGCCTTGGGATAAGGATCCCTGCAAAGTATGAGCCTATCGTAAGAGGCCCCTGTACCAATCCCATTCTGCTCTCACAGAGGGTTAGCTCTGAGTCCATGGGAGTTTATTTAATTCTACTCCACAATAGGGGTGTTAGACCTGGCACCATTGGCGTGGGTCTCCCTTCCATTTTTGCTGTTGCCTCGTGTTTTTGCTGGTGTTAGAGGCTTTGGGCACTGTGCCACTGCTATTCAGTGCCACAGTGCAAGTGCTCCCTATTGTAAATTTATGTATGGATTAGTGATTCCATGTTTGGCTATTTTGGTTTACTTGTCAGACCCTAGTCTAGTGCACTGAGTGTGCCAGGGCATGTAATCCAAATGCTGCGGGTGGGCCTGCAGCACTGGTTGTTCCACCCACAGAAGTAACCTTGTAAAATGTGTCTAAGGTCTGCCATTGCCGAACCTGCGTGCAGTCTGGTACTGTCATGCTGACTGGGCAAGTGCACCCATTTGCCAATCCCCAAACCTTCCCTTTTCTTCATATCAGTCACCCCTATAGTAGGCCCAAGGGCAGGGTGCATTGCAAGTATAAGGTAGTAAAAGCCCTGATGTGTGTGGCATGCCCTAATAGTGAATTACAGACATTTTCATTTTTCACTATTGCAAGGCTACCTGTTCTCCGTAGGCCAGAATGGGCTGTTAGACTTGTTACATTTTATAATCCTAACAGGCTCAGAGAACATGGTAGAAATTTGTGTTTAGTATGCCTTAACTCAGAATAATAAAATACATCTTGTAGTAAAGTTTATTTTAATATCCTGTGTTTGCAAATACCACTTTTAGAAAGTAGGTGTTTGCTTGTCTAACCATTCAAACCTGCCTCTGCTAGGTTGTGTATTCCTATGTCTGGTTTCTGTGAGTGACAGAACTGGGGAATTCCAAGAGACAGGCTGAGTCACCCAGTGGTGAACAGAGAGATCTGCATCTAGATGGGAGGGAGGAGTGCACCTGAACTCTGTGTAGGGCTGTGCCTGCCGTCCACAATGCTGGCTCCACCCCCCCCGGGAGCGGCTGATGTCTCTGCCCTGCACACTGAAAGAAGAGAATGAGTCCTGTAAAGAAAGTGCTCCAGGACTGTACTTTGCTTCCACAATGCTGGCTCCACCTCCTGTGGGGCGTCTGATGTGCATGCCCTGCACTGTAAAAGGAAAGGAGAAGTCTGGTAAACAGAGTGCTTCAGAATTGGTTTGGACTGGGCAAAGGCCCCTCTCCCTGCAAAGAACAAAGGATTTCTGGGTATAAATATTTGGACCCTGATCCCATGAAATTAGATCACTTTGGACTACAAGAAGAAACCTTTACTGAGGAGAGGAACCTGAAGATACTGAGGAGAGGCTATTCCCAAGCTGAAGTGCTTCTTGGGGGATTGGCCTGCAGTGGTTGCCTGACTGCCAAAGAGAGAAGAAATAACTTTGTGGACTGTTCTTTCAACTTGTGCAAAGATCTCCAAGGGCTTGGAAGAGAGCTTGCCCCTGACCGAAGTCCCAGGACCAGTGGACTTCACCAGCCTTTGTGAATTGCTACTGGAAACAAGTGGCTACCGAGGCAGGGAGCTGTGACCAACTCTCACGACTGGCCCGGTGTCCTGTAGGCACTGCATCAAGCAACGTCCGCCTCGAACAACGCAAGCCGTAGCCAGCACCATGACTGGAAGGACACCGCAACGTGCAATGCCTTGCTACACCAAATCGAACTGGTCTGAGCGATGTGGTCACTGCTGCTGACTTCGAGTCCTGTGACTGCACCGAAGTTGAGCAATGCCTCGCACACTTTGCGATTCACCGCCTGACTCGCACCGCTGTCCGGACTGATCGATGCCAGCTCCCGAACTCCGGCTCATTTGCCGCACCGCAAGCTACAAGCACCGCATCGAAGCACCGTCTGGCCGTGCAACGCAAGCCTTGGATCCACCGACTGTCAACCGGCCGCTGCTTGCACCGCACCGAGGGACAACGCGTCCTGCAATGCTTCCTTTCTGCATCGCAGAGATAACTGGAACCAGCTCGCACATCCATGCCAGCCGCCCCAAGTAAAAGGTACTGTGACTGAGTCTGTCGACCATTGAGTGGGCCCCTACCGATGCGGTCCGCTGGATTTGCAAGACTCTGTTATTTTTAACAACACTGTAGCCCGTCCGGGCTACCGACTCGCACAGACCTTGATTTAAGCCTTTTTAACAAGAACTCTTGAAAGCTAATAGTACTGTGGATTATTTTTTTTGTTTATTGTTCGTTGTCATTTATTGGTTGAATAACTTATTTTTTATATAAAACCTGTGTGGTGTCCATTTGTAGTGTTGTCACTGGGTTACTGTGTGTGGTCATAAATGCTTACCTTACACCACCTCTGAAATAAGCATTGACTGCTTGCGCCACGCCACCTAGAAGGTGAGCAGGGGATATTTTAGGAGTGTAATCCCCTTACTCTGACTAGAGGAGAGGGTCCCTATTTGTCACAAGTACATCCTGTACCAACTAGATCCCCCACATTCTAACATGTGTCTTTTGCTTCCTCACCTTAAGTGCGCAGGGTATACCCAGGCGTGGGTCCAGGGCTCACTGTTCCACTGGATTCAAGCTATCCTGGCTGAAGAGGGGTGAAACCCCAAAACCGGTCCTAGGATGCTTGTTTCCGGTACAGGGAGGACCTGGCTTAGCAGTTCAGGCTGGACTACATGTCCCTGGACAGGTGGTCCGGCGCAAGTAGCATAGTGTAGCGACGTATTGTAGCAGCGTCAGGCAAAAGGCATCAGGTTTACTCACGTTCAGCCTGCTGCAGCTGCTTGAATGTAGTTCACCCTCCTTTGTGTGACCCAATGAATTCCTCCACCTGTTTTGTAGATTCTTTTCTTAGAAGGGGTTTTAAAGTCTTTTAGGAGTATGACAATCAGGATTCGGGTGTAGCTGTAGATAAACCACCTCAGGTAGCTCTACCCGTTCCAGGTTATGTTTCTTGATAGTGTCATGACATTGATCATGTTTTCCTAAAAAAATAGGGAGTGTTCAACCCTGCTTTGAATCTCTTTAGTTGCTAAATACTGCTGGAGATGTCTGGTTTTCCGGTGCTTCGGATTGTTGTGGTTATTACACACACATTTAATAATCAGGTTTTTTTCTTTGGTAGATCATGACATTGTTTGCATTGCTGTTCTATGGGTTGGTACCCAGGTGGTTGTTGAACGTTTGGTGGTGTAGGCAACTGTCAATTAAGGAATTGTTTCTGTTTACCACATGGTTACTTATTGAGTACTGTTATATTTTATCAACATTGTAACACAGTCGGCTATTTCAGTATCATTATTTTCAATTGCCACAACAATTGGAGTTGCTTTATTGTGAAGTTTACACCATTGTATGTGTTTTAAAGTACAAGTGCTTCATCTTTTTTTATTCAAACCAAAAATTAAATTAACTATCTCGCTTAAAAATAATTCCCTTAAAGGTTTTGGTAAAGTTTCTGACATGTACTCCAGAACGTACAATGATATTTTTTCAATCAATCCCTAAATATTCATATAATACCCTTGAATCGGTACTTCATGTGCAGGGTTTCAAACATTCTACTGGAAATGCCATGTGACATCTCCTGCGGACTTTTATTCTCCAGCTGTAGAAATCTGCATGCGTATATCACAGCACAGGGTGAGTGGACCCTGCTGTACAAATGGCAAATGCACTTTTATTTCTACTTCTTTCTCTGCTGGGAAACATTTATCCCCATGAACAAAGTCCTTTCATTAAACTCCTTTAAATGTGGGTTCATCTGTTCCTCTCCCCCTCTCTGAAGGGGAATCACACCAGCCAGAGATTTAATGTAATATTCTTTTCATTTCAAGAACGGGGACAAATTGCAGTTTGAGAATGCCTTCAACAAACGTACAAGGAAAGCCAAGCCTTGTAACACTCACTTCCCAACTGGATATCGCATTGTGGATTTCACTGCACTTGTGCCTTAATGTATGTTGGCTTCCCAGGAATCCTTTTTTGAATTTCCGGCAGGAGGCAATGAAGTGTTTGAGACATAAACCTGATAATATTGCGGCGTGAGCGTGTTGTGTGCATCATTGCTTGAGCATTTTAAACTGTCTCATCCAAACGTTGTTTTTAAAAACTGTCTGCTCTGCACATTATCTTGACAAACACGTAGATTTTAAATACTGTTTGCATTTGCACTTTACTCTTGACAAACACGTTGATTTTAATAACGGTTTGCATTTTGCACTTACTACTAGGCGCGCTGACTTCCCGGTCCACCGCAGCTTTCATTGCTGTTTGATGTGGAGGGAGGAATAGCGCTGGCACTTCCTGGTCGTTCCACGACGGGCGGCTATCTTGTCAGGGTGTCGGTCTAGTCTCCCAGCCCTCACTGACTACTAAAGAGCCTCACCTTCACGCGCTCCCCACATTGACTGATAATATTGCGGCGTGAGCGTGTTGTGTGCATCATTGCTTGAGCATTTTAAACTGTCTCATCCAAACGTTGTTTTTAAAAACTGTCTGCTCTGCACTTTATCTTGACAAACACGTAGATTTTAAATACTGTTTGCATTTGCACTTTACTCCTGACAAACACGTTGATTTTAATAACGGTTTGCATTTTGCACTTACTACTAGGCGCGCTGACTCCCCGGTCCACCTCAGCTTTCATTGCTGTTTGATGTGGAGGGAGGAATAGCGCTGGCCCTTCCTGGTCGTTCCACGACGGGCAGCCATCTTGTCAGGGTGTCGGTCTAGTCTCCCAGCCCTCACTGACTACTAAAGAGCCTCACCTTCACGCGCTCCCCACATTGACTGATAATATTGCGCCTGAGCGTGTTGTGTGCATCATTGCTTGAGCATTTTAAACTGTCTCATCCAAACGTTGTTTTTAAAAACTGTCTGCTCTGCACTTTATCTTGACAAACACGTAGATTTTAAATACTGTTTGCATTTGCACTTTACTCGTGACAAACACGTTGATTTTAATAACGGTTTGCATTTTGCACTTACTACTAGGCGCGCTGACTCCCCGGTCCACTGCAGCTTTCATTGCTGTTTGATGTGGAGGGAGGAATAGCGCTGGCACTTCCTGGTCGTTCCACGACGGGCGGCCATCTTGTCAGGGTGTCGGTCTAGTCTCCCAACCCTCCCAATCTACTAAACCTCTGTCTTCTCGCGCAGCGGTGACGCGCAGCGGGAGCGCCATTGACGCACCGAAGTGGCGCCAAAGAGAAGCCAGTCTGCTCCAGTCCGCGTCCAGACGCTTCCAGTTTCCTGCACTATACTTGGCCTGTCACCATGGTAGGAAATCGCCTCTTCTATAGTTCTTCTACTCTGCATTCGTTACGTCCCCCCGCCAACTCTTTGTGCTTTCACTCTACCCTCCCTTCCAATATTGGGTCTCATTGTACTTCATGTGACTGGAGTTTATCTCCCGCATACACTGATAAACCCCAATCCTCACATAAATGGAGAATGCTTCTCCTTAACTGTCGGTCTTTACCAAAACATCACACAGAGCTTTCCATGTTAATAGAGGAGCTCAATTCTGAGGCTCTCTTCTTGACAGAAACATGGCTTCAACTGGAAAGCGATCCATCTACTGTGTGGGCCACTCCTCAAGGCTACACCATGAAACGCCTTGACCGCCAGACTGGCAGAGGTGGCGGACTCGCCATCATTTATAGAGACATCTATAAATGCCGCATCACCTCTTCCACTATACCTACGTGTGAGAGCTTTCATTTTACCCTAGAGTTCTCGCCCACCACCTCATTTTCCGGCATGTTGGCCTATCGCCCTCCTGGCGCCCTTAGCAACTTTGTTTCTGACTTGACAGATATTGTCGCTAGCGCCCTGTTTTCCTCAGCAAATTTTACTTTGCTGGGCGATCTCAATCTGCATCTGGACGACCCGTGTGACACTTCAGCCAACAACCTCAGATCCAACCTCCAGGCTATGGATCTTTGCCAAAAGGGTTTCCTTGCGACTCACAACAAGGGACACCTTTTGGACCACATCTATAGCAATCTAGATAATCTAAAAGTTGAGACCCCCATTCCACTTCCATGGACAGACCATTTTCTAATAGCTTTTACTTGGTCCATAAGTCCCCCCCCTATTTCTCATAATCCTAATAAGCACCTGGGAAGGAAATGGTCTTCTCTTCCGTTCCCTGAGTGGGAACTGGCCCTTACTGAACATCCTCCTCAGAGGTCCACTATCCCCATTATTGCCACGACCAACTTTGATAACGGGATCTCCAGTACCCTCGACCAAGTTCTCCCTTTTACCCCCCTAAAATCAATAACAAGATCTAAGGTTGCTCCGTGGTACACACCCACCCTTAGAACCATGAAGCAAACATGTCGCAAACTCGAGAGAGCCTGGAGGCAGGACCACTCTCAACAGAGGAGGCCCGACTACAGAGCCGCCATAAAACTCTATAAAAGGGAAATCTATGCCACACAATCCCGTTTCTACGATGTAAAAATTAATATGGCTGCTAATGCGTCTAAGGAAATTTTTAAAATAGCTAAATCTTTAATTTCCCCACCCTCGGAGCGTCCATCATCTGACGGCGCACAAATCCGGTGCAACAATCTTGCCACTTTTTTCTCCCAGAAAATCCAGGCTATCTACTCTTCATTCACCACTGGTGATGATAACACAGAACCCATTTCCCCTCCGGTTCCCGATCCCCCCACCCCGTGTATGCTCGAAAAATGTCCACTTCTTGACCCCTCCTCATTAGATAGATAGGCTGATCCCTAAGATCACATCGGGATCTCCTAATGACCATGCACCCCCCCAGACTCTCATTAAGGTCATAGACGTTATTCGTCCGGTCATCTTAGATGTCCTTAATGCCTCCATCGCTTCCAAAACCGTTCCGCCCTCTTGGAAGTGTGCGATGGTCAAAGCTTTGTTGAAAAAGCCTACTTTGGACCAGAACAACCTGGCCAACTTCCGCCCCATCTCCTTACTTCCATGGATGAGCAAGCTACTTGAGAGGCACGTTAACAACATCTTAGTGGACTATTTCGAGTTCAATAGCCTGCTCCGTGCCTCTCAGACAGGGTTCCGCCCTCAGCACGGAACCGAAACCGCTCTTCTGGCGGTAACGGAAGAAGCTAGAGCTGTGTTGGACCAGGGAGGTAAGGCTGCCACCATACTACTTGACCTCAGTGCCGCGTTCGATACGGTCAACCACTCCACACTATTACATCGGCTGAGTGGTTTGGACGTGTCGGGCGCGGCCCTGGAATGGCTTACCAATAGATTCTTCCAGGTGTTTGAGGGTGAGACGGTGTCCCCTAAACATCCTCTCAGCTGTGGAGTACCCCAGGGCTCCTCCCTGCGCCCTACTCTTTTTAATGCCTACATGGAGCCCCTAGAGAGGATAGTCCTTCCCTTCGGTGTGCGTATTGTTACCTACGCAGATGACACCCAACTGGTGGTCTCCCTTGACCACTCTGCGGGATCATCTTCCACCTTAGGTCCCTGTCTAGAGGCTGTCGCCAGATGGATGCAATCCTCATACCTCAAGCTTAATGGGTCGAAAACAGATATTATGCTGTTGGGCAATCCCCCTCCATCTGCCCTAGCATCCATCTGGCCTCCATCACTCGGCCCGCCTCCTCCTCCTAAAACGCAGATTAAGAGCCTGGGAGTCTGGCTGGACAAGGCGCTTGATTTTTCAGCCAAGCTACAAAAACCGCATCCACTTGCATCGGGAGGATGAAAATGCTCCGTAAGGTGCTTCCCTTGCTCCCATTCCAGGCTAGGAGGATCATGGTCCAGGCCCTGATCCTCTCTCGCCTGGATTATGGGAATGCCCTTTATATGGGAGCCCCAGCAGCAGTGACCCATAGGCTTCAGGTCACACAAAACTGTGCTGCCCGCTTACTGTACAACATCCCCCGTTGGCAGTCAGCTAAGAAAGCTCTGAAAGAGCTTCATTTGCTCCCAGTAGCGGCCAGAGTGCAGTTCAAGGCCATGTGCATTGTGCACAAATCTTTTCACCGCACTGGCCCAGCAATCCTGCACCCTATAGCTACACCTTATGCACCTTCCAGAGCCTTACGCTCCAGTTCCTTGCAACTGGTAACCACCACCAAAATCAACAAAGCCCGTTGGGGTGGTCGTTCCTTTTCTCATACCGCGGCTAGGCTTTGGAACTCCCTCCCCCTCTCCCTTCGAGAAATCAACAACCTCCTGTCCTTCAGAAAGGCTTTAAAAACGCACTTGTTTGCAAAGATGTGCTGATCTCCCCTGAGCCCGCCACCAGTATTCAGTCTAAAGCGCTGCGAGGCCTTCGGATAGTTACGCGCTATATAAGTGCAATTTTCATTTCATTCATTTCATAAAAGTAAGTTTACAGCCGAAAATTCCTTTATGAATAAGACCAAAAGAGTAGACTTTTGAGAAAAAAGAATGCGGGTCCCACATCTTTCCTTTTCACGACAAGAGACAGGTTTGTTGCCCATTTCATGAGTGCCAAACCTTCATGCCCATTGAAAATATGTACCTCAGTGCTCTGTTCAAAGGCCATGCTCCGCCGTGGCAGTAAATGAATAGAGGCTAGGCCCAAAGCTGAGCGTGCAACTAAGTCACGCATACACACAGTAGTGGGGTGGCATTACCAAACTCGGTAACGCCCGAGTTCCTTTAATTAAATGGTCACGTCCCTTGGTCACATCCGTGATCATGGGGGGAGTTGCAGAAACACCCCTCTCGTGGGTGAGCACATGAGCCTGACTCAGCAGGGCCCACGTGACACTCCGATACTCTCAGCCATGAAATCCATTAAGGCTGCTCTTGGCAAATTACACCAGCTCTGCAAGTCAGGCCCCTCATCATTATGTGCTATTGCCGCCGAAATACGAGCATAGGTTAGTTCATTACTTTGAGTACATATATTTGACGAACTAGAGCGGCACTGGGTTACATTTGTATAAGACCCGAGCTTGAAACATCGAACTATCTGTGCTGAAGAATTTTCAACAATAGGAAATGTGAGATACTCAGAATAAGGAAGGCTGCACAGATAAGACTGTTTAGAAAACTGCTGCTTCATGCTTTTCTTGTGGAAACTTTGGAAACCTGGGGGAACAATTACTTAAATGAAGCAGAGCGCTCTTTTTAGAAAATAGTCGGGGGTATTCATTTTAAGAGTTACTCAAACAGAGGGCTAGCATACCCAACACATCCCTTTTAAAAGATATTCAGAACTTTTCAAAATCCTTACAGCAGTTGTGTGTTCAAGCAGAAAAATGAGAAATTATCCCCAAAGACCAGAAACAGACACCATGATAGTTCTAAAACCTACAATCCATGATGAATACAGGGAGCGTTTTAACAACTAAATGTGGGTCAAAAAACCATCACTGGAAATTTGTAAGAGAAATAGTAGCTTGGAGAGGGTAGAAAAAATCCTTCATCTACAATCACTAAACTGCCTCGGAACCATCTTTGGTTCGTTTCATTGCACAACTGTCACTTCTAAATTTCCAGATTAATAGGTCCACTTAAAAAACAACTGTGAGCTCCGAATTTGATTCTGATCTATTGAGGTGGACCTATACTTTCCAGCTGTCCTGTCTTGAAAATTGAAAACTGGTTTCTGTTCCTCAAAGCTATTGAAAAAAGTACACTGTTCTTCTTCAAATTGGAATAGCATCAATCCAAGCCTTTGCACTCCATACATAAATATATGAGGTTAACGCACTGAAGCAATCTAGGTCGATATTTTTAGAATGCTTTAATTTTTTGCTCTGTACATAAACCCTTGGGCCTTTCAGTAACTGTGTAGGTATGTCCATGGTGTAGGATGTACATCTCAGAGCTCCTGGTCCCCTCGCTGTTCCGAGGCCTTTAAATATCCTAATTTTCACCTGCAAATTGCTCTGGCTGTGGAGAGATTGACCCCCGTGACCTGGTAAAGGGAGGACTTGGCGTCCGCTGGCCCCCGACCTTGATCCGGTTGCAACAAAAGCAAGTACCCGCGACTGAAGAAGCCAGCAAAATGACCCCCCCCCCCCCCCCCCCCCCCAGCAGCGATTCCACTGCAGCACACAGGAGCGAGTAGCAGTGGCTAGGGGTGTCTGGCGGTGACCAGAGCCTCGCTCTGGCCCTGGGGCCACCTGGGCAGCTCACAGTCCCCCTGTCCCCCCACATAGGAGTCAGAAGATTGCTGGTGGGCTCAAGACCAAGGGTTCACCAGCTACCATTCCTCGCCTGGGAAGGCAACATGGTACTGGGAGTGGACGCAGCCAGGCTGAAGACACCACAAGTGCCACTCAGGCCACAGAAATGAGGGGAGACTGGATTCAGTCCATGCTGATCAGGAGGCAGCTGGGGTAACAAATAAGTGGTGAGTGGTGTTGACAGGAACTCTGATGGCTGCTGGGATTCTGCAGGCGACACGGCAGGCCATAAGGCCGGCTGGGGCCCTGCTGTGATGGGGGACGAGGGGAGGCAGCCATGAGGGTGTGCAGTAGTACATGGAGGTCCCGGGGTGTCACTGAGACGGTGGGGTTTTCCCCCATGTGGAAGAAGGAAAGGGGCGTGTTTACTGCCCAGGGGACTACGTGGACTCCTGTGAGGTGCTCCCTGTGGCATTTGGTACTGCGGTGGATGACCCTCACAAGGTGGGAACAAGGAAAGTGGTACCATGAGAGGGGACATGCTGGGTGCGGGGGAGTGAGACACAGCTGCAGTGGCTGGCCTTGCCGGTGTGCAGACTGTCTTGGCAGAGGCGGTGGAATCCTTTTCTCCCTTATCTAAGAGGTCTCCCTTCATTCCTTATGGGCCCCCGTGTAGCGAGTTCATCATCTTAATTAGTAAAAGCACCACACAAACAGAGGGAGAGTGAAGAGCGTCAGTCACGATCATGTTGTGCTCCCAACAGTCGAAGGAGGCCCACTTGGACAGAGGCTCAGGGAAGGAAGAATCTGGGAAGGTAGATGATGGGAAATCGATGGCCAGAACATATGGCCACCATCTTACAAGCCATTAAAGATACGAAATTATGAATGGAGACACAGATAGCAGCAGTGGTGATTGAGTTGGGGCTCCTGAGAGACGATCACAGGAAACTGACTGACCGGGTGAAAGAATCCGAGGACCATCTAGGCACCACTGCGCCACAAGTGCAAGAACTTACCAGGAAGTGAACGGACAAGGCTGACGAGATTAAACAGATAACAAATAGATGCAGAAGAAATGTCCTGTTTGAATTGTAGGGATGGCAAAGAAATCAAAGACACCGAATGATGAGCTCTTTGTAGAGGAGTGACTGGACAAGACTGTTTTAAGTCGTCCCGGTTCATTTTTTTGGAGCGGGCACATAGAGTTCCGTCCTACCGGCCACTGCCGGGGTAACCCCAATGGCCTATTAGTGTGGGACTCATAAACTTCAGGGACAGGGACGTTATTCTCCAGGCTACAAGAAAGCATGGGCCCTGGTCTATAGAAGGCCATGAAGTACATTTATACCCAGACTATTCAATTCAGGTCCAAAGAAAGTGAGGTATGTTTTTGCCTGTAAAAAGAGTGTTGAGACAAAAATGACTCTGATACTCACTCCTCTAACCAGCCAAGCTGAGGGTGGAACACTAGAAGAAGGCTCATTTCCTCCGAGCTGTGCAGGATGCTTGGTCCTGGCTTGAACACCAAGGGCTGTGGTCAGACCCACCACGTGGGGACGAGGGGGATGGAGGATGAAGACCTGAACAGTGGAGGTGGAGAAGCACCAATGGGGCGGGTAATGACTTTCCAATGAAGGTTCAAATGAAGGCAACACAGGAACAAATGGTCAAGGAGCTGCAGCAATACACAAATGTTCTCAGCGCAAACAGGTGTAGAGCCTCGCTTATGAGGGGGGTGGCAGCGGATCGGAGCATACAGAAACCGAGCATGAGATGGAGAAGGACCAGATGCCACTGGTGCCACTCATGACTTTGGACAAACTGGGGTGGCATGGATCATGATGAAGGGCAGGGTCTGGTAAGGAGGCAGAAGGCCTTGGAAGAGATGACCCGGGAAATAACTGGTACATGGCTCTCAGGAAGGAGACTATAAGTTGAGGGACATTATTGTGAGAACTGCAGCACATTGGAGGCAGACAGCCAAGCCCCAGCGAGGATTGCATGAGTTAGTTATAATGTTTACATTTGAGATCCACACATACCGTAATTGGGCCAGTGATTAGTTCTGAAAACACTGCACAGTGAGGTAGGATGGGGGTTAGGTTAAGAGAGGTTTACGACAACAAACACACCCATGATCGAAGAGATTGGTCACAACTGCCTCCTAGGGGTAGTAACGCTATACAGTGGAAGGGTCATTTGTTTCCACCATGACACACACACACTCATTGACGTTAACATCATGGAATGTGAATGGCCTGGGGGATAATGTTAAATGGAGTCTGGTGCAGAAGGGCCTTAATAGAATCACACAAGATATTGTGTACCTGCATAAGGCACAGCTCACTATCATGCAACACTGCATAATGGGACAAGGGAGGTACAGATTGACGGGATATGCTCAATATATGCCCTGCTCTAGAAGGGTAATGATATTGATAAGGAAAACTCTCCCATTCCACATGAAACACACCTGGGCAGATACATTGGGATGGCCACATTACGGAAAGTGAGCAATATACTGCTTGGAACCTGGGTCGAATCTAATTCTGCTGGGCAGAGACTTCAACCTGGTGTTAGACAATAACCTTGATAGGATGAGTGCAAACGTGGAGCGGGACTCAACCAGAGGGAAACAAATTGGCTTCATGAAGCCGTTAGGTTTGAGTGATGTGTAGAGAGCCCTATACTCCTCTGAGATAGGTTACTCTTTTTAATTTTTGGCGCATAATATGGATTCACAGATAGACTATCTCTTCACCGCGGGGGACTCATATAATAAATTTAGAGACGCAACGTACTGGCAACATTTACCACTACAGTATCGAAATTTAAAGGGTCCTGGAAAATGGAATACTGGCGTCTGGAAAAAGAGCAGGAAGCTACGCGATTAAATAGGATGATTAAGTATTACTATAAAGAAAAAATGCGACCTCAGTGGGGAGCTTAGTGGTAGTGTGGTAAGGGTATAAGGCCATGATTAGAGGTATCATCATTACTGGGGAAATAGGGTACAGAAGGGTAATACTGCCCAGGCAATCCACACTGGAAAAAGAATGACGCAACTTTAAGCGAGACTATACAGACATCCCAACTCCCTTATGCAAGACAGGCATGAAACTTAAAAGGGCAGAGTACCAATCGGTGGCTAAGCACAAGGCAAGATTGCTCTATTTAGCAAAACAAAAACGCATATATATATATAGGGGTGAACAAAATGGGTAAACTGTTAGCATGGCTGGGGAGTAGGGAGAGGGAAAGAATGGTGGTGAGAGGAGTGTACACAGAATCTGAAGAACTAGTGAGAGGTAGAGGCAGGGTTGTAGAAGAGTTCGACAGGTACCCAGAGTCCTTTTGTGCCTCCCATTTGTGTGCCTCACAGCGTGTGGGGCTAGACTTCGTAAATGACTGCCCTTTAAGACAGTTAGGATGGGACAATGTGGTAGTTCTAGAAAAGGATATTATGGCCGACGATGATCCAAATGCAATCCAGTAAGGCCCTGGACTGAATGGCTTCCTGATTGAGCTGTTATAAAAATTAAAGGGCAGGGTGTTGGCTCCACTGCACATGGCATATAAAACGGCGTATCACAATGGGAAGCTACCAGACGATATGTGTGCTGGAACAGTTATACTGATCCAGCAGTCTCCGAATGGATTATCTCAAACGCTCTGAAGCTGAACGGAGAGAAAACCGAGGTCCTGATCTTCGGTAAAGATCAAGGCATATGGTCCAATGACTGGTGGCCTCCATCTCTTGGAGCCTGACCCGTGCCATCAAACTCCGCCCGGAATCTTGGCGTGATCATTGACACGTTGTTGGCCATGACACAACAGGTCAATAGGACAGTGTCCACTTGTTGGGGAGTTATCAGGGTTCTTAGGAAAATCTCCCACTATCTCTCCCCTCAAGCTCGCAAACAGACCGTGGTCGCCCTAGTTGCATCACGGCTAGATTATTGCAACGCACTATATGCAGACACCAATAAAGGCCTTATCCAACGCCTCCAGACCATCCAGAACACGGCTGCTAGATTTGTACTGGATGTCCCTAACACCGTCTCTGCCACTCTTGCTAGGAAGAGTCTTCACTGGCTCCCGATCCAGTCAAGGATTTTTTTCAAAATCCTATGCCTGGTTTTCCGTGCTTTATCCGCCGGTTGCTCTGGAGCCATAAGCTCTCTCCTGAGTCCCTATTCCCCCAGTAGATGCCTACGTTCTGCCAGTAAGAATCTTCTATCCGTCCCTCTGACAAACAAGGTCAGATGGGGCGGAAGGGCCTTTTCATCTGTGGCCCCTGAACTGTGGAACGCCCTTCCTCTTGAGATTAAATCCCAACCCTCTCTGGCCCTCTTCAAGAAAGCCCTAAAGACGTGGTATTTCACTAAGGCCTACCATTAAGCATGCTCTCTGACCTTACACCCTATTTGGTAAGGCGCCTCGATGCCCGTTGGGCTAAGTCGCGCTATATTAATCTGGCTTCATTCATTCATTCATTCATTCAGTCATTCATTCCACCCGAAGGAAGGCAAGCCCGCTGATATGAAAATACTGGCAAAGCTATTAGAGACTAGACTGAAGGTTGTCATGCAGGAGCTGGTACACCCAGATCAAAACGGGTTTATGCTGGGCCGATCCAGTAAGCGAAACTTAAGAAGAATGCATAATAACCTGAGTTTGCCTGTCACTAATCAATTGGGAAAATGATTGTTTCCTTGGATGCAAACAAGGCATTGGAGTCAGTTGAATGGACTTACCTCTTCTGGATACTGACCAAAATTGGATTTGGCTCCAAATTTCTTAAATGGGTTAGGCTGCTATATGACCAACCTAAGGTGAGAGTGAGGGTGAATGGCCACATGTTGAGGGAATTCAACATATATTGGGGTACTAGGCAAGGTTGCCCACTTTCACCAATGCTGTTTGCGCTGACTATAGTGGTCCTGGTAGCCTGGATATGCGTGGATGTGCAGGTGTGGGGATGGCCCAGAGTTGGGTGTGAAGACAAAATCCTCTCTCTATACACAGATGATATTCTTCTATATTTGACTAACACCAGCCAGTCCCCGAACAGACTGGGAGATATATTCTGCATATGAAGGGAGCACTCAGGATTTGCAGTTCACTGGGAAAAAACCTTTTTGTTCCTGCAGCGGTGGTATCGGTAGGAGGGTACACTTCCTCTACCATTAAGGGTAGAGACAGTCCAATTTAGATACCTGGGGCTCAGAATAACCCACACCATAACTTTATTCTATGAGACCTACCTTGAACATCAACATACAAAGTTATAACAGGAAGTGAAGTCTTGGCAATCACTGTCTATCTCATTTCTGGGGAAGGCAGCAATGTTCAAGATGGTAGCGCTCCTGATATTTGAACATAGTCTCCAAAATAGCCCCTACAGGATTCTGGAGGGATTTTTTTAAGAGACTAGTCTCAATGGTTCAGTCTTTGCGCTGGGTGGGAGGACAACCTCAGAGAGCCTTGAGGGTACTCAAAAAGTCCAAATATGAGGGGGTTTTGCCCTGCCCAACATATGGAAATACTATGAGGTGGCGCAACTGAGTGCGGTAAATGCTGGGTGGACGTAGACTGGGAAGACCCATGGTTCAGAAGTGATAGGGCGGAAATGGGTAGAAAGAGTTACTGAAACGCACCATATGGAGGTAAATGATGGTAGTGGGTATGTGGAAAACTCTGACTAAGGAAGATTGGTAGTAACACTGATTGACTCCCAAAACACCACTATGGGACGGCTGCAGACTTAGGCCTGTGACAGCGCTGCAGGGGTTTTCGGGATGCGACGCAATTAGCTTAACTACCATGACAAATGTATGGGATGTAACTGGAGTGGTTCCCTTCTCCCACCTACAGCTAGAGTACTAAATGTCTGAAAAACAGTGGCTGAATTATGCAAGGCTGCGCCACACTTTTAGAGGCTGTATACCTCTAGAGGAATAAACACAGGAGGACTCACCTCTGGAGACTAGGCTATCAGATGGGTGGGTGGATAAGAAACTGATTTCACTGACATACAGTACATTAATGAGGATACCCAGCCCACCCTACTAAGCCTGCAAGGTAAATGGGATCGAGACATGGGAGTCCTGGAGAAGAACGATTGGTGGGAGGTGCTGGGATTTCCTGGAAATGTAGCATTAAAGGCCATCTTTAGTTAATCCAGACAAAAATATTACATAGGGTATACTACATGCACAATTTTCTACACAAGATGAAATTAATAGATAGTGCGGACAGCCTTAAGGGATGTCATTTGGACGACACATTCTGGCACACACTATGGAGCAGCTCCAACATTGAAACATACTGGGAGGCAATAGCCACTTCACAGGAAGAAGCATAAGTGGTCCAGTTGGAACTGATGCTAAAACTGGTAATCCTGGGGGTATGGAACCCAACTGATCACACAAGGTACCAAAAACTCCTGACAAATATGGGAAGCATGGTGGCAAAACATGATATTATGCAAAGGTGGGGCTCAGGGACTCACCCAAATCCAGTAATTAGCAAACACAAATAGTTTTTGTAATGTGTAACTCTATGGACAACACTGAGTTTAGTGTAACACTTCAGTCAATACTGAGGGGAGAGCAAATTGTGGACTACAATGTACCATGATGCAAAGGAGCTAACTTTTCTGGGATGTGATGCTTTGTTGGGCCACACACTATTCCCTGCCCAAACTGATTTTCATGACCTCCTCTACGATTTATCTCACGTTCCTAATGTTCATTTATTTAAAAATTGCATTCCAACCCATTTATTGCACTTCATCTGGCCCATGCCGGAGATTCCGGCCTGGGAGGATAGATTCCGGCCCAAGCCGCAGAGTATGGCTTGAGCAAGAGAGTACGGCCCGACTGTGGATGGAAAAATATGACTCGTAAACAACCTCTGTGAATACCAAAGTTGTAAAATTTGACTTTTGTCTCCGATTGCCTTTGTGAATCAGGCTCATAGTGCATAAAGTGCAAATCATTCGGTCTTACAGGAGGGCAGCAATCAGTGACTGAAACCCATTGAATCTAGCATTTCAGAAAAGTGGTAACAGGTCGTGCACTCAATGGTCATATTCTTGACGTTATCTTTGGCAAAAATATTAGCATCTTCATCTAAATGATTACACCCATATTCTAATTTCTTGTTCAACTTCCAGTTGTATGGAAAGACAAATTCCTCCACACTACACCTGCACCTAAAGTACAGATGATCAAACTAAATTAAGTAATAATTTAAATAATTTAAAAGTAACATCCCTGAACCCAAGTAAGCCTGATGAAAATTAAGTGTAAATCGAGATTCAGTTTCTAAACTGCTTCTTGATTAAATTTGAATCTTAAAAACATGAAAATTATCAATCACAGATTAAAAACTAAATGGATGACATAACAAAGCAGAGATCACAGAGAATATGTTCTTGCTATAAGATGTTCTAACAAGCATTTGCAATGGAATAGGTCTCGCATTTGTGAAAGTTAGAACTATTGGTTTTGTAAAGGACAATGTCTGTTACCTGTGTGTTTTAGTTTTGAGTGTCATGGATGTATGAACAGAGACGCAGCTGCAGCACTGTCTAGAGGACTAAGAATGGGAAATTACCACAGGGAACATAGACACGGGTCAGCACTGCCAAGAGAGACATAGAATAGACTAGTTACTGACGGGACCAGAGTAGGAGCTGCAGCATTGTCTAGGGGACTAAGATTGAGGAATTACCAATGGGAACAGCGACGCAGCTGAAGCACTGGCTTGAGGACTAAAAATGAGGAATTACCACTGTGCGCAGAGGAAAAGCTGCAGCACTGCGTAGAGGACTTAGAATAGGGGAGTTACTGACCGGACCAGAGAAGCAGAAAGCAGCACTGTCGGAGGACTGAGAATGAGAAATTATACTTGGGAACAAAGATACAGCTGCAGCAAGGCGTAGAAACCTAGAATGGAGGAGTTACTGACGGGACCAGAGAAGCAGCTAGCAGAACTGTCCAAAGGACTCAATTTTAGGAATTACTGATGGGACCAGAGGAGCAGCTAACAGCACTGCATGGAAGATTAAGAATGAGGAATTACCACTGGAAACAGAGACACGGATGTAACACTACGTAGAGGACTTAAAATGTGGGAATTACGGATGGGACCAGAGAAGCAACTGTAACTCTGTCTAGAGGACTATGATGAGAGCAGTGGAGCAACTATCAGCACTGTATAGAGGACGTGGGCATTGCTGATGGGACAAAAGAAGCCGCTGGCAGTACTTTCTAGAGGACTTAGAATGGGGAATTACTGATGAGATCAGAGAAGAGGCTAGTAGCTCTGTCTAGAGGACTTAGATTGAGGAATTACCAACAGAACTAGAGTGGTTGCTAGCAGCACCGTTTGGAGGACTTAGATGGAGGAATTACCAACAGGACCAGAGAAGCAGCTAGCAGTATTGCATAGAGGACTAAGATTTAGGAATTACCACTGGGAACAGAGACACAACTGCAGCACTGCCTAGAGGACTTAGAATAAGTAATTTCCAATGAGATCAGAGAAGCATCTAGCAGCACTGTCTAGAGGACTTAGCATGAGGAATTTCCAACAGGACCGGAGTAGCAGATGGCAGCACTGTCTGGAAGACTTAGAATGAGAAATTATCAACACTGCCAGAGAAGCAGCTACCAGCACTGTCTAGAGGACTTACAATGAGGAATTACCACTGTGACCAGAGACACAGCCGGATCACTGCCCAGAGGACTTAGAATAAGAAATTACCAACAGGACCAGATTAGCAGCACCGTCTAAATGATTTAGAATGAGGATTTATCACTGGGACCAGAGAAGCAGCTAGCAGCACTGCCTAAATGGCATAGAATCAGCATTTACCACGGGGACCAGAGAAGCAGCTGCAGCACTGTCTAGAGGACTTAGAATAAGGATTTTCCACTGGAAACAGAAAAGCAGCTAGCAGCCATGCCTAAAGGACTAAGTATGAATGAGGAATTACTACTGGGAACAGAGACACAGCAGCTGCACTGCCTAGAGGATTTAGAATGGTGCAGTTACTGATAGGACCAGAGAAGCAGCTGGCTGCACTGTCTAGATGACTGAGAATGAGAAATTACTGACAGGACAAGAGAAGCAGCTAGCAGCACTGCTTAGAGGACTTAGAATGAGGAATTACTAATGGGAACAGAGACAAAGATGCAGCACTGTCTAGAGATCTTAAAAAGTGGAACTTACTAACGGGACCAGAGAAACAGCACTGTCTAGAGGACAGACTTAGAATGAGAAATTACTGATGAGACAAGGGGAGCAGCTAGCAGCACTGTCTAGAAGACTTTAGAATGAGGACTTATTCGGAAGGACCAGAGAAGAAGCTAGCAGCTTTACCTTGAGATCCAGGATGATGAATTACTACTATGACCAGAGACACAGCTGCTGCACTGCCTAGAGGATTTAGAATGGAGAAGTTACTGACAGAACCAAAGAAGTAGCTGTAGCAATGCCTAGATGACTAAGAATGAGGAATTACTGATGAGACCAGAGTAGCAGCTAGCAACACTGTCTGCAGGACTTGGAATGAGGAATGTCCAACTGGACCAGAGTAGCAGATAGCAGCACTGTCTAAAGGACTTACAAAGAGGAATTACCACTGTGACCAGAGACACAGCGGCAGCACTGCCTAGATGACTTAGAATACAAAATTACCAACAGAACCAGAATAGCAGCTAGCAGCACTATCTAGATGAATTAGAAGGAATAATTAGCCCTGTGACCTGAGAAGCAGATAGCAGCACTGCCTAGAGGACATGGAATGAGCGATTTCCATGGGGACCAGAGAAGCAGATGCAGCACTATCTAGAGAACTTAAAAGGAGGAATTTCCACTGGGAAGAGAGAAGCAGCTAGCAGAACTGTCTAGATGACTAAGAAAGGTGAATTAACTCTGGGAACAGAGACATAGCTGCAGCACTGCATAGAGGACTTGGAATGGAGGAGTTACCAACGGGACCAGAGAAGCAGGTAGAAACAATGTCTGGAGGACTTAAATGATGAATTACCACGGGTTACAGAGACACCGCTGCAGCACTGCCTAGAGGAGTTAAAATGGTGGCATTACTGACGGGACCAGAGAAGCAGATAGCAGCTTTGCCTGGAGGACTTAGAATGAGGAATGACCAATGAGACCAGCAAAGCAGTTAGCAGCACTGTCTTGAAAACTTAGAATGAGTTAGAACGAGTTAAAAGTCTTAAAAGAAAAAAGGGGTAGCATCTCAAACTGCAAAGTCCTATTGCTGCATCTTAGTAGGCAGCAGAGTCCAATTTGTCATTACATGGCATTTTAAGAACGTTAGAGGTGGACCCATTAATAAAAAGTACTAATGCAAGTATCTAGCAGGCTGGAGACAGACAGAGTCTTTGGGGTTAGAAAAAAGTGCTTCAATGGGGATGTGCGTGGCACGGATTGAATCTGGTCCAGTAGCACCCACTTGCGATGATTGGAGTGCTGACTGAATAACGTTCGTGAATTTTCCCAGCCTTGCTAGGATCATTGGGGTGTTGCTAGAGAATCAAATGTCTGAAGCCTTTCTACAAGTTCTTATTCCATGGACCAGAAATAAGAGAACTAAGTTTAGGGCAGCAACACAATAAATGAAGCCAGGATTCCTTATGATAATAGCAAAGTCTGCATGTTCTTATCTCGACCTGCCCTGCGCAAGTGAGGTTGAAGTCCATAGTTGGTAGGGCAACGAGCATCATATGTACGATTTGCTGCGGGTGCGAGCTGCTGTGGCCTGACTGATCTAAATGTGGCTGCACTTTTCCAGAAGTGTAAGAAGCATCTGGTGCCTCAGTGATCAAACAGCGGTGTAGGCTTTCTGAATCCAATTCTAGTGAGATATTCTTGACCTGCAAATTCACTATCTTTTTCAAGACTGGAAAAAGCATGTATGGATGTAGAAGGTTGCTGGCTTCAATTTTTAGATTCTAAATTGCTTCAACAAGTTGCCCAATTTCTAACACAAATAATATGTACATTGCATTGCAACAAATTTATAAGACAAAAGTCAATTTAATTTTAAAGTAAAAGTTCATACAGCATTTTCGAAATGCCTCTGCTAGTAAACTAAATTAGCACTAGCAATGAAAAAACCCTGGCAGAAATCATTTTAACAGCACGAGTTTCAGGTAAAAGAAAAACTGTGAGCAACACATTTTTATATAGAAACATGACGTGCAAACATTTGTCGCTATAAAAGCATGTGATTTGTAATGTCATGTAAAATCTTCACATATTAATAAGCCAGAAGCCACACACTCGCGAATTGCTTTTTTCTTATTTATGCTTCCTTCCTTAACTAATCTGACTTTTAAAACGATTAATAATTTAATAATTTAAACAGTAATCATTTTATATTGTTAAGGGTGGAGGGTTGAACAGAAGGCTTATTCACTAAGGGCAAGTTTCATAAAGAGTTTGTGTCTGGTTTGCATTCCCTTTTTAAAGCAACCCAACTCAAAGTCTTCTGATCTGATGTATATACACAGTTATACTCTCTTCTGTTCACGCAGAGCAGTACAGCAACTTTACCTGATGCTCTGGGTTTCCTGAATTATTTGTAAATATGCCCAGTTAGCCAACATTCAGTACATCTCTGCAGGAGTTGACATGCTACAATAAGCGGAGCATGTGAGAGCGCACCTTTTATTACGAATTTTAATGCAGCTTAGTTCTGTTTGTCAAGAAATAACTTTTTTGACTTTGAAATATGGGCCCACATGCAAAACCTCGTAAAACTCTTAAGTATTCGAAAAGTTATAAGAGTTTCAACTACCTGCTACATTGGTTCATTACAACTACAACACAACAAATCATAAATTCCTCTAGCACGTAGGTTGCACTCAAAATAAAAGCATCAATTCATATGCGTGCTAGGCAAATAAGAAAAACATTCAAGAAATATAGTTTAAAAAGTGCACAAAGAGAAGCCAGCAAACCTCCATGCCCAACAGAGTAGCACATTATTACATAGTCAAAGGCAATGTTTCTCCAGGGACAGTTGTCAAAATACTTTTTGGTACATAATGCTTGCCTTTGAAAATGTATGTATATTTAATCAGCACTAGCAATTTAAGTCAATGCATATTTCATATTTCACACAAAGTTTGTCTCTGACTGATCACTTCACACCCTTAAAAGAAGTTAGAAAAAGTGCTGTGGAGAAACCTTGAGTGCAGGTCTATTATGCAGTCTTGGCCTCCATGATACTGGAACAGGCAAGCTGATTACAATAGGAGGTATGTATTTAATTGCTAGTAATCATTTAATATCCTTTACTTTTCATGGTGATATTTATGGAAGAGGAGACTGGTGGAATTTTAATAAAATTAGTTTTGATGTCTTTTTTCTGCATTTTGCTTAAGGTAGGAACCTGACTGGCCCGGCCAAAGGATAGTATGATGGCTGCTAACAAGGTGAGGTTGCTTAATGTGGTTAGTAAGAGGGTAGTATCTACTGCTTCTGAGATAGTATATTATTTTCTTTCCTTTTCCACTTGTCTTGAAAGAGTTTTGAAGGTGGCTGCTCAAATGTAATGCCTGTACATTAACATCAGGAATAGTGCCAAGATGATCATCACTTTACCATATTTCCTCTGATGCTCCGATCCTGTAAAAAAAGACTAGAGTTTTATTTTAATTTGATTATAATTGTGTGCAACCAAAACACAGCTGTGTGAGACTGCTACTTTACCGTGGCTCATGGAAGTGCTGATCCAGGCTGACATTTTGGGGGTAGGATTTCACCTGCATGCCTGGAGTGCAGAGACAGCTGGTGATGCTTACCATTTGTAACGGGAATCTCTTGAGGGCAAATTTTTAAAAATCAGGAGTTTGGGGCGTATTTATGAAGAAGTTACACAGCGTAGTCCAGCAAGTCACCTTTCTGTACTGCATGAAAGGGAAAGGGCAGGAATGCGCTCTATTTAACATAATAAGGCGTATTCTTGCCTTTGCCTAATGCTGGGTCACAATGTTCTGCCTAGCGCCAATGCAGGCACCCTTGCACCTTGCAAGCAGGATTGTTTTGCGCAGGAAGGGACTCCTTTCTGCACAAACAATCCTGAGAGGCATTTTCCTCTTTCTATTTGTGCTATAGAATGCAGCACACATAGAAAGAGGGATGGCATATCAGTTATAGCACATTCCCAGGTCTACCACTTATGGCAAATATGGGAATGCATCAAAATCCACAGGTGGATTCGTGGGAGCACCCATGCGCCACCCATGGAACCCCTCCCAGGGCAGAGTAATGCAACACAGGGATTTGCACTGCCTTGCGTTACTCTGGATTTAGCAAGCCACTCCCGGCCATGCAAGGACCCTTGCAGGACTTGATAAATCTCATCTAAAGTGTTGCATTGCTTTGCACCCCATTGGGTCCTTTTATAAATATGATCCCTAGTATAATGTTCATGCTGGCAGGCTTGAAAGGGACATTAGCCAAATGGCAAATATAGAACTTTATTTGCCATTTATTAAATATTAATATAATATTAAATGAAACAAAACGTCTACCTTGAGCACACAAATTAATGTTTTGAGTCCAATACGTTTGAAACAGTCTTTAAGTATTGTTCCAAGTTCTGATTCTTTATACCAATGTAATCAGGTAGTATTTCCACAGCTTGATGCAAGGGAACATTCACAAAACCAGCCAACGCGTGTTTCGTCGTGTGTTGTAACGCACAACTGACTTCTTCAGGGCTAATAGTTCGCCAGTTCGTTACAATATTCAATCCAAAAAAATCACAGTAATAAAAAAGTATATGAAAACCTTCTAACTTGCTCAATTAGATCCTTGCAATTGAGGTACATATATAATGTTTGTGAGACGTATTCAGTGTGTCAAGTCTTCCACTTGCTTATGACATGCGTGGTACAACACAACATATAGTCCAAAAAGTATACAACATAAACATCCAGGTAAAGATGAAAGTAATTTATGTTCAAATACAGATCACAAGTTCATGACCGTATTAATGGAGGTTCCCCGTTAGGAAATCCCTTTCATTGGTGAGTGGACAGTGGCAGTGTCCCTGCCGCTTTAACGGCGCACTCACCGGCGCATTGGTGATTTTAATACTTTTATGCTGGGAGAGCGTGTGAGCTCATTTTTAAAACTAATTTGGACACCTGTGCGAGTGAGAGCGTGTGCGCTAACTGTGTGCTGCTCATTTGAACTCGCGCTGCTGCACTTTCATCTGGGGGCATTCTGCTGTCCTGTTCTGCTGAGGTCTTACCTGAAGGCAGGCAGGCAGTTGCAGCAACAGTTTGTAGAAGCGCTGGACTCGTTCCTCCTTCCCGCCTCGTTCTGAAGCCGGTGACTAGCACCATTCGAGCAGAGGGCGTGGAAGGTCTGAGCCAGCTACTTCCGGCAGCTACCTGCAGCGCTCTAGTTGTTGGGACGCTGGGGGGGATATAAGGCGGATGTGTTGTCGACAGCGCAGCGGGTGAGCGCAGCGGGCGCGACGAAGGCGCGCCGAAGTTGCGCTTAAGTTAAGCCCGTCTGCGCCCGTCCGCGGCCAGGCGCGGGCTAGGGCCATGCCCCCTGCACCTCCGACGAGACATATACGCTGGAGCCGAGATGACTTACTATCTCTTTGCAGCCAGAGTTGCGGCCCATGCTTGCAAGGCATGATTGCCGCGGAAAGTACAGGCTGTAGTCACTGTAATTTTACCTTTAAACCCGGGAATGCAGCTACTAGTGAGAATCAGAATCTAGTTTGTGGTTTACTCAATGTTCGATCCTTGCGTAAGCACCGCCTAGACATACATGATCTCCTTAATGAGAAGAAATGGGATCTAGTCTTTCTTACGGAAACGTGGCTTGACTCGGACTCCATGACCGAAATCA
This sequence comes from Lissotriton vulgaris, assembly GCF_964263255.1. Classification (NCBI taxonomy): domain Eukaryota; kingdom Metazoa; phylum Chordata; class Amphibia; order Caudata; family Salamandridae; genus Lissotriton; species Lissotriton vulgaris. The sequence continues at coordinate 682,984,168 of NC_141685.1, read as the reverse complement.
TTGAAGCCATCCCTGATGGCTATTCCCTACTAAGGCAAGACAGGTTGCTAAGAAGAGGTGGTGGGATTGCTATTGTAGCTAAACAGGGACAAAAATGCCAGATGGAGCGGGCTATGATTGAGGATAGTGAAGCAGGTGCCTTCTCCATTTTTGTTAACGAAGGCTGTACAGTGAAGGGCTTCCTGATATATAGGCCACCGGGCACGGCGGCGAGATTTGGCGAGAGCCTACTAGAGGGCATCACAGAGGCCGCATTGCGCGCAGATAAATTTATGGTGCTGGGTGATCTTAACCTACATCTGGATGACCCTGCGGACAAGACGGCCAGGGACCTCTGTCAAGCGATGAAAGAACTTCAGCTTGAGCAGAAAGTTAAAGATCCCACGCATCAACTGGGTCACTTGTTGGACCCTATATTCGCCAACTGGGACCAGGTGAAGGTTCTGACCCCTGTATCCATCCCTTGGTCGGACCATCATCTTGTCCCCTTTCTGATGCATATTCAGGGAGCCAGGCCATTGGAGCAGTCCGTAACAAATCATCCTAGGCGAAGAAGGGCTGCCTTCTCCCTAACTAAGTTTAATCAGGCGCTCGTTATAGAGGGCAACCCAGGAGGGGAGGGTGTGGAGGAAATCATCACTAACCTCGATCAGCGCATCACGGAGGCCTTGAACCGTGTCGCTCCGCTTGGCTTAGCGAAAACAGGGGGCCGGGTTCAGCGAACGGCGCCATGGTATAGTGAGGTGGTGCGAGCGGCTAAGGTCGTATGTAAACGCGCAGAGAGACAATGGAGGATAGCCTTTACTACTCAAGCCAAAGCAGAGTATGCAGCCAGCAGGCGCATCTATCATAGACTGATTAGGAAGGCTAAAACAACATATTTTGATGTCAGGATTAAAGAGGCAGAAAATTCCACAAAAGAACTGTTCCTAATTTATAAATCACTCTCAGCAGGGAAGCCCACGTCAGCCCCTGCAGAACTCTGCACGGTGGATAATTGCAATCGCATAGCAGAGTACTTCTCCAATAAGGTAGCAAAGATATATTCTGCCTTTCCCAATCAAGCTAGCGAAAGCCCTGAACTCAAGGTGACTACTAAGGTGAGGGGGGATCAATGGCTGACCACATTTATCACTCCGCCTACTGAGGCACTTATCCAAATCTGTGGATCCATAAAGTCGGGATCTCCCAGGGACCCCACCACACCCAAGCGGTTGATGGGCAGTCTGCCAGTACTGGAGCCTTACATCCGCCGCTTACTGGATTCCTCCTTTGAGACCCAGACGGTACCTATTGCCTGGAAACGGGCGGTGGTACTCCCCTTGCAGAAAAAGCCCAACATCAGTTTTGAAAAATTTGAAAATCTCCGTCCCATCTCTCTCCTGCCATATATGGCGAAGGTCGCAGAGAAAATAGCGAACCTGCAACTGATGAATTTTGTTGAGGAGGCTTCCCTGCTCCACGATTCGCAGTTTGGTTTCCGCCCTCGCCATTCAACGGAGTCAGCACTCCTCATGGCAGTAGAGGCTCTACGACAGGGTGTGGATGAGGGCCAGACTATGGCTCTGATCCTTCTGGACCTTAGCGCAGCATTCGACACTGTAGCACATTCCATCTTGCTACAGTGTCTGATTAAAGGAGGAGTATCAGGAGCAGCGCTTGGATGGACCCAGTCCTTCCTAGCTAACAGATGTTTTCAAGTCCGTCTGGCAGACTGTTACTCCAGAGAGATCAGTTTGGGCCAGGGTGTGCCACAGGGCTCGTCCCTGAGCCCAACCTTGTTCAATCTGTATGTCTCCCCGCTGGCGCCAATTGTAGAAAGACATGGTTTGCGCCTAGTGTCCTATGCCGATGACACGCAGTTGGTCATCTCCCTCTCACGTATGCCTGGTCTTGCGGCGGACATCTTCAGAGATTGTATGCAAGAACTTGCAACCTGGATGTCCGCCAACTGTTTGAAGCTAAACGGTAGCAAGACCGAGGTACTCGTGGTAGGGAGAGAGCCGTCTGTCTGGTCGTCGGCATGGTGGCATTCCTGCCTGGGAGAAATCCCGGCCCCATGCCAGGAAGCAAGAAATCTTGGAGTGTGGCTGGACGCTGACCTGGCCTTTGGCCCCCAGATTGGCCGGGTGGTAGGGACATGCTTCGGCGTTCTGAAAACCTTAAGGAAGGTCTTAGACCTCCTACCCATTACATCGCGCCGTACGCTGGTGCATGCCCTAGTCACGTCGCGCCTAGACTATGGCAATTTGCTTTATCTGGGGGCCACGGGGAAAGCGATAGGCTGTCTTCAGGTGCTGCAAAATGCAGCCGCTCGGTTAATCCTGAGGCTCCCAAAGAGATCTCCCTCTAAAGCAGCGCTCCAGGCACTACACTGGCTCCCCGTTAAAAGAAGGGTGGAGTTTAAGGCTCTCACTACGTGTCACCGCATTCTGAGCGGTAAAGCCCCTGCTCCGCTACGGAATTTGGTGACTCGCTATGAGCCTACGCGGGATCTTCGTTCCTCCCGGTTAGGACTACTAAAGGTCCCTAAAATAAAGAAGGCCCGAATGGGAGGCAGGTCTTTTAGATTTCTGGCCGCCAAGCAATGGAATACCCTCCCTTTGGATTTACGCTTGGAGCCTTCGGAGTCCATCTTCAGGAAAAAACTTAAAACACACCTATACGGGAGGTAGGCGACCAAGAGGGCGTCTGGGACTGTTTCATTCCACTTACCATAGCGCGGGGACACGCCGGTGCGCGTGACCAGGCGCTTTATAAACTGCCCTAATAATAATAATAAATTGGGGTGCACGGTCATGAACTCTTGATCTTTACCTGGATGTTTATGAAGAAGTCAATTGTGTGTTACAACACACGACAAAACACGTGTTGGCTGGTTATGTGAATGTACCATTGCTGTGGAAATACTACCTGATTGAATTGGAATAAAGAATCGGAACTTGAAACATAGATCAAGACTTTTTCAAACTTATTGGGCTCAAAACATTAACTTGTGTGCTCAGGGTAGACCTTTTGTTTCTGTTATATCCCCTCTGCTGTGGGGAATTATGAGGTTGAATTGGTAATCAACCCCTCTCGCCTTGGAGCACTAACATTTACTAATTCCTGTAGATTTACATCGCCCAATACTTTAGTTGAGCTCCAGGTCTCTTGGTTCTGTGCCTGGTTACCAATCTGTATTGAAAATATTAAATGATTCAGTTCTTCTGGAATATAAGGAGTGGAATGGCTTGGATTGCAAAAGAGTCACAGTGAATATTGAGAATTAGTTGAACTAGAAATAGCAAACCACTCAGTTTAGCAATGTAGCACATATGCATTGCTCAGGATAAATCCTGTCTTAGCCAGTCCCCACCAAAAGCCATTTTGTGTTGTGTTTCTTCCAACTAATGAAGTCTTTTTTCAGCATTTATAGGTACTTATTCTCGTACTCTACAGAGACTTGCACAGAAGGTGAGCACATATCTATGCACTGCAAACCACCACTCCAACACACAGGTGCGCATGTGCGCACATACGTTTATTGCCTTGTTTTGTGAAGCTGTTCAAATCGGTTGGCTCCAGTCACCCAGGAGAAAAGTCTACGGAGTCGAGCTCTAAACGAATTTGATGGCACAGGTTCTTCTTGAAAACTTTCACTAGCCAGGTTCTGTCTCACCTACATTTCACACAAATGATAAGCAATGAAACAAGTAGGCAATAACAAAAAGTAAATCTCAACATCTTCTCTTAAGACTGCTAATTTTTAGTTTAAGAAATCTGTTTCAAATTACCATGTGGCATAATATGATGACAGACTATATAACAGTTATTCAAGAGGTTAAGGACACTTGTACTAGATAAACATAAATTCCAAATGAAAGCAATAAACAGCCATGGAAATTCTGTTGAGAGGATAATTCTCACCTATTGTCCCGATTCAATTTTTTTAAATTTACTGTTGTATTGCTATGTGGTATTCCGACATTTGGAGTCAATCTGCAACTTTTTGGACTTTTCAGATAATTCCAGGAATACTCTTGGGAAGCTGTGATAGCCATAGATTCCCAACAGTAGATCTGAAATGTATTTCAAATTCCAATTTACTCACCTGTAGATATGTTTTGCATGCCTAAACGCAGCCGGATTATATTTATGGATGTATAATTATTTCACAAAGGTATTTTTCAACTCTAATACTTTTTCTTTGTTTTTCTCTAATTGAAGAAGTTATGTGTCCATGTGAGGTATTTTTAGGATTCAGGGTGGGTATGGGTTTTTGGGTGGAAAGGGTATTTTTAGAGTTTAGGGTGGGTATGGGTTTTTGGGTGGCAAGGGTAATTTTAGAGTTTAGCGTGGGTATGGGTTGTTGGGTTGCAAGGGTATTTTTAGGATTTAGGTTGTGTGTGGGTTTTTGGGTGGCAAGGGAATTCTTAGAATTTACGGTGGGTGTGGGATTGTGGGTACTAAGGACATTTTTAGCGTTTAAGGTGGGTATGGAGTTTTGAGTGGCACAGGGATTTTTAGGGTTTAGGGTGGGTATGGGTTTTTGTGTGGTAGGGGAATTTCTTGGGTTTAGGGGGTATGGTTTTTTTTGTGGGAGGGAATTTTTGGGGGTTTAGGGTGGTATTGGTTTTGGGTGGTATGGGAGTTTTAGTGTTTAGCGTGGGTATGATTTTTTGGATGGTACGGAATTTTTAGAGTTTAGGGCTGGTATGGGATTTGGGTGGCAGAGGAAATTTTAGGGTTTAGGGGGGATATGGATTTTTGGGTGACAAGGGAAATTTTGGGTGGCTATGGAAATTGTAGGGCATAGTCAAGTCAAGTCATAAAATTTGTATAGCGCACTACATACCCAGAGGGTTTCAAGGCGCTTAGGAAGGGGAGGAGGATTATTTGTCAAATATCCACGTTTTAAGCTGCTTTCTGAACGCTAGGTGGTTCTGGGTGAGGCGAAGGTAAGCGGGGAGTGAATTCCATGTTTTAGCAGCCAGATATGAAAAGGATCTGCCTCCCATGGTGGTCTTGTTGATGCGAGGTACAGTGGCGAAGGCTTGGCTGGAAGAACGTAGTTGGCGGGGGGGGTGTAGAAGGACAGTCGTGAGTTAAGGCAGTCTGGTCCGATGTCGTGGAGTGATTTGTGTGCGTGGGTAAGCAGTCGGAAAGTGATCCTCTTATTGACGGGTAGCCAGTGGAGGTCTTTGAGGTGACCAGAGATGTGTTCGTTGCGTGGGATGTCTAATATGAGCCTGGCTGAGGCGTTTTGGATTCGTTGGAGTTTCTTCTGGAGTTTAGCGGTGGTACCTGCGTAGAGGGTGTTTCCGTAGTCCAGTCGGCTCGTGACCAGAGCGTGGGTGACTGTTTTCCTTGTTTCGGAGGGGATCCAGCGAAATGTTTTTCTGAGCATGCGAAGAATGTTGAAGCAGGAAGAGGATACGGCGCTGACTTGTCTGTTCATTGAGAGTGAAGAATCCAGGATGACGCCAAGGTTCCGTGCGTGGTCTGTCGGGATGGGTGCTTTTCCGAGGGCTTCCGGCCACCAGGAGTCGTCCCAAGCAGAGGGGGATGTACCTAAGATGAGGACTTCTGTTTTGTCTGAGTTCAGTTTCAGACGGCTTTGTTTCATCCATTCTGCGACTTCTTTCATTCCTTCGTGTAGGTTAGTTTTAGCGGTGCTGGGGTCCTTGGTGAGAGAAAGGATCAGTTGAGTGTCATCCGCGTAAGAGATGATGTTGAGGTTGTGTTGGCGGGCGATGGCCGCGAGGGGGCTCATGTATACGTTGAAGAGGGTGGGACTGAGTGAGGATCCTTGAGGTACGCCGCAGATGACTTCAGAGGCCTCGGACTTGAATGGAGGAAGGCGGACTCTCTGGGTTCTTCCGGTGAGGAACGAGGTGATCCATTCAAGTGCTTTTCCTTGGATTCCGATGTTATTGAGGCGTTGTAGAAGGGTGCTGTGGCAGACTGTGTCGAATGCTGCAGAGAGGTCGAGGAGGATGAGGGCGACTGTGTCTCCATTGTCCAGTAGAGTTCGAATGTCGTCTGTTGCTGCGATGAGGGCGGTCTCAGTGCTGTGTTTTGCTCGGAAGCCAGATTGTGAGGGGTCGAGGGATTTGTTGGCTTCGAGGAAGGCGGCGAGCTGGTTGTTGACGGCTTTCTCGATGACTTTGGCCGGGAATGGAAGAAGCGAGATGGGGCGGTAATTTTTGAGTTCGGTGGGGTCCGCTGTTGGTTTTTTCAGAAGGGCGGTGAGTTCAGCGTGTTTCCAGACTTCTGGGAAGGTAGCGGAGTTGAAGGAGCAGTTGATGACGTCTCGGAGGTGCGGTGCTATGACGGAGTCTGCTTTGTTGAAGATGTGGTGAGGGCATGGGTCTGTGGGGGATCCAGAGTGGATGGAATTCATCAGGCGGATGGTGTCCTCAGTGGAGATTGGGTTCGAGGCGTTAAGGGTGTTTACGGGGGGAAGATGGTCAGCAGATGGTAGGGTGGGTTGGTTTCCGGGTTGGTTGTCAAAGCTGTTGTGGATGTCTGCAATCTTGTTGTGGAAGAAAGAGGCTAGGGAGTCGCAGAGGGTTTGAGAGGGGGTGATGTCGTTGGAGTTGGCCGATGGGTTGGAAAATTCCTTGACGATGTTGAAAAGTTCCTTGCTGTTGTGGGCGTTGTTTTCAAGTCGATCCTTGAATGCTGTTTTCTTGGCTTTACGGATCAGTTGGTGGTGAGTGCGGGTGGCGCTTTTGAATGCGTCCTTGGTGCTGGTGGTTGGGTCTTTTTTCCAGGCCTTTTCAAGGGAGCGGCAGAGTTTCTTGGATTTCTTAAGATCATCGTTGAACCATGAGGCCTTCTTGTTGCCAGGTTTGCTTTGACGTTTTTTCAGTGGTGCTAAGGTGTCGGCGGTGTTGGTTAACCATAGGGTGAGGTTGGCGGCGGCTTCGTTGGCGTTAGAAGAGAGGGCTGGGGAGTTTCGAAGGAGCGATGCGGAGATTTGGTCCGTGGTGATTTCGTTCCAGTTTCTTTGCAGGGTAGGTTGGGAGTGGTTGATGGGTTTCGGCTTGTTGTAGGTGAAGTGAACGCAGCTGTGGTCGGTCCATAGGAGATCCGTAGTGTGGCTGAAGGAGACATGATTGCTGGAGGTGAAGATGGGGTCGAGTGTGTGACCTGCGATGTGGGTGGGGGAAGTGACTAGTTGTTTAAGTCCGAGGTTGGCGAGGTTGTCCACGAGGGTGGCGGTGTTGTGGTCATTTATCTTTTCAAGGTGAAAGTTGAGGTCTCCCAGAAGAATATAGTCTTTGGAGGGGAGTGCGTGAGGAGTGATGAAGTCAGTGATGTCTTCACTGAATTTTGCGCGGGGTCCTGGTGGTCTGTAGAGGAGGGTGCCTCTGAGTGTGGTTTTGGGGTCGATGTGGATCTGGAAGTGAAGGTGTTCGGAGTTGGCGAGGTTGGTGTCAGAGCTGGTTGAGATGCGGATAGATTTCTTATGGACGATAGCGATTCCTCCTCCTGTGTGGCTGGTACGGTCTTTGCGAGTGATCTTATAGTCTTCAGGGATGGCAATGGTGATGTCTGGTGCGGAGGAAGCATTCATCCATGTTTCCGTAAGGAAGGCGACGTCTGGAGAGAGGGTGTCTAGTAGGTTCCATAGGTCAATGGCGTGCCTGTGCACCGATTGGGTGTTGAGAAGGATGCATTGTAGGTGGTTGGGGTCGGGAATCTGTGGTGTAGTCGTAGTGGAGATGTTGTGGGTGCCGCAGAATTTGCAGGAGTAGCAAGAGAAAGGTCCGTGGGTTTGGCCAGGGGCGGCTTGGACGCAGTTGGGGGCGCGACCGGGGTTAAGGGCTAGGAGGGTGGCGGCATCGTAGGTAATGCGGGGGGCTGGGCAGCGCGAGGGGCAGGGGGTCTGGCGCTGGGCGCGGTCCAGGCACGGACGGGCGTAGACGGGCTTACCTTTGGCGCACCTTCGGCGTGGCCGTAGCGCGTGGACGCTGCGCGTTGGGACATCTGGCATTTGAAGGATAGTGGAGGGGGCGGAGCGTGGGAGGGGCTGCTGGGAGGCGGGGAGCGGGGAGGAGACACGAGTGACCAGACCCAAAATGGACGGGCGGAAACCGAACAGGGATAGCAATCAGAGCGTCTGAAGTAAATAAAAACACTTTAAAGCAGCGCGATATGCAAGGAGATGCCTTGCGTTATGAAAACAATTGTCAAAACGATACCAGGCGCTATGTTCCCTCGAGGCGCTCAGGGAGTGCAGGCTGCGTCGGAGCGCGATCACCCAGGTAGGCAGAGGGTGTTAGGAGCAGCAGCTGGGGCAGGCAGTCGTCAGAGGCAGCAAGCGGAGCAGGAGGAGTGCAGCAATCAGCCTGGAGATCGTGGCTGGGAGCATAGGGGAGCGACCACAATGGAGCAGGTCCAGGTGGTCACAGAGGTGTGCAACAGTGCCAATGAGCCATCTCTAATATTGAAGTCCTTACTTTCGCCATCCTTGCTGAAGCATGTCTATTAGATGAGTCTATGGTAAGATCCATAGCACAGCTGAAATCACCCATGGCTAATAGCTCCCCTTGCCAATCTAATAGCTCTAATGTTAGAGTATCAAACATTTCAGAGTCATCAATATTAGGCTCGTAGATAATGCATAGCACTTATTTTATATCCTGAATTAAGACCTGTATGATTGCCCACCTTCCCCATTGATAGTGAGAAGCTTTAAGGAGAGTGCAGTCAAATGACTTAGCGATCAAGATAGCAACCCCTCTGTTGGATACAGTTTGAGATGTACAATGAATTACTTTATAACCTAACTGTTTAAGCAGATGTCTATCCTTATGTACCAGATGGGTTATCATGTATGCTTTTACAACACACATGTAAGTATTTTACAGGAATCAACCCATCATATATAAAAAAAAAAAAATATATATATATATATATATATATATATATATATATATATATTTATAAATATATAAAAAAGAATGGTTTATACTTACCTGTAATGTACTCAAATTATCATGGTAAAGTCATCCATGATAAAGGCATAGCCATTGTAAAAACATTTGTTGTAAAAGACTATTGTGGTAAAGGCATGTTTGGTGTAAAACCTTCGTTGTAAGCCATTCCTTGTAATGCTAGTTGTTGTTCGGACATAGAACCGACTGTTAAAACAGTGATCTATTTTTGGTAAATGTGCTTTAGAAAACTCACAGGGTGCGCTTTCATTGGAAAATGATTTTGTGAACCAGTGGCATTTTTTTTTTCGCTCGCTTGGTATTCTTTTTTTTTTATAGAAAACGACCAACGAAGGTCTTGCATATAAAAAACTTAAGTAGCAATGGCCATGGTGCACAGTAAATTTCAACCTGTTATTGCATTTCAGATCCAGGGAGAAAAAGTATGCGCTTGAGGGTCCACTTAAAATAGAGTAGTTATCCTGCAGTAGACCAGCAGACTCCTTTCATTGGCATCTTGCAGAGCTCACTCAGACACCAGTGGCAGTTAGTCAGTGGTTCCCCCAAATGTAAAGGAGGCAGAAGGATTGTAGGTTGGTGTGGTGGATGAACCACCAGTTTACAGCATTTCCAGTACTACAAAGCTATTAAGGAACCTTAAGCCCTGCCGTTAATATATGTAAGTCAAGAAGTATGAAACTGTTCAGCGGTTGCAAAGTGTGCAATTCTCACAATGAATAGCAGTGTTTGTCGCACTGTTCCAAAGACACATTCTGAGTCGGAAACATTGTTCTTAGTCACGCACCATCTATTACAACTATTACTCGCTTGCAAAAAAGAGGCGCATGTATTGGGCTTCTTCCTCTGCTTTTTTTAGTCAACATGTAATGCAAAAATTGTTTGCAACTACAATTGTCGAATTCAAACCATCGCTTCCACAGAGCCGCCACCACCATAGCACCTGAGCTATGACCCACCTACAACACCTCCTTAGAATCCGGCACTTTCCCCGATGACTGGAAATGCGCAGAAGTCAAGCCTCTTCTCAAGAAACCCTCTGCAGACCCAATGGACCTGAAAAACTAACCACCCACCTTCCCTTTGCAGCCAAAGTCACAGAGAAGATGGTTAATGCCCAGCTGACAATCTTGATCGAAGAAAAGGCCCTCCTCGCTTTCAGAGATGACATCCGCATGCTCATCAACCAAGGCAACACAGCAGCCCTCATCCTGCCGAACCTCTCCTCAGACTTCGACACCCTCTCCCACCGCACTCTGTCAGCAAAACTCCATGACACCAGCGTACAGATAACTGCCCTCAACTAGCTGTGCTCCTTCCTCGCCCAAGGGTCAGACTCCCGCCTTTCCTCTCCAAACCCACAGAGTTCAACTGCGGGTATCCCAAGGATCATTGCTCAGTCCCATGCTCTTCAACGACGACATGGCCACAGTTGCCGCCATCGTCAGACAGGATGGACTCAGCATAGTATCCAATACCAACGATCCGCAGCTCATCCTCTCCCTAATGAAGAACCCTTAAACCACCAGACTTTGCTTTCAGGAAGGAATGAAAGGCATTGCAGTTTCGATGAGCAGCAGCTGTCTTAAACACAACTCTGAGAAGACAGAAGTCCTTGTCCTTGGACCCACCCCCTCAGCTTGGGAAAACACCTGGAGGCCCACCGCCCTCAGTAACCCGCCTACCCCCAAGGATCATGCCCAGAACCTCAGCATCATACTCGACTCCTCCCTTCCCATGACCCGCCAGATCAACTCCGCCACCTCCACCTGATTCAATACCCTCCGCATCCTCCACAAGACCTTCAAGTGGATCCCCCCTGAAGCCAGAAAGGCCGTCACCCACACATTCATAACAAGCAGACTGAACTATGGAAATGCCCTCTACGCTGGAAATAACAAATCCTTGCTATGCAAACTCCAGACCATCCAAAACACTGCGGCCAGACTTGTCCTCAGCATCCCATGACATGAGCACATCACCCAACACGTGCAAGACCTCCACTGACTCCCCGTCGAGAAGAGAGTAACATTCAAGCTACTCACCCACGCCTAAAAATCCCTCCACACCACTGGACCCAAATACCTCAACGGAAGAGTCTCCTTCCACGTGCCCAAAAGAAACCTCTGCTCCGCGGACCTTGCCCTAGCGGAAACCCCGCTCATCCGCAGAACCAGAGCGGTTGAAAGAGCCTTCTCCTACATCACAGCTAAAGCCTGGAACGAGCCCCCGGTCAACATTAGACGCTCCCCTACTCAGCACACCTTCAGGAAGAGCCTCAAGACCTGGCTTTTCGGCTGACTCAGAGCTGCAACCCCCCGCTCCCCACCAGCACCTTGTGACCCTCATGTGTGAGTAGCGTGCTTTAAATTCCCTCATTGATTGATTGATTGATCATCTTTTACCGGCCTGAAAGGGAGTAATAACAGATGTGGTAAGTGGAAGCTGAGTGACAGCTTTCACTTTGTCAATGGTGAGCAGTGCTATTGTGGGTGAAATTGGAGATGCAGCGATCTGCTACATGCTCTCCCAACCCATTCCATGAATCTCAACTTTTTATTTTTGAAAGCAACCATGTCTATGCAACTGACAGTGTGGCTTTCAAAATAATGACATTCAGGCAATGGAGGTACCTGGAGGGAGGTCTGCTCTCTCTCTTTGGCCATCATTCCTGCTTTCACAGTGATCTCCAGCAGGTCCCAGAATGGCTCTTGTCTCAGTAATGAGTCAGGAGGTTTTAAGGCATTCGGTGAATGGCATTCTGTGCTATGACTGATAGTACATCTGATGCAGTGCAAAATTAAAGTAAGCTTGCAAATTAGTTTGGTGTGAAAAACGCCAACTTCACTATAAAATGACCTTAGTTAATCAGACCTTTGAATCCTCAAACCTATTAAGAATGGAAATGGTGGGATTTTAGCTGTGAACAAATACATTTTTGAGTGTAAATTGATATTGTGTAAACAAATTCGCTTTCAGAATTATATTTTATTGATTAGCTAAAATAGTTTTAAAAAGTAGAAATACACCAGCCATGGCATTCTTTCACATTAATTAAAATACCTGATCTTTCCGAAACCTCTTAGAATGGAAGGTAAAATACTCCCATATGTCGTTCTGTTATGAGCCTCATTGTCCTATGAAAGCAGGCTTGGGGAAAATCTAAACCATGCAGGCGGAATTCATTTAATTCAGGAAATTACTTATTATGCTTCTTACGCCAACTTCCTGAAAGTACACCATTACCCACTTTGCCTAATTTCACACAATTCGGAATCAAAATATACTGTCAACACATGAGAACAACAGAACACGAGTGACTGTTATTTCCAGCAGTTTTGTTTTTTGCACTATATTTTTAGCACGAAATGGGCCCTTGCATCAAAAATTGGCACAGGGACTGAGTTGGTGTTAAAACGTAGCGCAGAATGAAGGATTTGCAGTTTATGTAATTAGATATTTCCTGTAAGTTTGTACAATTTAGCAAAGAAAAATGCGTATTTATACAAAAACAAATTAGGCAGATTTCTCACACAGCTGTAGTGGCCCTTCTCCTTTCTAATCAGTGTTACAGTTTTTTTGTCGACTAAGCAATTCATTTTGCCAAGTGAGCCAACAACTGTAGAGCCCCTCTGTTAAACTTATTAACTGCACCGTTGTATTTGAAGTCATCCTATTTACACAGAATGACTCTGAACAAAAGTTTACATTATTCAGCCAGAGCTGGGCAAGTGCAGATAACAGGAGTTAAATTATTTAATATAGAGCTTGCTCTAAAAAGACTTTTCTCTCTTAGGTAACACGATTGAAACCCATTTGTGCTAAAGGGAGTAATGTTAAAAGTCAACGAAGTAATAAAAACAAGCTTGGTGGACTGCTCAGGACTCAGTTCGGTCTGGGATTATTACCAGCACCTGACTTTAATACCTCTTAAATGTTACAATGAAAAATACCGTAGGGAGGAGTGAAGCAGATATTGTTCTTTTGCTACAGTCTAAAGATACATATTTTGCAAATGGCCTTCCTGGTATGAGCAAATGACAAAGTAATCGTTCCAGTTAATCAGAATGGTTTAAAAACGACATCAACTTTCGACAATTGTTTCTCTTAACATTTTTTAGCAGTAGGGGCCTCAACTGAGGCACATAATTATGGGTTTTACTGTTTTATCATTTTTTGTGCAGAATGGTAGCTTGTCATGAGCACTTAAGGCTTAGGGCATAGATGTCTACGTGTTGTCTTGATACACTTTTTCAAAAGATTGGGAACTATTATATATGGAAAAACAGTCGAATTTACGGAGCAAGACAATTGACTTGCAGGACAGAAGTTATCTAAACAATGTTTGATTTTTCTGGTGTGCCTGAAAGCTTTAGGTCGAAATCTATTGAGGGAGAAGGCATGTTTCCTTTCCAGATAATGTGACTTCGGAAACTCGCAAAGCATGATTTCAAAGGGTACCAGGGCCGGGCTGGCCGTAGTGGCCGAGCTCTTTGCCAGGGCCGGTTTCGTTTCCCAGTCCGGCTGTTAGGGCAAAACAGGATCCTCTCTATAAATGCTGTGAAGTTCGACACTCAAAGACTATAATACCCTGTTTTTTGCACCACCACCAGGCCCCACAGGTTTTTCCTTTACTGGGAAACAAAATAGTCCTCCCCACTACATACACTACATACAAACATACAATCTACACATCATCTGATTTCTCGTAAGAGACGAATATTAAAAGAAAAGGTTTCCTGCTCTAATTTCTGGCCTCTGCAAGTTGGACACCAAATACTGATTACTGGAATCAGCGCCTATGCTTATTACCAGTAAGGGACTAAACAGAGATTTTCATAAACCTGAAGATCGGGAAAAATTTCTGGATACAGTGACATCATCAGTGTGACATCAACAGTCATGAACACATGTTACAGACAATGAATGTGACAGCACATCCACATGAATGGAAGACTGACACTGCTGCTGAGTCCTAGTATTCAGAATGTAGGCACTAGAGTTGGTCACAAAGAGATGTACTTTCTGGAGGTTTTGTTGCACCAGAGTGTGCTTTTCTGACCTTTAGGACCTTTGAGATACTGCACATGCCGTAAGATGTCCGTGTTTAGTCTAATGCAGGTTTTTAGAAGGAAACAGGTGAGGAGTGTGATCATGGAAGTGATGTCCTCCTTTAACACTTTTGGTTGAAATATTTGGCTAGGGATGGTGTTCATATTATATTGACAGACCCTTCTTTTGTCTCGCTCTGCCCTGGTTAGCCTTTTAGAGCTGAATCTCTCGTCTAGTTGATTTTCCCCTACATAGCACCAGTCTGCGGGAGGTCTATAATCACAGCTCTATAAATTCTCATTCCTGTCCTCATATCCCCTTTCCATTGTCATGGGTTCAGGGGACATCCCCTGTCACTAGTAATCAGATAAGGAGAGAGGTTTGGGTGCAACGTTTCACTGTACTGCTGAGTGCTCGTTCACTGACTGTACCTGTGAATATGCATCACTGATGAATGGTTTAAGCCACTATGTGAAACACAAGAAAATAGTGTCCTATTTATTAATTGAGGCACCTGACCTAGACTTAATATAAGAGAAAGGCCTTTATTCAACCGAATCTGGGTTGCAGAGTGGTAATCAATAGCAGTACGCCGAGTCTTGCTGACTAGGGTAGTCCCCCTTCATCCTGCCCTAAAAGATTTGAAGTGGAGAAACTATTCCTATAAACCCTGAAGTACACAATCCGAAAGACATGGATACATCCTTTAGGGAGGTATCTGTTTGGAAAACTTGTGACTCTTAATATCACAGTCATAGTAGGCTCCATATAGACACCAAACAATACTGAATCCCACTGTCCGGCAACACTCTCCAGACTCCTCACTGACTTCGGCTCCATGTGGGTAGTCATTGGAAGGGATTGAAACATCACTCTAGACCTCAAATTGGATTAATATGTCCCCAAAGATAAGACTAAGGGAAAGGACAGGGCCCTACTGCTTGTTCTTCTAATTCTATGATTCCTGACGCACCTGTAAACAGATTATACCTAAGTACTATATAGCTCTTTTTCCACCTCGTAAACAGGTTTGCAACTGATGTTTCACTTTTCTATTTTGGAGGGGGATGTATGGGCACATTTGCCAATACTACTAGAATTAAAGCTGCCCTACGTTGTTTCATTGAATATGATGAGATGCCAGCAGCCAGCATGGAATTCCCTCATTAGAGTTTATTTGAACATGTGCTTGAGTTCGAATAAAAACTCAGTGCCTCATTTACAAGGCCATTGCGCCAAAAGAGCATTACTTTATTTGATGCACCGGCGGCTCAGTGTGCCTGCCTATATTTGCAGTGCCACTTAAAGTCACCCTGCATGACTTTGCATGGCCTTGTAAATATAGGCCCCTTTCACGCATTGCCCTGCGTGAAAGAGGTGTTCAATGGGTGTTGCTGTGGTGGTTCCCACGCAACATCCATTGAACCTGACACATTTCCAGATTTACAAAGTTTTAGAAAGGTGGAATGCATCTGAATCCCAGGCCTTCCTAGGGGAGGCGCAGGAGTGGTGCAAACAGGAGATATACTTTTATTTCTCCTCGTTTTTTCCTCTTTCTTTTTTGTGCTGCATTATGCAGCATGCATAGAAAGAGGAAAATGCCATCAATGATTGTTTTTGTGCAGGAAGGTGTCCCTTCCTGCACAAAAACAATCATCCCGACAATGCAGGCTCCCTTGCGCTGGTGCATGGCAGCCAATTGTGCGCCAGCGCAGGGGAAACCACATGGATGTATCGTATTGTTGTTAATATGATGCATCCCTGTGATTATAAAAAGATGCAGCTCTGCACATCAAAAGGCTTGCGGTGCCACGCTGCGTAATATTTTGTAAATGAGGCCCTCAGTGTCCTCAGCACAACACTATGGCCACACTCCCTGCTAATATTGACGAATCTCATTTGGTTGCAATAACAAAGACTTTCGTGACCTACTTCCGTCAGCTTTACCATTCAAATGATAGCAATACTTCATTCTCCATTCTCTTTAGTTTTTCAAAGTGGGTGCAATAGCCCCAGGTGCCATGCTCCCTTTTTCCACTTTATCTCCCACCAGTTCAGGGGTGTTATCCTGAGGCTCGTCAATCAGCCCAGGGTCTGCACTCTGAGGCTGAACAATAGACAAGGGTGGGTTCTCCCTCAATTATAAACAATATAAGGTCTGATCCCAAAGGAGTAGTGAGACATAATATTTCCAGACTCCTGTGGGTTACTAATATCTTTTCTAGAACACTATCCAGTGCAGTTCCCGTGAACAATCCAGGAACCGGTTAGTTGTTACTACTCAACTTTTTTTTTTAAAAGGGGAATTCCTCAATCACCAATTCACATACACATCCACCCCAAGTGAAATTAATGTGTATAGACAACTCAAAATATAAAGAAATTTAGAAAATATGTGTGAAAAGGCTAGACAGCACCTCACGTGCGCAAACCCACAGGACTGTTGGATGGTACTCGCCAGTATGCCCATGTTATCATCATTGGTTGCTTTCTAGCCACATAAGAAACTGAAGAAAGAAAAGGTGTGTGTCAAGATTCTATAGAGGTGAAAAAATCAAACAACAATCAAGTGTGTGACAGAAAACACTAATTTTCTGTAGCTCTCTCAGCTCACAAAAACTAATAAAGGACGTGCTGTATTTGAGTGGTACCTCTATTTTAACTTGAGAATCTTTTTTTCTCATTGCACAGTTGGGGTTGAGAGAACACTCACCATTTTCAGCTGCGACTAACCTTGTCTCCCAGGATCTCCCTTCGGCCTTACCTTTCAGTCGAACGTTGTGCTCCATTGTAAGGTCCCTGTCATTCCCTGATTCCTCAGTGTCACCAGTCAACTTTCCCCTCTGTCTCTTAATGACGATTGTAAACATGCTTTTATACGGTCCTTTCCACTCTTGAATATAGTAATTTCAGAATGCTGCAAGTTAATCTTATTTATTTTACTTAATGATAGCAGTGCCAGCCGCTGTCCCACTCCAAAGTTAACACTCCTTCCCTACCAAGGAACAGCGTATTGTGCTTTTTGGACATTTTTGAGGTTCGTTGATTGCGATGATTGGTATTTCTAATGGAAACAGCCTCTCCTGCATGCCCACAATAAACATACACACACACACACACACACACAAGATTTCTGCAAAAACTCGTCTACTGTAAGCCTGTCAGAACAACCTGAGAACAACCCTCCAACAGAAACCCCTTCTTTCATAACCCTCACCCAAACATCCTGTGGCAGTATCCCCCCTCACCCAGATTCTTCCTCTTCAAAAAGCAGCACAACATGTGTATGTACCATACAATTTGTGCTGCACCAGCACACTAAACTCATAATCCTGAAATCATCCGTTGCCACAAGCACAACTCTTCACTACACACACTTGACTGCTTTTGTAGTGCCTGCCACAACTTCAAAATGAGAATCCCATGGCAACGGTTCTGGTCGCGCCACAACCTCACAATCAACATGACCACAGTCCCTTACACGAGCAACATCCTCTGTCCCAGACGACAGTGTTGGCCGTTCAGTAAACATAACTCAGCCACAATGCCACACAATAAAGGCAATGGAACCCTATTAGCAGTGACAACTCCTTAGTAAACCTACAGTGACCACATGGGCAACCCTGCTATGGCAACACAATAAACATCCTTTGCCATTGACAGCAGTCCAAACCCAACACACCGCTTAACCCTTTTGCTGCGGTGGCTATTCCGCCGCAGCGCTAAAGGGGCGGGGCGGCCGCCGCATGCCTGGTGACAGAACCGCTCCGTCACCAGCTACAGTTGAGCTGTGCTGGTGACGGAGCGGTTCCGTCATGACACGCCCCGCTCATTAAAACTGCCTCACAGGTGCAAAATCAGCGCCGCGCAGGCGCGGAGGCCGGGCCATGACTGAACCGCTCCGTCATCAGCACAGCCCAACTGTAGCTGATGACGGAGCGGTTCCGTCATCAGCAGGGGAGGGGTTAATAAGCTTTTCAGATTGAAGTGTTATCTTGGAGCCCATAGCAGATGTTTTAATAAATTATTGAAACTACGGCTAAATAGCCACTACATAACACACGGCTAAAAGACAATAACATTGACGACACCAATACATCCCGTATTGCCGAGACCTAATGGCTTTGCCAATGCTTGTTTTAAAGTGGAACTCCACCTGGAGCTGTAACCACATTACAGGATAGAGCAACTACAGTGTCTGGATAATCCCTAAATAGAACCAACAATAACGAAATGCTGCAATATTGCAAGAGAGATAATGACAAAGGAACAGATCCGTCTAATCACAGTGCGGTGAGGAATGAGAGAAGTAAAATAAACACAACAGAAAGGAGGCAGAAAGTCTATGAGCAGGGTGGACAGGATAGACACAGCTATTATTTAGTAGAGGCAGGTCAAGTGAGACCAGGGGACCCAGAAGAAAACTGGGTGGTGGGAGATGAGCTCTAGAGACATTAGATATAAGGGGAACTTTGAGTGGGAAACCTCAAGTAGAACATAGCCACTGATTTGCCTTAAGAAAGAGGATGAAAGTAAAGTAGGCTACGGAGAGAGACATAGACGAAAGGTGGAGCGGTTATGTCTGTGGAGTCAAGCACACAATAAGGGAATTGCAGTAAAGGGAGATCAAGGTAGAAGTATGAAAACTCTGGAGGAGATTAACTCAGATACAGTTTAACACAAGCAAGTGTTCTATCTTTGTGTCCTTCCACCTGGGCAATAAGGGTGACAGTGATCACCGTCCTCAAGAAATAGTACTGAGAACATTCACCCCAATATTTGAACGTTGTCAGGTGTTTCAGGGTCTAACTGCCACTATTAATCTAAGACGAATTAAATTCAAAACAGCCACAGGTAGTGAGATGCTGGAAATCGCAAAACAACATTTCACCGCGAGGGTCGGAGATGGTGAAGTTGAGAAATGGAAAAATATGCGACTAAGACCAAACCATCACACCAGCAAAGATTCAGTGGCACAATGCCCATATCATATACCGCAAAGCAAGAAATTAAGCTTACAAAGCAAAGGATTTACGAACTCCTGAGACATCTCCGGCACAGGCCCAGCGATAAAACACAACTACAAGCCATACAGGAACAAACCCAGATCTTTTGACTGGGTGTGAGTGTTTGATTGATTCAGATGCTCCGTCCATCACCACCCCCTTTTGTACCGCTTTTGGCCGCCATAAGTGTGGCAGGGTATGCTCAGATGTGAGTCTCTTGCTCACTTTGCCACTGGATTCAAGCAAGCCGGGCTGAAGATGGCTGAAATGCCAGAAACCGGTCCTTGGAAGCTTGTTTCCGGTCCAGGGAAGACATGGCTTGGCAGTTCGGGCTGGACTGTTCCCATGAGGCACAGGGTCAGACTGATTTGCATATAGCCATGTCTGAACTGGGGTGGCAGAGTGAGCTAAAGAACGGTGATGGATTAAACCCAGATCTTTTGACTGGGTGTGAGTGTTTGATTGATTCAGTTGCTTCGTCCATCACCACCCCCTTTTGTACCGCTACGGGAACAAAGAGCAGTCCTCAAAAAACTAATAAGGGATGCAAACAGACTGATGGAAGAAGATTTCTGGGCCAAACTACACGCCAATGTCAAATACAAAAACAGCACCAGAATATGGAGCACTATAAATCGATGTATCCATAACAATCATGATGGCATCTCCTCGAACATCTCAGAGGAAGATTGGGCAAATTACCTCAGGTCCCACTTCCAACAAGGCATCGACCGCAGAGAGCAGGGCAAACAAGCGAGAACTAAAGCCTGGGACGAAATCAATCTTGCCGACTCTGGGAAATCAGGGTCAGACTTATCAACTGAGGATTTCCGAATTAACTACATTGAAGCAATAAAACGGCAGATAGGAAAGGGGAGAAGAGAAGGAGCCCCTGGCCCAAATAGAATACCACCAGCACTATAAAAACAGGAGACAACCTTCTGGGCAGAAGCACTGGAACCACTCTTCAGAGAAATCGGAACATTGAACATCCTACCTAGCTCATAGAGAGGTTCAATCATTTCCCCAATCTATAAACCTGGTGTGAAGTCAGAACCACACAGTTATCGACTGGTGGCACTATTAGACAACAAAGCTAAATTTTTCTCCGGCCTACTATTAGAGGATCTCCAGGCATGGGCAGAAGAAAAAGCTGCAATCCACCTGCAACAGACTGGCTTCGCTAAATCGGTTGGGACAATGACCAACATATTAAGCATGGCCGTGGTTATGGACAAGGCTCAGGAAACACGGACATCCTTACATCTATGCTTTATGGACTACAAAGCTGCATTTGATCACGTTAACCGCTTAGGACTTTGGTCCAAATTGCGCAGCTGTGGGTGGCCTCAGTCTTTACTCAAACTATTAATAAACCTGCATACAAACCTGTGGCTACAGGTGAAGCTGGGGGATGGTACACACCTGTCGAAGTGCATACCCACGGAAAAAGGGCTGAAACAGGGCTGTGTCTTAGCACCCACTCTTTTTAATCTGTATATTGCTGATTTAGTCTTGTTGCTAACTAGCTGCAATTCGCACGCCCTGAAATTAGGAGACATCTTGCTACCCTGTCTCCTCTTCGCAGATGATGTAGTCCTGATCAGCAAAACAAAAGTAGGGCTACAACATCTCTTAAACACAACGCAGGATTTCTCCCAGGCAAATGACCTAACGATTAACTTGGATAAAACGAGAACAATGACAGTTGGAAAAAAAGGCAACAAACATCAGCCTAGTTCTGGGGAGAGACCAGAATAGAGGACACAACTGAATACAAATATCTAGGTGTGAAGCTGGACACAGACGGCTGTTTTGTAGCACAGAAGAACAGTATAAGGCACACAGGTTCAGTACTAGCAATCTCCCTAAAAACACTAAACTCTAAATTAACTGGTCCATCAATCCTGCCGCTCGTTGAGGTGATCAGGGCAAAACTTCTGCCAACAATCACCTACGGCAGCGAGGTGCAGAAAGGCAGGGATGCGAAAACACTTGATGCTACAGTAACAACAGCATATAGGGTTATTTTTGGGCTGCCAAAATACACCTCACCTGTGCAAATCAGACTTGAATTTGGCGTTTTGAAACAATCATTTGATAGGCAAGGGGCTTTTATCATTGCATGGGACAAAGTACGAAAAGCCGAACAAGGCACACTAAATGCACAGCTGCGAAGGACCTACAATCGCACCCCACATTACCAGCTGCGGAATATCTACACAGCAGCCTACAGAATTTGGGGCTGAACCAACTTTGGGAAACACCGACAACCACCCCAATCTTGAAAAAATTGGTGTGGCAGTCAGTGAAAATACTCTCTTGGCTAGAGAATAAGGACACACTCTCAAAGAGAGGACATGGTTGGATGACCCTAAACACATATTCTAAGCCTGGAGCTCAAGCCTACTTCGACATGGGATATGACAAAAATATAAAAATAGGTTTTATGAAATATAGATTCGGACTGCTCCCCTGCACCAGGTATCTCCCTCCCAGGCTTTGCAATATAGCAGGCTCTGTGTGTCGCTTATGTGGATCGGCTCGGGAAGACATGCTGCATCAATTATGCTCCTGTAAAGAACTCAAAATAGCACAAAAGAAATTTCTGAAACAACTCTTCAATCAACGAGGATCCGCACCAGGGGGCAAGCTCTGCTGGCTTGCTTTGCATCTAGTGATCCATAATAGAACTGCAGAACAGTAAAATATCTGAGACTGTCCAGTAGTAAAATGCCGGAAATGCAGACAATAGGAACCTAGTTAGAAACTTTATGCAAAATGTGTAAAGCAACCGAGGACACTTCGAACATATAATTTTAAGTTCATAAATCTGACAAGTTACTTATGTTATTATATTTGCACAAAACTAGCATGCTTTTTAGCACGGTTTTAGACACAAGATTTTTATATATGCACATGATAGTTTTAATTGATTATATTTCTTGTATTGTAACGGTTTTAATTAACTATGCAAATAAACTTGACTTGACTTTACTTGACTATCTTTGTGAAACGAGAGGAGGTCTTTAAAGAATCTCATATCAACTGGCAGTGAGTTCCAGATGGCGGGAGCTGCACCTGAGAAGGAATGTGTGGCAGCTTTGCAAGAATTAAACTTTCTGTATTCTAGGCTAGGTTTGTTGACACTTTTCAAGATCCTGATGCCGACATTGACCTTGTTACTGATCACCTGGAGAAAGCTTCACATTCTATATGTTTCTTGCATGAAGAGTGTATGTACAGCTACTTTATAGAGGGTAAGGTTTTCTCCTATATGGTTGACTGTTGTTTTTTACCAATATCACACCAGATAAGGATCAGTCCCATCTTTGATTAGTCTCTAGGAGAGAATCAGTTGCTGTGTTAATTTAGTGTGCAGCATGTGAGACACTAGTCACATGGCATGAGGCTCCTGTTGTGCATGATTCTTCCAGTTTATTTTGTTCACTGCAGGCAGCTCCTCTAAAGCTCCTAAGACATTTGCAAGATTCTCTGTGAAAGCTTTCACATTCACGTGGGCACCATATGCAGTGTTCCAGTCAATTATTTTAATGAGTGTCTGCTCCTTATGAGATTGCAGGCCCTTTGTGGGAGGCTAGACACTTGGCACCGTTCAGGTTCAACTTTTGTAAAGTTCCCTTTTGTGTCAAGATGACTCGGTTGTTCACTGGTTCTCTGTTCACTGTAGCATTTAGTGTATCCTCATTAAGGGAGACCTAGTTAGACGGCTAATTACGTGGAATTCAATGATGGCAGTAGAAAGAAGATTCATCAAAGTACTAATTGCCATGTTCACTTTGCAACAGCATATGAATTTCTCATTGCCTCTGTTTTGCATAGAAATGATCACGAGACTTCAACAATGATAACACCATCAGCATCTTTGGCTTTCGAATAGCTTTCCTAAAATGTGATGGATACTGTGACAACTATATGTTTTTGTTTTTGTTATAGATTTGTTTACACTAGTGTTAGCCACGTTGACATTTGAGAACATTTCCTAAAATGTGATTGAGCGTGTTAAAAATATATAATACTGCCCAAACAAATTGATGTTTCTCAATCCAGCAATTGCATTATTATCTTTTTATGCAATCTGTGGTGCATTGCAGCCAATAACCATGACTAGGACATTGGCCACAGCTACAAGCACAATATATCTGTCAGAGTAGCAACTGTTGCCACCTCTGTCACCAAGCTGCAGCTAGTTCAAAGCCGTCTGTCGTACCATTCCTGTCTACAAAGAGCAGAAATATAAAGATTCATTTTATGGTGCAAGAGATCACATTTAAATGCTGCAACCATCTGACCAGATTGGAAAGAGATTTTAGTTCACACAATTTATGGAAGCAGAATGTTTGTGTGAGGTCTCCAGAGCCAGATGAATGGGTCATGCAGTGTTGTTAGTTGCAAGGACAGTTACTCACCACTTTAAACAGCCTTTGAATCTTCCCCTCTTTCCCTCTTCACAGCCTTGTTAAGTTCAACTTTATGTGGATGATAGTGAGTATAGGAATTTGTCTCTTTTTATATGAGCACCCCAATTGTTTGGACTGATAGTGCTAGTTTTATGACTCTGTACTGGGATTCTGCTAACCAGTCCCCAGTATATGTTCTCTGGCCTCTAAAATATCTGTGTAGGCTAAACACCTATTGGCATATTTAACATATACTTATAAGTCCCTAGTATATTGTACAAAGTATACCCAGGGCCTGTACCTTAAATGCCATTAGTGGACTGCAGCACACAATCTGCCACCTTTAGAGTGAAAATGCAAAACAAGACTGCGGGCCTGCCACTTTAGCCTATGTGTCCAGTTTTAAGACTGTAAATCGACCTGCCAAAATAATCCCTTTGACAGGCCTAAACCCTCTTTTTTTAAATAATAATAAATCATATTAATGTGTCGCCCCTAGGTAGGGCTAATAGGCAATAGGCAAGGTTCAGGGCATTTAAAAATAGGCATATAAAAAGTTAGTGTTAAAAACCTTACAATGGCAATGCCCTAAAAGTGTTTCACCGTAGCAGGATTAGTTGTTTAATATGAAAGCATTGGGATACAATGTTAAAGTAAGTAAAGTTATATCTGCCTAGGGACCAGCTGCAAAGTAAATATTTGGACTTTTATAAATATTTAATACAAACCCAATTCATTGGTTAGGTCAAGTTTGTAAAAAGTACTTATAGAAAGCCACATTGTACATTCCTAAAGCCTCTAGATGCTAATTTTCTTGACCTTCAAACTGTCAACCAGGAGTTGAATAACTCGTTGATGAGGTTTGAACTTGCTCCCAGAGCTGAGGCAAAGGCCTTGGATATGGGCAGGTGTCCTGTTCCTCTCACAGATTGATCATCTGGGCAGTGGCAGGAAAATAATTAACTTGAAAGAGGCCACCCCTGTCACAGGCAGGTGAAGCACCCTATCTTTTCTTCCCCTAGCCAGCCTGACACCAATCCCAGTTGCAGAGGAGCTGACCCCAGACACATCTGTGACTACAGAGGAATGGTTGCTCATTTTCCTGGCCACACCTCTAGGGTGGGCACAGGAGCGCTGCACAGGTGAAAAAACGTTTTTCCATGTTGTATGTAGGTAAACAGGACACTATGGGATTGTTTTCAGGAGGGCTGCTCCAAATATGGAAAGGGTTACTCCAGGGAACATGTTTCCTACTGGTTAGGGTGGGTCCAGGAGTCTCGTTTATCCAATTACTAGTGTCTGTCATAAATGTGACACCCCTGGGCACTCACCTCAGAACCCTGCTGGTACTGTGGAGGATAGAAGAAGGAATGCATCTCCTGTTGAGACCTGTGAGGTGAACCCTAAAGGCTGGATCTGCTTCCAATTGTACCCAGGACAAAAAAGTAGATTCCAAGGGCCATGTTGGCTGTCCTTGAGTTAAGCTGCAGGGTCACAAAAGGTACAAGGAGACTACTTTCCTTAAAGAGCAGAGCTGACCAGGTCCAACGGGACCTGCAGTGCACCCTGCTGGTGGCTTCTGTTGGAGTGAAGCCTGAGGTCCTTGAAACTTTAGCTGGTGTCAGAGTGTAATCCTCCTGCCTAAGCTAAAACATCTGGGACTTTTTGCTAACATTTTGCCTGGAGAACCAGAGAGTGAAAGGGACCAACCTGCTAGCAGATCCACAAAGGGTGCATCACCGGTGGACCTGACTTTGCTGAAACTCTGTTATGTTCATTTTCAAAGCAGCAAATCGCCATGCCAAGTGGCATCCAACAATTTCGAACCCTCTTTGGCTACAGTCTGCAGCCTTGCTCCACTTGAGAAATCCACCTTCCAGAAGCGAGCTCAAGTTTGAAAGTAAAAAGATTCACCAAGACAAACACCGGCCATCATTGTAGACCATTTTCTGGGCTCTACCTGCTTTGAACTTTTTCTGCCTTTGTTGACAGCATCAATGAGATCTTGTCTTTGTCTACCCATAGTTGATGAGCACATCTTTGATCAAGTCTGGAGCTCTGCCCCACAGAAGGCACTACCTTCTTTAGAATTTTCTTGGTGTGAAGGCAACTTTCTGGGACAAATCTGACCCACACTTGCTTCATCACGGTTTGCCTTAAACCATACTCTTGTCCATGTGTAACGTGACCTATAGCCTGTGGTTGATGCTTTGCATTTTTTGTCACTGTTTTTATTATAAACCTAAACATTTATATCTCCGGTTCTCTTTATTGGGTTTCTATCATTTTGGTGTCATTTTGTTAATTAACAAGTTCTCCATATTTATAAATTGGATTGAGTCTTTTATTGTGTTATGTGTTTGGCATTTTAATAGTTTTGTACTTCTAAATGCTTTTCACATTGTTTTACGATAAGCCTCTTCTGTTCCATGGGTACCAGGAGTTGAGCTTCACTGGATCTAACAAAAACTGTGATATTATCCTTGTAGCGGACTACCATACACACCATTTAATAATCGACTTTCTCACTCTGTGGATAATCCTTCTCAGTATAAGTAAATGCTAAGGGATGTTCTTAACAGACCAATGATACTGAGTCCAATCCCACTTCAAGAAAATAAGAAGGGATGAAAGAGCAAGGACAAACAAGACCACCTGAAATAGTTTAGGTTGCAGATTACAATATAACCATACAACACCTTTAAGTGATGGGAGCATCATTAATCAGATTATAAAAACAACCAATGCACAGAAAGCCCAAGGTCCTTGTGCTTCTTGCAGATCTCCAATGCTGTATTCAGTCCCATCAGGACCAGGTACACATGCATGGTTTGAAAGGGATCAATGGATGTGTTATGTTAACACCAGCAATTTGTTCCATAAATCCTTTGCTGGTGTGAAGCCTGGGAACAATCTTGGTTCCTTATGAATGCAAAGATATACTGATGGAAATCATGTATGTGGTATTCCCTCAGGTTCCTGCCTTCACTACCCTATTTTGTTTGCTGAACCTGTTTTTTTAAGCTTTAGGATTCTGTACACCTTATCCCTGCTAACCAGTGGTAACGTGCTTGAGGTAATGGTTGCATCTGAGCCAGGTAGAAGGCAGGTGACAAGGGGGAAATTATAAAATACATGAAAACATTGAACCAGTGCTTGAAGACTTGAGGTGGAAAGGGTGTTGAATTCCAAAGATCTTCGCCTGTCTGTTTTTCTAGCTTCAAATGTTAAGGTAGATTCAACATCAGGTCAGATCAGTGAAATTGACTAACCTGCAATATGCCTTTCTCTTGGTATTTTGGTTGTTAATTGTGGATGTTTTTGTCTCTTAAATCATTGTTGTAATACCTATTCTCTAGATGAAATATCTGCCCACCACATGGCTGAAATATAATTTTATGGCATTATGTGCAATTATATGTTTAGGATGTCCTACTTAGTGGAGCCCCCCTCCCTCTCAAGGTACATAGAGAACCCCCCTCTCCACTTAATTAGGAACTCTCAGGTCAGGATACTGTGCTGAGGGGGCCCCTGGAGCTTGGGGACCCCTGCACTGCAAGGGCTGCAGGAGCCTATGTTACGCCCAACTCCCACCTTTCATCCCTTGCCTATTCCCATGGTTTATTCCACCATAGGTGGTAGTTAATCAGGTTGATGATTTTTACTTCAAAGATTCTAAGAAGAGATTGGAGACAGTGAGAAGAAAGCTTCTTCTTCATACCATATAGTTACTTTGAGATTTAGCAACCATTATGCTTATTTAATTTTAAAAAAATGAAGAAGTGAAGGTATTCTGAATAGAAAGTATTTTCCATTCTCCATGCTCTTCATACTTTAATGCTAAAATCAATATAGAAAAGCAGACAGACAAATGAATTGAATGAAGTTCAATATCTCCTTTACTGGGATATATATAAATGCCTGTCTATTTGGAGCTTTGTTTTTCATCAAATATTTCCCGAGGTCACAACTCCATTAAAGTCAGTTGGCCTTAGTGATAAAAAATGTGTGTATTCTATGTTTAAAAATACATTTGATAGACAATGGAACCAAAAGTGTTGTCCTTTAAAATTGATATAGTCAAAGCATTACCAACAGAACTCTCCAGTTCTTTAGAGTAGAGCTATGAAAAATGTGTAAACGGACTGCACTCCAATAGATTTTTAAAGTTCTTTTTGTTAAAAATCTACAAGAATATTAGTCAAAAGTGCGTCATCAGGTGGCGAGGGTGAGGTCAGTGGAGCGGAGCTGGCGGTTGGGGTGTAGAAGGTGAGCCATCTGTTGAGGTAGGCTGGTCTGGAGTTGTGGAGTGCCTCGTGTGCGTAGGTGAGGAGTTTTAGGTAATCATCTTGTTGACGTGGAGTCAGTGGAGGTCTCTCAGGTGGGGTGTGATGTGGCTTTGGCAGGGGATGTCGAGGATCAGGCGTGCAGAGGCGTTCTGAATCCGGTGTAGATGTTTCAGGAGTTTGGCCGAGGCTCCTGCGTAGAGGGCGTTTCCGTAGTCCAGCCTACTGCTGACGAGGGCCTGGGTGGCCATTCTTCTTGTTTCGGTGGGTATCCACCTGTAGATTTTGTGGAGCAAGCAGAGGTTGTTGAAGCAGGAGGACGATACAGCCTTGACCTACTTTGTCATGGAGAGAGTGGAGTCGAGGATGAATCCCAGGTTGAGTGCGTGGTTGGTGGGTGTTGGTGCTGTTCCCAGTGTGGCCAGCCACCAGGAGTCGTCCCAGGCTGAGGAGGTGGAGCCAAGGATGAGGGCTTCTGTCTTGTCCCGATGACTGTTTTTCATCCATGTAAATTTATAGCCTCTGTTGTTATAAAACTAAACAGCGATGTTGAAGTACTCACTCCACTGTACAAGCTTAGAAACATTAATTGTTTTGCGGAAGTCCATATCACCACAATGGTCAAGGAACAAAAAGACCTTATTATATATATATTTATTGTGAGAAATTGGATTGTTGGTTGAAAAGGATTGACCCCTGTTCAAGCAACAGCCACAGTTCCTGTAAGGGTGAACCACAAAATGACCTAAATTAACTTGTGCTTAAATCCTCTGATAGCTTGGTATGAAAGCAGACAGGCTTAACTTAGAGGCAATGTGTAAAGTATTTATGCAGCACACAAACAGTAATAAAGTGAAAACACAACACACCAATTTAAAAAAATAGAGTACATTAAAAAAAATTATTTGACGTAAAAAAGACAAAAATCCAATAAGTAGAACCCGAGTTATGAAATTTTAAAGTTTTTAGTAAAATCGAGTGCTGAAATGATCAAAGTGCCAACTGCGAACATCTTGTCACGCGAGGCCGGGTCAAAGTTGAAAAATATGGCCAAACGAGATGGAGCGTGGACATGGTACAAAAAGTGCATTGGGCCTGGTCGGCAATTACCTTCTCACTTAGAAGGAATTATAAAGGAAAGGTTCTGAGATGGTAAAGTTTAGAAATGAAAGGCAGGCTGCAGGTGGTATCCGAGAAGGAAGCATAGTCATAGAGGAGCCACTGGACGAAGTCGCAGTGAAGATTTCTGTGCTTGGACTTTAGGTGACGAGAGTTTCACAAGGCGGGATACCCTTTTGGCAAGGACTACTGAACAGGGTTTGCTGCTGCAGAGAAGAACGTAGCGGGAGCTGCCATGAAGCTGGGCCAACCGGTGATGCACCTTGGGTAGAAAGATGAGCAGGTTGGTCCCAGTCTTCCCTTAGTTGTCAGAGCAGTATTTTTCAAAAAAATCCCTAGTTTTGGATTCTGTCTATCTAGGCACCTTTAGCACCACCACCAAGGGTACAGGACTAGAGGGGCACCACTTAGGGGATTAGGACTCATTCAGCCTGGGTCCAGGTGAGTGTTCAAGATGGAAGTTGCCTTTTCTGTCCCTGAGGATCTGAACTGAATGCCAGCATGCTAGCCTTTGAAGTCAAGCTGGTAGTCCTGGATGCAGGTGATGAAGCAGGCATAAAAGCGGCAGATTAGTCCTCTGTGGGTTGAAGGCAGGCTCAAGGTAGTAATACAGTCCTTCCAGGTGCAGCAAAGTAGTCTTGTTGAGTACACAGCAGGCAGGCCTCTGAGAGACCCTCCGCAGGACTAGCAAGTGAACTGAAGCGTGAGACTAAGGGTCCTCCTTTTACAATGATACCTTCTTTGAAGTAGGAGACGTTTCTGGAAAATTCCCTTTGAAATGCTTGAAGTTTCTTGACTCCTAAGTCCTGGTTCCAAGCTGACTGCATGAACAATGCACGGTGACAAATTCTTTGTGTGAAGACAGAGCTCAGCCTATTTAGTTGCAAGGAGGGCTGTGCCAAGCTCAGCCCCCCAATCCAGGTACCACGTGTACATGTATCTCTCTATTGTGTGGCTGTCTGAGAGGAATGAACAAAGTTCAACTGGCAACTACACTTGGTCATGTGACACAGGATAAACTGCATGCACCAAATAGTTTTGGGCAGGAAAATGACAGCTTTCTTAAAGTGGCATTTTCGAAATAATAACTTAAAATACGACTCAACTATTAAGGAGGATTTTGAATTGCAATTCATCACACATCAAACACAGAATACTTACCTTCCCAGTCAAATTTTAGCATTTGGGAGAGGTAAGCCTCCCAGTAGTGAAAAACAAACTTACGGGATTTTTACTACCAGGACATGGAAAACTTGAAAATATATGCCCGACCTTTTAATTACAATGCACCCTTCCTGGGAACCTTTGAAGTCACTTACATGCAATAAAAGGTGAGTTTCAAGGATGGCAAGGTATATTGCCTAGTCGAATTGCCAGTTTAGAACTAGATTCAGGCTGCAATGGCAGTCCTGTGACATGTTTTAAGGGGCTATTTAAGTGGTTGGAGCAATTAGTGCTGCAGGATCACTAGTATTTGTATACCACATGGCAATCCAATCTTCCCACATGGAACTGGGATCAAAGTTAGGGTCAGTCTAACTATTGAAATGATGTGTAAATTATTCCTCTTGGAGCATTTTTCATATCTTACTTGCTGGCTCACTAGTAGCAAGTAATTTACAGGTCCTGGGTTTATGTATGCTACTCTACAGGGGAGTTATAGGTAAATAAAATATTCCAATCAGGTGTAAGCCAATTTTACCATTATTAAAGGAGAGGACACAAGCACTTTTGCACTGGTTAGTGTTACAAAGTGCACAGAGTGCTATAGCCAACAAAAAACGAATTTCTCAAAAAGTGGAGGGTAAAGGGGAAATGCTTGGGGTGAACATGCAGAGTGGGCAAAGACCACCAGTTAGAAATCACAGAAAGTTGGTCATTATTCAAGACACATTCAAGTCCACTGTTCTAAGAGAAACAGCCCAGCTCAATGTTCCAAGCCTGTAGTCTTTTGAACAGGAACAGAAACAACTCCAGACAATTTCTTTGTTATTTGGTTATCATCAGTGAGATGTAACTTGCATTCAGTGGTGTAGTGGGCACATGGCCCACTTCTGACATAAATTGCTTACATACGATTAGAAAAACAAAAAGGCAACAAGTGGAAGACTCAAATTTATCACAGCTACTGCTAATTTCTCAGGCAATAATTTGGTCCAACTTTTTTAGTCCACTGTGTCACTGCAAACAAAGACCAATTATAGGCATATCAGACTTTGTCTTGCTCCAGTATGAATAGTCCAGTCCTAAACGCCTTGCAACATTCAGTCGATATCTATTTTTATTATGCGCTTTGCTATAGATGAATATGTGTGACCAAAACCTCTATGCATACATTTGTTACACGTTTTCTTAATCTCCCTCACATTCGGTTGTCTTCCTTTGCACTGAATCATGCAATTGATGGGATGTTCTCAGAAAAAAAAAAATATTGTCCAATATGTTCCAAAGGTGGAAGTGACTGTTCAAAAACAGTAAAGGCTGAAGCATAACTTCACCAAATACAGGACGCCGACTAGTAAAGTCCGAAGCATGAATTGCTTTGCTTGAGAAAGAGTGAAAAATTAGATGATAGATCGATTGATAATAAAAACAGACAAAATGGTTGAACCTATGCTGCTAAACTACTTGGCAATTCTTGAGACTACATTTACACCACTTTTATGTCTCGAGCAAATCAGTCCAACTC
Source organism: Lissotriton vulgaris (assembly GCF_964263255.1). Classification (NCBI taxonomy): domain Eukaryota; kingdom Metazoa; phylum Chordata; class Amphibia; order Caudata; family Salamandridae; genus Lissotriton; species Lissotriton vulgaris. The sequence continues at coordinate 682,952,650 of NC_141685.1, read as the reverse complement.
CACCCTAAGTTTCCAAGTGTGACTGAAACTGGTATGCAGCATACTCTATGCATAACAATAATTTCAAGCCATGATTTAAACTTTCAATGCTTTATCTGTTAGCTGTGGTTTGAGTCTTTATACAGGAGGAAGAGCCCAAAAAGGGGGATGTACGTCACTTATTTGTAGCCTACCAGTGTCATTTTAGAAGAGGTGCAAAAGATTAGTTCTAATATCATACCAGTTTCAGGAGACTCGCCTGTTCTGTCACAATGTTCTTCTGTAAATCTTGATCACTAGCTCATGATGTGTTTTGTAACTTTAAGAAAATAGTATAAAATTAAGTAACTGGAATGATGATCATTTGCATTAATTGGCACCTCAGGGAGAGCTCACAATATAATCCTGTCCTTTTTACACATCATAAAAGCTGATATGAACATGTTACCTTCTCTAGTGGGCTCTCTACTCGGGGGATACTGATTGCTGGCATCTGGGCCAAGTTGTCTATAGGCGAGTTTTCAGTTTCCTTTCGTTTTCCTTTGAAGTTGTTTATCACACAAACTACCTGGAAAATATAGAAGAACATTAAACAGGCAAACATCAACCATAACACTGTCAGCATATAAAATAGGTTACATTGCAACCCAATTAAATTTGTGCATGAGGTATCAAAGATGCATTGAAAATTAGTCAAAAACTAGTATGACCATGTTATTGCTATGTCATAGCTAGCACCATATAAATAATTATAGGTAGGTGACTGGGTGGTTCTGATATTGTTTTTGATGTCACTCTGAACCCTAGGTAAAAAACATCTCTGATACATAGAGCCTCTCATCTATAATTTCACGTTACATATTGATCCCGTACCATAGCACTATCTATAAATATCTTGCAGAGACTGTATGGAGCTGTATAGTTGATTGCTGTGTAATATTTTTGAACTTGCAAATACAAGTACAATGCTGGTTAATAAAGAGTATATTAAAAATGTGTTACTTCTTTAAGTTCATTAAGTCACTTCAAATTAGGATACGCTTTTTATTTTGCTTTCTTTTTGTTTCCTGCCTGATAAATAACAGTTTAGCAAATGACTATTTTTATGTGACCAAAGCAAACACAAGGAGATAATGGACGGGGGCTGAAACTTTTCAAACACTCACCACTAGTCTGGGTTGAATCCATCATTGTTCTTTATCTCACTTTTACACCCCAGTTCAGACCCAGCCATATGCAAATCAGTCTTGACCCTGTTCCTCATGGGAACAGTCCAGCCCTGATTGCCAAGCCAGGTCTTCCCTGGACCGGAAACAAGCATCCTGGGACCGGTTTTGGGGTTACCCCTTCCATCAGCTAGGCTGGCTTGAATCCAGTGGCAAAGTGAGCAAGGGTCCCACATCTGGGCATAACTGGCCAACTTAGGGTGAACAATGCAAACACAAGGAGATGATGGACAGAGTGCTGAAACTTTTCAGACACTCATCCCAGTCACAGATCTGGGTTGAATCTATCATCGTGGGTCCCTTGCTCGCATTGCCACTGGATTCAAGCTAGCCTGGCTGATGAGTGGTGTTACCCTGAAACCGGTCCAGAAAAGACCTGGCTTGACAGTTCGGGCTGGACTGTTCCCATGAGGAACAGGGTCAAGACTGATATGCTTATGGCTTGGTCTGAACTAGAGTGGTGAAGTGAGTTACAGAACGATGATGGATTAAATGCAAGACCTACGTTTTAATAGAGAAAAAAGGAGGTTATTTAGGCCCAGATTACAAAGGTTTTGTGTCAGGAATGATTGCCTATTTAATGAAGGCCTGGTGCAAAGGCCGTTTTGGTATTTACAAAGCAGTGCAAATCGCAATTTGCTTTTCTATGTAAAAAAGAAAAAGCAACACAAGGCAGCTCATTGTCTGTCAGGTGGCATTTCAATGGTGGTAAATGGGGTTCTTGTGCATACACCAATAGATATTGGCGAAAACCCCTATATTCAAAGACTTGTGCATATGGTTTTGCACCAGAATGGTGGCCCTGCCTGGGTTTGGTGAAAAATGAGAAATATCTTTATTTCTCCTGGTTATATACTCTCTGCATGTGTGCTGCATTCTGTAGCACACATACAAAGAGGAAATAGTCTCCAAAGATAATGATAGCTATTCCTTCCTGGCCAAAATTATGCGGACCTTAACGCAGATACCCCTGCACTATAGCGTAATGGTGCCTGCATTGATGCTCGGCAGCCACAAGTGCATCAGCTCATGTATAGAGCTAAACTGTTTCATTTCTTTGAAGATATTTCACAGATCTGCTCTCTCCTATTCGTGCAATGTACTAAAGCAACTTCACTTGCCGCACTGTAGCGCATGGACTTTTTGAAAACATGCCCCTTAGTGTTTAGTGGGTAGCCACCATTCTACCACAGAATGGAGACTAACCTCCGACACTGATGGCTTATGTAGAGATTTCTGCCTGCCTGACGGGCATTTCTATGCCTTGATAGAAGCTGCCACCATGCTGCTCCACATGAAGCACAGTAACATCACTGAGTGAGCACCATGTTTCAAGCTGCTGCTTAGCAAACCTTTCCTTTTTTTCAAAAACAAACTCCTAAAGCAGGGGTTTATTTTGAAACATAGAAAACTAACAGATATGATACCAGGGGACATTTCTCCCAGGGGATTCATGGCGTTTTTATTTTAGTTTGTGGTCTCCACAGTTTTCCTGGCAATCCTGCACAGGAAAAAAGTATTTAAGAATACACACTCTAAAAAAGTCTGAGGCCGTGGGGCCTTCGATCCAAGAACTAATCTGGTGGTGACAGCACGTGCTCCACCGGTGAAATGTGACAGTTTACCTGATATGAATACATAGTGCGTTCAGAGTTTAGTAGAGAGAACACCCTGCAACATTTCTGTTTTGACTATCAAACTCTAACTAATCCCTAAGCTCTTTTATCAAGTTATGTGGATGGTTTTCTTAAGTATCATTTTGACAAACAGTCCTTTATATGTGTTAAACATTTACTTTCCAACTGCTAAGATTTTTTGTGTTGGCATTCCATCATTTCATTTCCTATCCCCTAGTTCTGCTTCCTCCACTGTGCATTAGTTTTATATTCCATGCAATATAGCCTTAAAGATTTTAAATAAGGAGTAGTTATCTCCCCTGCCTGTTGCAGCACCTGTGCAGGAACATTTCATGGAGTTACTACATCCTCCATTTTGAAGCTTGTTCTTTTCATTTTCTTCTACAATCTCAAATACTCCTTTGCATCCATTTGTGAGATTGCCTCAAGTTCAAAGGCCCATAGGGTCATCTTTGCCCCTTCTTAGTTTCTGGTCACAGAGCTTGAGGTGATCCCTCTTGTACTGTTTCTTCTCTCCTGCTGGATGATGGAAGAACTCCTAAATGATAGAATCCTTGGTACTCTGCTATAGTTCCACCTTGTTCCAAGAGAAAATCAATTCCTCTTCATCTGGAGAAAGTAAGGATGGCTTGGAATCTCCTTCAGAAATGCATCGATGACTAGCAGTAGCATTTATCCAGATCTCTTGCTCATCGCAAACTGGTGGATGCACTTCCAGTTACTGTGGAATATGCATGTTTTGAAGTGGTGGATTGCTGCATGAAGCCTTAGCCAATGAAATCCCCTGAATGCATTTTAACTTGTCAAGTAGTCTGCAGAACGTGTGCGTATACGTTTTATCTTTTAACATCTAAATGATTACTCTAGCTTCATGTTAATTGTACATCAGATCTAAAAAAATGTTTTATTCTATATTGTTGACATCTAAATGATATATCTTCCTCCTTGTCATTTGTGCATCAGCATTAGCAACATTGCTTATGCCCCTCCACATTCTCTTCCTGACATGATTTGACACACTAGCGCACTCCACATCAGCCTACGTGAGAGACGGGCAGTGCAGGACTTCTGAATGATTCCTTTTGCTCCTTGTCAATTGTGCACCAGCACGCACAACATAGGTGATGGCCCACAGCTTTCTCCACATTTTCTCCTTGATATGATTTGAGATGCTACCACACTGCACATAAGCCTATGTGAGAGGCTGGCAGTGCATCCTCTCTTTCTGCCCTCTATCTGGGTCTTCTGCACTGGAAAGCATATAAAGGCTCCATGCCTCCCTGTGTGTTGACAGGTGATGTTGTGTGGGTGAAGCCTCACTCCCGTGGGTTGCCATATTTGTAGTCAGCAAACTCTTGGGCACTTGGTCTTCTTCCTGACAGTGATGATCTGCCTAGACGATCTTGCTGAGGATTATACTACAATTGGTTTTATTGGATGGAATATATTTCTTAACAGTTACAACAATAACTTTGCAGAAAAAATGGAAACACACATATATGAATTCAAGCAAAGTAGACATAATATAAGCTCTTGACTTGTAAGTTTTTCTTTTACAAAATTAAAAAAATGTCATGAACAATATTCACTATTGAAAAAGGCAAAAAGAATGACTATTTAGGTGAGTAAGTGATCAAAGGGTGACAAGATGTTTTAAGTGAAGATAATATGTACAGTGCTTTACAAAACAGTGTATAAAATGTTAACATTAATTGACATCCGTTCCTAGACATATAAATCTCAAATAAGCCTCCTATAGATTTTGTTTGTTTGGCATGGGATCGAGAACATAGGATATGGATTGGTAGGATACGTCAACGTTTCGACTCAAAATGGTGCATGATTATGATGAAGTCACAGCAGGTCTTCTTCAGGACACAAAATGGACAGCCATTGAGGGGGTATGAGGTACCACTAGGAGTCCTTATCGGAGTATAAGGGAGCCTGATCCACCGTCCTGTTGGATCCTCAGAGACAGCCAGCTACAGTTTAATTTGGAAGCCATCTTGCCAGCACGTCTCTGAATGCGGAGCTTGCGTGGGCTGCTTGGTACCTGCAACACACATCTTTGCTATCCTCGCCTACCTATTCTTATCACAGGTGAGTTCATGCATTGGTTAACATCTATTACTCCACCTACCTCTGTTTGTGACTCAGTAATTTGTTTCATTGCTCCAGGTATGGTACCTGTGAGTATCGTTTTGCTTACCTGTACTCACTTGTTGATTGTAAGAACCTCATTTGCAGTTTGTCACAGACTGCATTCTTTCCATTTCACTTGGAGACCCCAGTATTAATCTCTGACAATTCCCAATTGCTGGCACTCTTCTAGTAGGTTTCTGGCTTTACATATACATGCATATTTCATGTTTTCCTGGTCTGCTAGGCTTGCCCTTAGTTCTAATAAAATCCGTGTGCCTTTGATGGGTTATAACATTATAAACCGTGTTTGTAGATGAATCTTCTGATACTCCATATTTATGTGTGGTTAGGCAACTATGTGCCTAGTCTAATAAGACTTTATTGCATGGTTGTTTTCAAACCAACGTACCTCCGACTTTTTCACCACTTGCTTCACTTCATGTTTGGTTGTTGTTGTTGTTCAAAAGTGGGGGTCACTTTGCACGTATCTTATTTAAACATTTACTATATAAGGCAAATAATGCTTCTAATGATGTGAATAAATGTTCATTACTATCCAAATTGTCATGATACAATAGACCATGGTTGCAGCAATTCTTGCGATTTATATCCAAGAGTTTTGTATATAATGAGATGCAGGAATTTTCGCTGTGTGTATCCAATAATTTTTTATCAAAATAGTTCTGTGTGTTCTCATTGCTAGTGTGACAGATTGATAGACTCAATTTTGTATTCATTTGTATTTATGTATTTCTTGCATAAGTTAATTAAAACCATTGCAATACAGTAATAAACGTAATAAAAATAAAAACATTAGTACATCATAAAATGCATAGCATGGCCCAGGCGAAAGGATTGAAAGTTCTAATAGAGTCCAAGTTACTAAATTGACTCAATTCTGTGTCTGAGGACCCAGTACCATTTAAATAAGTTTGAGTTCTCTATCAACATACTACCTAATAACAATCTGACACCTGGGCTTTCCTAAATTAATAATTTAATGAAGATGTATTATTTTTCTTACATTTTACACAGTGCTCAGATGTGATGATTGTTCACAAACCTAAACCCAGATTTGAAAGAATTGATGCAATAAAATCACATTTATAGTCATAAAACTATGTACAGAGTCTGTGGACTATGGATGAAGAACCAACATAGTAGGCCCATGAGTTTTATACAATTGAACCTCTGCAATGGAAACTCTGCTCAGAGCTTGTGATCTGCTGTAATCGGCTTCAACCTGGGTTAACAAGTTTTATAGTGTGTGAACATGGCACAGAGTTTACAAACACTAGCATGGAAGCCAACACGGGACCAAGAGTTGCACACTACGTGAATCAAATTTGTGTACCAGAATCTCATACTTCAGATCATAGTAGTGATCTACAGAAGGGGGCCACAGGCAACCAAATTCCTTATTCCCCTTTACAAAATTTGTACTAAGTACTATGGTAGATAATTTCACATATCCTTTTATGGCTGGGATGCAGAACCAACATAGTAAGCCCCTGAGGTTTATACAATTGAACCTCTGCAATGGAAACTCTGCTCAGAGTTTGTGATTTGCTGTAATCGGCTTCAACCTTGGTTAACAAGTTTTATAGTGTGTGAACATGGCACAGAGTTTACAAACACTAGCATGGAAGCCAACACGGGCCCAAGAGTTGCACACTTCGTGAATCAAATTTGTGTACCAGAATCTCATACTTCAGATCATAGTAGTGATCTACAGAAGGGGGCCACAGGCAACCAAATTCCTTATTCCCCTTTACAAAATTTGTACTAATTACTTTAGTAGACAATTTCACATATCCTTTAATAGCTCGGATGCAGAACCAACATAGTAGGCCCATGAGTTTTATACAATTGAACCTCTGCAATGGAAACTCTGCTCAGAGTTTGTGATCTGCTGTAACAGTCTTCAACCTGGTTTCACACGTTTTATAGTTTGTGAACATGGCACAGAGTTTACAAACACTAGCATGGAAGCCAACATGGGCCCAAGAGTTGCACACTCCGTGAATCAAATTTGTGTACTAGAATCTCATACTTCAGATCATAGTAATGATGGACAGAAGGGGGCCACAGGCAACCAAATTCCTTAATCCCCTTTACAAAATTTGTACTAAGTACTATGGTAGATATTTTCACATATCATTTTATAGCTGGCAAGAGTGCATTTGTGAGACCTTCTTTCAGTTCTGCTTTTTAGTCAATAATCCTTAATATTTGGGATCGTTAAGTTTAGGATTTACCATCAAAATTACACATTTTCCATCTAACCATGGAAATTGGTGTTTACTTTGACTTGATCAGTAATTTGAAAAAACATTGTTCAGATAAAATCATTTCACCTAAATTATCAAAGAATTGAATTTACTATGGTAAATCTACAAACTCAAAGAGAGGGTTGCTCGTCTGAATACCTACTCTTTTAGCATAAGAATGCCAGAAAGATATTTGCAAGCTTTGAAGTAGCAACAGAAAGTTTTATTCATTTGAAGAATTAAAATATATCAATTGTTGATTGATGTTACTTTGTAAAGTCAACTTGTGGTTTGTCTTAGGATTTAGGAAATTCAACTAAACAAAAAAAGATCCATTTTAAGACAGATTTAACATATACCTACCAAAAACACTGCTATCGACATTCCAATAAGGAATCCTGCTATCACATCTGACCAATGATTTCGATATTCCGCTACTCTGTTGACTCCGGTAAGAAATGCCAAGCACATCATTCCCAAACATAACACAGGCTTTGCAAGTCTTGTTCCTTTGGCCTTTACCGTGTTTGTAATGTACATCTGAAAAATGTAACAAGAAAAGATGTAACTAAATAATTATAAAATGATATTTATGGTAACATCCAATTAACATATAGAGAATGTACATGTTATTGCTTGTCTCAGTATGCGCTTCCTCCTAGGTCCCTGCTGTACAGAGGCATCACATAATAACATTTATTTTCTATGCATTTGTCCTCAACAACATACTAGAAAAAAACTTCACATGTTACTTAGCAAATTGTATAATTAAACTAACAACATCAATCAAGTGCCAGTATGACAATCCAAATAAGCAAAGTTTCAAAAGGGCATAATTATTCTCTTTTCATTGGTTTCTTTCTAATTTAAATATTTCCATTATTATTTATATGAACATATAATTTGTTTCAAATTGTTTATTTTTACAGTTCCCAGATTACTTGGGGTGCCCCTTAAATTTCCCCCTCTTTCTCTGGCATCACTATTTCTTTGCACTTGTTTTGGAATGGGGCAGACAGACAGTTCATATTGTATTTTTTAACCATGGATATTTAACATGTGCACTCCATAATTCAATATATTTCCCTATTTTTGCTACAGTTTTCAGTGTTGTAATTATCTTGGGGCTAGGCTTAATAATGCACCAGAAGCGCCTGACTGCGTGTGTCCAAGTAGTTCTGTCTGCAGCTCACATACAACCTTGAAGAATGTCCATGTTCAGTGTGTTCATGTTAGACAGTGTAATGTCTTAAAACAGGCATACACCTAAGTCGAAAGTTAATATGTTCATGAGACTGCCCCAGTATTCTTAAGCAGGAGCTGTATTGTAAACAAATACTGGTGCAGAAAGGGTTTGTGTGTTTTTAATTGGTGTTTAAGGTGCATGTTCTAATTTAGTAAGATTGCTAGTTAAAACTTGAGCTGCAAGCAGAAAACCCCAGACATGCTCAGAAACAGGGAGAGGCAGTCACTGCTCAGTGTTTCTGTGCTGTGTCTAGTTCATGATCTAACTCATGGCACTACTGAGTTAGAACAAGTGTTTTAAAAAGGGTGATCTAATAAAAAATGGATGCACAGGTCTGTCTGCATCTCTCTTCAAAATTTCTCTCTCCAGGATGTGGGACATCTTATAACATGAAATAGTGGATGGGTAGTTTCAAAGGTCCCATGAACACTGATAAGTGCATGGTAGTGTAGCATGTACAACGGTTTAGTGGAGCACTGGAAGGGAGCAGGTGGACCAGGCTGGCCGCCAAATTTGTGGGTAAACTGTGAATCTCTATGGAAACTCAGAGCTGTTGACATTATAGTGTCTTGTGAGTTAGAGAAGATGGGACCCTTATGGTCCCTGACAGACTCTGTGGAAGAATGACACAAGTACTTGGATGTGGGGATAGAATTCATGCTGTATAATGTCAGTTAACAGTTACATGCTGAGGAATAATGATGTGTAATGCCAAGCTCCACAACCCGAATAACTGTGAGTGCTCTCCCATAGAGTTCACCGTGGTCCAACAAACTGCTTACACATACATGCCACATGTGCCTCAGTCGAACTGAAAATCGGCCGTTGGTGTAACTGAGTCAAAGTGCATTTTTATTCGGTTCAAGGTCTGTGAAGGCTTTACAGAAAGTTTGGTATTGACTAGAAACTTGCTAGAAAATTTGAGACAAAATATACTGCATCACATCATTACACAGAGCCATCATTCATACAGTATGACAAAGGTAAATGTAGTGACAACCAGGAACAGAGAAGCACCAAAAGCAGCAATCAAGCACTGAGGGCCATATGTAGGTAATTTGCCAAATACCGAATTCCTAATACCAAATTTTACTGATTCGGTAGCAGGAAATCGGAATTTGTGATGTAGGTAAAAAATCAGTATTTTTTACTGAACCAGTAAAATTCGGAAAACAAATTACTCCCTTTGTGGAACTACTGGACGCCGTGGGGACATTTTGCTGTTTTGCCCCCTGCCTTACCTGCAGCTCCTCGATGCTCCCGCTTCGCGGGAGCCGCTTCGTGGGAGGACCCCCCAACCCTGTTTGTTGCCCATTTCCCGCGCTTGCCGCGAGTGCTGACCAACTGTGGGGCAGAGAGGCTGCAGGGGAGTAGCGCAGCAGGGACTCACTATCCCAGGAGTCCATGCTCGACCAAGCAACATCCAGTCAGCGCCCCCCTGCGTGCCCCGCCCACAACCGGCAAACGAGTAAAAAGGAGCCTTGTGCATTTGATCTGCGTGACCCTTTGTGGAACTACTGGACGCCGTGGGGACATTTTGCTGTTTTGCCCCCTGCCTTACCTGCAGCTCCTCGCCGCTCCCGCTTCGCGGGAGCCGCTTCGTGGGAGGACCCACCAACGCTGTTTGTTGCCCGTTTCCCGCGCTTGCCGCGAGTGCTGACCAACTGTGGGGCAGAGAGGCTGCAGGGGAGTAGCCCAGCAGGGACTGACTATCCCAGGAGTCCCTGCTCAACCAAGCAACATCCGTTCAGCGCCCCCGTGCGTGCCCCGCCCACAACCGTCCTCCATCTACATAATCCGGCGAGGGCCCGTCTTGCGGGACGCCGGACGAAGCCCGGGCAAAGGGCGGGCCGTCTGTGGCCGTCCGGGGCCAGCAGGGGCCGGGACGGGCCGGGACGGGCCACCCCTCTAAGAACCACCCAGGTAAAATACCAATATTGTCATTGCGCTACATAGTAATTGAATATTCTGCAGTGACTTCCCTATGTCTGCCTATACTCCAATGGCTACCCATTCTGGTAGATGTTCAAGGCGAGGGGGAAATTCCACATTAGGTACTATGGAAAACTTCATAACTCGCGCTGTTTCCGTTGTGGAGAAGGAAATTATTTTAGCTGAGCGAAGACTGTCGCGGGAATATCTTGCACACAAGCGCTCTTCCCTGGGAACATTGGTACAGGCAATATCTCCAACTAATATTATCCCAGCAGAACCTTTACTTAGTAGCATGCAGCCTTGTATTGCTGATCCAGGGGTAGACAATTGACATTTCGATATTAACCCTGATCCAGATATAATAAACAGGAGTCCAAGTAGTGCTATTGTAACATCAGACAACACACCCAGAACAGTAGCTGTTCCACCTACCCTGCCCGTGATAATGATTCATGACGCACTGATACAACAAGATTCAATGGCCTCCCCGGTAAAGGCAAGTTGTGTAGCACTAAAAAGGAAAAGATTAGTTACCCCACTCAAGGGCTACAGATTAAAGGCCCTTAAAAGAATAAGAAGAAACCAAACAAACGGGGGTGTCCCTTGCAAATCTACAGGGTTTGAGATCAAGAACATAGGGGTAGAAGTAAGCGACCGGCAAGAGGGTGACCCCACAAATGCTTCAGCTAGTCCTCCAGCAGATACTGCACTGGATAATTTTCCAAAGGATCCATCTGTAGATAAACCAGTGATGGAGCAGATCCAACATTTAAGGGCAACTTTGATTCTACCTGTGATCGAAAGACTGAAAGGGCTTTCGGAGCGTTTGGATAAATTCGAACAATCTTCACTTGATAACTTCTTTGCACTAAAATCATTAGTTAAACTACACTCAAAGATTGGAGCTGATACAACAAGGGGAGAACTAAGCCCGACAATTCCCAAACCACCGGAACAAACTCGACCCGTTGCCCTTGCACCAAGAAAAGATAAGATGATGGACCGGAAAAAGGACAATGCTGCTTCGGGGGGATCGCAAGCAGCCCCTGTCGGGGTGCTGCCAAATAATGGAGGAACTCAAACAGCTATCCCCCCAAAACCCGCGCCACGTAAAGGAAAACAGGACGCACTAACAACTAGGACAGTGTCTATTACCTCTCAAACGTTAGTGCCATTGAGAACTGATGAAGGGACAGGAACCCCGCTTGCACTACAAATTATGTTTCTAAGATTAATGACCCAGTAGCAGATTGCAACTGGGGCAAATCAATGCCAAAACAAGCTCCAAACGCCGACCTTCCACCCGGATGCCAACCGTATGTGGTAGTGCTCACAGGCGTGCCTCCCCTGAAACCTGTTAGAAGGGAGTCCTATGACGAACTTAAAAATAAGACCTTATATTGGTTAAGAGAAAATAGACCTCTCCCATATACTATTAATTGTCAGGTTATACATTTTCGAAGAGTAAATTGGTTGGGCAGCAGGCCATAAGGGGGGACTGCATTCTGGTGAACTTTAAAGACCCTTCGGTAGCCCACCTTGTGTACGGTCAAAATCAACGGAGAGGACACTCAGGAATTGGAACCTGTGACCTTAGCTACTTTTACCCAAAACAACCAACATCAGGCAATAGAGGCCCACCTTGTGTGGACACGATGAGTAGTAGGTACTCGTTCTTTGATCCCCCAACACCAGGTGGTGGAATGCAATTTCAGAACATGGGAGTGGACACAAACTGGTCATGGTGGGGTCGATGACAAGAAGGAGAGCCCGAAGTCGGAGAAAATCCTTCCCCTCTATTCAGTGACCCATCACAGGACAAATGTGTAAGATCACGTGTAAGATCTTGGGTAATGCCCCCTGAAACTGAATTAGTCAAAAACACACGGGCTGGAATAGCAACTATTAGTACTGCTAGAGAACACCTAAAGAGGGCGCCTGTGGATGTACTTACTGTATTAGATCAAAATATGTCATTACCAGTACGCATAGAGGCCCAAGAACCAGTGTCTAGTAGTGGGCTCCTGGACGGTTCAAAAGGGGGGGAAACATCTAATGTACATAATGAATATCCCAGTAGCTTAGCACAATGTAATATGAAGCCAGAGATAACAATTCTGTCATGGAACATTGCAGGGGTATCAAGAAACCTTTGTGACAGGGTTTGGAGTTCTATCATGGAAGAGCATGATATAATACTCTTACAAGAAACATGGGCAACCAATATAGTACATAGACTTGGTTATAAAGCATTTCACTGAGGGGCAATTGCGTCCACAAGAGGTAGACCATCAGCGGGCTTAATAATTTGGATAAGAATATCCCTGAATGTTGTTGTGTCACCCTTGTATTTTGGTTCTAATGATTTGCTTGGGGTAAAGATGACTACGAAGGAAATGGGGAATGTCTACCTTATAAATATTTACAACAGGCCCAACCCCCACAACAAGGAATCTATGATTGTAGAACAGTTAAGTTCGTATCTGGGTACTTTAGAATTAAACTCCCAAATTATTATAGGCGGGGATTTTAACTGCCAATTCGAACCTGTATCAGGGCTTGAAAATCTACTAGAAAATGAAGACAGGGCTTGTGACATTCCTTCTCTAGACAGTGTAAAACTAGTTAAAAGTTCAGTGGCAGCCATGCAGATTTTCGAACTAACTGTGTCTAATGATCTAAGGGCATGTAATGGTCGTCTTGACCCCGATAAACCTGCAAATTATCCATATAGCAAGGGGATTTCCAAATCACTGATTGATTTTATGCTGATTACAACCAATTTGTGGCACCTATTGTTGGCCTTGAAAGTTGTGAATAGGCCTGAAAGCGACCACTTCCCTCTACAACTGGGGTTACTTTCTAACCCTTTTTTGAAATCATTAGGGGAAACTGATTTTATCAGGGAGGTGGGAGAGGTCGAGGTCTCTAACAACAGAAGGGATATAAAGTGGCCACATATACTAGCAAAAAAAGATATACTTGCAGGTATTTATAACACCTTCTCAGATACGATCCCCTTATATAATAATCTGTGCTTGGGTTCCCAGGAAGTTCTCAAAATGCATAACCACCTGGTAGAATTATTAATTCCCCTCCTGAGCAAAGCATGTAGCAATGATAAAAGCAACATAAGCAGGCAACTCGAACTAGAGACACCATGGTACAATAAACAGTGTCCCCTAGCGAAAAGTAACTTAATCAATGCTGTTAAATCCAAGGATCAGATGAGGATAAGGGAGTGTAGACATGAATACAAAAGTCTCCTCTCTAGTGCAAAAAAGGAATGGGATAATTTGGTCTGGGAAGATCTCCTAAATGCTGCTAGGAAGCACGACCAAAGTATCTTTTGGAGTTTGATATCAAAAAACAATAAAACGGGTCGCTCCAACAGGGACTTTTTCCATGATGAGAAAATTTGGTATGACCATTTTGTAAAATTGTATGATTCGGCAGATGTTTTCCTAGGCCCAAATAATCCAGAAATTGCTTTGCCCTTGTGTACTAGTTCTTTTCAATTTAGTGCCGATGAGACCCTACGTGCAATAAATGCAATTAAGGCGGGTAAGGCACCAGGCCCTGACAAATTGCCTGGGGACTTATTTACACATAATACTGAAGTATGGTGCCCCTATATACATTTTTTGTGTAATTCAATATTGGCAGGGACCCCAATTCCTGAAACGTGGAAGGGGGCGGAAATAGTTACCATTTACAAAAAAGGGGATCGTTATAATCCAGCCAATTACAGACCGATTAGTTTAATTGATATCTTACAGAAAATTTTTGCCAGGCATATTTTAAACCGACTTTTAGACTTGATAGAGGAATCTAAAATCCTCTCAAAATATCAAGCAGGGTTTAGAATCAAGACAAGTACTGTGGACCAGGTGTACAGGTTTATGTGCATCTGTTGGAAATATGTACAAATAAAGAAAGGTAGCCTTTACGTAGCATTTATGGATCTACGAGCAGCGTTTAATCTTGTTCCACGTCCCCTACTTTGGGACACTTTGAGGAATATGGGTGTCCCGGGTGAACTGCTATCAAACCTCATAAAGCTTCACACAGATAATTTCGCTAAAGTAAGGTGGGGAAGAAATGGTGAACTTACCCAGGCCATACCAGTAAAAAGGGGGGTACGACAAGGGTGTGTACTGGCCCCCACCCTTTTTTCTTTATTTGTGAATGACATCCCTCCCTACCTGGCACAATGTAACCACAATTCCCCGAAACTGTGTAATGAGGCAATTACAGCATTGCTATTCGCCGATGACACCATCCTAACTTCGCAAACCCCCAAAGGACTACAAAATTTAATAAACCAATGCAATAGTTATTGCGAAGCGAAAGGGTTAGAAATCAATTCATTAAAAACTAAGTATATGGCCATTAATCCCCCAAAATCTTCTATGAAGAACTTGGCCCTAAAAAACATTAAACTAGAGTACGTGGAATTTTTTGATTGCCTGGGTATCAGGCTTGATAGTAAGATGTCTTGGAAAAAACAACTGGAGAAAAGCAGGCTGGCATTTAAACACAGTTCACTTCCTATTTTAAAGATACATGGAGGGAGTGCTTCCAAAGCTATAACTCCTGCGATGGAAGTATTTAAAGCCAAAGCTCAATCCGCAGCCATATATGGGGCTGAGATCTGGGGGCCACACTCAACAAAGACCTTTGACACTGATGAGAACGCGTTCTTCAGGCGACTACTAAGACTACCCTTAAGAACGCCTTTAGTGCCTGTTTACTTGGACATTAATGTAAAACGTACAGACCTTTTATGCTGGTTAAGGCCACTCCTTTACTGGGTAAGATTATGGTCTACCCCGGAACTTACTGACTATAGAAATGGTTTATTGAAAATCATGGAACTGGACACATTTAATTCAATCAAATGGCTGAGACATATATCCACTTGGTTCACAAAAATAGGTCTTTCACACTTTTGGATTAACCCACTTGTACTACCAATTAATTGTAAAGAACAGGTAAAAACTGCCTTTTGGTCCTATGTTGTTAACAATGTATATTTACACGAACGTGGTACTGGCTCCCTAACTCATAAGTTTATGCAATTTAAGGACATTCCCATGTTTGAACAGTTTATGGATGAAATCGAGCCACCCTTGGCCAAAACTGTTTACCTACAATATAGGTACGGCGTTTTACAAATAAATGCAAATACCTGCCGATGGGGAAAAACCATGGGGAATGATTTGTACAACTGTAAATTGTGTGAACTTAATCATAAAGAAGATGAGGCTCATATTCTCTTCTTTTGTCCGGTGTACAAATACCAACGTACAAAATGGATCAAACCACTATGTAATAATCTGGGCTTAAGAACTTATAAAGAGGCAGAGAGGATACTCAAATCCACAACCTCTCAATTGGCAGTCAGTAGGTACCTCCTCAGTGTCTGCTTGACTAGAAAGAAACTTGGGGTTAAAACATACCACTAAACTCCATAAGGAATTTCTGAAACTTATAAACAAGTTAAAACAAGTTTTTTATTACTGGCATTTTAATTATTTATATAATGTACATAGGCTTTTTTTTAAAATTCCGGTCTTGTAACTGATTTTTAAATGGTCACTTTATACATAACGAAATAGTAATGTATCTTTACATAAATTGCACATATCCCCTGCTGATATTTTGGAGCACCATCCATGTACATGTACTTATTGCACTTTTCTGGCAATTATGTTATCTTTTTTTATGCATGTGAATGTATTTTATATGTTTTTATGGCTTTATGACAAATATGTCGAAATAAAAGCTTTACAACAAAATTACCACCTGTTTCCCCTGTAGATATATTCGAGAGCCTGGTTGAAATATTAATTCTTAAAATATTGTAGTGTGCTAAAAGCTGGGGTTTTTGTTTAAGTAACCGTTGTAGAGTCTTATAATGTACTTTCTTAGGGTACTTCAGGACTCCATTAGGGTCTACAATCTTATGTTCCCTTAGGATCTTTTTCATAAAGAAATTGTCTGCCTCTTGTGAATCTAAAAAGAAAAATCTAAAACTGTGATGTGCAAATGTCGCATAATAATAGTTTCTAATATTCGGAAAGGATAATCCTCCTTCTGCGACCGAATACTTGAAAGTGCCAATCTTGGCACCTTATTTGCCCATAGAAAAGAAGAGAACATACTGTCTATTTCTTTAAAAAAAGAATTCTGTATTGCACAGTGGGCTGCACTAAAAAGGAAATTAAACAATGGAAGGGTAGACATTTGAATTAATGCAACTCATCCTAATATTGATAACGGGAGCTGATTCCATTTTGTTAGCTGAGAGTATACCTTTTTCAACAATGGAGTATAATTTAAGGAAAAAAGGTCTTCTACTTTGTCAGTTATATTGATCCCTAAATACATCTTTGGGTGAATGTTATATGTCTGTCTAAAGTCTGATAAAAGAGAATTCACACCACAATTACATAATAAGATTTCTGTTTTGGTCTCCTATCTTTTCGAACTCTGCAAAAACTCTCATGACTTCGGTCTGTGTGGCTATCCTTGAGTCCAGCAAAAGAATAATGTCGTTGGTGTATAATTTTATTTTCGTCATTCCTTGAACTGGGACTGTATGGGCTCTTTTTTCCCTAATTGCGATTGCTAATGGCTCTATAAATAGGGCAAATATAATTGGGGAGAGGGGACAGACTTGCCTGGTGAATTTGAATTGATATAAAGCTATCTCCCTGCTAAAAAACACACTGATCTATCCCAATGCGTGATCCTACCTTCTTATTTAACCTGTTGAAAGTTTAGTGAAAATATTATAGTCAGTATTTAAAAGGCTTATTGGCCTATAGGAATTCACATTTTCCCTATCTTTGTCTTTTTTTAGGATACTGACCACTACTGCAGTACGACAAGATACTGGCGGGTCCCGCCCTTGTAATAGAAAGTTTGCAAGTCTTAAAAATGTAGGGCCTAGTATTGTAGAAAATGCTTTGTAAAAATCTGCGGGGATGCCGTCCTTTCCAGTAGCTTTACAATTAGGCAAGGAGCTGATAACCATGTCTAGCTCTTCCTTCGTGAATTCAGCTATCAACAGCTCTTTAAAATATTTTCCCAAAATTGAAATTGGCAATTCCTGTAGGAACTCATTAATTGTATCTAAGGAGACCTGGTGAGCTGTCTGATAGATATCTTTATAATGTTTAAATATCACTGAAAAGATCCAATTTCCAGTCAATTTGATGAAAGATACATTGCTTTATTGGAGAGTAAAGGTAGATACCCACAGCACAGCTTCACAGCTCACAAACCAACTGCTATAATCAAAAGCTATTATTCCATCCTAGCAACATAACTAACAATCTAATGATGACATGCAGAAGTGCCAACTCTACACATCTCCTTAATAAACTTTAATGAACATGATAAAATTTCAATTTTTTACATTCCAAAAATATTAATTTTCAGAAACATGTACTGGAATAGGACATTCACATATGTTTCCAGTAATTTCCATTTTTTTACATTCCAAAAATATCAATTTTCAAGAAACATGTACTGGAGCATGACATTTACATATGTTTCCAGTACTCCAGGCTGATCCATCAGAAAGAATAACAACATTTATTTTTACAGACTTCACTTGTATCAGTGCAGAAAATTTGCTGTCATCCTTTGCAGTTACGCCACCACTTTTTATGGTCACCCAGTCGCCAATTCTAAATTCAATTTCTTTCACACCCTTCTTTTCATTATAATACTTAGCAGACTCCGTTTGCATTTTAAATACTTTATCTTCGACCGCACTTCTGTCAACCCACACACAATCTTTCACTTTCAACCAACCAGGAACCTCTTTGACACCAGATTCACATCCTTTCAAAGATATAAATGGAGAAACTCCTGTTATCGAATGCGGTGTAATTCTATAGGACCACACCAATTTTTTCAATTCTTCACACCATGATAATCCATTAGCTAGGGACAACTGGATATTATCCATAATTAGTCGGTTAATTCATTTCACCAAACCATTGGCTTGTGGCCTGAGCAAAGCAACTCTCTCATGAATAATCCCAAATTTAGAAAACAATTCCCACATTTCTCTCGACACCAGCTGAACACCATTATCTGACACCAATGTCTTAGGTATCCCTTCATTCATAAACACTCTTTCCATAAAATCAACAACCCTTTCAGTAGTTATAAATTCTGTGCTCTCTACTACAAACCACTTGGAATGGTAGTCAACAATGACCATCAAAAATCTACTGCGAGAACCAACCTTAGCAATTGGCCCTAGAAAATCAATTGCCACTCTTTCCCATGGACGTTTAGGAAAAGATGTACACACCAGTGGAGGTTGCCTTATAACTTTTGTTTTATCCGCTTGAGCACAAGCATAACATTCTCTTACTGCATCTTCAATCTCTTTATCCATTCCAGGCCACCAATACGACTGTCGAACCCTTCTCTTAGTCATGTTTCTGCCTAAGTGTCCCTCATGAGCAAAATTTATAATTTTCCCTCTCAAACTCGCTGGTGGTACAAATTGATATCTTCTCAACAATTTTCCTTCACATACATTCAATTCGGCCTCAACATGGTGGAAACTTCTGAGTTTAACATCTTCAATATTGTTTTGATGCCACCCATGAGAAACACAAGGAATCACTTCTTGCAGAAGTTCATCATTTGACATTGCCATTGTCCATTCTTCCTTGCTAAAAGCATGTTCAACGTCATGTACAACATCAATCATGTCATCCATAATATTTTCCACACCCTCAATTGGCATCCTTGATAGATAGGCCGCTACCACATTCTTGAGACCTTTAACATTTCCAACAACAAAATTGAAATCGAGAACAGATAAAATCCATCTTGAAATTCTAGGGGTGACATTTCCTACTCACCCTCTACCTCCTTTGAAAAGATTAACTAACGGTTTATGATCAGTTCGCACATTAAAAGGAAGACCCCATACAAAGTACTTAAAGTGCTTGATACCCCAACAACAGGCTAAGGCTTCCCTCTGTATCACAGAATAAGATAATTCTGCATCTCGTAATCTTCTGGAAGCAAATCCAGTGATCTTTTTCTCACCATTGCTCAACTGAGTCAAAACAGCTCCAATCCCTACTGCACTTGCATCAGTTGTATTAAATGTTCTATCCTTAACGTTAAAATGGACAAGAGTAGGAGCACTAATGATACTTTTTTTTATATTATTGAATGCCTTATCACAACCACCATTCCAAGTAAAGATAACTCCTTTCTTCATTTGCAACCTCAATGGTTCAACAATTTCTGTAAAACCTTTGACAAATTTTGAGCAATATTCCGCAAGTCCTAAGAATGACTTAAGTTGATCCTTATTTTTTGGGATGGGAGAGTCTCTGACTGCAGCAATGATACATTTTTTAGGCTTAAAACCATCTTTTCAAATTTCATGTCCAAGATATGTTACACTATCCTTTTTCAACTGACATTTTTATTTCTTTATAGTCAATCCATTGTCATCCATCCTTTTCAACACCTCATTCAGAATCGTATCATGGTGCACATTATCTTTCCCCACAATCAAGACATCATCCTGAAAGCATAAAACATCATTCATGTCTCCAAAAATCCTTTCCATTACTCTCTGAAATACCGCAGAGGCGGATGCTAAACCAAAAGGCATCCTACAATATCTAAATGTCTCTAAAGGCGTAACAAAAGAGGTAAGATGCCTCGACCCACTTTCCAAATCTATCTGATGATACGCTGAAGACATGTCTATTACACTAAAAACAGTACCACCTCCCATAGCTGTAAGCATTTTGGAAATATTTGACAAAGGTTGCCTATCCACCCAAATATTCCTGTTTAAATCGCGCAAGTACACACACAAACAAATGTTATTCCCATCTTTTGGCGCTACGACAATCGGAGCCAACCATTCGGAGGCCTCAATTGGTTCAATAATTCCTTGAGCAAGAAGCTTTTTGAGTTTAATTGCAATGGCTCTCTCATTAGATTGGGAACATTTCTAAACTTGTGCACCACTGGAACAGCATTTTTCTTTAGAATAATTGTGTGCGAGAAGTCTTTTAACTTTCCTAGATCATCAGAGAATACTCTTGAGAACTTCTCAAATAAGTCGTTTTGATAGGCAGAATTAAAATCATGCACAACAGTAGACATAACAGGTTCTTCAGCATTAGGGTTGAGGATAATATTTAAATCTTTTTGATGACACCAACCCAACAAATTCGAACCCTATTTAGTCAAATACACTCTTCCATATACTTTCTTTCCTTTAAAAGATATTATCATCCATTTGAGTCCAATTATGTCAATGGTTTTTCCCCCATACCCGACAGCTCTAATGTCAGGCTTACTCCACGAGTTAGTATCAGATTTATCTTCCTACACTTCACAATACATTTTCATGGATAACAAAGTGTAAAGACTGCCTGAATCTACAAGCATATTAACATCATATGAATCTAATTTTATGATGCAATGAGGTTTGGTTAATGATGAAGTGCTCTCGCTAACTACGCCACAATCCAAAATTGAATAATCGCAAAGTGATTCTAAATCATTACTGTATACCTGATCATACTCAGAAGTGTTGTTGTAACCATCAACACATAACATAAGCTCTCGCATATCATCAGAAACATCACTCACTTCATGTACTTGGTTTGATTGAGTTTGTCCTGATTGGATTTTGGTCCGACGCGCCTTAGCAAGATGTCCCCTTTTCCCACAAATCCTACATTATGCATTTCTCGCAGCACACTTGGGACTAGAAGCAATGTGACCAGGTGCCCCACAACGGTAACATTTAACAATTCTTGTGTCAAATTTTGACATATTATTATTAGCAACAGATCCGTCAGATTTGACAGGATTTTTTATACTTTGTTTAACTAACTTAGTTTCATTAATATAAGCTTGTATTTCACAACTTTTATTAGTCTGATCCTTAGTTAATGGATCACTGCAAACTTCCATTTCTTTAATCCAAATGTGGGTATGTTCTAACCCTTTAGCGATTTGAATTGCTTCCTCAAGAGACGGATCTTTAATAAGTAATTTCTTTTGTATTCTCTTATTGTTAGTGCACCTTACTATTGATCTGGAATAAGAGAATCAGCTAAGTTTTCAAATTGGCATGTAAGTGATAAACCTCTCAACACAGCAACATAGGTGCCAATATCCTCATCAATTTTTTGCCTGCGACAAAAAACGTATGCCTATCAAGGACCACATTCACTTTAGTGGTAAAACGCAATTCTAACATTTTCATTGACATCTCATATACGTTAATGGGTTGACCATACCCTGTTCCCAGAGAAATCTCAGGTAAATCTTCATACAATCGACGTCCTTCAACTCCAAGATGAAGGAGTAATATTGCTTATTTCCGTATCGGTCCATATTTATCTGCTCCTATCGCTAAAATATAAGTGAGAAATAATTTTTTCCAATCTTTCCAAAGAATTGCTGGATCACCAGGAGTAGGAAGAAAACTTGGAGGAGCAGACATAGATTGATCACCCATATTGATAAAAAAAATTACAATGACAATATAAACCCAATACAACGTACCTAGAAGGAAATATCGGTTAATAAAATAACAAGTCAAAACAATAAGTCAATATAGGAAGATAAAGTAATAGTTTAAAATAACGAACCAGAAAGTTGATGAACTTTATTATTCTGAAATCACTGGTCCACTTTTTATGCTTTTCAACTCCAAATGTTCCCAATTTGTAGAAAAACAGAACTTCTTCCAGGACTCATGTTTCCCAAAATTGTAGAAAATTAATGTTGTAGAAAACTGTTCTTTTCTCTCTTTATTTCTGTTGCTTTCAAAATCGCGATCGTTTTTCAATAACAATCTTTTCAATGAAGCATCGTCCAATCTCTTAAAATGGCCACCAAGAAAAACATTCAGGCTGTTTTCAGAAAAAATTAGAGCTTGTTTTCAAATATGGCTGCCAATAAAAACATTCAGGCTGTTTTCGGGAGGAAATAGAGCTTGTTTTCCAATATGGCCGTTAGTTACAGTGTTTACCTTCAAATAATCTTCAACACTTTATTGTGGAAACATCTTTTAAAGCCAAAAATGAAGTTTTAGTCAGATGATTTTCAGATATTCAGCTCTTAAAAAAATATAATCAAAAATTATGCTCAGATTATGCTCAGTTTGCTCAGTTAGATCGAGCTCAACTTCATTTCAGCTACAGTTTAATACATGCACTTCAGCTGCAGTTTAATACATGCAGTCCCGAAATGACGATAAAAACAGGTAAAATGTGTCTAAGCCTCTATATTAAAACTTTCAGGCTTAGATTTACAGAATCTTTAGAAGAATATTAAAGGAGATTAATCTTCCTTTCTTTATTAGCGATTCAAAATCACACAATTTCGAATTAAATCTTGTCAAGCGTGTGTTTCCATCCAATAAAATTTTACTCACAGCATATCCAGAAGTAAGTTGCTGTAGATATATTCCAATTGGTTCAAAAATCTCGAATAAGTCCATAAATCCAGGGGTGAAGGTATCATAGTAGATTCAATGTCACTGTCCCCTGCACAGAGAAGACCACCTCATCGCCAATGAAAAGATCTAATTTCCAGTCAATTTGAT
Source organism: Lissotriton vulgaris (assembly GCF_964263255.1). NCBI lineage: Eukaryota > Metazoa > Chordata > Amphibia > Caudata > Salamandridae > Lissotriton > Lissotriton vulgaris. The sequence continues at coordinate 682,929,584 of NC_141685.1, read as the reverse complement.
GAAAGATAAATTGCTTTATTGGAGAGTAAAGGTAGATAGCTCCAGCACAGCTTCACAGCTCACAAACCAACTCCTAGCTAATATTCCTTCCTAGCAACATAACTAACATTCTAATGATGACATGCAGAAGTGCCAACTTTACTAACACCTCGCCTATTAGTGACGTAGTCTTTACTTGAGTTTTAGATACTTTATCCTGAATGCATTTGACTCTGTTTTTAACTTGCTTCTCCTTTGCTTGCCAGGCTAGCAATCTTCCCGTATATTCACTATCTTCATAGCTTGTCTGAAGATATAACCTGCTTGCCATATCTCCTAACTCATAGTAGAATTCCCTCATTTTTGTTTTTGCATTCATTACTTCTTGCCTAGTGTCAGGAGTCCTTTTTCTAAAATACTCTTGAATCGCATCGGACAGCCTATTTTCTATCGCTATTCTCTCCTCCTTTTTAGTCTTCTGTTTTGGTATCTCTTTTGAAGTGATTATGCCCCTCAATGTAGCTTTAAAAGCATCCCATGTTATATTTATTGGAGCAGAGTCCTTATTTACATTAAAAAATAAACTGATCTCCTTCTCTATTTCTACACACCACCGTTTGCGTGCTAAACTGAGTTTGTTAAAATACCATCTTCTTGATGCTTCTTCCTCTGTCTTGCCTAAAAGGGTTTCCAGCTTGATGAGGGCATGATCTGAGAAGGCATTCACTATATGCTCATATTTACTAACTTCCAGATTATGAGAAGTTAGAAAAAAGTCTAGCCTAAATGAAGAATCATATTTTTCTGAGTAACAGGAGTACTCACGTTTATTCGGATGGTTGAGTGGCCAGTTATCCTGAATATCTAAATCTGCCTTACAACTCTGTAAAGCGATGGCTACTTGTGTTTTTTTTTTGTTTTCAGTCTTTTTTAGTTGAGTCAGCTGCGGGATTTTGCAGAAAATTTAAATCACCACCCGTATGATCTGACTAGGTATGCCTGATAGTGCTTGCTTTAACTGTCAAATTGGGAGCGGGTCATCCATGACTGGTGCATAAATTGTAGCAAGTATCAGATTTATCTGGTTTATTTTCCCATGCAAGAATGTCCATCTACCAATCTTATCTGAATGTGATGCTTCAACACGAAATTGGACATGCTTGCCTATGAAGATGCTCACACCCCTCTGAGCTGTCCCAACCACAGATGAACAATAAAAACCAGCCCAATTTTTAAGCATTTTACTAGCATCTGTTAAAGCTCGGAAGTGTGTCTCTTGTATAAAGATCACATCTGGGTGGTGATCTTTTAGCCAACTCTCTATTGCACAAGTTTTAAGCCTATTGTTCAAACCATTAGCGTTCAGAGACAGGATTAACAGCTTATTCTTATTCATGGTGTAAATAACGGGGGAAAAAAACTTGTTTTATCCACAATCCATGGCACATACCGACTAAGGTGTAACTTGTGCTAACTGTGCAAAATGTGGATGGGGAGCCGATTAACTTGAATTTTTTTTTCCAGTAAGCTAGTAGCGGCCTAAGGTATGCACTAAAAAACAAACCATTTCAACAGTGCAAACTGGGCAAATATTTAAACCAATGCCCTGCCATATCTACTATGACAATTTTGCAAATCATTCATTAATGTGCAAATCACGCAATATTAGAGCAATATGCTACAGTACAATTTATAAAAACTGTACAAAAAATATTTAAAGTGCCAATCGCATAGCTACTAAAGCATTTAGACCAAAATAACAGGCAAGTTCTCCCAAAAGAATGTTGACTTGCGGTTCATAAATGGAGCGTATTTGTGTTGTTTAATAACACACTTGTTGTTTACTGAAATACTAAATTAATGTGAGTTTTCAAGTACTATACAAAAACTAAAATGAATACTTTATTATTATTATAACCAATAATATTTGTAACATTATTTTAGTTAATAATGTTGTTCTTATTAATGTTATTTGTAGATGTCCTACTACAGTTTGCCATGCTGGGAAATAATGTATTTCACCCTAGAGTCTGAGAACCAAACATCAGTGTTATGGAAATATATTTGAGAACTTTTTTTGTATTCAGAATTTTGATTCAGGTATCTGTTGGGAAAAATTTGATGATAAAAACATAGATAAATGTATGTTAGTCCTGTTGAATGTACGTCATAGTAAAACCCAATGGCATCCAATTGTAAACTTAAAAAAATAACAAAATTAACAGATTGGCAATTACAGATTAATTTTCTAAAGGAACATACTGGCAATCTGTAAAGGTGAAAATACTCCTTGCTCTTGAGCATTTATTTATAAATTATAATTGTAAACCTGGGCATATAATGAGGATAATATTTTCATAAACGTGTTCATCCCTCGGGGATGCTCACTAGGATTATGGATTTGGCAAAAACATTTTTGCTTCTTCATTTTCAATTTAAAAAATTTACTTTTTGAAATGCGGTGCTGGGGAATATTTGATCATTGGGGGAATGCAAATTGTACTTTAGTGAGAGATGGACCTGGAGCTGAGTACTCTAATAACCGGGTGACCAGTACCTTTTAAAGTTGGTTAAATTGGTGATGGCATGCTACTTGGGGACTCTTTCAATAAAACCAGACCAAATATGAGAACAATTTCACAACCGTGTAAATATCAAATCTTTTTGAGGGATCTTTTATTAAGTGCTTTTCTAAAAGCTAGGAAAGTCTTGCTCCCCTGGCCAGTTACACTGAGCTCCACATTGGAGTGTCCCAGAGCAGCCATAATTTATGAGCAAAGTCTTCTGATTCTGGCAACCCTAGGTCTACACACTGAGGACCATCAAATTGGAGACTAAGGGGTCCATTAGGATGACGGGCGGACTTTGCCCGCCCGTCATCCTATCGTAAATCGGGACCGGCCGCCATAAGGGCGGGGGTCCCGGGGGTGCCATTAGGATGTGCCTGCCACAGTGGTGGGCACATCCTGTATTTTCAGCATTGTGGCGGGCGGTGCTCTCTGCACCGCCCGCCACAATGCTGAAAATGCACTTTCACATTTTCATTTGCAAAGCGGCAGGCACCGCGTGGTGCCTGCCGCTTTGCAAATGACAATGAAGGGGGGTACCACAGGTACCCCCCATGTGCACCCCCCCACTGTACTTCACTCTGGGGGCCCGCAGGAGGCCCCCAGAGTGAAGACCGCATGCCTGCCGCCACGGAAAGGCATTGAAAAATGCCCGTTGTAATATGGCTGGCGGTGTCTGATAGACACCGCCACCATGTTATCCCTTTTCCGCCCCGGCCGCAAGGCGACCGGGGCGGAAAACAGGCGGGCGGTGTTTCCCACCGCTGCGGTCCCCTCCGCCATCGTAATATGGCGGGGGGAATGCAGGGAAGGATGTCGGGCGGATTGCCTCCGCCAGGGTGGTGGTGGCCACCGCTACCCTGGCGGAGGCAATCCGCCCGACATCCTAATGGACCCCTAAGTAGCCCTTTTAGCAAGTGATTCAAAAATATGAAGGTAGAGCTATCAAGGGTACTACTCAGAGAGGTGATGGGGTAAAAAACTCAGAACACAGTAAATAAAAGTCACAACATTATTGTTCCGTAGGGCTTTAAAAAAATAATAGTAAAAAGTATTTTAATACACATTAAATAAAATTATATACACATAATTACAAATAAGTAAAAAAATGTCATATGAAAAACCATTAGGAACTCCGTCTAATGGTCTTGACAAGCTACATGGGGTGCAACCTAAAAGAAGGTCACTGTGGTCAACCAGTCTGCTATATATTGACATAACCTATAGGTTGGAGACACCTTTAAAAGATTGGGCGCCAGCAGACAAAAAACCCTAGCACCACAGTAACCCCAAACATACCATACCTATAGCAAATTATCCATTATGTAACTTTATTCTACTGTGTTTTACAGGGTACTCAAGAATAGAATGTAGTCCTTCCATTGTGCATATATAACTCAGAAGTGTTGCCACAAATATAAACACAGTTCACTTTCACAATTTAAAAGTCATGGTTACAGACTCTAATATGTTTCAATGGTTAACCCTGAAAATGTGTGAAAATGTTGAAAAAAAACAAGTTTCTACCATTGAGCTGGATTGCCTTCCAGATTAGCAGATCCAGAACACCACAGACCCACACATTAACAAAGAAGACTAAACAGTAGCCAGCATAAATTCTAAAAAACAGTTCCACGCTCCTATAGGATCACTATTTCTCCTGCCTGGAAGACATATGGTGCAGCATTTCCCTCTTCACTTGTAATTGCTTGCTGAACCTAAAGTAAGCCCCTGAACACAATAGGCTTGATTCACAAAGGTAAACCTACACTTTTGTGCAAATGTGCATTTTTCTGGAAATTCACAAAACTGAATTTTAACAGTAAATTTACAAGTGTGGAGACTCAGCAGTCTGGTAAGAGAGATGTACACATTATATGCGAACTTCTCCGCCCCGCCTCCGGAAATGAAGTGATTGAGACGTCACTTACGGATCATGTGACCAGGTAGTGATGTCATCTGTGACCCCTAGCCTGGAAGTCCGTCCTCTCAAAATGAATTCATTGAAACGTTACTTACTGGCTCATGTGACCCCTGAGCCAGAAGTCCTTCTGAACAGGAAGTGACACTGTCCATTAACCCTTTCATTGGCAGCGTTCATGACTCCTGACGTGAAAGTCCCACCCAAAACTTTATATTTTCTATGAGGCTTAAACCACAAAGGCATACCGTTGAAGTGGTATCCCCCATGGCCCATGTGACCAGGAAGTGACATCATAGAAAGTAATTTCTTTATTTTTAGCTAGGTGAAGACATATCAGAAGGTCCTGGACAGTCGTTGGTGAAGCCTGTGCTGAAAATCTGTTGATAATCTTTTGTAAATACATCTTTCAGCTTAGACACTCTAACGTGATCCCCTTCTTTTAGAAAGGGCTCTTTACCCGTGCCATGAATTAATCCCCTTACAAAGTCCTCTAAATTGCAGAAGCTTTCTGAGACATTACAGAATCAGGTATAGTTTTGATATGCTAATGGTAACTATAATTATAAACATATACAAATGACTGTAATACATCCACATAGCGGAAGGTGTTGTATGCTATCAAATCCCTCCATATTTTCGATGTTGAAGTTCTATTAAATGTTCAATTATGGCCGCTTACACTTCTGCATGCATAATAAAATAATGAATTGTGTGATGTTTTTTAATAATCTCTGAAAACGCTTGTTCAAAAATGATTTACTAGAATCTGTTTGTAGTTTTTTGAGGTTTTCTGCCTTTTAAATATGACCTTAAAAGCCTCAGTAAAATTTGGACCGGTATTGTCTTACAGTGACTCGGCAAAGGCATACTCAGATACTATATCTATGACAGTCAATATATACTGTGCACCATTATTATGTTTAGCAAATGTCTGAAGGCAAATTAGATCTGCCTGGCATTGATAGTCCCAGTCTTCACAATCACTTGTGAACAGCTTTATGCAGGGAATATGTATATTTCCTAGATAACTACTCCTTCCCCACAGCTCTCTCAACAGGCTCTTTCGGCCCAACCCTACTTACCAGAGATTCAGTTCCACCGAAATAACCAACCCCTTTTTCATTATAATAAAACTTCCCCTGCAGAGCATCAGTCATGTTACGCAGAAGTTCAATCCATAAACTGAAAGACACTTTTTTAATGTAAGGTCATTTTATTAAAAAAAAAAATAATTAGAAACACATAGTTAACATGTTGAATATTTAAAGTTTGCAGATAATAGGGCTGCTTCAGTATACTAACTTGCTGTCACCATACCTAATTGTTTGTATTCAGAGAAGGACATCTTGTGCCTTTATCACTGTACTGTTTATAGATATGCTAATGTAAAATCACCATCTTTGCTAATTTTTGGGCAATTATATTAAAGGCATAAAATAGGCTGTCCCTCTCTCCACACCTATAGCTTTGTATACCTAGTACACTTGGGCTATTCATTAGTTCATGCATTTCTCTGTCAAAAAGTACATAACCCTTATTATTGAAATTATCTCCAATGATGTGCTCTAAGCAATCTTGCACTCCGACTTTTGGTGGTATAGTCAATTCATTCAAATGATATTTGTTTAAATGCCAGTTTTGATCCACTGTAGGTAACCATGTGCACCAGGGCCGGACTGGGAACCAAAACAGTCCCTGGCAAAGTCCTCGGCAGGCCACCCCAAGTGGGTGGTGGGGAGGTGAGGGGGGGGGGGGGTGCCGCCAAGCTCTTTGCCAGGGCCGGGTTTTGGACAATTTTGTTACATGGACGCAATGGCCCAAAACCGGCCCCCATCTGCGCGGCGGACTGGGGGATTGCCCAGTGGCTGCTACGGCCAGTCCGGCCCTGTATTGCACTGTGGAGCATCAGATGGAACACAAAACTTCAAATATTTCAAACTTGCAAGTTGTACTTCTGCTAGTCTTTCTTCAAGCAGCAGGTATATCAATTTAGCTGTGCATATTTATCCAAATCTAATATGGCATTCAGATTGAGGATGGTAGTTCTGAAATTTGCCCTGAAATGTAAGTATATAAACAGAAGTAATAGCAAGATGTATCCATAGCAAATTTTTAAAACAGTCTCTTAGTGGTAAAAGAAACGTCAATATATCTATTTTAAAATAAACACCACTCACACATTTCTCTAAGCTCTTTCAACCAATTTTTTAACAAAAAAGGACATTGCCCTTGTATCCAATCAAGTTTTCTGTCAGGGTTACACAACTTGAATCTCTCTGAATGTTTTTGACAAGATATGTATAATATCAGCATGCACATTTTTCCCTATCAAATTTTACAACAGCCTTAACAATATGTAAACTTTGTGAGGATCTAACAAAAAGCACATATGGCAAATAGTTCTTGACATGTTGAGGCTTGTAGACAGTCGTAGGCGTCCAGTTAAAGATCTTTGATTTTATACCCATAACAGCCAGTATAAAAAGTTTGCTTTAAACAGGCTTTTACAACAGTGGCTCCAAAACCCTTAACCTCCCGAATGTCATTGAGGGGTACATCCCGGCTGCCTTTTCAAAATTGCCAATATCATCATAATATACACTGTTCTTATAAATCTCTCTGGTTTGGGTAGTTAAACTTTCATTCGGTTTTGAACAGCATAAGCAGTAAAAATTGATGGTTGTAACTGCCGTCTGTGGACCCTCAACACTGTAAATTTTCATAGATGCTTTCTACAATTCAAAAAGAGAGAAAGGCAATGTATTAGATCCTAATAAATGTGTATGTGCATACAGTTTAACAACACAAGTGAACATATTTTACTCACTTTAGAGCATTCCGCTTGTTCAAAGGCACTTCTTCATTCTGGAGGGTCATGTACTTCCATTGATGATAGCCTTTTTCAGGGTTGGGGCGTTGGCTTTGGGCGCCAGCAGCATCAGGAGTCATTTCATCCAAAAATTCCATATCTTCATATACCGGTTAGTCAGGAACATTTATAGATTCTCCCACAATTTCCATATCAGTAAATTTGTTTGCAGATGTGTTTTCGATGTCTGAAGCAGCACTGCATTGGTCCTCTTTAATAGGAGATATTAGCTGCGGCACATCATGCAATCTGAATTTTGATAACCGCTGGCAGAGCTCTTCCTCAAACCCGGTGACATCATGGCTCTGATCTTTTAATACAGGGAGCTGCGACTCCCCCTCCAGTGATGGCGGCGTCAGTCATTGTAATAATTATTAATACTATTCAGACCTCAAGCAGAAGACTTATTTTTGTCGTAGTAACTATATCTCATCATGGTACATGTTGCTCTTGTGTGCAGTGTAGCACAGGCTTTAGCCAGCACTCTATAAGGACCTCCTTATATATCTAGGGACTTAAGGGTTAGGGGTCACAGGTGACATCACTACTTGGTCAAATGAGCCGGAAGTGACATCTCCATGACTTTATTTCCAGAGGAGGGAATCTGGGTTAGGGGTCACTGGTGACATCACTAGTTGTTCACATGGGCCGGAAGCGACGCCACTTCAGGAGGAGGGACATTTGGGGCATAACCACCTGTCACATTATGTAAACCATGGCTATTTTAGACGTTAATGAAAGATTCCCCCCTATACTACTCGACTCCAATGTCTTATAGGCACTCCTTTAGCCTGGGACATTTCTTTTGTCTCTTTTGAGGTGGCTGTGGCCTTTAATGTTTTCAGTTTTTTCCTTTTTCCTCAGCCGTTTCCACCAGTGCATGCAAATTTTGGGCTGACTATGCACTATTGCTGGCTCCTTACCTCAACGGCATGTTCCTCAGAGTTAATGGTGTTGGCGGCTGCTCTGATGTCTTCAGATATTTCGTACCACTTGCCTCTGAGGGCAGATAACAGTGAGGGTCGCTGGTTCACTGAACAGGGTGAGGGGACATGGACGAGGACGAGGCCTCTCCCTGTTTCCTCCGGGGATGTAGAATAGGTCTACCCAGATGGGAATTTCACAACTCTGCAAGGGGGATATTTATACAGATACTACAACGGCAATCCTGGTTCTCATGGAGGATACAAGAGCACCCAAATTACAATGTCCCCCACCCCTCGGAGCAAGATCAAGCAATCTTGCTTGAGATTTGTTGATACAGAATGGTGTATATGACCCTTGCTTTATTACTTTTAGAGTTCTTAATAAAAACTATGTGCAAAAGAGCAATAAAGAGCCATGCCCATGAATAAAGTGCATTAGAGGTGAAAAATACCAAAATAAAATGATTCAAACCTTGCTAATCTAGTCCGTTATGTAGTCTTAGAACTGAACTGTACTTCTAGAGATAAAATATATAGAGAAATACATTTTATAAATTGAACAAAAATGGTAAGAGGAGGTGCCCTTAATTTGAATTCATAAAGTTGTCAGTAATTTACACCAGAGTTGCACAGCAAAAAAGGATGACCAGTATCAACATTGATGCATTTAAGTGATCTGTTCACCATCTGTGGGTGTTCTCCTTGCAGTCAGAAAGTGCTGGTATGGTAGCAAGTGTGGATACCAAACTGTTTATAGGGAGGATTCAGCCACATTCTATATTCATTGAGTAAAATGGGGCAGGTGCATGCCATGTGAGCTGCAAAGCCTCGAACAACAGATGCTGCTTCTTTTATCAATTCCTGCCACATTGGAGCACATAAAATTAAGGTTTATTGAATGGGCTTCAGGAGTTGCACGCTAGTCACCACGACTGCTCTTGTGTGGCTTCCTGGCACTCAATGTTTGGTTTCTTGGTGCTAATTTCAAAGACTGTAAACTGCTGTTTTCTCCTTTGGTGCCATAACTGGCTATGAGAGCCTGGACCTGCTCTCCTCTTAGCCTTCTGACCTGGTTTGTTCTGGGCCGCAAAACACTTTAGTTTCCCAGGCAGACCACTCTCCTTGTCTAATCGCACAAAAACACCCACAGGCCTTCATCCTTTTGTAGGATGCCTGGGATTTCAGTAGTAACCTGTGGTACCCACTCCGACAGCACCCACAAAAGTGACCTGTCCAAAGCTACAGGGCTTCACTGGATAAGAGACGTAAAGGAGAAATGTTCTGCATGGGGCAAGACTTGCTGGAGTTGGAAGCACAGTATGTAACAAAGACTCAGAAATACCACCTACTACAAATCTATATTATCCCAAGCAGCGCTGGTAGGGGCTACAGTTGTCTGGCTTGCCCCACAAAACTATATTTATCAATGGGTCAATAAGGCTTATAAACTCCTGCAAAGCATATGCCAGCTGAGGGACCTCAACAATTATGTTGGCCAAACCTAACACCTGGAAGGACACATGGTGATGATAGGTAATCAACCCATAGTGCAGGTCTTTGCAACATTCCACCGACAGTACGGAGATCCCACAATACTACAGAATTTCTAGCGGGTCCTCCATACATGTATGAAGAACGGGTGTTTACGTAGGAATTGACTGGAGAGGGCAAAGTGTTCTCTAATCTCCAAAAAACATCTATGGTGGAAAACATGTGGCCCTCGATGTTTTCCAGACAAATAATTTAAATTAACAGTACAGGTGGCGATGCTCCCTCTCCAGGCAATGCTGAATAAGGCATTGGAATGAGGGGAATTACCTGCAGACCTGCGCATAGCCAAGATAGTTGTCTTGTCATACCCACAACTGAAAAGACTCTGAAATTATGTTCATCCTATCTTCCAATTTCTCTTATAAACATTGCGACTAAATTAGTTAAGGCGCTAAAGTACTGATAGGATTTTGAATATTTACAAAAAATACAATGTGCAGTTTACCTTGAAAAATTAAGTGTGTTTAATGCAAAAATTTTAGTAGGCAACCATGCTTAAAATCTGTATGCCTGTAACATAGAAATAAATTAACATGATCGAAGATGTTGTGATTAACATGAAGGTCCATTAATACTGACATGCTTCTTTTTGACTTCAACTCACTGTTGTGCAAGTTGTTTTTCTTTTCTTTGCTGCAGACATTGCAATTTCAGAAGCTACTGTTTATTGGTTAATGAATAGACATTTGTTGTATTAGACGACTGAAAGTGAGGTTCACACCACAAAAGATGACAGAGACGATGATTCCTAGGAAGACGTTTTTGAAAACAAGAAAAGATGCACAGCAACATTCGAGGACACATGGGCAAAAGAATATTGTACTCTGGTAAGATAATGAGGAGTAGACCTGTTCCCATGAGCACGCTGAAACCTTATTGGCCAACATGGAGAAGACAGAATATTAATGTTGCAACAAAGAAAGTGTGTGTTTATATTAGTGTGTGTTCCAAGACTAGCCTCAGATTTCGATATTGGAGACTTCTCAGATTTCTGTAGGATTTCTGATTGCAGCAGTTATTATATTTATCCCATTTCGCTGACTCTCTGAGGGGAGACTCTGTACAGAGTTTTTTGGGCATCTCTTTTTGAGAAGCCATAGTTTATTTCTCCATATGCTGTTATTTGAGCTGAGAATACTTACCAGCTTATTCTGCTAAAGGTTATGCTTATGTCTGTTTCTCTCATCAGAGCTCTTCATGGGTATCTGAACTGACACCTTTTAATCCTTCTCGCATTGATCTTCGCTTAGCTTAGAAAAGGGAAATTTCTTTAAGGAACACACTTGTTACATTTATGGTATTGATTCTTTATTTTGATTTACTGAACTGACTTACCATATTACTACATATTGATGGATTGATTTTGTTAACCTTTAATGAAGAACTTGGAGAATAATACATCAATAAAAGAATTAATGTTTAAAAGATTTGAAAATAAAACCCTTTAGCTCAACTCAATTCTTATTATTGACTGAACTAAAGTAATGATAATTAATAACAATTTATATTGAGATTCAGCTCCTTATGTCCCAACTGGCATCAAAGATTTATCTGCCTGTATACAGCGTTCCTGGGGATGAGTATGTGACAAGAAGAACCCTGTGCTTCAGCAGGCATTGCCGCATAATTTATCAAGGTGATCAGATCTATGGTACACCCACACCAGTGTGACTTTATGCCTTTGCAAGCTACTTGAAATAATATAAGACATCCTTAAAATGTATTATAATTTTCCCCCGACTGAAGGGCCGTTTGGCAATCTTGATGGTTAATTCTGAGAAGGATACCAATGCATTGGGTTGGGAAAATCTATTTCCACTTCTAAAAAAAGATGATTTTAGCCCTACGTTGCCTGTCTACACCTCTAAACGAATAACACATCTAAAATAAGGATTGGGGAAAGGCATCACAGACATTTGCTATCTCTTCACCCTTATTTATGGCCAACTGACTGCTGGTATAATGGATTAGGAGGGACTTCTTGTTGAAGGTGTTTAACTGGATGCCCAGGTTGTTGGATAGTTTATCCATACCTGCAGATGACCTACTAATGTTACTTCAAGAGCCTGAGTGGTCTGGACCTAGCTCTCTGCACATTTTCCACATATATGGCAAACACTCCTGATTGAAGATCAACCTGGGCAAATGATAGTTTACCCAATGAAAGCCTTGCCTCCTGGTCTGCAGTGGCTGGGCCTCAAACTTAACAATGACCAGTATACGATTCTGATACCTGGGCATCTACATCATGAGAGAAAGAAATTGCACTTGAGAGCAAACTCCAATACCTTAAAGAGATAAGCAAACAAAAAGGTGGTGGGGTATAGACTGTGCAATGTAAGTGAACACAAGTAATGTAACAGTATAAGAAATGACAAAGGTCTTAAGGAAATTGTACAGCGACCACCATTCACTGTCAACAGCGTAGAAAAGTCCACTTAAATAGAACAAACACATCAATTCCCGAGCTATAGTCAGTTAATTTTCCAGTACAACCAATTAATCCATGCAGGTGTCTTTTCAGTAAGTTTTCTTCTTACTTTTTTTATTCGCTGTTTGGTACATAGAACATCTTCTATTCTTCAACAACAGAACAGGATTAACCAAGGACTTCCTCAGGGCTAAAACAAACAAATTCATTTTTCAATTTAGGTCTGAGAAAACAATTAAATTGTTTTTGAATACTTAGGAGAGTGGCTGGTAACTTACTTATAAAGCTGGTAACTTACTTACAAGGCTATGATATAAGCCTTGTTTTCTGAAAATATATTTTTAGAAATTAGTACGGACGCTCTCAGAAGGTGTTTAGTTCAAACTGAATGTTTACCGTTTAAAGTTAGATCCCTTTGAAGTCGAGACAAGATGCAAAACTAATTTTGCGCACTAGACAAGTTGTTCTAACATATTCTTGTGAATGGTGTTAAGATGGCGCCAGTGGGGTTGCAATCTATGACGACGCACTTGGCTAGTCCTTCTTTGAGTATGATTGAATGGAGACATATAAATCCCCATTACAAGATGGGGCTGGTGCTACAAGCCTGGAACCACTACGGAATACTTTTCATCCAGACTGAATGGATTTTAAGACGAGATGGGGTACTATTTGTAATAAAAGGGTTTGCAGTAAGGGGTCCCCTAATCTTGAATTGAGACAGGGAACCCTGTTTGGTCAAATTTGAAGATCGTAATGATCGTGCCGAGATTATCTGGTTCGGGCTGGGGTTCCTTTGGATAACTTGTGAACTTGGTAGTGCATGTACACGACTTGTTGCTGTAAAATTGTAGTTTTAATATAAGATGTAGTTGCCCCTTATTCTAGATAGACAATGTGGATTAATGAATTTAAATAACCAAACTTGTATCTCTTTTGGGCAATGCACATGTGGCGGCGTATGAGACGCCTTGAGCGCATGTATATATCAATGAAATCTTTGGATAAACAAAGTTTCATGGCTACCGTTGGGAAAAATACAATACGTTGGCAAAACAGTGTCATTTTATCTTGCTCTGATCCCTGAATGCGCTTACTTGTGTCATTATTTTAGGAATATAGTCGGTTTTAGCAATATTGCTGCTATTGACTGAGAATATTCTCTTATTCTCCAATTGATTCTACTATTTATGGTGAGTGTTCCCCAAATACATGATTAGTTATTTGAGTACAACAGATTTCAGAGTTTTATTTGTTTGTAAAGGTACATGAATTTGAGTTACAACTCGATTTATGGATATTTATAGGCTGTGTCCCTAATGAAGAAGGTTGATGAAGGTAGCCATTGAGCTGATTCTTTATGTTAAATACGTCGGGGTTTGCGGTGAGTGACTTACCTTTTGGCACCTGATAGGTGTGCATGATCGGGGTGTGCTGGATTTTTTTCCCTACTTTGACACCTGCCTTCTCCTCTTTTTTAGTTGTTGTTGTTGGGCATTAAGGTGTGTTACACTTAGTGGAGTATTGGTTGATAGAGTCTTTTGCCCTTCTTTTGATATACTTCTTGCGACTTATCAATTTTTTCTCTTTCCTTTTTTCCCCCTTTTTTCTTTTTCTCTTATATCTATCGTCTTCACATTTATATTTTGTATAACTTTTATATAATTTTATGTGCACTTCTGTCATTATTCACAATAAACACTTTTTTCTTCACTATTCCCTTGGACACATAACACTTGCCTTGTACTCTGCTAATATCCCTTGGTGGAGGTTATCTTATCACATATGAGAGGACTTTAGTTGTTTTCTCAGACCTAAATTGAAAATTGAATTTGTTTGTTTTTAGCCCTGAGTAAGTCCTCGGTTAATCTAGGATGAAACAGGTGTTGGCATGATCTGGACATAATCTGTTCTGTTGTTGAAGAATAGAAGATATTCCATGTACCAAACAACGTATAAAAAAAAGTAAGAACAAACTTACTGAAAAGACACCTGTGTGGATTAATTTGTTGTACTTGAAAATTAACTGACTATAGCTCGGGAATAGATGCGTTTGTTCCCCTCAAATAGAAAGGCTCCAAGCACATCTGACTAACTGATCTACCTAGCTCTAAAGGGAAGTTACAGCTATTGTCAAAATGTTTTTCCTCCCGATCCCCAATGAACTAAAAAATTAATCTCATAAGATATCACCATGGGTAAATGTTATAAACCCAAATATAATGCAGGAAGTAGAGTTGCAGCTATAATATCATAATATCACTCATCCTATCTAAGTATACATGATAAATGGCTAAATGATACACTCCCTGACCCTGCATATGCAACTGATATATGAATTGGGGGGATGCAAACCCCCTGCACTATTTATATGATGGCAAGTTAGACTCAAACTTGCCCCAGCTGTTGTGATGAAACTGTGGCCCGATACCCTGCAGGACACTGGGTGATACCAAACAATTATGAGAGTAACTCCACTGTAGTTGGGTACTTTTTGCGTAAAATAAACTGCTTAGATGATTTGAAAGGAGGGACACCTCAGGAGTATTTAAGTTGGGAGGTGTGATGGCAGGCACAAATATGTGATACTTTGAGGACTTTCCAGGGAACTTTGCATAAAAGCAGATTCCTCAAATAGTTACAGCTTAGAAAGACCCTTCTCCCACAAACCAAAAACCTTGCAGAACATCCAGACTTCCACTAGAGGAAAAACGGCTGATGGTACAAAGAGAAGGAGCATTCTCCAGCCTGTATAATCACTAGTGATTCATTCCCCAGACACATTCAAGGCATGCCAAAGTGATGTTGGCACATGTAGGACTTGGCAATTTTTGGCTAAAGTCCCTTAACCTTTTGCTTTTCCCTTAGACCTTTTTTCTGACATGGTGTTGCCAACTTAGATGCTTTGGACACTTTGTCACTGCTAAGCAGTGTCAAAATACAAGTTCCCCCTGTATAAAGTGTAATGGTAATTAGTTGTCCATGATTGGTATGTTTGCCTTACTAAGTAGAGTCCCTAGTAAAGTGCACTATGTGTGCCAGGGCTGGTAAGGCAACTGCTACTAGTGGGCCTGCAGAATTATTTGTGCCACCCACACAAGTAGCCTTAAAACTCAGGCCTGCCATTGCAGGGCCTGCACACAGTTTGTTAAACTGCTATGTTGTTCTGTTAAGTGCACTCACTTGCCAGACCTTACCCTTCCCTTTCCATGCACATCAGACACCCCTATGGTAGGTCCAGGGTACCCCCTGAGCAGGGTGCAGTGTATGTGAAAAGTAGGACATGTACTAAAGTGTGTGCCATGTCCTGACAATGAAATAATCTCCATTTCATTTTTCACTGTGGAAAGGCCATCTTGCCCATAGGATAGAATGGGAAGGTTGTGTAATATGTTTTCCAGCCTATCTTCCCAAAGGCTTAAGATGGAAAGGTGAAGCTTAGTAAGCCTGCACTCACAATGTAATAACACATCATTTTATGGGGGTGGTTTTTGCATTGTGTGTTTAGAAGCCACTCTTTTAGAAGTGGCTGAGTTTTTGTGTTCTAATATTTCTGTGTGTCTCTGCCTGGCTGTGGATTGACTATCTGGATTTGAAAGCGATAGGATCTGGGGAATGTCTTGACCAATGGAAGGAGGATAAACAGCAACAGGCTGACCTGCATCTGGGGTGTAGGGGGAGGAGAAGCCCCTAGAGGTGAAGAGGCCTGGGTTGCTGCTATAAAACAATTGTACAATCTCCTGCTCAGTGATTGAGTATTCACACACCCACAAATCAAAGGTAGAAAGGTGTTACTGGCAGGGAGGCACTCAGAACTGGTTTGAACAGGGGTCAGTGCCCCTTGAAGCACAAAGACTTCAAAGCCATTGAGGGGTATAACTATGAGAGCTTAAGCCCCTGAACTTTGGAGAATGGCTTGATTAAGTGTTAACAAGACTGGAGCTACTTCGTGGTCAAGAGGACCTTTGCCAAGGTAGAAACAACTGAAGAGACTGAAGGATAGGACTGACCCTTGCTGTGTGCTCTGGGGCCGGCCTGCAGTTTGCTGTTTTAACCAAGGAAAGACGAAAGGGACTTTGCTGTGTGCTGTGTCCTGAAGTAACTTATCCCCAAGGGCCTAAGGTGAGCCTGCTCCCTGTTCAGAAAAAGAGGAACATAACAGTTACCATGAGAGTCTCAGCAACGCTGTGAGTGTGTGCCTTTTGCAGCTGAGACCCTCTTAAGGCGTGCCCTTTGAACGTGGGCACCTGGAGTCCAAGCAAGGATCTGCGACACAGTGTGCATGTGCTTTGCGCAGCTTGAACCCTTTGTGAGGATTGTCCATTGACCGTGTGCAACGGAATCCAAGTGAGTCTCATCGCCTCTGTGTGCGGGTGCGTTGTGCATCGGGAGGATTTGCCTTGTTATTGTGCGCACCAGATTTAAAGTGAGTCTCAGCGATGCTGTGCGCGTGATCTTCGTGCAGCCTGAGACCTGTGTGTGGAGTGCCCAGTGATTGTGCACCCGAAGCTTAAGGAAGACTCAGCGACACTGTGTGCGTGTGCTTTGTGGCAGCCTGAGATCTTCATAACTGAAGCAGCCCGTACAAGTATTCTCGGAGGAGCTGAGTTGCCGGCCCGAGCCTCCGTTGCCAATTTACAAAGCTGCATTGGAGGCCCAGCTACTGGACGAAGAGAGGACCGTGGTTCGTACCCCCAGGTAACGTGTGTCGACTCCTGGGGCGGGGTGTGGGTTCAGAGGGAGATGCTCTCGGCCTATCCCTCGTGTTGGCAGCACCAGCCTCTGCTTCGGCTCGTATCGCGGCCGTATTACCGAGGGAGTGGCAGTACAGGGTCCCGGAGTTCGGAGCTGCACTTTTGAGTCCATCATACCCATGTTGAGGGCAACTATTGAGAGGCTGACTGTAAGTCAGAAGGAGAGGCAGAGAGACAACCTAAGGCTTGGTGATTGGGGCCTGAGTGTATTACGCATTATTCCATTTTGGCAGAACGGAGTACCTGACTGTCATATTACACATTGCATCATTTCTGCATAACGGAGCACCTGATTAAAGTATTACGCATTGCATTATTCCTGCATAACAAACTAGCTGATCAGTGTATGACGCATGGCATTTGATCTGCATAACGAGCTATCTTATTGGCATATGACGCATTGCATTGTTTCTGCATAACGAACTACCTGATTAGCATATTGCGCATTGCATTGTTCCTGCATAACAAATTACCTGATTAGTGTATTACGCATTGCCTTATTTTTGCATAACGACATACCTGGTCGTTTTATTACACATTGCATCATTTTACCTTGCAAAGTGCCTGATTGTTGTGTTACGCATTGCATTCTTTTAATTGCAGAGTGTCTGATTGCGTCATTACATCTTCCAGTATTTTTACATTGCTTAATTGCCTGATTCTAGAATTACGAACTGTATGACATGGTATTAGGAGTACAGGAGAATGTTTAGAAGTGCTCATTAATACCACCAGAACTTACAAGGGCTGGCTGGCCTAACAACCGGCCAGGAGAAACAGCACACAACCTCATATGTTGGATGTATATTGTGTGGTCTTATCATATATCTTTTATATAAAGTTTACACTTGTTTTCATAAAACTCGTGTGGAGTCTATTTGTGGTGTCATCATTGGGTTATTGTGAGCGTGGTTGCAAATATTTTACACATTTGCCTTGAAGATAAGCCTGGCTGCTCATGCCAAGCTACCGAGGGGGTGAGCGGGCCTATCTAAGAACTTAACTTCCTTTCCCTGACGTTGGAACGCGGGTCCCTACTTAGCCTAAGGTACCTACCTCAGCCAACCAGGGTTCCCGGGTCTAAAAGCACATTTAAGTGAGAGGATGATTAAAGAACAGTGAGCAACCCAAAATACCCTTGAGGGCTTGGGTGATTAAGTAGAGAGGCATAGGTGCCTTGAAGGGAGTTTGTTTAAATAGCAATTAGTGGTTCAAACTAACTCAATAGGATAATTTAATAATCCTTATAGGAAATTAATTCATCAAAAGTAGATTATTAGTTATATATAGCCACTATTTGATCAAAACACATATACAATACATAGACAACAAACACAAAGGTGTATAAGAAAATAGAATTTATCAAGTGGTAAAAAAGGTCATTGATTTCATATACAGATATAGATAATTCAGAGTAGATTAGGTTTGCAGGTACAAAAAAGATATATTAATAAATGACTCAACAGAACCTAAAAACACCTATCCAAAAACCTAAGTAAATAAGACAGAACAAGGATGAGGTGAAGGTCGACGTTTCCGATTTCCTAGATAACACTTTCTGAGACCATCTTCAGGACTGGTGTCAATTGTATACTGTATGAAACCAAGTGTAATCTCAATTCAGCTGCTGAAAGTCATAGGATTTCTAATGCGACCACAATTTCATGTAGGGCAGAGATAATACAGCTACTCCTAATATCGTGAAGAACCAACACCTATATTAATTTGGGTTGAGAAGCTGCAAGTATCGAGGCTGAACACCGGTGATCTATAACTCCGTGTTAGATACGCGTAGACCAAGAATGTGTCGCGTTATCGTCGTAAATCATTGGATATAAATGGGCATATTAATAAATCTAGATCCACAAAAGGGGTCGGTGAAGTCATGTGCGTCTTCCAATATTTGGTGTAATTCTCTAATGCCTCTGTGTGGATAGGCCACGAAAAAGCGGGCAGCAAGCGGGAGGCAAAGAAGCGAGGATGGCACCTAAGGAGAGCTCTATTGCCATCCATTTGCAAATTATTCAACTTAAATACCCGCACAAAACATACATCTCACAACACAAATTATGAACAATAAGAAGGTCACATCTCTAAACTGTTTACAAATGGGACGCAGGCAGTCTACCTCACATTATCTGGGTGATGTCCAAGTAACAAACCCAGCTGGAAGAGCATAAGTAGCATCCTTGGTGTAACAAAACTTGACAGGCCCCCTTAAAAAGTACATGAAGGGGCCCCTCACTGGACTCACTTAGGAGCACTTAGGGCAGGGTGCAGTTCTAAGGGGCCCTCTGGAGCTTGGCCCCCAGCACTGCAGGGGGTGATACGGCCTTTGTTGTGCTACTGAGTAGAATACTGGATGAGGTCACAGGTTGGACACCAAACTAATATTTTTATATATACTGACACCTGCCCTAAATGCAAATAGGGGTACATTTTAAGACACACGAGAAAAATGTACATTTGT
This sequence comes from Lissotriton vulgaris, assembly GCF_964263255.1. Classification (NCBI taxonomy): domain Eukaryota; kingdom Metazoa; phylum Chordata; class Amphibia; order Caudata; family Salamandridae; genus Lissotriton; species Lissotriton vulgaris. The sequence continues at coordinate 682,910,113 of NC_141685.1, read as the reverse complement.
ATTAGACATTATGGTTGATGTGGGAATAATAATGTGATAAGATTGTTATAAATAATACAGTACTGCGTTGAATCCATACTGGCACTTTACTTTTAAATGTGCTTTGAGTATGTAAAATATAAAGAATAGATGTGTAATTTGATTTACTAAAAATTCAATATTTTTTTTTAAGATATAGCATATATGGAAAGTAAATGGACTTTCATACATGAGGCTGCAACCCGGCGTGAAGAGAAAGCTTCCTCAGCAGACTGCATCTGCTACAAAAAGGCATTGTGACAGGTAGAAATTTGCAAGATTTAACTCACGAGCTTATTGGAGCTATAGATATTGCTATCTGCGAGAAGCTGCCCCTCTCTATAATCACTATCGATGCAGCAAAAGCATTTGATAGAGTCAACTGCCTCTACCTGAGTGAAGTACTAAAAAATTTTGACTTAGGAACTAATATCTTGAATATGGTTAAAAACATCTACAATACTCCGAAGGCCAGAATATTAATCAATGGGGAGCTAACGGATCAATTTTTAATACAGAGAGGTACTCGCCAGGGATGCCCCCTATCCCCGCAGCAGAGTGTCTTAGGAACCATCTAGCCATTGCCCCTTTCTCACACCAAGGTTGGCATAAAAAAGTAGCATTATATGCAGATGACCTAATGATATTTACATCTCATCTTAAAGAAGCCCTTGAAGCAACAGAAGAGACTCTAATTAACTTTGGGAAAATCTCGGGTTATCAAATTAACAAATCTAAAACAGAGACTATGACTTGGAATGAGGTCTTCTTGAGCCCATATAACAAAGAAAAAATCAGATACCTGGGTATTGACGTAGTTAAAGATATAGATAAAGTTCCACAGATTAATTTTCATAGAGTCCAGGTTGAAGTTAAAAGATTGCTGAAAGTATGGAGTAGTCTACCGTGGTCTATATTGGGTAAATCAAACATCCTTAAAATGTCAGTCTTACCGCAGTTTACGTTCATCTTCGGAGCCATTCCGCTTGAGTTCAACAGGGATTCTATTAAGAAAATCCAGGGAGAGTTATCAAGTTTCATTTGGTCATCAAAAAAACCCAGAATTGTTTGGACTAAAATAAGGAGAAGAAAAAACCAGGGTGGATTAGCAACCCCAGACATTTTAGAATACTGTAGAGCTTTCCAATTTAAAAATAACATAATCTTGTTAGGTCCACATGAAAATTACCCATTATATATGCAAATAATGACAAATAACACCAGTCACTTCCTCTTTAAATTCGGTCACCCGAAATTTTTCAAAAAAGTTAAGCTGAAGACTCTAAGAGCAGCTGCAAAATCATGGTACTGCATTAGGTCGACTGTGAATATCCCCCTTCACAGCGATAAAGCTCCTATTTGGGACTCACCTAGTACTCCGGAATGTCTTAAAGATTTTTTGTTGCTCCCCCTAAAATCAGTAGGAGTTGTAGTATGGGGGCAAGTTCTATACCAGAATAAAATCTTAGACTGGGAAACATTAAATGAAATCACGAACTTTTCTCTAGCTAAGTTTAAATATTATCAACTCTCAAGTTGGGCAAAATCAGTTAAGGAAACCAGAACAGGCAATACAATCCTAGAAAGCAAAATGTTGGAGAAGCCCTTCAAGAAAGAGATATCATTCTGGTACTGGGCCCTCATAACATCAGGGGAGGAAGAATTTCGGATTCCGGAGAGAATTTGGGGGAAAGATCTGCCAATGCTGGATAAAAACCTCTTATGGCAAGTATCTATGAGCAAATGCTGGTCAATAGTAACATCTGCGGCATTAAAAAGAAACCACTTATATACAACCCACAGGGCTTATTGGACGCCGGAAAAACTATCAAAATTCTGCGGATCTACGGTGAAGTCCTGCCCGAAATGCGGCTTACCGAAGGCCAATGGCCTGCATATGTTCTGGCAGTGCCCCCATCTCGAGGACTTCTGGAAGGCGGTGGGTAAGACCATAGAAGAAGTTTTTGGAAAACAGCTAACAGTGAGTATGGAGGTGGTCTTTTTTGGGGTGTCCGGGTCTACATCAGCAGACAGATTAACAAAACGGGAAGAGAGCCTGGTGTTTCTTTTAATTTTATTAGCCAGAAGAGAGATATGTGTAAAATGGATCATGCCAATAGCTCCGCTTCAGGAGGAGTGGCTATCTTCAGTGCTTAGAACCTATAATTTAGATTAAAAAAGAAACCATTTTCAAAAAAATTTGCTTTCTGGGAACTGTGGAAAAATCACTTTCGGGGTATATAAGTTAAGAATGTCTGATGGTTTATTGTGTCCTTCCTCCTGGTTTTTCTTCTTTATAAGTACGTCCTATGATTAAGTGCAAGCAACACTTAATAGGATTGAAGGCCTATTAGATTAGCCATTATGGCTAGCTCAACCCACCCAGAATAACAACCTTCTACAATAGTAACTGGAAGTAAGGGGCCCCCAAATTTTTTCCCATATGGTCCACACACGGTGATAGGTACAGGTTACGTTTCGAAGGGAAAAAAGGGGTAACCCTGATAACTCCTTACTATAAGTGATGCACAATGAGGACAACATTTTTTTTTTTAAAAAGGCATGGCCCAGCACGGTTTTTCCACTGACCCTTCTCTGGAAACAAATGTCTTTTGAAAATGAGGTGGAGGTCTACCCTTTCTCTTTAATGACATAAACCCCACACTGTTAGATTTGGGGGTCTCTATTTGGCAGAGGCAGGTACCTTTGACCAAATAGGGACCCTTTGTGTCTAGTCAGGGTAAGGGGATACACTCCTAAATAACCCCTGCTCACCCCCTTGGTACCTTGGCACGAGCAGACAGGCTCATCTCAGAGGCAGTGTGTAAAGCATTTGTGAACACATACAGTAACCCAGTGACAACACTACAGATAGACACCACACAAGTTGTAAATTAAAAATAAGTATTTTTATATAGACTTAACACAAGACCACAAACGACAAAAATCCACAATACTGTACTTAAAAATGGTAGAACTAGCTAAGTTCTCATTAGATGTAAAATCCGACACTTTGAGTTCAATGTACCTTTGGATGCGTAATGCTATACAACGAAAGTGTTGCAGGAAAAGTGATGCGTCGATTCCTTACACGCAAGAACGGTGATGCGTCGGGTCCCTACTGTTGCATAGGGGATGCGTTGGTTCTTCTCCATGTGGGGAGGTGATGCGTCGGTTTCTTACTGCGCTTCTGTGGTGAATCGACCAGCAGCGCCGTGATGCGATGAAGTTCCGGTGCAATGAAACAAAATGGCGTCTTCTTCTTGATGTGACAGCGATGCATGCATGCCCGATGGCCGGGCAGCAACTCAACGATTCTTCTGAGCCGCGACAGGCCCTGCGTCACACTTCTCTGGTGATGAGATGGCGTCTGCTGCGACTGTATCACTCTTCTCCGGTGATGCGGGGCACTTCCAGTGGTGCGATGGTGACAGCGGCGGCATGCTTCTCCGGTGATGGGACAACAACGGCTGCGGGGCAACACGCTTCTTTGTCTTGAGTCGCGCTTCCAGCTCCCAGCAACACGCAGTCTCTCAGAAGGCCCCGTTCAACAGCATGCACTTCAATTCCCAGCAAGGGAAGGCAGGGGAGCTGGTTGGTGAAGTCTGTTGTCCCTGAGACTTCAGCAGGAGGCAAGCTCTATACCAAGCCCTTGGAGATCCTTTATAAGTTGATTTGAAAGTAGCACAAAGTCCTTTCTCCTTCCTTTGGCAGTCAGGCAACAACTGCAGGCCAATCCCCCAAACAACACTCAGCTTAGGGATAGTCTCCTCCTCAGTTTCTCTAGTGCCTCTCCTCAGCAAAGGTTCTTCTTGTTTCCCAAAAGTTTATCTAAAGTTCTGGTGTCTGGTTGCCCATATTTATACTAGCAAATCCTTTGTCTCTGGAGGCAGAGAGTGTCTGTGCCTAGTCCAAACCAGTTCTGTGCAGTCCTGGAGCACCTTGTTTACAAGACTCCTTCTTTCCTTTGACAGAGTGGGCCAGGGACATCCCTAGAGGGTGGAGCCAGCATAGTGGAAGGCAGGCACAGCCCTATTCAGGTCCCAGGTGCAACTACTCCCACCCATCTACATGCAGATAGCTCTATTCAGCCCTGTGCTGACTCGCCCTGTCTCCTGGAATCCCCCAGCCCCTGTCACTCAAACTCCAGACAAGGAATACACAACCTAGCAGAGGCAGGCTTGGATAGTTAGGCAGGAAAATACCTACTTTCTAAAAGTGGTATTTTCAAACACAGATTGTTCAAACCGACTCCACTAAAAGATGTATTTTATCATTCTGAGTTCAGGCATACTAAACTCGAAATTCTACCTAGTTCCCTGAGTCAGTTAGGATATAAGATGTTATAATCAAACTGCCCAGTCTGGCCTATGGGTGAAAAACGAAAATGGCTGTAATTCACTATTAGGACATGCCACACACACCAGTTCATGTCCTACCTTTTACCTGCAATGCACCCTGCCCTTGGGCCTACCATAGGAGTGACTAATATGCAGAAAAGGTAAGGTTTAGGGACTGGCAAGTGCTAAGTCAACATGGCAGTACCAGACTGCACACAGGCTCTGCAATGGTAGACCTGAGACACACTTTACAGGCTGCTTCTATGGGTGGCACAACCAGTGCTGCAAGCCCACCAGCAGCATTTTATTTAACAGCCCTGGGCACCTGCAGTGCACTGTACTAGGGTCTAACAGTAAATCAAATAGGTCAAACATGGAGTCACTAATCCATACATCAATTTACAATAGGGAGAGCCTATGCACTGTAGCACTGATCGGCAGTGGTAAAGTGCCCAGAGTCATAAAACAAAAACATTCATGGAAACCACGGAATGTCAATGAACTTTCATTAGAATTCAATTTTCCTGTTTCCACATTCATATATATTTGGAATGGTCCACTGTCTATGCGGAATGTCTCCCATTATTCCCATTTCATATTTTATGTTTGTCTCCAGAGCACCTGTTTTCAATTTCCTTGAGTGTAACGTCTTGAAATATGACAGTAGCTTCGACTTTATCATTCTATTTTTCACCATTTTATCTCTTTGTATTTTTTATGTACATTAGTAATAATCTGTCTTCAATTGTTACATGGGTTTCGTCAGGAACATTACCTTGTTTGAATGCTAGAATATTAATTTAGAGGTATATCATCTGCTGTCATTTTGATAAGAAACCTTATTTAACAGATATTTAGCAGCAGTTGAAGTGACCTGCTGTGGAAAAAAGTGCCTTGCGGAGATCCAATAATTTTGCAGAATTAAAATAAACAATACCATATTATATGAATTCTGCTAATAAATGAAATCCTACTCAATACATTGGATTGCACTCTTTGTTGTATTCATTGTATTCATTTACTTGGAATTCTTAGCCAAAGGCAATTTATCACTGTTCTCAGCTCTCTAAAATTATTGAGATTATTCAATATTGCTCCTGACATATTTGTAATATTATGCCTGTGAATTATGACTCATGATGTCTGTCCATAACATTCCAATCTGCTCCATGAATAGCATATTTTGATGTCTGTAATGTTGAATACAATTTCATTGTCCCATTTTTCTTCAGTGTATATCACCTTTCTGCTGGAACTTTTCACATTTTGTTTACAGATTACTGCTTTTACGACCTCTATTTTAAGCAAGGTAATGTTTCTTAAATTTGAATTTGCCAAGAGAAGGATTTTTTTACGGTAACCTTGAGCAACCATTTACACAATGCACTAGAGAGGAACATCCAAGTAATTCCAAATATCCAGGCGAGAAATGTGCACTTCCAGCACTATATTTATTGGATATAGAAATACTGAGTAGAACAGCCTTCGCCTGCAGAAAGAACAAATAAGGCAAATTATGACTTTGTCAGATACTATAGAGAGAAAAATATGTTGGAAGTATATCCAGACAGGCTGGCGCATAACGGTTCTTGTGCTTCAGGAACTAAGGGGCCGATTATGATTGCGGTCTTTTCCGCATCCTCCGGGCCGGTGGAAGCCACCGCCGGGCCGGAGGATGCGGAAAAACCACTGCGGGCCTCCAAAGACACACCGCCATATTAGGATGGCTGGTGGGTCTTGAATTCCATCCGCCGCTTTTCCGCTGCGGTCGCATTACGACTGCGGCGGAAAAGCCCTAATATGGTGGCGGTGTCTAACAGACACCGCCAGCCATATTAGGATGGTGGGAAAGACATGCTTTTCTGCGGCAGCTTTTCCGCCATGGAAAAGCATACATACTTTCACTTCGGGGGCCCGTTGCGGGCCCCCTGGGTGAAGGGGGCTTAGGGGTGCACATGGGGGGTACCTATGGTACCCCCCTGCATTTGCGTGCACAAAGCAGCAGGCACTGCGCGGTGCCTGCCGCTTTGTGCATGCAAATGCGATGCATGCGTTTTTTGCCTTGCGGCGGGTGCAGCTTGAAGCTGCACCCGCCGCAATATTAAAGATAGAGGATGTGACCGCCACCCTGGCGGTCACATCCTAATCCTTAATCCTAAAGAGGGAACGCCGCAGCCCCTACGGACGTTCCCTCCTCCTCAGGGGTCATAATCGGGCCCTATTTTAGGAAGTAAAAGTGCAAAAAGAGCACAGTCCTTTTTCTATTTTTACTAATTGTCTATAAATATTCCAAATTTATTCCCATTTTAGATGTGTGGAGGCCAATTCACAAAGGTATTTGATGGCATGAAAAAAGAGTGATTTATATACATGATTACTAATTTACATTCCAAAATGCCATTGTAAATAGACTGCATAATTATTGCAACGTTTCATGGAAAGACATTGCTCTCAACGCTAATAGTGTTTGAAAGTTAGTGAATCTCCTGAAACAAACAGAATTTTCGGATAAAGAGTTTCTTCAGAAAAACGCTGATCCAAAGTGGTGTCTAGTCAGTCAGAGTGAGTGAAAGCAATGACTTGTGAAAGTCACGTTCGACAAAATTGCTGCAAGTAGAGCTGGAAGTTCTTCGTTTAGCCTGTGATCAATTTAACAGAATCTCGTTCACAATGGCTGCACGAATAGCTACCTAGTGTGCGCCATTCTGGAAACTGACATTGACAGACATCGAGTTTCTTTTGACTTTGACATGCACAAGACGTCAACTCACACAGCATGTGTGCAGGCCACAAATAAGAAGCTTTTCCTATTCACAGCTTCAGTATCAGATGAGGAGAGGCATGTATTTGCCAGAGGGCTGGCAGGCCTGGACTGGCGGTGCTGGCACCGGGGATTTTATCGGTGGCCTGGCAAGGTGGGGGAAAGGTTTCATTGCTGATGGTGGCCGGTTTTATTGCTGGGGTCAGGTCGGCTGAGTTTCCATTCGATAGCACATAGTCACTTTAAACAAGAACAATGCAAGACGAATGGTTTTAAAGCTGTTTCAAAATCATTGTTTTTTTCTATTTTGGTGGTTCGTGTCCCTAGCAGGGCTGCCACAAGCAGCTCTGACCTTCAGGGATTTAGAGGAAGTAGATAGCGGTGGCTGGTGCAGGTAAGCGCGGTGGGGCGGGGCAGGGCACGGCACGGTGGGAGCGGGGAAGTCGACAGACAACAGAATAGGTCAAATTAAATAAATAAATAAAACTTATTCCGTCGTCTGTCTACTTCCCCCACCCGCAGCGCTCCACTGCTCCACCGCCCTTACCTGCTCCGGCCGTGACAGGAGGTAGGGTGTTTGAGTGGCATTTGATAGAAGTGATAGATTCTTATCATGGACTTAGGAACATGATTGCCCCCATCATCATTCTGACAACGATGCTATTAGTAAACCAAGAGGAAAGCTGGCTTTGGTCATGTATTAGTGGCTTAGGGTGCTACTAAACATGAAGCAACATTATGGTATTTTGCATTTGTGCAGCCGCACTCCGAACTGATGTATTTCAAGGTGCTTTGATGTCACGATGGAGGAGAAGGATGCACTGTAAAAAAAGTAATTGCTTCGGTTCACACAATGTGGTCAAATAGAAGCTGGGATTGATGCAAGGTTTTGTGAAATTCAGCCATTACTAGATTATCCCATTCGCTTTCCCATGTTACAGCTTAATGCTTTGTGTTTAATTGTTTCAGGCACTAAATTAGTGCACTGTGTTAAATACATCCAGGATATACATTTTTCATTAGGGTTTGTGTTAGTAGTGTTTAGGGAGAGTGATGTTTGAATATGGAAACTAAAAATAAAACTAAGGTATCCACCCTTGGTCAGCACATTGAACCATTTTCTCCATGTTGCTGAAAGTCAGTGGGGCATATTCTCCAGGAGTTATCGCCGAGTTAACGGCACTTTATCGCAGCCAAAGTGGCGATAAATTTACCACTGCATTCACAAGCTGGTGCTAACAGCACATAGCATCTGTTTACCTGCGAGAGCAACCGCAAAAAACATTGCCACAGATGACCCCCGCAACTATCGCAAATGAGATGCAGAGTAGGCGTTACTGTGCAAAAAGGCGCAACAACACCATCTCGCACCATTCTCAATGACCAGCCAGATCGGAGATAAGGATCCATGTTAAAATATCGATATAAAAAATATCGATGACATAATAACGATGTAAAAATATCGATAACAAAAATATCGCCTCCCTATACTTAAAAAGGTAAGTACAGTAATATCGGCTTAAAAATATCGATGTAAAGAATATAGATGTAAGAAATATCGACTTTAAAAAATAACATAACCTAAATTAAATCGATTAAATATTATTATTAACAAATTCAATTAATTTTAATATATATTTTAACTAATTATAAGAAATAAACTACATTTAATTATTATAAACACAAAAAAGTGTACATATACATATATTTACTTAAATACATTTTATTAACTATTATCTTTATTTAATTTATAAACTTTATGAATTATATAGAAATAAAATAAAAACATATTTAAATAATTAAAAATAAATAAATATATTTGATATATTCTATATTTAATTAACCCATTAAACCATTAAACAAATTCATACATTAAATAACAAAATAAAAACATTAATAGTTAAAACATTAGATAGCGGGAGAGTAAAAATTACTATTCCAACTCCAGTGAGTGCAACAGTAGGGAAAATGCTAGATAGCATAGGGGTAAAAATTACTATTCCCACTCCATCGAGTGCAACAGTAGGGAAAGCGCTGGATAGCGTAGGGGTAAAAATTACTATTCCCACTCCAGTGAGTGCAACAGTAGGGAAAGCGCAGGATAGCATTGGTGTAAAATTTACTATTCCCACTCCAGAGAGTGCAACAGTAGGGAAAGCGCTGGATAGCGTAGGGGTAAAAATTACTATTCCCACTCCAGTGAGTGCAACAGTAGGGCAAGCACTGGATAGCATAGGAGTAAAATGTACTATTCCCACTCCAGTGAGTGCAACAGCAGGGAAAGTGCTGGATAGCGTAGAGGTAACATTTACTACTCCCACTCCAGAGAGTGCAACAGTAGGGAAAGCTCTGGATAGCGTAGGGGTAAAATTTGGACAAATTTGGATCCCTCTGAGATCAGGTTTAGAAGAGAGCTTAAAACATACTTGTTCCTTCATTAATAGACCTGTGCGTCACTAGCCTGGGCATGGGGATCTATTTTCCCACTTACTACAGCGCTGGGACACGCCTTTGGGGTAACCAGGCCCTTTATAAGCTTCCTTATTATTATTATTAAAATTGTAATTCCCACTCCAGTGAGTGCAACAGTAGGGAAAGCGCTGGATAGCGTAGGGGTAAAAATTACTATTCCCACTCCAGTGAGTGCAACAGTACAAAAAGCGCAGGATGCCAAAAACAACAAAAAATTAAAATATCTACATTTTCAATAAATTTAATTTCTCATTTTAACATAATTATTTTATAAATATAAATATATTATTAATAACAAAGATAAAAAAAATATTTAGCACTATTAAATTCACAACAAACACATACAATAATTACACAATTACATTTAATATTTACTAATTAATTAATGATAATGAATTTTTTATTATGTATTAATTAAACAATTGTTTACTTACCAGCCTTCACACCATTTACACATATAAACACCACAATACACACCTAACATTAATTACACAATTACAATTAATAATTACTAATTAATTATTTAAAATTAATTTGTTATTATTTATTAATTAAACAATTAGTTACTTATCAGCTTTCACACCATTTACACATATATACACCACAACACAAACCTAAAATTAAATACACAATTACAATTAATAATTACTAAATAATTAATAGAAATTAATTTTGAACTATTTAATAATTAATCAATAAAAAAATTAATGACTTACCACCCTTCACACCATTTACATATATAAACACCACAACACACACCTAAAATAAATTAAACAATGAACATACCTAATTAATAATTGACTAATTGAAATTAATTAACAACTAATTGTTAAACTATAATTAATTAATAAATTAACACATTAATTAATAAATACATTTTACATAATTAGATTACTTCCCTACCTATTCCCCTATAAACCCACAACCCGCTACGGAACTAGTAACGCAAAATTAAACTTAAAATAAATTCATAAGTAGAACAATTTTAAAACATATAATAAAATGACAAACAATTCTTATTAAAAACACTAAAATACATAACATTATTAAAAAATTGATATTGTAGTAAACTATATTTTTGTGAACGATATTTATTACAACGATATTTTTGTAATCGATATTACTTACCCGTCAGTCGATATTTTTGTCATCTATATTTTTGTGGTTGTTATTTCTTCTAGACAATATTTCTGCGGCGATATTTTTGTCCCACAATACTTCCCCATCGATATTCCTGCTCTGCACCGGCGATACGACCACAAAATATACAATAAGGTGCGTTAGCAGCAGGAAATTAACTCCTGCTCTGACCTGGTGTAAAGTCGGATGGCAGCCGGCACCAGAAATGGGAGCCCAGCCCTGAGCCACACCTGAAGAACAACAGATGCCATGGAGCTATTGTTTATGCAGCTTGGAGCACTAACAGGGTCACAATACCCACCGCCACCACCCCCAGGACCGCCACTACCCCCCGGACCCTCCCCGCACCACCCCACCAGACCACCACAGAGTCAGCGCAGACACAGACAGCGGACCTTCAGAAAACACACCAGTCTCACAGACTTAATACCAAAGAATGTCATTGCCCACTACAGGCTCAAAAGGACAACCATCCTACGCATCCTGAACATCATTGCCCACAGGCTGATGGTGCCAACACAGCAGGCAACCAACATCCCACCACAGACAAAGCTGCTGGCTGTGCTGCACCTGTTGGCCTCTGGTACCTTCCAACCAACAACCGCCAGAGTCGAAAGGAGTCTCACAGCCAGTCATATCAAAGTTACTCAAACTTGTCCTGGATGCCATCATCAGCTTGGCACCCCAGTACCTCTTCTTCCCCCCACTGCACAGGAACAGCTAGAGACCAAGCATGGCTTCTACACCATAGCTGGATTCCCGCACATGTTGGGGACTGCACACATGTTCTACTTGTGCCCCATGCCGACACTGCACACAATTAACGCAACAGAAAGCACACACATTCCATCAATGTGCAGGCAATAGTGGACCACCGGGGACTCTTCACCTATATCGTCACCAACTACCCAGGCAGTGTGCATGATTCCTTCATCTTCCGACAGTCCATCATTAATCAGCGTTTTGAGGCTGGCACCTACGAAAATGCATTGCTTGTTGGTAAGTACCAAATGCACACACCACACACCTCAACTTCATAATCATACAACTCACAACTCTGGGAATGCACATGTTACAAACTCACATACAACATGCCAAACAACATGCCCACCTACCAGACATGACAGCACAACTTACTGTGGGAAGCTGGGCTAGCCATGTATACAAGCCATCAACGGCACACAATAGCAGATTGTGGGGAGAGGTGGGAACCAGGCATGTGCGAAGGAAGCAAGTGACCCATGAATAAGCATGTACACAATGCCAAGTGTGGCATGGATGTGATGGCCAGACTGGAGTATGCAGACCACACACATATCCCTGTCGACACAAACTGCTGGTTTTTGGAGTGTAGTGGACAGTGGACACAACCATGTCATGCCAGCCAGTGGGGAAGATTGCGGAAATGTAGACTGCTACGCCCCCCCCCTGTAAGCAAGAGCGGAGTGGGCTGGCCCGGCGTACACCAGGCCAGCGTAGGGGTGTGAATAAAAAGTATGTAGCTCTGGGAGTGGTTCTGTTTCGGAATTCCCAACGTTTCTGACAGGGGGGCACCTCTCACCCCGCCACGAGGCTGTCGCTGTGAGTGCTGTTGCTTGCGGTCCTGTGGGCCTGATACAGCCCGGGCCGCTGGTCCCTGAACCCGGTTCGCCTGCCCCTGTGCACCCAGGCCTCAATGCCCAAATGCTGGCACCGGTGTGTGTCGAAGAGAGCGGTGCAAGCTCCAAGCCCAAGGCCCACAATCTTGGCAGCCTGCTCGACCTTCGTGACACAGGCACGCTGAACTCCATTCTCTTTGAAGTACTCCACCGGCATACCCAGCGGACAAGTAGGACGCACATTTGGAACTGATTCTTGATTACACCATGGCAGAATACATTATTTAAGGCTGAGGTTATGTAACTATACATCCTTCTATGTGGTGCAACCAAGGCTGTGCATAGGACTCCCACCAAACATGTCTGTGGGCCCTTGCTGACTGCAGCCTTCGACCAACATTGCGTTCCTGCAGGCCTCACACTAATCCATTGCAGTCCGTCAAAGGCAGGACACGGCATCATCGCCGACTGCACAACCGTTCAGCTCTGGTGCCACTACCTCTGTCAGCCACAAATCTAATCCACATGCCATTCCAACGCTGTGTGGTAGAGATCCAGGAGGAGATGGCTGGCCAACGGTTAACCCACACTGACCGCAGCCTCCGTCCGACACTGCGGCCACCTAGGTCGCACTTTTGGAACTGAGTCTTGATTTCTTCATGGCAGTGTACATGTCACAGTACGCAAGGAGAGGAGTAAAAGGAAGAGGCGCTTCAGTCCGGAGGAGAAAAGGCTCACCTTTACGGAGGTGATGGGACACTACCCGCAACTGCACTGGTGCCGCTGACTCTGTGCAAGGCATGCCTACCACACGTGTCTGTGGGTCCCTGCTGACTGCTGCCTCTGGCACACACTGCAGTGGAGTAGGTCACTCAATTTGAACTGAGTCTTGCTCTCTACATGGCAGAGTCCATGTCAATTTACAGGCCTCATCGCAGACAGCATCCCCTTCCAGCTCTGTTGCCCCTGAGTGTGTCCCCTGAAATTGATGGCCGATTTCTGTTTGTACATCGGTGGCATTTCTGCCATGGGCTGGAGGTTGTCTTCATCTACATGTAGTTGATACTGACAAGGCAGAAAAGTGGAGTATGTAGCATTCAATTCCGCCATTTGCCTGTTTCTGCTTGCTTCTGCCCTCTGAATCATGCCCTGGAAGGACACCTTCCACATTCCCCTTGGACATCGACGAGTACACGCTCAGTTCGCATGGCCCTACCTCAGTGCACCCCAAGTCACCGTTCCGTGGCGGTGTGCCTGTTTTGGCCGCTGTACATCCGGGGCCACAAACTGTGCTGCTCAATTTAGAGACCCATGATGTCCATACCTTGTACTGCTGATTGTCTGCTCACTGTTGTGGGTTTTGCCAGCACCAACCAACTCCTCAGTGGTGGCTTACACTACCCAACACCCATCCAGCACAGGCGTCACTGGAGATGTGACCATGGCAATGAAAGGAGCCAGGCGCACTTGCCCTTAGCCAGTCCCACAAATTCAATCAGTGTGTCCTTGTGGTCATTATATATGAATGTGGGACCGGGGCCATTCCACATTACATTGTGCTGTGTACAACGTGCATAACCATGTCATCACAGGCAGCGGAGTAGACCTGGAGCATGTAACCGTGTCGTATCTCGTTGTGAGCGTAAGCGGGATGGGTAGGCGTATGACAGAACTGCCTGGGGGTGTGGCTCTTCCATATGTGGATCTGGGTGTGGTTCGCTGTGGGCCTTGCCAAGGGTGTGGCTGATGCATGTGTCTCTGTTGTAGTGTCTGCGCCACCCGTCATGCAATCGACAATGTTGCTATGTGGCATGCCCCCAGTGTGCGTGGTCAGCCGAAGGGGTACATGGGGGAGGGCATGTCCACTCGGGGTCAGGGATTACACATGCCAACTCTTGTGTGTGTCGCTATTAGCGCAGCATGAGCCAAAGATGTACCCTCAACTGCATGTCGAGTTCAGCCAGGCAAGTGCTCTATATCTGTGTCAGCCCTGTCCTTGCAATGGGCCTACACACACGTGTCCAGCCACATTCTGCGCAGTATCATCACTGTGTCATAGTCAGGCTTGTGGACATGAGCAGACAGGCATGTCAATGGTGTGCCGTAGGGGTGCATTTGATGAAATTGCGCTGTGCACACTAGTGAATGTGCTCGGGGGGATGGTGCCGCAGTGAGGCTACATGATATACAGTGATGCTGCTCATATGCAACATGCAGTACATGTCATACAGGAATCACTAAATCTCACATATCACACCCCAAAGAACCAGTAATCCTGCCAACACATCTTACAGTACGTAGTCTTGACTCGTGTCTCTCTGCACTGTTACAGGTGCCCAAGGATATGCACGCTGCGCTTGGATAATGACACCCCCGAACCCCGAACACACAGGCCCAGAGGCAGTACAATTTGGCCCACAACTGCACCAGCGGCATCGTGGAGCGCACATTTGGTGTGTTGAAGTCACATTTCAGGTGCCAGGACGCCACAGGTGGTAAGCTCCTGCACAGCCCAGACCTCGTGTGCAAGATGATCATTACATGTTGTGTGTTGTACAACATATGTGTGCTCAGCAAAGCCCCATGGATAAAAGTCCCAGATGCACCGGACGTTGATGATGAAGATGAGACAGGTGGCCCACACCCCACTGTAGTCGCAGCAGGAATAGCCCGTAGGGGCTATATCATTGACAATTTCTTCTCTGGTTGACGTCACATTGTGTTGGTCCTTAGCAGTAATGGAACAGTATATTGACTGACACAGGCACAGCATGTGCTAATCAAAGCATTCCAAATACACATTACCTGTGTGCATGTCACTCATCTGTACAGGCACTTCACTCAGACAAGTGTGGGTGAGACATGTTGTGCTGTCACTTTTGGAATTTGTTAATGGATCGTGGGTGTGTCACCTCTGTGCAGTGAGGCTATTTATGGTGTCACGTATTCGAACTGCCGGTTCTGTGTGTCACAGTTGTTACGATATCCCACTATTCGGCGTTTCACATGTGTCCAAATTCATTCCATTTTGGCTGTCATTTGTGGCCTACACTCTACTGGTTGTGTCCAGATATGTGCTGCTATGATGCAGGGATGCACCCTGTGACTCAGGTCCCATGACATGGGCGACATGTACGTAAGGGGGAGTCACTGCCCCTACATTGGTCCATGCTTACATTCTTGTTTGATCATGGACATAGCACGTCGGTGTTGTTTATCCCTCTGCAATGTGA
Organism: Lissotriton vulgaris; assembly: GCF_964263255.1. Classification (NCBI taxonomy): domain Eukaryota; kingdom Metazoa; phylum Chordata; class Amphibia; order Caudata; family Salamandridae; genus Lissotriton; species Lissotriton vulgaris. The sequence continues at coordinate 682,894,551 of NC_141685.1, read as the reverse complement.
AGGTGAGATGCGATTTCACAGTGTGTTCTATGTTTGTTTCTGCATTGGCGCAGGTTACATACTAAATGCATGTCAATGTACATTGTGGCTGTTTGTGGGGAAATGCCAATCTTAGAATTAAACTATAGGGGGTACTTAGAGAATTGGGGATTCCCTCTTACTTGCTAAGCATGCTTATCAAGCTGCATGACACCAACTATGCCCGAGTAAGATGTGGAAAAGGGGGCAAATTAATCACCAGACTCCAAGTTGGCAGAGGAGTGAGGCAGGGTTGTGTGCTTGCACCAACCCAGTTTTTCCTCTTTGTCAACGCTCTTATTGCCCAACTTACAGAGGTTAAGGACAATGATGCCCTAAAGCTAGCAAACTCAAAGTTCCAGCAATGATTTTTGCAGATATGACACCATTCTGCTGTCCAAGTCGCCAATGGGAATCCAGAGGATACTGGACAGCTTTGTAATCTTTTGTAATAACAGGGGCGTGGAGATTAACGTCATGAAAACCAAGTTTATGGTAGTCATTCCAGCCAAGAAAGCACGCTCAAATCCCCACCTAAATGGTTTAGCACTGGAAAGGGTTCCTGTGTTTGACTATTTGGGGGTTACCCTCACTGAAAACATTGACTGGGGGCCTCATATGGCCAAAGCTAAGTCTAAATTAGCACAGACCTCCGGGGGAATAGCCAAATTGCTTAGGGAATCGACCCTCAAACCTATTGGCCCTGCAATTGAAATTTATAGGGCTCAAGCAAGGGGAGCCACGTTGTATGGGGCTGAACTCTGTAGCCACTGTTCTCCTACCCTCCTAAGCAAAGTCGAGAACAGTTTTCTAAAAAATAAATTTGGGCCTTCCGCTTAGCATCCCGTTAACCCCACTGCTGCTAGATCTATGTATAAGATCGATTGAAGATGAGGTTGCTTTACGACCCTTAACCTTTTCGCGTAGGATGTGGGTGACCCTGAAACTGGTAGAGTTTCCGGTAGAAACCAAAGAGCTATTATCTTTCCAAGGGGTGGAAAAGAAATTGCTTGGTTTGCAGACATAAGGGACGAATGTGCAAGGATAGGCAAACCAACCCTCTGGAGTTATCCCGAAGAAGCTTGCTCCGCAGTTTCACAAGCTGAACTGTTAAGAACTTATCGAATCCAAAACTTGGAAGCCCTTTATGGAAATCCGAGCTTCGGTGTTCTGACAGTAGAATTTCTCACTGTAAAAGATGAGTATAAATTAGAACCCTTTTTGGATGACAATTTACCGTTGTCAGCAAGAAAACTATACCTTCAGTTCAGATATAGAACCCTTCCTCTTCGGGCCTTTACTGCTAAATGGTCTGGATCGGCACAATGTGGGTGCCCAGCATGTAATCATCAGGAGGAGTCAGAGTTGCATGTTCTGTTCTTTTGCCCTGGGTAAAAAGTGGCTAGGCAATGTTGGCTCATACAGTTGTGTCGGAAATTGGGGTTCGTGCAATGCCAGGTGGCATTTAGAGTTCTGAAGCACGATACTTCTAAGCCCATTGTCTTTTCGGTCTCCCGGTTCTTAAATGCAATGTGGCGCAGGCGATGGGCATTCTTAGAAAGAGAAAAGAAGAGAGGCACAAAACAACAATATCTTAAGCTACTAGTGCAAAGATTATTTTACCATTGTACTGATGTAGAGAAGAAAATAATTCTCTTTTTATTTTTTTTAATCTTTTAATGTGAAATGATGATTTTTAATTGAGGTACATTATGTACAATCCTCTACAGTTTTATTTATTGTATTGACTCTAGTAATTTTGCTTTGCACTGCTTGATTTTTTTTTAATGAATTTATTTGCCAGCTTGCATTCTTGCTTGCGTATTTTTCTTTTTTTCTTGTGTGCCACTATTGCATTTGCACTTTCACTGAATCAAACGCCATGCTGGTCTGTGTAGCCAATTTGCCCTTGTTGAAATAGTCATTGCATTCAAACTTTTATACCTGTGTTTGGTGTGTCTTAACTTTATAATGTTACATTTTTTACTGTAATGTATGTATACTTTTATGGACTTATTGACCGAAGTAAAGGTCTTTGAACTGAACTATCTTATTTGGACAAGGGTCATGTGTTCTGCGTCACAGCTCTGGGGTTGAGCTCGCACGTCGTCATCTCACTTTTTATTTACTCTGCTTTTATGGTGCATTTTCCCGCCACACGCGTGGGATTTGCAGGCTGGTTGCTGGTTTTTGGTGCATTTTGTAACGCAATTGGCTTCATTGCAACTTTTTTTGCATTTGTGTTTCGCAGTTTTGCGGTGTGGTATTGATTTTCATGCGATCAGTTGACGTGCTATCTGGGGACTATCGCATGGTACCGTCGTGTTGTGAATACTTGGTTACCACAGCGTGAATTTCCGGTGATAGACTGCGATGTTGAGTGTTGCGTTGTTACTTTTTTGAATGGTTATCACACGTTCTTGAGAATATACCTCATTCTTGGAAGAAGTAATCCACCCACTACTTGCCATTCAACTATTCATTCAGTGAGCCACATAGCCATATCTCCAATCTCCATCCATCCATTCAATGACTTGACGTGGTTTGATGATGAAAAATATGTTGTAAAACACATCATATTTGCAATTTCTTTTTTTAAATGTCTGTGGAGGAGAGCCCTCCCCCCAACTCCTCCTTGAAGTAATCAGGCTTGTTCGCTGCACCCGCTACATGCCAACTGGTGGGAGGTCTGACAAATTCTGCCAGGGATGCTGTGGTTCGCAGTCTTGCCTGAAGGGGCTGAGATGTGACCACTTTCCGAGAAGCTGTCAGAGACTGGAGTGTTTTCTTTTACCACTCATAAATAATATCATTGCTAAGAAAATTTAAGCAAGGTAGTGAGGTTAGCCAAGGTCTCTCTCTCTCTCTCTTGCTCTCTCTCTCACTCACACACACACAAACAACACACACACAACACACAACACACACACGCACCAGCGCTCATATGCACACAGTCGATAACAGGTTTTACCTGTTTATCAATTAAACAGACTTCTTATTTTGTGTTTGAGTGTTGCACCAGAAAAATCCAAAAAGTACATTAGGTGACCAGGAGGGAGGAAGATAGATGAGCATCTGAATGAACTGTGTAATTACCAGATCGACCCGCTTCCTGTATATAACAGTGTCTTCTTGGTGTCTGGAGGAACGTTTTTGCTGAAATGGCAGTGATTAGAGTAATTTGATCCCATTTATAAGCTAGTCAGGGTCCCCAGACATTCTACCTGCAAAGCGATTGCAAGGTTGCACGATTATGGCTAAAATGATTTACATGTGCTATTTAGGTGTGTGCATGTGGGTGTGTGCAGGTGTGCTCACCATATTTAAAGATGCCTTAGCAGTATTTGGCCCAACAGAGAATGTGCAGACCTTAAGTGGTGCAGAGCAGGGTCACCTGATGACATTGTTGTCTGACTATTTAATTATGCTGCATGTCACATGGCCCATTTCTGTTTCTGAAGTGTCTTACCTACAAGGACTCTTCATACATATGGACACATCTGAGAATGGTATGTTGTGAGTTTGGAGCCATAATTCCAGCCTCCTAAATGAAGGATTGGTCCCCATGGAAGAATGTCAATCAGCAGGCAACACGTGTGCAGGGATGTTTAACCCTGCTTGAGCTGACATTAAGTGGAGTTCATTTAAGTGACTTTGAGCACAACCCTTATTGAGAACCGCATGTACTAAAATTCATTGTTTATGTGCTAGTCGGCTGGCCATTTGCTCCCCACCACCACTGCTTTAAATTCTGTAGATGCTTGGTTGACAAATGTTGGGATGTGCTTCAAGCATTGTTGATAGTAAGCAGCTTCTAGTTTTTCACACTTGTTAAGCACCCCAGTACTAAAGGGCTCTTCCATGCTGAATAGTGCCAATCCACCTGAAATACGTCAAGGAATGTCCAGCGCCGGCTGCATTGATATTGGAAAGCAAACAATTGACTGAGTTTGAATACCATTGATAAATGCATATACCATAATCCATTGAGAGGACTTGCTACAAAACTGTCAATGTGTCCCCCACATTTATTGAGAATGTTGAGATGCTTGGCAATGGCCTTGTTGATAATAAGAGGAGGGTCTAGTTCATGTGCTGTATCACAGAATAGGAAGGGCTAACTGTTGTTATGGAAGATTTTATGTGTGGTATATAAGATAGTGCAGACTGATAATAAAATCTTGATACAGCAGTGGCCAGCCACGACAATTGTGGCTGCTGTTGTATATTGAATGGCTGCTTTGACGATTTGTAAAAGGCCCACACTTTTACCCTTCCTTTTTCAACTTAATATAAGATCTGAGAGTTTTGGCTTTGGTGGTTTTACGTGACTATGAGCCTGATTATATGTTGTTGGAGAGGAAACTCTGTTGTAATGTAGTTCCCTCCCCACCAACATTATGTTCCGCCCACTGTGTTGTCAACTCGCTTGCCACACTACATTAACTATACCTCGCCACTCTACCTTACATTATATTCTTACAAATGATGTCATTCGATATTGTATACGTTTTGTTATCAATGCAAAGTACTTTACATTGTATTAGTGATGAAATATCAAAGGGTATAAGCAGTGCATAGTAAATCTGCAAGTTATAGTACGGTGAGTGAGTTGACAACTATTGACTAATATAAACCCCTTTCTACCAACAAAGACAAGACAAACTAGGCTGATTAATAAATAATTTTTGAAGATGATATACTTTGCAGACTACACAATTCTGGACACAGATGCTAACCAAAATCTCCAAAAACCATGGTGGAATGTCTATGACAGCACCTGGGCACAAGAAGCCAAATACAAACAACACAGTGGAAGGATGGCACAATGCCTTCCACACTAGGTAGAAACCAAGCTACCCTCTATATATTTATAGAAGTATAGCAAAAAGAGTAGAGCTACTGCAAAAAATGTGGTTGCTGTTTGACTGTTGTGTGAACCCTGGTCAAGCAGCACCCACAATCCACCAACGACAATCCTTATCAGGATGACGCACAAGCCAACCCAAAATTAACCTCTGCTCAACCCTCTAGTACCTTGGCACAGACCAGTCAGGCTTAACTTAGGGACAATGGGTGAAGTATTTGTGCAACACTTTAAACAGTAATAAAGTGAAAACACTGCACAAAAATGTCCCTCACAAAGGTACAAAAAAGAATAATAAATAAATAAAAAAAGCAAGACCAAAACAACATAAATCCTATCTTCAGAACAGGAAATATGCAATTTTAAAAGATTTTAGGGACAATAGAGCCAAAAAGCACAAAGGGACAGCTGTTAATATCTGGTTGTGCCGGACCGAGACAAAGTCACAAGGTCAGGCTGTCTGCGATAGAGACTGGCCGGTTGCAGGGACCCAGTTAGGAACGCTGAACAAACTACCTTAAATCCTGGTTTATGGGGTGATGTGAAGTGCATTTGAGGCAATACATCAGTTCTGAGGTACAGTGAGGCTGCGATGTTTAGGGCCTGCATTGTTGAGGATCCCATCAACAGGGCTCGCGATGCAAAGTCCAGTGTCGAGGACGCAGTGACTAGTTGGAGTGATGCATCGATTCCAAAGAGAAGTGAGGCAGTGATGTGGAGTCCAGTGTCGTCATCGAGGCTGCCGTCAATGAATGATGCAAGGGACTGCACCAAAGATGCACCATGCAGCGGCTGTTCAGAAGGTGTTGTGGGCTGCGAAGGTGTTGTGGTTCTTTGCAAAAGGTCCAATCCATGCACCAGAGGAGATGCTTTGGTTCTGCTAGTGATTGTGCTGCCCAGAAGAGGAAATGCATCAGTTTTGCTGGATCCACAGAGGTTGGCAAGCACCTTCGGCCAACTGCCCGTGGTTCAAGACTGGGGTCGCACCACTATGCAGGGTAATGTCACAGATGGCAGAGTTCACGTGCGAGAGTCAACAATTTTGGAGGCCTATCATGCCCCTGAGGCTTCTTATCAGAAGGCCAGCCATCAAGCCCTTGGAGTCACTCTGGGGTCCTGGGTTGAGAATCCCAGGTCCAGTGCCTCTCACCCAGACAAGAAGGCAGACAGACAGTACATCAGCACAGCAGGGCAGCTTTCCTTCAAAGGAGAATTCCAGCAGATTGGCAGTTCATTCAACAGCACAGCAGTCCTTCTTTTGGCGGAGTCCACAGGTCCAGAAGTGTTCCGAGGAGTTGATGTCTGAGATGCAATATTTATACATGGAGCCCACTTTGAGGTTTCCAGAGGTTTCCACACCCCAGATGTGCTTGGAATTTCCTGCCTCCCTGCCCTGTCCCCAGATTGTCTGGGGTCACAATAGACTAGTGTCAAACCCCTTTGTGAGGGCCTTTGTGCTGTGCAAATGTGGTAGGTGGCAGCTCCTCTCACTGTATGGGAGCAATACATAAAGACCAACTGCCAACTATACCTAGTCGTGTGACTCAAAATACAGGCAGCACACCCCAAATATTGGGACAAGAAAATGCTATCTTTCTAAAAGTGAAAAAGAAAATTAGGACTGAAAGTCTTAGACAGAACATGCACTACCATTTACACTCAGCTGAGTGTCTCACATGTATTACACTCTGAGTAGCTGATGTTGGCTCCCAATTGTACCAATGAGTGTATGTGATGCTGTGACTCTGTTGCTTTTTAATTGTTGTTTATTCACAAATGAGTTCTCAGCAAAAGTTCATGAATGTTCAAATATCAATACATGTCGAGCATAGATCATATGAATCCCAATGCATTTCGTTTGCCAAAATCACACTTCTTCTAGGGAATCTACAAACAAATTATAATAACAATCAGTGTGCATAAAGTCACTTTGAAACATGCTGTGGACCAAACCAGAACAGTAGCCATTGGTACAAGAGTCACTGTTTAACAAGAAAAATCCATGGAAAGAGGGATAAATTATTTCCCTGTGAGTCAGATAGGATAAAAAGCAGCATCTGGGATTCAACCCCATATCTGTGACTGTGGGTGAGTGTCTGAAAAGTTTCAGCGCTCCGTCCATCATCTCCTTGTGTTTGCTTTGTTTGTCCTAAGTTGGCAGGGTATGCCCAGGAGTGGGTCCCTTGCTCACTTTGCCACTGGATTCAAGCTAGCTTGGCTGTTGACGGGTGTTACCCAGAAGCCCGTCCCAGGATACTTGTTTCCGGTTCAGGGAAGGCCTGGCTTGGCAGTTGGGCTGGACTGTTCCCATAAGGCACAGGGTCAAGACTGATTTGCATATAGCTGGGTCTGAACTGAAGTGGCGAAGTGAGCTAAAGAATGACGATGGATTCAACCCAGATCTGTGACTGGAGGTGAGTGTCTGAAAAGTTTCAACGCTCTGTCCATCATCTCTTTGTGTTTGCTTTGTTCGCCCTAAGTTGTCAGGGTATGCCCAGATGTGGGTATCTTGCTCACTTTGCCACTGGACTCAAGCTAGCCTGGCTGATGAAGGATGTTACCCAGAAACCGCTCCCATGAAGCTTGTTTCGGGTTCAGGGAAGACCTGGCTTGGCAGTTCAGGTTGGACTGTTCCCATGAAGCACAGGGTCAAGACAGATTTGCATATAGCTGAGTCTGAAATGAGGTGGTGAAGTGAGCTAAAGAATGATGATGGATTCAACCCTAATCTGTGACTTGGGGTGAGTGTCTGAAAAGTTTCAGCGTTCCCTCCATCCTCTCCTTGTGTTTGCTTTGTTCGCCCTTAGTTGGCAGGGTATGTCCAGACATGGGTCCCTTGGTCACTTTGCCACTGGATTCAAGCTCGCCTGGCTGACGAAGGGTTTTACCCAGAAACCAGTCACAGGATGCTTGTTTCTAGTTCAGGGAAGACCTGGCTTTGGCAGTTCGGGCTGGACTGTTCCCAAGAGGCACATGGTCAAGAATGATTTGCATATAGATGGGTCTGAACTGAGGTGACAAAGTGACCTAAAGAATGATGATGGATTCAACCCAGAACTGTTACTGGGGGTGAGTGTCTGAAACGTTTCAGTGCTCCGTCCATCATCTCCTTGTGTTTGCAGGCTGACTAGAAGCATTTAATTAACAGCTCTTGGGTACATGAGGTATCACTCTACTAGGGTCTTTGTACCAGTTTGGTATAAGCCACTTCCACCATGTTTTAAAGAGAGAGTACAAGCAATTTAGCATTGGTTAGCAGTGGTATAGTGCCCAAGGCCATAAAAAATATGATCAGCAAAAATAGGAGGGGTGAAGGCAAAATCTTTGGGAGGAAGACCACCCGAAGACTGACAGGTCTAACACGTGTCTTCACCAGGTGAACATGGGGAGAACTACCCAGCTGCTTTGGACTTAAATTAGTTACTAAAATGTACTCTCTTTTCTAAATTGATGTGGGATTTTCTCACTAGGCTTTATTGATGCTGGAAGTGTTGCATAAATACTTTACATATTGCCTCTATGTTTAGCTTGACTGCTCTGTGATAAGCTACCAGAGGGTTTCTGCTTGAGTAGGGTTTTAGCCACCTCAACCAGCAACCCCAATTTCTTAGATGGAACTACACTAAAGGCCAAGTTCCTGTATAAGGTCATGGAACTAGTCTGAGGTGACTAGCAGTATCCTTATAATGGATGGTGAGGGGTACTTAATTCAGTATAATACAGGGGTCACACCATCTCCTTTACCACAAACCACTTACATCCTTGGTGTCTTGCTCTATCAAATGAAAGAGATAACCAGTTTAAAGAAAGGAAGAACAATATTAGAATTTCTAGAGTAAAATTAAGCACATTAAAAACAGATATTTGTTGCAAAAAGTTTTTAGAATCAGTTTAATACAATTCAATGCTATGGCTCGGAAAGTATAAAAACCTGCAGAGATATTCTGTCCTTCCTATACTTACATGCAAAAAATAAACATTTTGACATAGATATTTCATTTCTACTAAGAACTGTTCATCTGAAAAAAGCACAGCAGAAGGAAAATCTGGGTTTCCTTTTCGTTTTTTGAACAGAATCTTTAAATATGCTCCAGCCCTGCCTTTCGCCTTTTGTGCTGAGTCTGGCAGCAGGTATTGTGAGGTTAGAGCTTAAAGTTATTAGATTTGAGTGGCCAACCCAGTTCTTTATTGCAGGCACCTAAGTCCATCACAAGTCACCAGTAATAGGGAAATTAGAGACTGGATTTTATACGGGGATTGTGGGCTTCTATGTAATTATATATATATATATTCTCATTTTGATTATATTTCTGTCCTCAATATTTTTTCCACAATATCAGCTCAATATATTTTTTTAAGATTTTTAGGTGAAAGACTTGAAGTGCAAAAAAAGCAGATGAAGGGAGCAAAATAGTGAGAGAGAAAGAAATGTATCACAGGTTTTGGTTTTAGCTTGAAATTTGGGATATTCATTTTATTTGCAGGTTTATGGGAGGTCTGCTTGATTCATCTGACAGTGACATCCGAAAGCAATGCAAATGAATTCCTACACTTTATTCAATTATATTACTTGAGGCAATCTTTGATAGAGGCTGGTTTGCATGATATATTTATAATATCTAAAGACGTGTGACAGGTGGAGAAGCGTGGCTCAGTGGTTAGAGGCGGCAGACCCAGAAGCTGAGATCGGCCGTGGACCAGGTTTCGATTCCCCGCCGCGGCGGGTCTCGGGCTCAAAAAAAAATTCCACGGAGTCGACAATTCTCACTCTGGTGCCTTCTCGACTCACGGGGTCACACTCTGCGACTCTGGGCAATAGCTTGCTTAATCTCCACTACGGCCCCTCGCGGCGGGATGCCTGGCTTTCACCTTGTGGATACCCGGCCGGGGTATCTCACAGGGGAATACCAGGACGGGTTCCCTAAGCAAGCGCCTTGAGGCCCCTGGGTTAAAGTGCGCTATATAAATCGAAACACATTTACATTTACAGTTTTCATTTTAACTGACAATAGCACTCTTAAGGAGGATAGAAATTCCTGCATCTGAATGTGTGTAAACTAAATTGCTTTTCAAACGAGAAGCTTTGATTTAGGCGGTACTTTATTTGAAGTCTCAGAAAAGACTGTTAGTTGAACGGCCATGGTGCACTTGAAAGAGGCGATTCCAGTGGTGGTCACTGGCCACCGCCAATCTAAAGTGGTGAGGTGGCACGCGAGTGAGGGGAATTTAGGGGCATAAAAATAGACTTGCCTGCCTGTGACACTGCTGGATGCCTCTGTGCTCCTCTCCAGCTCTCTTCCCAGCCAGTGGCAGATGCTGGATTTTGAAAGTGGAGGGTGGTGAAAATATTGTTTCACTGTATCATAAACAAGTGAGCGAACGAGCGAGCCCAAAGTGCAAAATGAGGGTGCTGGAAAATTTTGACAAAAATGTATTCAAATGGTGGCTTTTACATCACATATTTACCAACAATTGTTGAACAAACAGGATCCAAATATAGTATTTTAAAGCACAAGTGTGAAGAAAACATTAGAAAAAAATTAAATATGTATCCAATCCTCAAACTGGTATGTTGCAAAATGACCCCCGAGCCAAGTACATCCAACCATTTGAAATAGGCAGTATACATGCCTTGCAAATAGCTCCACGAAGGCTCCTGGTACATTTGCTATCTTACTAGTAATGGGGTCCAGCAGGAGGGCTCAATGAGTTGTGACTTCTGCTGACATATGCTGTGACCTGTAAGTCAAATGTTCAAATAAAGGCAAAAACTAAATAATCCTTCTGAAGCAGAAATATTGAGTACTTTTAAATTAGGTAAAAATTGACTTTGTACAGACAGTACTTAGAAAAATTAAAGTGAAGCACCATATGAAAGGTCTCGACCATCTATGATTATACACTATAGATAAATAGGTTTGCATATCATGTCCAGACCCAGATGCAGCATTTGCATCCCAGAAGGTTAATGCATAACACTTGCATTTCTCTCTCTTCTCTTTTGCAACTTTCTCTCTTCCCCCACTTTCACCCAGTGCTTTAAAAGACAATACAGAGGTTTTGGCACTATCTAGAGTAATTGTGTGCTCCATGACAGTGCCACTAATCTTGCACTAAATGTATTGCAGAGGTGCTGAGATTTGCAGGTACTCTCCTTTTCAAATTGAAGAAGTACAGGTACTCAGTGCCGGACACTACCTGCTCATTTAAAGCACTGCCTTCACCACAATTGTACACTATCCCTCCCCATCCAGCACATTCTCTTTCTAATCTTCACTCTTAGTGCTTCTATGTGCCTTTCCATGGCCTTGTCCCTGCCTATACCCTTTTTCTGTCCCCTACCTTGTTGACTTCTTAACCTGGTTCACCTTCACTCTCTCATCTGCAGGTGTCCCATGGGCTCTCAGAGACAGCTCTACGGGGCCCTGTGCAAGTCCAAAGAACCTAGGAGAACAGAGTTCAGGGTAGAACAAAGGAGGTCTCCTATTGGGAGACGAGGGTGTCAAATGGCCTATCTCACCTGGGATCCAATGAGACTGCTCAGGACAACTGGACCACCAATGCCCATCCTGTGCAGGCCTGGAGGGGGAGGCGTCAGATGAAGGGCTCTGCAGGCATGGGAGGGGCTGTGTCAGATGAAGGGTTCTGCAGGCCTGGGAGCGGAGGTGTCAGATGAAGAGCTCTGCTGGTCTCCTACAGGGAGATGAGAGCGTAAAAGTGGCTCTTCACAATGGGGCTCCAGTGCAGCAGCTTTTCCTCATCCCCCCTTCCCTCTCCCACCTGGATGAATTTACAGTCATAATGTGCCCGTTGCCGGCCAGAAGACAGCCCCATAGGCTAATGGGCCAGCCCTACAGGGGACTGGTAAGAACACTGCCAGGCACGCTGGACATGGGGAGGAGACAAGAATCCATCTACCTCTCCTGTGGTCTTTCAAAGAGGGAGTTTGGGCTCTACAGTGTCACTGGATATGCTGTACAACACAGTTCACCTCGAAACTGTTCAAAACGTGTACCACTCAACCGCAAAAAAAAATAATCAGCCCACCGCTGGACTTCAACCACCAGTCCATAGCCTGCTGCTCAAATGCCCGGTTTACCAATCCGACCCAGTCAGTACTTAATTTGTGCCAGTGCTTTCAGGTGCTTAGCACCGGCACTTATTTCTTAGGGCCGGGTCAACACAGATTTCCATTTGTTTGTAAAATATTTAAATTTGGAGCCACGGCCACCTGCCTTTAACTGCCTGGGTGAGGTCCCTGCCTCAAGCCAAACAAACAGCAATATTAATAGCGTTAGTGCTGTGTCAATAACAGGATTAACCTGGCCCCGTCTGTTCCTCCTTGGCACTGAATCGTCAGTTTCCCCTGGAGCCGGACAAACGCAGTTTAGAACAGTGTTTCCACTTTTTGTCCACGATACCGTACTGCGCAGTTGCAGCAGCGCTAGTCAGTCGAATGAGTCGAGTCATCTCAAAAAGCAAGCAGCGTGTGTCCCGATGACTCGAGCAGAAGCAGGCTTCTCCTTCAATCCAAAAGGCAAAATAAGTCATTATTTCATTTTAGCATTCTAGTAGTACTGTAGTGTGAGTGAAGTGAAGCAAGTATGTTGTTTTATTGGCTGAGGACGTACGTGCCTGGAAAAGTGCACCTCTCATTTACTGCGCGGGGCCTTTATGTAAATGGCCCCTCCTGCCATACAATTCCGATTGCCGTCATAATATGATTTGCGTGGACAGGACGAGAGACTGCATCCCAGCTCTGTTCTGAAGGGAAAGAAGGCGTGCGCCCAAGGAGAAGTGTATACTGCAGTGATGGGAACCAGATCAAACCCACTGCCACCATCACACCATCCCAGCAGACTGGCAATCACTGGCATACCTCCCTACCAACACAACAGCACTCACACATACACCATTGATCTATAATATGCATGCTACAAATATCTCTGGGCTCAAGAAAAACTACAAAAAAATAACAGAGAGTAGAATTAATTGCCATGGTGGGATTCTCAACGGCCCAGATTCATTGTATGAATAACAAGTTTTTAGTGCCTTCCTGAACTGTGAAAAGTTCAACTTTTGCTTCGTGTCCTCTGGTAATGAGACTCATATTCAAGGGCCTGTAACTGAAAATCGTTGATTTCCCTTGTTCCAGTGCAACTCTGTACTTGGAAATTCCTAGAGCATCTGACTGACATCATATATATCTGTATTTTATATACATGTAAAAAGATCGTACCAGCTACAACCACCTTCACCTCACAACACAAACATACACCGTTTCAGAATCCTACACTCACTACGAGACACACAAACACAACATCAATTCATATTATCTTAGTACCACGCCCCACCACTCAATCTCAGTCACACCCTAACATACACTGAGGCCAGCTCTGACAGTTGGCGCATTTACTGTGTGTGTGTAGAAACGTCCACTGCTGCAGCCGGTTCGGTAACTGTTGCATTTATGTAGAAAAAGCTTGCATTGGTGCTGAACACTTTACTATATGTGTTTGAAGAAGTGGTCACTGCTGCAGTCTGTGTTTTAGCTTCTTTGTTTGTGGCAGAAAAGCCTGCACTGCTGTTGGACATATAGCTTTGTGTGTGTGTAAAGACGTGTGCACTGTTGTATCGTGTGCTGGAACTAGTATTTTTTATGCAGGATAAGCGCGTACTGCTGCTCGACATGTTTTCTGTGTGTGAGGAAGTGTGCCCTATTTTGTCTGTGTTTGAGAGGGAAACTTGCACTGCTGCTGCGGTGTGTGTTAGTGTGTGCATATACTTAACCCACACTCTGTTGACTATACAGTGTTGTGCATTAAGCTTGTAAAAAACCTGTCTATACAACAGCCAAATCCATTGTTCATTGCTGGAGCACATACCTTTGCTCACGTAGTCATGTAGCCTCCACGTTTACTTTTTGTCATTTTTGTGAGTCAACTGTACGGGGATATTTAAGGAAGCATAGAGGGCATTTGCATCCTTGTTTAGTATGCAAGGTATCCTGTTATGAGAGTCTGCTTCGTGTTAGAGTGGAGGATGATGGGAGTTTATGGAGGAGCCTTCCTTTACTGTGCTCTAAAGGAGAATGGGTTCCTTCTGTGAAAATCAGCACTGCCTCATCATTTAGCATTGCAACTGGAGCCTCCTCTACTCCCCTTTAAGACATTAAGGATGGTGGTCAGCTCTGTTTTTATGAAGCAGTGTCAGAAATAAATATCGACCCTTAGGACCGCAATGAAAAGTCCAGTGGGAGGCTGTATGGGAGACTCATATTTTCTGAAAGTCCATTTAGTAGATTTTTCATATATTCATTAGTTAGGGACTCCATCTGAGAAAAAGGCCTGATATTCTGAGTTCAAATACTTCTAGTCTGTGGCAGCAATATACATCTGTATAGATGCTTTAAAGCTAGCTCACAGCATTTCAAATGCATACTTCCTTGTTTGAGCAGAAAAAAAACCTACAGATGATAACAAAGCTTCAGGTTTCATAGTAACTGTCTCCTAGGACAAGAACCCAAAGACATTTCTTCAGGAAGTCCCCTGAGCCAACCTCTTGGAAGAGCCTCGGAGGCTCCAGTCACTCTGGCCAGATTCTGTTTTATTACATAGTCCTGATTTTGAGGCTGCTCTTGTCATTGGTTGTTGTTTCCACCCATTTGAGAACCTCTCAGCCTCTGATTGTCTCAACTAGGTCTTAAGTGCACTTGGACCATCAATTGTGAACATTTACTCCTTTCCGTCCAGCTATTGTCAAGGAAATACCCAGGTTGTCTTTTTGTTGTAGAAATGGCATGTTCCAGCCAGGGCAAGGTCTCAGCGGTTTGAAGCTTTGAAAGAAATATTTAATTGTCCTAGGGTGTGGCATTGATTCAGCTGATCCTCGTAATGACCCTGAGTAACCCGAATCACATCAGATTTATTCATATGAATGTCAGTGATCATATTGCTGTCTCATGGGGACCTTAATACTTTATTGGCACTTACAGTGGTCATTCCAGCAACTGTGTCTTAATCAGAAGATGGATCATAAGGTCTTGCTCACTAAATAGAAACATATGGCCAGTTAGCAGAGAAGATGCAAGTATTGTCCACTTCAAAGTAGAAAGGAACGTGTTAACTTCATGACTAGCCTGTAGCTATGGGTCAACCAAAGATAGGCTTCTAGTTGATTAAGGTAGCTTGTCAGAAATAGGCAAGAGGCGGGAAACTCAGGCCACCAGGATTTCAAAATGTATTAACAGGGACTAACACAACACTGGAATCCTCCTCTTTGGTGCCATCCAACCCACATGAGATTAGCAGCTCCTCTGTTAGGGAATGGGAGCATGCAGCCCGTCCGTTCCTCCTTGGTGTTGGATCGTCTTTCCTCTTGAGAAGTCGGACCAATGCAGATCAGAACAGTGTTCCCACTTTTCACCCACCCCAGCGTACTGCACAGCTGCAGCAGTGACAGTCAGTCAAATTGACTCAAGATGCAAGCAGCATGCGTCACATTGACTCTGGCAGCAACAGGCCTCTAATTAAAACCAAAAGGCAAAGTAAGTAATGATTTCATTTTAACATGTGTTAGTACTGTAGTGCAAAGCAATTATGTTGTTTAATGGTTGAGGTACTTGCCCGGAAAAGTGCACTTCTTAATTATTGCCTGCATTTGTTTTTATGTAAATGGCCTGCCGTACAATTCTGATTGCTGGGTTACACGAGTAATATCAATGTGTCTCCGAGGAATTGATTAGGTTGGTGGAGTCAGTGAAAAAAGTGGGTGGAGCTAGGGAAGTGGGTGTGGCCTCCTCCAAAAATCTGAGCACTTGGGCTTAATATTTTACAAATTACGCACTGCCGACCCTGGAGATTAAATATGTATGGTCCTTCTGCTACAAGGGTAGTGCTGTCCGATGGGTTTATCAGGAAGGAAAATACAAACAGATTTTAGAAACTAAAAAAACAGAGATTAATTTGTTGAAAAATGTGTGTAGGGGCTCAAAAATGTTCCTTGGAGCCCGCTGCTGCGTGCTACTCTTTAACCTCATTTGCTGACATGAGTTATCGACAATGGTGTAGCTGTAGGGCACCCTTGATCAACAACTCATATCCTGTCGAACCCTGAACGCACCAATACCTGGTGGAAAGAAATCTGCCACCATGGGAACAGAGGCGCTATCATCTGAGGTGGAAAAAGGCTTAATCATAGGACCCCTGGTCTAACATACCACTATTTTCACCAATTCAACACAGGTACCCAAAATTCCTGCATGCTTTGACCCTTAATTGTGCTATCTAATATTGCTGCATGTTTTACAGAGGATACCCAATCTTCGTAACTTGTTAGAATTGATGATAGACACAATTTACAGATCTCTCTGCGGACCAATAAAACCATATAAAATATTAAATTTATATGATTCTTATTTCTCACACTATCGAAGTCCATCAATCCAAAAATAACTAGCAAAGCGCTTACCTCAACTTGAATCATCAAAGAATCAGACAGCGCTTTACTCACGGCCATCCAAAAGGGCTGGATCTTTGGACAAAGTAAAAACATATGGAGATCATCTTCCTTCATGCTTCCACATTTTGGGCACGCCACATATCCTCCTCGGCTAAACGTTGATAATCTCCGGGGAGACCAATAAACCCTGTGAATGGTGAAGAGATGATTCCTTCTAAGGTATGCTGGTTTTACTATTTTATATAAAGTACGCATAGATACTTGCCATTAATCTTCAAGCGTAGTAGACAGCAAGCATCTGCCCCAAAGTTCATCCGGGAGGTTGAAATTCCCATCCTCAATGTCCACCGTAGACCAATACCAGAGTGCGATTTCCTTGACTGGAGACTGCCTGGAAGTTACTTTTTCTTCAAATTCGTTATAGCCTCCCACCTTTGTACTAGAGGCTTGAAACCAGTTTATGACTTGGAGATACTTAAATCTTGAAAGTCTTTGATCTGATAACTGGTTACATTCCTCCCAAGACATCAGTTGATTCTCGTGTAGGAGGTGATTCCAAACAGCTATGCCCGCTTCCCTCAAGGATAAGGCCAACGCATCTTTGGCCCATTCAGGGGACCCCAGAAAATCCCAGATAGAAGCATAATGGCTAAAATATGGCAACTTCACAGTTCTCCTTACTCTATACCATGTCTCAGCCATGCCTCTTAAGATTTTTAGCCTTACTTTTTTTAAGTACTTTGGGTCCGCATACTTAAATATAAAATCTTCTTCTGTTAAATGATGGCTTCTCAACTGGACCTCGAACAGCCTGTCTACTTCTGAATTAGATGGTGTAAGCAGAAGCATTCTTCCATTTTTTAACCTAAAAGACCAGGAGTATAAAATCAAATCGGGTAACGCTAGGCCACCTTTTTCCAACCTCCTTCTCAACTTCTTCCAGTAAATCCTTGGCCCCTTAGAGGCCCTGAAAAAAGAGCTAATCTGGCCCTGGAGTTTCACAAACCAAGCTTTAGAAAAGGGGAGAGGAATATACTTGAATATGAATGTAAACTTTGAAAGGATTACTATTTTTATAAGATTAACTCGGCCAAACAGGGTCAGTGGGAGATGTGCCCAGTTCTTAAACAGGATGGCTCCTTCCTTTTTAATGCTCTCAAAATTTACTTTCGTGAGCTTAGCAATATCCTCTGTAATCCTCACCCCTAGGTATCTCATCTCCTTAGTACATCTTATTCCATCTGCCATGAGATTCCAAATCATATTCTCAGTTTTTTCCTTATTTATCTTATACCCTGAGATTTTTCCAAAATCAGTAGTAGTTGTTAAAACAGTCTCGAGAGCACTATGAACCTCACTAGTGAAGACCAAGATATCGACTGCATATAGACCAATCTTTTTGCTCCAGCCATTATAATTAATAGCCTGAATTCCAACAATCCTCCTAAGCCGTCTGGCTAGTGGTTCTGTATACAGATCGAATAAAAGGGGGGAGGGAGGGCAGCACTGCCTTATTCCCCTTGATATCTGAACTGGTTCTGTCAGGGTTCCATTAACTAAAACCCTAGCAAGAGGCGCAGCATATACACCCTCCAGCACTATACCTATATTCAGGCCCAAGTTAAGAGATTTGACTACTGTTTTTAAAAAGACCCAATTAAAACGGTTGAAAGCCTTGGCGGCATCCAGTGCCATTACCGCCAAAGGAAGACTACACGTGGTGGCCAAATCTATTGCCCCAATAAGATTAAATGTCAATTCTTTAAGCATTCTCCCTCGGATAAAACCATTTTGCTCTTCAAGCACAGCCAATGGAATAACTTATAGTCACAGTATAAAAGTGACACTCGCCTATATGAATCACAATTTTGGGGGGATTTACCAGGTTTCAAAATTAAAGTTATAGTGGCCTCTTTCCAGGAATCCGGACGACAAACACTAAACATAAAGATGGCATTAAACACGTGTAACAGAATTGGTACCAGGATATCCGCTAGGGCCCTATAAACTTCATGAGGGAGACTATCCGGTGCCGGGGCCTTTCCTTTCTTCCCCTCATCTATTGCTTTCAGTAGTTCCCCTGTACTAATCTCTCCATTCAGAAGGCTAGTTTTCTCGATTGGAAGCTTCTCATATGAGTCTTGTGCCAAACAACTAAGAACTTCTTCCGGGGTGACCTCTAGATCCTCCTTATAAACATCTGCATAGTGCTTATAGAATGCCTCTTCAATCGCCTGGTTATCGGATAATAAATCTCCAGTTTGTTCACACCTAATCTCTTTAATTGTGTTTTTAACCCGATCGCTCCTAATTTTCCAGGCTAATAGCTTACTAGCTCTCTCCCCATACTCTAAATGCTCTAAACAACTTGTTTCCCATCTCTCCCTGACCCTTGCTAGAATAGTAGCAGACAAAGTTGTTTTTAATGACTCGATCTCAGATAGCCGGGAATCCTGTTGTCCCTGATCCTCTGTAGATATCAGACTGGTCTCTAGCACCCGAATGTGCTCCTCTAAACCTAAAATCTTCTGGTGATATACTCTTCTTCTAGCTGCCACCAGAGCCCAGAGTCTGCCTCTCAGAAAGGTCCTACTTATAAGAATCCCAGACTATTCCCAGCGAAGAGGAGCTCCGATTATTATCAAAAAACTTCACTGTCTCTAGTTTAAATATACTAATAGGCTGTGGTTCCAGCAAGATAGGACTATACAATGTCCATCTGGACTGAGGTCTTTCCTGACCCTGGTTTATACCTAGCATTGAAACAGAGTGGTCTGAAAGGTGTAATCCTATATGTTGGATGTCAAAAACCAGGTCCTTTAAAACCTATTATCAATTAAAAAATAATCGATTCCGGAATGATGCCTGCATTTCTTATTATGATATGTATAATTTCTACAAGGGACCGCTCTCTGTTGCCAGATATCACACAGGCCCAATTGTTTAATTGATGTACCAATGCTGACATTTTTGGGTTTACTGCTGCTCTACAGTTTGATGATCTATCCAGCTTATGATCAATCACGGCATTAAAATCCCTGACAGGATCAGCAAAAGTTAAGCAGCTCTGCATATAAATCTTCATGGGGACTAGTATCATCTTGTTTCGGGCCATAATAGCCGACTAACGTGTACTTATTCCCGTAAATCCTTAACTTGGCTACCAGCCACCTTCCCGAGATAGTTGACACCTGACCCTATACCTTGATATCCATCCCTTTTTTTATCAAAATTGCAACCCCCTTAGTCACCGCCACCTGCTTTGTTACAAGTGCACTGGGGATCCATTTTTTAACTTTAAAGCATCATGACTCCCAACCTCTGTCAAGTGGGTCTCCTGCAAAAAAAAAATTGTGCCTAGCATGAGAGAAGTGCCTGGATTGGCATGAGTGGGCTGGTCTGACACTTGCTCAGGCACAGGGAGCCTGTGGATTTTCTCCAACTCGGCTGTGTAACACAGCTGGGTTGGAGAAATAGAAGTGTACATGTCTATACATGTCTGTTTGGCAGGCCCAAGATGACTGGCCAAACTGACATTCGCAATTTAAGTGCCAAACACTTATTCTCCCTGCCATGGCCTGGCCACACCCCACCCAAGACTCCATAAATCGGGCTGCTCAGGCAGGGGCAAATCAAATCAAATCATTTTATTTTGCATCTGCTGGCAGTGGGGCGATGCTCCTCCGCTATTACGGAGGACCATGCCTGGGCGAATCAATAAATACTTCAGCAGAGTAGAGGTACAATACCCTGCCCTTGCTTTTCTTTTAGCTTGAAGTTTCATTCAGGTCATAACAGAATGACATCAAACAAATACGCCATAGACAACATTGTGGATAAAAAAGCTACCTACTTTTACAACTTGGAAAAGTCTAGCATTGCTAAGAGTCAATGTGCTAAAATTCATGTTTTGTGGATTGTGTCGTCCTGTATCTCCAGACTGGCATTGATGGGGGCCTTGGGATTGACTGTCCAGAGATGTCTCTGTTTTTTTATTGTTTTTGTTACGTCATTCATAAACTTAGCACAGTTCACGAAACACAATGATATCTTACAGCTTGCCCTTCAGCATTTCTCAGTGCAGTGACATTGTAAATTCAATCTTCCTATTTAGTGTTCAATGTGGTAAAAGAAGTGAAATCTCTGATAAATCTGATATGGATATGCACATACAGAAGTCTTGACTGCAGTGTTTCCTATTTATGGATGAAAATAGGGGCAGCCCATTAGGACTTGTGTACTATATTCTGATTATATTTTTTGCAATTCTGGTTAAGTACATATATACTATGTCCTCACTTTGATAACCCCCCTTTGGAGACATACATTATTTTTTACATGCTGCTCATTTATCATCTACATTTATCTGTTGACTTGTGCTAAAGCTTAACAAACTGGAATTATTTTTTGAAGAATTTAATTTCTCTCACCAGAGGACAAACAACTCACGACATGCAGTGTAGCAAGAACATCTTAGATGTTGCTTATGTGTCAGGATGCACCGTGCAAGAGTGACTGACATTATCTTTCAAGATTACACAGGTAGGTTTCTACTGGATCTTGAACACATGCATGAGTAACCTGACTATATGTCCGACCATTGCTCGAATCAACATGAATTTGGTTCGTTTTCGGGAGCATAGCAACTACATTGCGAGAAAGGACATATGATGAAGTGTGAAGAGTCGAGATTATGCACATGAATGAATGAATGAATGAAAATGCATTTATACAGTGCGATTGCTGCCCTGGGGCGTCCAAGCGCTAGGGAACCAGAGGGGGGTGTAGTGAGGCTGACAGAGACTGGGAGGAGGGGAAGGAGGCTGAAATGATTACGGGGATTTGAACAGATGGGTTTTAAGTTGCTTGCGGAAGGAAGCAAGGTTGGGGTTAGATCTCAGGTGAAGGGGAAGGGAGTTCCAGATTTTTGAGGCGTTGAAGGTGAACATTCTTCCGCCTGCTCTAGACCTTTTAATTCTGGGGACTGTTGCCATAAAAGCCTGACTAGAGCGTAGTTCTCTGCCTGGGTGGTATTGGCTAACTAGGCTGCGCATGATTTTTGGGCCCGAGTCCCAAAAGGCCTGATGGGCGATACACATTGCTTTGCAGGAGACGCTTTTACGTACTGGCAGCCAGTGAAGGCTGGTCAGTGCCTCTCTGACTGGGGTTCTTCGTGGAATTTGCAGTAGGGTACGGGCCGCACAGTTCTGCACCAGTTGCAATCTATTCAATGTGTACTCTGGGGCTCCCAGATAAAGGACGTTATTTGAGTCCAGGCGTGATTGTATTATGCCCTGAATAGCTGTTTGTTTAGCCTCCATTGGGAGCAAGGGGAGGACCTTCTTCAGTGTCCGGAGGAGTCCAAAGCAGGTGGCGGAGAGCTTTGTGGCCTGAGTGTTAAGAGTAAGATTCCTGTCCAGCCATACCCCCAGGCTTTTGATGTTATCTTTCGGAACCAGGGGGGGCCTAGACAGGTGGGCCATAATGATTTGAAGAGGGTCGGATCGGCCGGGCCTAACAGCATGAGCTCCGTTTTGTCCCCATTCAGCTTTAGTGAGGATAGCGTCATCCAGGACTTCACCTCCTCCAGGCATTTGGTTAGGCCCCCGATGGAGAGTGCTGGGCTTCCTGCGCTAAGGAGACCACCAGCTGTGTGTCGTCCGCATAGGAAATGATCTTAACTCCATACGGACGAACTACCTCAGCCAGTGGCCTCATATAGATATTAAAAAACGCAGGGCTTAGAGAGGAGCCCTGGGGGACTCCACACTTCAGGGGTATGCTGGAGGAGACTGCTTGTCCGTCAAACACCTGGAACGACCTATTGCTTAGGAAGGATTTTATCCAGAGCCAGGCCTTGTCCACGATGCTGACGTTTGATATACGGTTCAGTAAGGTGTTATGACTGACCGTGTCAAACGCCGCACTAAGATCAAGGAGGACCACTGCCACTGATCCTCCTTGATCAATGGTTTTCCTGGACTCCTCGACGACCATAAGGAGGGCAGACTCTGTTCCATGCTTAGGCCTGAATCCTGTCTGGGTAGGGTCTAACAGCTGATTGCTTTCCAGATAGTTGACCAATTGGAGATTGATGTATTTCTCCGCAATTTTGCTCACCCAAGGGAGTAGTGTGATCGGGCGGTAGTTGGCAAAGTCCGAGGGATCTAGATGAGGCTTTTTTATTAGTGCTCAAACCATTGCCCGTTTCCAGGCAGGAGGAACAGTGGCAGAGTCAATGGATGCATTCACGAGATTCTTGATGATGGGTAGAACCGTCTGATATGCAAGTAACATTGTCTCTGGGGGGGCCGGGTCGGTTGGTGAGCCGGATTTCACTTTCCGAGCTGTAGATTCAACTGCTTCTAGGTCCATGCAGGGGAAGTGGTCAAGTGTGGGTGAGAAGGTTAGCTCAGGGTCTGACCCTCCGTTGTTGTTATGAGGTAACGGAGAGGCAGTGCTGGTTGAGAAGGAAGTGTATATCTTATTCACTTTGGCCGAGAAGAATTCTGCCAGGTCGTTACATTGGGCGGTTGATTTCTCCTCGTGAACACTGGAAGGGGGTGGTTTGATCAGGGTCTGCAGAGTTTGGAAAATTTCCCTGGGTTTGGAATTTGAGGTTAGGATCTTATTGGAGAAGTATTTTGTTTGGGCAGTTTTTATCTCCTCTTTATAAGTTTTATCGGGTTTTGTCCTCCATAGAGTAGTTTGAGCGCCATTTTCTTTCTGCTTTTCGGCAGTGTCGCTTTTTGTCTCTAAGGGCTTCCGTATACCATGGGGCTGTTTTGTGGGAACGATTAGCCGATGATTTCTTGAGGGGGAGGATGGTCTCAAGGGAGTGCAGAATCCAGCTTTCGTACTCCTGGTTTGCCAGACAAGGGTCTTCGTTATTTGAGGGGAGATTTTCCAATAGTTTGTTTGTCCATTCATCCACTTGTATCCGTGCCCACGATCTCGCGTATCTGGTCGAGGGGGTAGGGAGAATGGGTTTCTCAGGCATACATCAGGCATACAAACTGGCTGCATTGCTAAAGTCAAAATGTAGTTACATAATCACATTAGACATGTTAAAATATTCACTGATCTATTTGGACTTACTCGGGTTTTAATTCAAGAATGAACATGAAATAAACTCAACCAAAGAATACTATTTTTCAGAATTATTAGTCAGCTTCAAATGCCATAGGAAAACAGGCATTTCTTAAAGTGCACAACTAAGAAATATAAACCTTTGTTTTCCGACACAACATACAGGAAAACGCAAGAAAAATATAGAGACTCAACCAAAGGCACACATTCTAAAAAAAATCTGGTTGGAAATAAATAGCAAACACTGTCTGTTTTTTAACCAAATATCGACTAAATTGTCCCACACCGGAATCTCAACAGGTTACCTTAATGCTTGCTTGAGCCATGTTTTAGTCTCCTTGGGAACCTTATCCAACATGTGCATAACTTATATGTAACTCAAGGAAGCTCCACTAGCAGAAGTTGTCTAAAACATTTGCAAACTTAACTCCTTATTCTCTGAAACTAATCATCCTGATTGAAAAGCTGTATGGGTTTCAAAGATATTCCCCAGGAGGTGGGTCAGATGACACTTCATGCATTCATTTCGACTGTACACCCTCCTCCGCATGAAAACAAATGTACTGATCTGCCAGGTTGCAACCATGCTAGTTTGCTCAAATAATGTTTCCATGTTTGTTTTATGAGAAGCAAATTCCCTAATGTCATCTTTAGCATTGCCTCTTTGTAAAAAGACAAATGTACTCCTTCTTTCATTTCCAGATTTGAAATTCGGGTTGGATACAATCAAATGTCCCACCAAGCCAATCACATATTCTTATTTATCTATTTAAGTTTATAATATATACAGCAGAGTGAACAGACCGGGGATATATGTTCTAAAGTGACCTTTTAAAGAGCCGTGATTGAGATACCCGGTCTTTATGGTGTTACTTGTAAAAACAAGTTTCTGTTATTAAAGCTTCATTTGACAGATAGGAATATCCACTAGTGTAATATAGACTTATCAGATCATTCTGGAATTAGCGGTCATTCTGTATTAAGAACATAAGATCCCCCCAATTACTTTTTGCCTGATTAGAAATTTTCAACCACCAGTGAAAGCCACCTTAGAAACCGTATCCATTACATACATGTGTCTGATTCCCAGTACTCCCAATTCTAAAATGTTGATGAAAATTTTAGTTAAGGTTTTATCTAAAACTGTTGTATGATGAATAGTGGTGTTGCATTATCAGTAATGTTCAAGAGCAAAAAAGAAGTAGCATCACATCACTCACTAATTGTAGGGTAGGTGGAACTCACAGAGTTCCACTCTGTGCAATTCCATGGAGTTACATAAAACACAGTAAAAGGAAGTCTAAAATCTTTAGTGGTGCAAGACTGAAGGCTGTAGATGAGGATGTCTGAACAAGGTCGGACAGCCGTTGAGCAAGGTCCTGATGAAGTTGTTGTTTTTTTGGCTGGAGTTTTTGGATGGAGCTCGGAGTGGGAGAAATTCAAACTGTGTGCCCAGGAAAGGTCCCTCACCAGCCGGATACATTGAATGCCTTCACCCTGTCAAGATTTCCTTATTTGTACATAGTCACTTTATTTGAGCTCGGATCCCACTGTTTAGGATTTGCCTTCATGAAAAAGTACCGAGCAGGGGAACGTGAACCTTCAGCACATTGGCAGTGCAGCTTGGTTGGATTTGCTTGCCATGTTTTTCACGGTCATCTAGAGGTCGTTGGAGCCAAAGAGTTTCTAAATCTCAGGTTTTCAGAGGTTTTCAACAGTGGTAGGAGAAGTTCACTTAGACCCAGCCATGAGTTATAGGACTTCAGGAACAGCACTTGGGGATCAGGAGTCATTCAGAGGCAAACAGCAGGGTCCATGGCAGATTAAGTTGGAACCGGTCATCTAAAAATCTTCAGGGAAGGCCTAGTGTAGCTTGTTGAGACCTGTAGCTTGAACAGGAGTCTTATGACCCTTGGAGTACACTTCTTTTTCCTGGGTACATGAGAAGGTCCAGTCCTTCAAGTTTTTCTAGGGTCCCAAACAGCAGGGTTAGTCCTCTTCTGATCTTCCTCCGGCCCACTTGAATTCTGAGAAGGGTAATGTAGATACCACATTTATGCCTGAAAGCAGAATGTGGGTAGGGTTGACTCCTGGCTCCTTCCTAATCAATGGGGTGAAAGTTCCAGTGGTTATCATACCCATATTTACAGTAAGTCATGTGTGCCCTACTGCAAACAATCCCACAGCCTCCCTCTCTACCTGATCCCAAGATGAAGAAGTCATTTTCCCCCTCTGCAGGGCCTCTGTGCCCACCCTAAAGGAGTGTCCAGGGAAATAAGCAACTCCTACCCTGTGGCACTTTATACCAGTCCTGGCTGCAGCTCCCTGAGGTTGGTGCCTTCCTGATTAGGGGAAAAATAAGGGACATGCCAAGGTTTCATCTGACATCTTCCTGTGACAGGGATGGCCCTTTTGTAGTACATTACATTTCTGGGAACTGTCCAATTGATCATCTTGCCAGAGAAACATAACTCCTCTCTACATCTAAGACTTTGTCCCTGCTTTGGGAGAGGTTTTCACAGCTCATTCAGGACTTGAGTACTCACAGGGATCCATCTGGAAGCTAATGCATGCAAATTAGCCACTAATAAACGTTAGGCACAGAAAATGTAACTTTCTAAAAGTACATTTTCCTTATTGTTTATTACAACTCTGACTTCACTCATGAATTGGACTTTTATTATGTTTTATAAAGACTCTAAGAATGAGTTATGGAGTGGTTTCTTAGTCACTGATAACCTTAATAAATGTAATAGTTTATCCCAGTATTTCTCTATGGAATATCAAGCCTTGCTACATATTTAATATTAATTTTCCACATGGCCCACTTTTCAATACCACACACACTTCCTTGTGGGCTACAATGCCTACAAATGAGTGACATATTCATATTTAAAAGGATGGTTTACATCTGTCAAAAGAGTTATTTTGGCACATCGAATTTCTGAAATTTTGAAGTTTGTGAACTGCCCATACTAGGCTGCAATAGTAGGCCTAAAGCCATGTTTACTTTGTCACTATATTGGATAGCAAAGTAGGTGCTAAAGTACACAAGTGACATTTACTTGCAGGCACTTAGAACACCATGCACCATACATTAGGGACTTAAATGTAAGTTCAATATGCTATTTAGGAGTATACCAATTCAACCATTCTAGAAGAGGAAGCACAGTCACTTTACTACTTGTTATCAGGTGTAAAGTGCCCTGGGCTCCACACCCAGCAAAAGAAGATAGAGAAGACATCTGGGGGTACGCCATGCAAAACATGGATATTTTCTCCAACGTAAACATCTAGGGTACAATTTTCACTCTAGGAAAAGCTATTACAAGTGTACAACCCTACACCAGACACCAAAGCACAGTTACACGTACACTGATGTAGCACTCAATCGAGGATGGATTATTGAAAAACTCATGCTGTTCTAAAAGTCACATACCCAGGATTGTCAGCGATCTATTATCATTAATGCAGAACGTTGTGGTGGAAAACTCATCATGTCTACTAATGTTTCAGTAAACAGTTCAATTTTATAGCCTGTATTTAAAGGATGCCATATTTTTCATACCTCTGATTGCAGGAATAAGACAATCATTTGGAATCATGTCTGTGTGATCAGTATGCTAGCTTTGAAACCATTTAGTCTTAAGTCTAGCATTTTACTTACTCTGAATGAGAAATTCTTTTATAACAATACTTCCCATTTGGAAGCCCTGGAGCTCCTGGAATATGACTTAATAGTCTCTCCACTGCCAAAAAGGTCTAATCAAATGTATCCTTAATTTAACTTACTGGTATTTGAATCTACCTTCTTGTCAGTTCAAACAATTACCCTCATGCCGTGGGCTGATCCTTCTCCTCAGACCTGACTAATTTAATTAGCCGCTTTCAAGGGCAAATTAATGCAGAGTTGTCCTCATCCCGTGCACAAACCCACAGACTTTCCGAGTTACAAAATGCAATTACCTTTAAAACGAAAGCAGAGCGATTCCGGGCACCAGCGCACAGTTCATGATACAGTCTGACACATTAAATGAGTATATGTCAGCAGTGACTTGTGCACACGTTTACACAGTTTTTAATTTGTATTTGTAGGACTGCTGATGCCTGACGCTGTGGTCATAAACTCGTGGTCAGCTGTTGTAAATAGAATGAAGTATGCAGGCAGGACACGTCTTCTAGTAGTTAGGTTGTATTTATTAAGTTACTAAGAATAAGTTAAGACACAGAGCAGTAGTTCCCCACAGCTGACCAGACCAACTGCCAGTAGTAGAATCCCCAACACTACAGATAGAATACAGCTATGTAAGAAGACAGAAACACAGAGAAAGGACTAAGGAAACTAAGAAGCAATGTAAGAATGTACAACATATCTTCCCCCTACAAACAACAAATATGAAAACCTCAAACACGTAAGAAGATAAAGCATGGAAAACAGAAATGTAAGAATGTACAACATCAGCGCTATTACATGTCAGCACGCCGAATATCAGTGCTGCATAGTCAGGAATATGCCTCATGTCTCTCAACTATCAGATAACACCTGCTTCTGTATCTCACTCTTACAGATTCCTGCTTTCTCCCTTTGTGGCAGTTTTCCATCTTTCTCGTTATTGTAGAGGGTGGGGTGAACAAAATTAAAAATACTTATAGGTACTCGCTAAGTTAGCTTTATTTTGCAGGCTCCCTGTTATGATTTAAAACCTGTGATGCTTGTTGCTGGAGATTTGTCAATGGTCTCTGCAAGCATTATGCGTCAGGATAGTGGTCAACATGCTTCGCGCCTAATTTGTCATAGCAATCATGGCATTTCGTCAGGACCTAGATACCCTATTTCCAACTCAGTGAGGGGTGGTGAGTGTAAATATGTATAAACTTAAATCCATACCCTCACCAGAATACACCATAAGCAATCAGGTTCCTCATGGGTAGGAACCATGATGGAAACACCGTGAAAAGAAGGAGCAGCTGCTCCGTGTTTTCACATGAATGCGCTG
This sequence comes from Lissotriton vulgaris, assembly GCF_964263255.1. NCBI lineage: Eukaryota > Metazoa > Chordata > Amphibia > Caudata > Salamandridae > Lissotriton > Lissotriton vulgaris. The sequence goes on along the minus strand of NC_141685.1, from coordinate 682,866,120 downwards.
CCCTGGGATGCAGCGCATAAATCATAATAGGGCGCATTGTAATTTTTTGCGCCCGGCACACCTTTTAAAAGGTGCACCGGGCGCAAACAATTACAATGCATATTATGGTCCCAAGAAGGCGCACTGTAGCCGTATGAATGATACTTAATGGTCAACCATTACATAGATACTAAGGTTGATGTAGCATAGTCATCCACCCTAGAGTAAGTTCATGGCTTTTTTTTTAAGTTTTATTGTTTTATTGCAAGGAAATACAGCAAAACATAATAGACGAAATAACACAATATGTTCAAAAAATATGTAACAGTTTTTGACAAAATACACGAAAGAAAGAAGAATAGGTCAAACAATAAAGCAAATTAGGTTAAATCCACTCGGCAATTGGTGCCCAAATTTTTTCCCCCAAGATTCTTTTTTTAACCCCCTTCAACTTATATATAGCAGATTCTATGTTGTACATAAATAATAATTTTTCCCGCCACATAAAAAACGTGGGGGGATCCGGGCTAATCCATTCCTTAGTAATACAAGATCTGACTGCAGCCATACAAAGAAAAAGAAAGTAAGAAATTGGTCTGGGCCTAGTAACAGTATGGTCTATACCAAGTAATAATAATTCGGGAGTTATCTTAATCTCGCATTTCAAAATAATAGATAAAAAGGTTTCAACATGTTGGTACAGCAATGAAAGTTTAGAGCAAAAAAAAAACATGTGTAATTCATCGGCTGCATATAACCCACACCGACTGCAAGTCGTACCTGCCGCCGTGCTCCATTTAACAATTTTACTTGGAGTGTAATAAAGATTATGGATGCACATAAAATGTTGGGATTTCATCATCCCGGTTATAAGACACTCTGCAGCCATTTTAATCGACAGTGAAATATCAACATCTGGTATACCTAAACTATTAGCCCATTTCAACTGGCATTGACCTAAGTCATCCCCATATTCCTGCATTAAACTTAAATAAATAGCTCCTATACGGGGTTTTTTTGCAAGAGCTCTAACAATGGAGTTTTAACTGGAGGAATTAAAGGATGATTCTGCAGAAAGCTACGGAGTTGAAGAAATTTAAAAAAATCATTTCTTCCCACAGAAAAAATAATCATTAGATCCTGAAATGAAACCATTTGACCATTATAAAATAAATCACCCAAATACCTTATTCCTTTCTGCTGCCATCTATACATGGTTAAATCATAGAACATTTCTGGAAATAGATCCTTTGATGTAAGGGGAGTGTAAAAATTTAGTTTCATTAATTTTATATGTTTTCGGATTTTTTGCCAGACTCCAAAAGCTGACTTCAATGTCTTATACTTAGTTTTCTTATGATAACTGGACTCTACCATTCTCAAAAAGCTGCCCTTAACTTTCTCACCCATAATCATTTGATAAATTGATGGAATCTGACAATCCAGCAGTTCCACTCTATCTCCCATGATTAGGGGGTCAATGTATTGCAAAGCGGCAGAAAAATAATAAAAAAGAAAGTAAGGGACATTCCATCCGCCACATTCATTGCTAAGAATCATTTTCTTAGCAGCTTTCCTATGGCGTTTATAACCCCATAGAAATCGGAAAATAGTTCTCCCTAAATTTCTAAAGGAAAGCAGTTGAAAATCTAATGGTATTGTGCGAAACAAATATAAAACTTTTGGTAGAATCAACATTTTTAAAATGTCAAGTCTTCCAAAGAGAGATAAGTGTAAATGATCCAGGCGCTGCAGTGAAGTATTAATTTGGGTTACTATAGGGTTTAGATTGCATTCTGGTATCTTTTCTATGGGTAACGAGATTTTGATTCCTAAGTATGTGACTTCTGAAGTGATAGAGATGTTTGCAGGCGGGTTTTCTCCTGAACAAAGAATTTGTGTTTTTTCCAGATTGAGTTTATAGCCAGAAAAACACCCAAACTGTTTAGCTATCTCATCAATAATAGGTAAAGCTGTTTGAACGTCATAGCAATGTATGTTTAGTAGCCTCCCTTCTTGAAATAATTTATCAAATGTACAGAATTTAGAAAATGTTTAGAGATCTTTTATATGCGATTTGACTTGGCACCCTTAGTGTGGTTTCCCCTGACTTTTTGCCTCTAATTCCAGTATTTTTGATGCCGTGCTGGATTTCGTTTTTGCTGGCGTAGATGCTTTGGGCACTTTGCCCTGCTGATCAGTGTCAAAGTGCAAGTGCTCCCTGTATAAATAGTTACTATGATTGGTTATCCCTGATTGGCATATTTGATTTACTGGTAAGTCCCTACTAAAGCGCACTGAGTGTGCCAGGGACTGTAAATCAAATGCTACCAGTGGGCCTGCAGCACTGTTTGTGCCACCCACACAAGTAGCCTTTAAAAGGTATTTCAGATCTGACACTGTTGTTTCTGTGTGCAGTTTTTACTGCCACGTCGACCTGCAAGTGCAACCACTTGCCAGGCCCACACCTTCCATTTTCCTACATGTAAAACACCCCTCAGGTAGTGCCTATGGTAATACCCCCATGGGCAGGGTGCAGTGTATGTGAAAGTAGGGTATGTACTGGAGTGTGTAACTTGTACTGATAGTGAAAAACTCTGTATTTTGTTTTTCACTATTGGAAGACTATTAGTTTCATAGGTTAACATGGGAGTTACTTTGTGACATCTTACAAGTATAACTTTCCATTTGGGCAAGATAGAGAAATGGAGTTTAGGTTTTCTGAACTCAGAATTTAGTAACACATCTTTTTAGGCAGTTGGTTTTTAATTGTGGGTTTGAAAATGCCACTTTTAGAAAGTATGCATTTTCTTTTTTAAACCATTCTGTGTGCCTCTACTGTTTGTGTATTGACTGTCTGGTTTTGGAGTGACAGGGGCTGAGGATGTGAATTCACTGTAGATAGCCACATTGGTGAGGTGTGTCCTGACTTTCCTGGGTGACTCAAAGCTGGGCTGAACAGACCTTGGCTGTATTTAGTGTGGTGGGATGAGTTTCACTTATATCAAAATAGGCAGTGTCTCCTCTGCACAATGCTGTCTCCACCCCATTTAGTGATTCTGCACAGAGTACTTGTTTGGGCTGGGCTCATAGACCCTTGCCACAAAGAGAACAAAGACAAAATGGGGTGTACGTAGGGGACCTTAAATCCCAGAGAATTAGATCACTTCTGGACTTAAGAGGAACCTTTTGCCAATGAGAAGCACTAAAGAGCTGTAAGGCAGAGTACTGCCCTTTTGCTGTGTGCTTTGCTGAGCTGACCTGCAGTGGCTGCTTCTGCCAAAGAAAAGGACAAAGACAGGAACCTGCTTGGAGAATCTCCAAGGGCTTTGGTGTACTGGCCTCCTGTCCTGAAGTCTCAGGGACACACAGACTCCACCACCAGCTCCTCTGAACGCCACTTCTGGGAGTTCTGACCTGCCAGGAGGTGCCTATTTCAGTTTTGGGCCTCTGAAGGGACCACTTGTAGTGGCTTGAGAATTCAACACCCTGCACATTAAGCATTTTTTGATTACTCAAGGAAATTCTAGATACAGCTATGTTACCACATCCTGATAAAGAAGAGGCTTTTACATGACTCTGCAGCCAATTATGCCTTATGTTTTTTTAAATAGCAACAGAAAATCCTCCCATCCATGAGTCTATTAAATACATTCTTTGTGTATAGTGTATTGTGTTTTAGTATTTTGTATTATGAGATTGAATAAGCGTGTTTTCTTATTTGCATTGCAACATGTTTAATTTTATTAGGTCCAATTTGCTTTTTTTGTCATGCTTCTCTGAAAATGTGAAGCTTACATCTTTAAATCACACATAGGACATGACACACAACAACCATGCATAATGGTGGATTCATTGAGGTTCAGCAACATAGGGCCCCATTGCAAGTCTACTGAAAGTATGTGGACAATGTGTGTTCCCTAATTGAGAAAGCATGCACAATTGGCCCTTCTAACTCTACATCTTCTATGTTTCGCTAACTTATCAGGTCCCACATCCTGTGATGTCCACTAACTGAAGGGGGGGGGGAGGAGTAGCAGCTGGATCTACTAAATCCGGCTTTAGTATCTCTCCTTCTTCTCTCTGAGCATCTCAAAAGGAGGCCCCTTGTGTCCTCACCTGCAGGAGTGTTGGTGAACAACCTCAGAGCAGAGCCCTCGTCCATGGCTCTGAGAATGTGCAGTGGCACAGATGTATAGATTTAGGTGGATGCCGGAAGCGGTCAGTAGCCCTTTTGGTGTCTGGCATGTAGATACTGTTGCCAGCAAAGTGTGAAGAACCGTGTGGTATACTAAGTAACAAATCTGTTGCTTCAAGTGTGGGTGTCCGAATATGGCAGTGCTTTGTAAACCTTGAAATCCGTTAGTAATACCTCTTCCAGTGTTCTTATGTATCCCCACTCGCAGCTTGCAGACTTTCCTCTTTCTTCTAGGCCTAAGCTCTCTGGTAATAGTCTCTTGTAAGTGTTAGTTGGAGGTAGTAACTCACGACCAGTTTGTATGCTGGGCATTTCATGCTTAGCTTTTTCTTGAGAGTACTCCAACACCGAGTAATGCTGGTAACACATCAGCATTTCATGTGCAAGGACATACCTTGCTTACTTTTTCCCCACGAGGGACTCAACACAAATAACACTTGTATTCAAATGTGTGTTGCGGAAGTCCTGAATTACACATGGAAGCCCGCCACGTGCCAAAATACTACTACTTAGCATAAATTGTAGCTTTTTTTTTTTTATTTCAAAAGTTTTTATTGGTTGTTTCAGCATAAACATATAAAAAGTAAATCCAGAAGCGCAATATGAGTCATAATTTCACGATTCAAAATTACTGTACGCTACTATACATCATAGTAAATGTCAATACAAAAGTACATGGCTGGTATCTTGCCTAGAACAGCAGAGCACGTATCTTATACTCAATAACAATTTAGTAACAGACATTGTATTTCAACAGCATTTTACTCATTCAGTAAGGAAAATGTTCTATGATAATTATTAGTACAATGAAGGGAGTCGGCGAACATATGTTGGTGGGTCGTGGACGGTGTGTGGACCATTCAGGGTGGCTTATGTGATGTGAAGTAGTTATCAAGAGTCGACCATAGTTTTCTCGTGGGAGGGCGCCATGGTGTCTGAAGGAGTGCAATATTGTCTGCGCCACGTAAGCTGATTATCCAATTCAGCCACCCTGCGTAGTTGGCCTTGCTGGTATCTTTCATATTGCTAAGGACTGTCTTAACCGCCGCCAAGAGGAGGAGGTCAAGTAATGCCTTATCGTCTGCATCAAGGGATGGGTCCTGGGTGAATCCGAAAACTAGGTAAGGAAGCTCTTTTACTGGTGAAATGTGGAATAGTTTTGAGATCAATTCGAATATCTTCTCCCAAAATTGTGCTACGCAGTCGCATTCTAGGATAATGTGTGACAAGTCACCCTCCGCACGTTTGCAATTCCAGCAAAAGGCGTCTGGGGTGATGTTGTGTGCAAATAATCGCGCTGGGGTCCAGAAGGCCTTATGTAGGAGCCAGTATTTTGTCTGAGACAGTGTAGGGCTGATTTTGTGTCTCGTGCAAGATACCCATGTGTTGGTCAAATCTAATTCTGTGATTGGCCTGGATGAAAGGTTATTCCAGAATTGTGTGATTGGGGCAGTAAGGCCAGATTGTTGGGGACGGCTGAGTCTATAGAGAAAGGAAACCTGGTGTCCTAGTCTCTTTAATCTGGCAAGGTATGTTGGGAGGGAGGGTGGTGTCGGGGAGAGGTTGGTTTTGGACAATGCTGTTTTTACATTTAGGAAGTTATAAAATTCGATTGGTTCAAGATCGTATTTGATTTGCAAGTCACTGAAAGGAATAGGGTATGCCCCCGCAAACAGCTGGTATGGGAACAGTATGCCTTTTTTGATCCATGTCTCGTTGTGCATGGGTTTACCCTTGTACATAATATTACGGTTGTCCCATAGGGATTCCCATCGTTAGCCCCAAATTCTGTTTTCTAGGATTCTATCAAACTGCAGGAGAGCAGATTTGGTGTTATGAAATATTGATTTAGAGTGGGTTAGCTTGTTTAGGTTAGATGAGAGAGCCGCGTTAGGGGTGATACCGTTTAGAATTTCCTCCTCAATTTCTAGCCACATTGGAGTATAGTCAGGTGAAGGTGCGAGCCAGTGGGCTCCTTGTTTGGCTAGGACTGCGGCTTCATACCTTTTAAAGTCTGGCAAATTGACCCCACCTGCGGATTTGTCTAAGCGAAGCTTTTTTATGCTGATTCTTGCTCTTTTCCCTTTCCATAGGAAATTAGAGATAGCCATGTCTAATTTGTGATAGAAGTCAGATGTGAGTGTTAGGGGGAGCATAGATATGAGGTAATTAACTAGAGGTGAAATCATCATCTTGATGGTCTCCACTCTGCCCCACCAAGTAATGAATCGGGGGGACCACCCCTCTAGTTGGGTCTTGATTTTATTTAAAGTTATCTTTTCATTTCGATGGAGGGTCTCCATAAGGGAGTCACCAAACTCGATACCTAGGTATTTCACAAACTCTGGTTGCCAACATAGCCCTGAGTTTCCCAGCACCTCTTTGGGTGTTAAAATATTGAGTGGCTTGACCTCAGACTTATCCCGGTTAAGTCTGTACCCTAAATGGGAGGAGTAAGTATCAATGGTGGTCATTAGTGCAGGGATGGAGGAGTCTGGTGATTCTGTTACAATCAGGATATCGTCCGCATAGGCGGCTAGTTTGACGCATTTATCTCCGAATTTCACACCTTTGATGCTTTCATTTTTTTTTATATGAGCAATTAGGGGTTCCATTGCCAAGAGGAAGAGTGAAGGGGAGAGGGGGCAGCCCTGTCTTGTCCCTTGTTCTAAGGGAAAGGGGTCCGACAATGAACCATTTATAGCAATGCGTGCGGATGGTGAACGGTATAGGGCCATAACCAAATCAGTGAATGCTTCTCCGAGGTTAAAGGCGGACATACAGCTCTTGAGGAAATACCAGGAGACTCTGTCGAACGCCTTCTCTGCGTCGAGAGTAATGGCTACGGCTGGGGCTGCGAGTATTCTGGCTTTTTCAATGACGTGACAGAGGATCCTCGTATTATCGTTAGACATGCGCTGTTTCATGAAGCCTACTTGTGATGTACTAATTAGCTTTGGGAGTTGTAAGTTTAAACGTGTGGCGAGGATCTTTGCGTAAATTTTGCAATCTAAGTTAATTAGGGAGATTGGCCTGTAATTTTTGGTTAGCAGAGGGTCTTTACCTTCTTTAGGTATGACTATGATGGTAGCTTCACTCATCGATTTGGTAATACCTTTTGTTACGCTAAAGGATTGGAAAAGTTTTAGGAGAGTCGGGCTCAGGGAGTTTGTGAGTTCTTTATAAAAGCTGGCTGAGAACCCGTCAGGGCCCGGAGCTTTCTTACATTTAAGTGTTTTAATGGACGCTGATACTTCCTGTAGGGTAATCGGAGAGTTCAGTGTGTACTTGTCGGCATCGTTGAGTTTAGGTAGACCCAGTGAGGTTAGGTATCTGCTACACTCTTCCGAGTCAAAGTCTAGATTATTTTTGTACAGGTCTTGGTAAAATGATTTAAATGAATTGAGAATTAGGTTCTGCTTCGTTTGGATGACATTGCTGCTATCTTTAACTGAGGCGATGTTGAATTGCCTTTTTTTATGTTTTAGATATGACGCTAAAATCTTTCCAGCTTTGTTGCCCTCACAAGTTCTTAGAGCCTTAAACTTATTGACCCAGACCCCCGCCCTTTTACTGAGTATCGAGTTGTATTCATATTTGAGTTTGGTGAGGTCGTTTAAAATCCTAGAGTTTTGGAGATCTGCCATATGCGCGGTTTCTAGATTTTTGATGTTACCTTCCAGAGTGGACAAATCTTTGTTTAATTTTTTGTTAGCTTGAGCTCGAATGCCTATTATTACTCCTCTCAGAGTGGCTTTGAGTGCCTCCCATACATTCGCTATGTCCGAGTTAGGGGTGTCATTAGGTTTGAGGTAGTCTAGGATGGCAGCCTCGATCTTTTGTTTGTTTTCCGGCTCAGAAAATAGTTCGTCATTGAATCTCCATCTTTTAGGGGGGAGAATGGAACTGGAGCCCACTAGTTTGGTCTGTATGCTTGAGTGGTCGGAAATCAATTTAGGGGCAATACTGGTTTCTTCGATGAGGTGAGTGAAGGGGCTATTAATGAGGATATAATCTATCCTCGAGTAGGAATTGTGAGGAGGCGAGTAGAAGGTGTAATCTCGGCCGTCAGGGTGTTGGAGTCTCCACGAGTCGTGTAGATTGAATCTGGAGCATAGGCGGTGTAAACTAGTATGCGATCGTGTAGGGTGGTAGGAGCAATTCGAGTGACGATCGGTGATTGGGTCTAGTGGCAGGTTGAAGTCACCTCCCATCATTAGTAGTTCTCCTTGGGGTACGCATTCTAGGGTCGGGGCCAGTGAATCCCAAAACTCCGGATCGTCATTATTGGGGCCATATACGTTCATGACATGGATATGATCTTCGTTTCTCTGAAGGTGTGCCATGATGAAGCGGCCGTTATTTCCGTGAGTGTGTGAAACTACGGAGATGGTGGATTTCTTAGCTATTAGTGTAAGAACCCCCCTCTTTTTGCTAACTGCTGGAGAGCAAAGATTGTGAGAGATCCAATGTTGGTTTATAAATTCAGCATCATCTTTTGACAGTTTAGTCTCCTGCAGGAGTAGGATGTCGCCCTTGGATTTGGACAGATACTCCAGAACTTTTCTCCTCTTGACCGGGTGGTTGAGGCCTTTAACATTGAGGGAAATTGTAGCTTTAATGAGATTTATATAAACGTGTAGATGAAAAGTTACCCATGCGACTTAGCCGACCCGTATTCAACAGTTAACAGACTTTTTACATGAGCCCATTTACCCTTAATCTCGAACAGTGGACATGGCTTGCCTACCCAGATGTGTAACACGCCTTTCCCCTACCTAGCAACCATACACATTATGAAACTATTTAGAAAACATATGCAGATGTGATTATTGCATTAGTAGCCAATCATCTTTTAGCACATTTCTCATGATTATTATAGGCAGTGCAAAAGAGCGATCCCCTGCATAACATAACACAATATAATATGCTTGGTATTATTCATGCTGTCTAATTAAATGAATTAAAAGATAGGTTTTCTGCATCATTTAATTGGTGATTTGAACTCTAAACATTGAGATGACTTGATTTCAATATATTTTTCTGCTCTGTCTCTCACATTTTGAATATTTTTTTTAATGAACACTTTTAAAATATTTATATGAGTTATATGGTGAATGCATGTTTCCCGATTTTTACATGTGAGTTTGCTCTACCATTTTGCTTGATCCCACGAGAGTTTAACAAATGAATAAAATATGCCAGAGTAAGTTGACATGAATATGAAACGAAACACTAAAAAAGGGACGAGAGTAAAGAGTGATTTCAAAGTAATTGTCAGAAGGGCTGGGAGTATTTGAGCGCCAAAAAGGGCCAATGAAATAAAAATGCAGCACATTTAATAAAAGCGTTTTGAGTTGCAATATGGGATTACAAGAGGAGTTTTATCATGCTCACTCTGTGATGTGATAATGTGTGGTTTATGGACGGGTTTGCATTTAAACAAAAGTAGGGCAACTATTAATATTCACTAGAAACACATCTAGCATTATGTAGAAATCATAGCTTTTTTATGGGTTCAATAATTTTGACACCTCCATGTCTTTATTGTATGATATTGTATGATAACTCCTAACAAAGTACAAAGTTATAAGAGGATATTTAATAGTTTTTTATCACAATTTGTAAGTGTTATGTCTTTTTAGCTATCATTACACAACGTAAGTACTTTAAAAAGGAACATTTATATGAAACATTGGCACCTTGCGTAGGGAATCTTAAACTTATTTGAATAGAATGCCCTAAGATATAGTCATTTTTCTGTCGTTTTAATTTGCAGATTTGAAAATGCTGCATTTTGAAGAAACATAAAGAAAATGTAGGCAGAGAAGTCTTAAGAAGGAAATTAATACTCCTCAGTTAAGTGCACAGAGCTACAATTTGCTGCACATTCTGTGCATTATAAAGCATTTGCATTCTAGTCCTGTTCATTTACCCTGTAAGATTCAACATGGTTCCGTATTTCCCACTTGAAGACTGTGGATCCAGGACATTTTTCTAACAGTCTTGGCCTTTTCTCTCTTTCTTTAGGGTGCTGTGCAGTCAGTATAGGATTTTATTCAAATAATTTTGTTTGGTGCACTATAATTAGCTGGTTTTCTTTGTGGCTCCTGATGGACTATGGCGGAACTAGAGTGTAAGCGTTAAAGTGTAGTGAAGGGAATGCAGGTTTATAATGTTGTGTTAGCGATTACACGCAGAAGAATAATATTAAACTTCATGTGTAGCGTAGTCTTTGGCAAGTACATGGGCTGAAGAGGACGCTACAACTGGTGACATGGTAGGGGATAATGTAACTCGAAGATTAACAGTGCTCTCCCAGAAAGTTTGCTGTGGCCCAGAAAACTGCTTTTGCGTGCACCCTGTGCCCCCTGCCAAAGTGCGGACTCAACGTTTGCCATATGTGGAGTTAAAGCTTAACTCCAGCAAGTGTGAAACATTTGACAATAACTAAAGTTTTGCTGAGAAGTGTACACAGTGTTGGTTGAGAACCATTTGGGAAGGCAGCAAAGAAAGTTACAGCACTGCTACGCAACCTAATGCCATGCATCATATAGAGTAATAACATCAAAGGCATGGATTAACCAGGTGTCAGACAGTACCGAAATGGACAAATTTGATATAAAGCATCATACTGTGGTTGTTGTTGACGCTTGCCCTGTTAGGTTAGGCACCATACCTGTACAGCACAGTGGACAACCAAATGTTCGAAGATGGATTGTGGCATATGCCATCAGAAGTTTTTCCCAAACCGAACGTGCTTATTCACAACATGAGAAAGAAAACTTAGCAGTGGTGTAGGCTTGTGAACATTTCCACCTATTCTTGTACGGGTCACCTCTCAGAATTGTGACAGATAATAAAGCATTGTTGACCATCTTTGGCAATCCAAAGGCAAAAACAGCTCCTTGCATTGAACATTGGGGTCTGTGATTGGAAGAATACAATGTGCATAGTCCAGGAAAAGATCAACACCCTGCTGACGACTTCTCATGAGGGCCTCTATAGTGCCCTTGCACTACTTCCAAGACGGCTGAAGCATACATAAATTTCATTGTTAAATCAAGCACACCAGTTGCCATTTCGTTGGAACAAAGTGTCACTGACATGAGTCAAGATAGTGACATGTTGAAACTGAAAGATATTACTACACACCAGTCATGGTTTAAGCATCCTTGTCCTCTTAGCAGTGACAACGAATACCAGAAGTTTAAAATTGTCAAAGATGAACTGTGCGTTACTCAGAAAGACATTATTCTAAGAGGTTTGAGAATTGTCAATCAGGATAGTCTACAACAACTAATAATTGAAGTGGCTCATGAAGGACCTAGTGGGGTCGTTGCCACAAAATGAGCTCTCCGAGGTCTGGTTTGCACATCTCGATGAGAAAGTTAAACACAAATTGAAGGCCCTGTTATTTATGCAACTGCAATGCATCAAAAACCACTCAAAACACCTTAAACATGTCAGAGTTGCCACACCATGTCTAGGGAAGAATTGCTGTTGATATATTTGGCCCTCTTGACAATGGACATTACATGATGGTGATTGTTGATGAGTACTCTTGTTTTCACTGATAGAGGATCTCTCATTTGTCTCTCTAGAAAGTCATTGAGAGATTCAATAGCATCTTTGTAACATGCGGTGTTTGTGCGATCTTAAAAGCTGATGATGGCCCATCATTCAACAGTCAAGAATTCAGAGACTTCCTCAGCCCTCTTAATGTGAAGCATCAGCAAAGCACACCTCTTTGACCACAGGCCAATGGCCTTGTGGCACGTTTCATGAGTACTCTTAAGAAAGCTGTGTACCATGGTGTATTGGAAAAGCTTGATCTTAAAACTGTCTTGAATTCTCATCTTCAAGCTTACTGCTCAACCCCTCACTCGACCACAGGTAAACGTCCTGTAATCTTGATGTTTGGGAGAGCCATGAAGACCACATTTTCTCAATGTACCAACATAAGATCAAGTACTGTTCAAAAAACCATATAAAAGGAAAATGAAGGCCTATGCAGTCAAACGGCAACATATAAAAGACATTACTTTCTCTAAAGGAGATTGAGTGTCAATCTAAAAAACAAATATCTGATGCTCCCTTCAATGCTGAGCCCTTTCACGTTGTAACCAGCAAAGGACACATGGTGACCGCTGAATGCCTTAGGAAGTGCATTACATGAGATTCCTCGCATCTCCAACATGTGACTCATCGCTCATCAGGCACTGATGTCAATGTAGAGACTGGGTCTGCAAGGACAAGTGAAAGCCCCCTGACTGCTACATCTCCAGGGTAGATCATGGACAATTCCATTGCCTGCCCCCAGTTTCCGAACACACGGTCTGGACCTGTGAACAAAGACGCCACAAAAACTGATTGAAGAGCCTTGAATGTGTATATATTTGTAAATTTATTTTACCTTTTTTATTTAACAGAGGGGGAGATGTAGTGTTGTGTGAGATAGCAACCACATAACAGTCCTACTGGACTCTGTAGAACTATTACGTAAGCGTTCGAGTGGAGTGAAGTGAATGCTGGTTTAGAATGTTATGTTCGCGGTTACACGCAAAGCAATGGCAGAACACTCCTACTGGACTCCTTAGAACTATGACGTACTCGTTAGAGTATAGTGAAGTGAATGCAGGTTTAGAATGCTAAGTTTGCGGTTACACGCAGAAGAATAAAGATGTGTTAACTTGACTCTGTGTGTGGCGTAGTCATTGGTGAGTACCCGGACTGGAGAAGACGCTACTTGGTGGAAAAAGTATGACTCACAATTCCTCTTGTTTGCCTGCTATTCATGAATGAGTTAATGATAATTTATAAAGCTCAACAATTACCATAATAAAGGTTTCCTGGATCTTAGACTGTCATCTCGCATGTGCCTGTTTCGTGATTTGGATACTATTTTGGTTCTTGTTATGTTCCCTTTATTTTATATTGTTCTGCTGCTGGATGTTTGTGGCGGAGATCATTTACTGTACCATTTCAATCATCTCTGTGAAGTCATTACTGGATCTTCTTGCACCTCCTTGCCTTTGATGTTTTTGTAACTTCTTACATTTGAAGCATGTTTATCACTTTTTTTCACCTGGTTGTAAGACAAGCCTGCACATAACTTTGGATTTGAATTTTCAGGGGTCTTGTCCTGATGTTGCTGTTTCAACAGAATTGTTTCACTGCTTTAAATATAAAACCTCAGGGAAGCAAGGTTGTGGTATTGCACCCCGTCTGAGCCTGGGAGAGCTTTCCCACTGCAGAAATAAGTAGATTTGACACAAGAAAATATAGCATATACCAAGCAATACCTACAGGTCTGGAAGAGTAATGATGTGACTGGAGCTGGAGACAGGAAAAGGGTGGTGAGGATGTGAAGCTGGTCAATGGACCGAAACTGGATAATGCCTGCAAGGATGAAAACTAGGCAGAAGACAAATGTACACTACAAGAACTAACAAAAATGCTGGCATATACTATAGAAAATTACAAAGCTGAAGAGTGATAACCAAACTATCATGACTAATAGTTTGTAGGCTCGATGGGAAAAAATATGGGCCTCATCTACATGAAAATGATGCAGCATGGCTCCGCAAGCCATTTAGCTGCACTGTGCCATTTTATTTTCAAAGAACAGGATATGTCATATTAACAACAATACGATGCACCCCTCTGCTTTCTCCTGCGCTGGCACACAATTGGTTGCCATGTGCAGGCACGATTGCATCATTTTGCAAGGGGGCATTTTCCTCCCGCATAGAAATAGGAAAAAACAAGGAGAAATTAATGTATATCTCCTAGCTGCGCCATTCCTACGCCTCCCTTTGGTGAGGTGTAGGATTCTGATGCATTTTCAGGTTTACAAAATTGTTGTACATCTGGGAATACATCAAGTTCCATGGTAGTTGCGTGGAAACACCCACAGCAACACCCATGGAATGCCCCTTTCATGCAGAGTAATTCCTGAAATGAGCATATATTTACAGGGCCATGAAAAGTCATGCAGGATGACTCTATGTGGCCATGTAAATATGGGCATGCCCATTGTGCCACTGGTGCATCAAAAAAACATGAAGCAGCAGCGGCTCAAGGGGCTTGTAAATACACCCCTATGTTTGTATCTAAAATAAATCACATCAAGGCACATAACATATTCACAAAGAGTCTTAGAAGATACCCAACCATAGTTATGTAACAAACAGACTAAGATGTGTCTCCGTATATAAGACATTCTTTAGCAAAAAAAGAAGAGAATCCTGAGGAACTAGAATAAGGAGAATACCATATAGGAAAAGGGCTTAGAGAAAAGCAAAACCAAAATCTTGAAATCATTGAACAAAGCAACAATAACAGAAACAAGCATTTGCAATGCAACCGGTCTCGCCTTTGGGACCTTATATGTATTTAGCTATGCAGCACATTATCCTGGGTGATGAAACATCCACTGTTCTGTACCATGGCGGGAAAGTAAGCACCAAACTTTGTGACACACCAGGTATGGCGACACATGGATAGAAATATTGTCATTCAGCGGGAAATGGTATCTTCCAAAGCTCTGTTTTTAATATAAAAGCAGAGCCTTCGGTGGTCATATCACTGAAAATACAAGATTTGAAAAAAATATTATTGTCTATGGGTGCTTGTGGAAGAAAAGTTCTATGGACTGGAATCTAGAGAATGCTAAAGTGATTCTGGTATTTTACTGACCTCTGCTGGTCGTTTTCTATCAAGAAAGTTAAATAGAGGGATTTGAACAGGAAAAAAGGCCCTAAGCGGAAGCAGACAAGTCCTAGGGCTGATCTCCAGAGCCCACAATGTACATACACATATAGGTATATACTAAAGTATATATACTAAAGTATATTATACAAGAGGTCTTGAATGCTCGACCTAAAAAGGAACAGGATTCATGTAACAGAAATACTGGGGTTTGCAAACTCGTCATAGATCCATTTTAACAATACAAGGCTATGGAGAACTAAGGGCTGTATAATTACAAGCAAAGATCAAAGCAAGAATAACAGAATACAGAAAGTGCAGGCAGACACCACCTAAATAAACATTTGGGAATCCAAGGTAGGCAAATATAACTAGGAAAGACAGACAAGTGATCAGAGCAATGTTTCTAGGTATACCAAAAGAAGATGAGACTTTAGAATGTGGACTAAGGCCTCTGCATACTAAGCAGGGAGCAAAAATAGAATGTGAACTTGAAATATGCACAGAAGTTCTTAAAAAACATCTATGGATATTATTAAATAAATTAAGAAGATTTAGCACCACACAAAAATGGAGGAGCAAAAAGAGTAATGCACCAGAACCTGTTTTTGATATAGAAACAGCATTAGGACTAAAGTAAGAATATGGAATCTAGGAACTAGGGGCCCGAATTACAAAGCTTTTTTGAGGTCTCAAAGGGCCCGATTTGCAGAATTGGGCTGTTTGCAGCTGAAATTTCTTTTTTTTTAATGTACAAAGCACTATTTACACTTCGGAAACCTATCACCGAATCTCAAATTGGGTTTGCGAGTTGATCAGCATGTATTGCTTCAGCACCCAACATTATATCCATCAAATAATTTGGTATTAGGAAGAGACGTGTCTAGAGAGCCCCTCCCTAATACAAATCACAAGGTTATGTATGGATGTTTTGCGACTGAAATGTGTCCGCAAAACACTTGTATTTTACCACCAAATTCAAGTTGGTAATAACCCATTCGAAAATGGGAATGGTTCCCCAAGGGACCCCTTCTCCTTGGGGAATATTTGCAAAAACATTTTTTAAGAGCAGGCAATGGTCCCACAGAGCACTGCCTACTCTTAAAAAAATTTAAACTTTTCATTTTTATGTTTAAGAAAAATGGCCGTCATTAAAAAAAAGCGAATACTTTATTGAAAAGCAATTACAGACATGATGGTCTGCTGACCCCAGCAGGCCACCAACCCTGTGATTTTTGTGATTCCCAATCAGTTGCATACCGAGAACTGTCTCATGAATTTGAATCTATTTGCGACCCACTGGGAATCGCAAAATGTGTTAAACACACATTGGTACTTTGCTGTTACTAAATAGCGACTCACAAAAATTAGAAATTTGGTAATCGCAAACACTTACCTACGTACATCTAGCCCTAGAAATCTACAAAGCCACAGGAGCAAGAAGCTACCCTATGGGACAGAAGTTAGAGCACAATAATAAATAGTGGTACAATAACAGAGAATCTGTGACATATAAATCAGGGCACTAGTATAGAGATAGGCAGAGAGCAAATGTGAGCAATTAGCTGGTGGAGGAAATCACAGCCCACGTAGACAGTGAAGGTTGCATATGAACATGTAGAAGGAAATACTAAACAAGTCAGGAGGTATTTAAAGCGAAACATGTGAACACCTTAGAAAGCACAGATCAGAGCACAGTCTGAAATATCAAGAAATATTTATATCAGTGAATAAGTAGGGATAAGGAAGCAACAGGACAGACAGAGCTTCACCTCGGGATGAGATCTCAGCAAGGTGTGAAACGACTACATAACCAGAAAGCATCAGTACGCTAGCATGAAATCAAGGATTGAAGCAAAGCATTGAGTGTTCTATAGCAAGCAAAGGTGATGCATTTCCCTACGGTCCTTTGTTATCATCTTTGAGTGGCAGGGTGGCAGCATTCTTACACATGGACATTGTGCCACTATTGTGTGGTACTCTACAGCAACAAGAAGAGATAAAGCAAACTCTCCCCGCTGCAGCACCTGCCACCTCCCTTTGCAAAAGTGTAAATAGGGGCCTATGTGGTTATTACCTCCCGGTGAGAGTTTACACATTGCTGTCTAATACATGTCTCCTTCTCCCCTCTGTGGCTCCTGTGACCCTAAACCAAGTATGAAGTAGGTGGTTGCTTCTCTCGATATCAGCAAATCCATCGAAGACTAAGGGAGAAGATGTCGAAGAAATATTTAGTTTAAAGATATTTCTCTCTTCCCAGGAGAGGCACAGTAATTCTTTGCGCTTGTGCAGTGATGCATATAGTTCAGAGTCTGTCTGCACAGTGGAAGTAAGCAATTGTTGGGTGGCGGGCAATACACCTTTATTAAAAAAGAGTAAAGTGGACCATACACATGTGGCATGTTACAACATCTTTCTGTAGGGTCCTCTTACTTAGCTGACAACTGTATGATAGAGAGATATCATTTGTATCTCTTGAGGGAGCTGATTATGATCTAATGAAAATTGTAGGCCTAACGTTAATAATATCCTTGCCTTAAAACAAAACAAAAAATACACTTTGAAAACCCGTGTTTTCCCGTGCTTCACTGAACACGGCAGAGCTATGCCTAAACGACACCTTGAACCCCAACACACTTCTCCTCTTCTTGCACATAGCAAAACGTGCACACGATAGTGCTTTGTGTTGGCATGCTGTTCTCGAAGAACTCGAGAGGAAACCTTTGCAGCATTCAAACCTCTCCCTGCCAGTATTACTGGAAGCATAGACATTTATGACACTGTCATTGTTTTGACTGTAATCAGATTTGTACTCACACGTCTGATGACATTAGGTCTAAGGAGTAGATACAATATTCATATTAGGGATCGTACTTGCTATAGTGCTATAGGATGCTGCCTGTATTACATTTTGTATTCTGATTTGTTAATATTGTAATGAGGAACGATCACTGTTATGCTGACAGTGCGATTTTTAATCTTCACTTTCCTATAAAAAACCCTGAAACTGGAGGTTAGCCAGTCTGGTTTTCCCGACTCTTTGACAGCAGCACTGCATCAGTCTGCCTCTTGATTTTGACTTAGAATATTTCTGCTCTGAGGCTTGACATCATGTCAGACTTGTTGCTGCAACTGGTTGAGGCTTACATTAATTTCCGATAATGATTCATCCTGCATTTTGCACCATTATTTTTGCCTTCTGTACTGCACTTTTATGAATTAATAAACCTTCATGTTTTCAGAACTTAAAGAAGTCTCTAGTCCCTTCTTGATTCAGAGAATATTTAATTCACTATGCTGATTTACTTACTGGTAATCAGCTGCCTGTTCGGGGCACATTCCCTCATATATTCTTGAGGTTAACATGTCTCCGATTCAGCAGTTAGGTTCATCTGATAAAGTAGCATCAGCACTCGCATAAGAAACTTGCATTGCCAACATCCAGTAGTGCGGGTTGGGTTACTTGACCAACATTACACGCGGATACGTGGGACTGCACATTTCAACAGGGCCCCAGTTATCATTGCTTAACGTTATCAAGTTGCCTAGACATATGTACTGCAGAGAGTAATTGAAATACCATAGCTACCAGATTGCTAACCTCTAATTCTCTGATTTGTATTTCAGCAACGCACATAAACCCCTACAGCCACCTGGAAGCATGTGATATGTGTTGAAGTGTATAGTTTCTAATCATGAGTCATGATTACTTTCCAGATTTCCTCCTTTCCAAGACTTCCCATTCTGATTTGGCCTATTGCCCAGCGTTGTACACTTCTCTCTACAATGGATTATTTCCATTAATACAATCACCCAGCACAGTGCGAACTACATATCCCACAAGGCCCAGCGCCTTCCCAAAAGCTTATTGCCATGGTTACACCGATAGTACCAGCCTTGGCGATTTGACAGAGCACAAGGAGCCCAGAGCAAGAGACACGAAGGTAAGCGGCGCATCAGCGGGACCTGCCGCCGGCTTCTGCTTCACTCGCGGTAGAACGCGGTAAACATGTTAATATTTTGCTCCGTTTTTCCTTAGCGGAAACGGACTCCGGTGGAATTCTTACACGCCGGTTTTCTACAAACAACGCTTGTCCAGTAACTAGGACTGCTTCGCATCAACCTTTAAGGTATGTCGCATGCAAACTAGCATTCCACTCGTTCAATCTCTATAAATTCTTGCTCCCGGCTTTAACAACAACATTGTTCTTTCCTAGAGTGCCACAGGCCGCTTGAGGTTTAATAAACGTGCCAATGAGCCTGCATTCAACGCAGAAAAAACCGTCTACACTAACTTGAAAAAGTTGACGGTATGTGTATTTTTAAACAAAGCATTTCGCACTCTTCAGTCATTAGCTTTTTAATGGGTCTAATGCCAATTCACCTTGTCATAGGTAGTTCCAATTCCTGGATTCCCTCTACAATCAGCACTGCCACACTTTCATTGAATTAGCTTCCTTCAAAAGCGGTAGGTTCCCCCCAGCTGAGTGTCACAATATAGGGAGACTGTCGCTCTTGTTTCATGAAGTTTACACAATCTTTCCTTCTCTTTGGTAAATTTACAGACAGAATAACCATGCCCTGATGAGAATCTGGAAAGTAATCCTCTGTATTCGAAATGCGTCGGCTAATTGGCTAATTAGAAAAGGATAATTCATTCACCAGCAACCACTGGTTACACAAGATTCTCGAATTCATTTTCGCGTCTCTTTTTCCAATTTCTTTTTGCTTTACTTCTCTTTTGCTTCAATCAAATGCCTAATTGTATTTACCATTGATTGTAATGTATGTTGTAATGTTATTGTCTGTATTCCATATATTGTTTGTTTAACCAATCATTATATTGAGTTTTGTTTATATTCAGTTTTGACACTGTGGTGTATTTCAAAGTTTTACTTTGGTTTGATCTCATGTTACACATAGGTCTTGTCTGCTCATAATACGTTTTGTTTGACAAATGAAGTACAACTGTCCAATTAAGTGGTATAAATAAAAGTACCTGCTTGGAAACGACAGTTTGCGTTTTCAATGTTCCATAAATATGGTTGCAAATGGGTTGTGGAGAGGCACTCTTTTTTCTGATTACATATTGCCCAGCCTCAGCACCACTGGCAATTGTGCCTTGATATATATTTATCTGTGGTGAGCTTTATTTTGATTGAATTCTTACTCACCACTGAAGGCAGACTATTTTTCCAATGCCTGCTGTTAAAACGTGCATATCACATATTTGCTGAATGTTCCTCAGCCTCCAGCCTCTCAGCGGCTGTAATCTTTCCAAAAAGATTATTCTCCTAGGTCTATAAACTGCTTTATAGTCTGCTCCCAGATAAACTGCATAACCTTAAAGCAAAAACATTTCCCCAGATCGGAAATTTGAAAGACATATCAATATAATGGAGTAGAATAAAGAATTCAAACACAATGTGTGCAATTCTCTTTAGCTTCATAGTTTAGACATTTTATGTAGTTATTCTGGAGACTTACCAGCAGTAAATTGCAGTTAGGCTCTCTAAATATGCCACTCAGTTGACATTTTAGTGTAAAATGTCTGTATCTTATGATATCAGGGGGCATATTATCTAGATGTGCATTATATAACACACATCGCACATTTCCATATCGCCGGCTATCGCTGGATTTTTTTCGCTGTGATAGCGCGTAATTATCAATGTGCAACACGTAGGCGAAATGAAATCCGGCGATATTCGGCGATATGAAACATTAGCGCATGAAAACAAACGTTGTTTTCACGCGCTAATGTGTGCCTTGATAATATGGGGGGGTGGATTCAGCGTTATGATCCACACCCCCATGTTATCAATGCCTTAACACCTGGTCAGAGCAAGCGTTGGGAGACCGGCGATAAACAAGTTTATCGCAGGTCTTCTTCTCCCAACGCCTGCCTTGGTAATAGGGTGTTCCCACCTCCAACCACATTTTACATGTGGTTGGACGTGGGAACGCCCACTTTGCATGTCATTAGCGATGTTTCTCGCTGACATGCAAAGTGGGCTTGAGGCAGGCGTTAGCATGCCCTTGTTAATAGGGCGCTAGAAGTATCGCCGCTTTCTCGGCACAATTCGCCGAAAAAGCGGCGATACTTCAGCTTGCTAATATGCCCCCAGATTCGTGTAACATGAGATATTTATTGTTGGGGGACTCAAACAAAACATAAACATGAGATCAGGACTACCCACAATAAAATGTTTGCCAGTGGTGTATAATAAATTGCACTCAGTTCCGCTGGTCAGCTAGGATTCATTCCATTCAGGAAAGTACTTGCATTGGCCTTCTCCTGCGATTATCTTTTTCTGCTACATGCACAGTGACATCTCATTGGTCACTTTTTCTCAGTAGAACAATTTCCACCTAGTTCGTCTGTGAAGCACTACAGAGAAATAAGCTGGCACAAAGAATGCTCTTTGTTTTTTTCAGCCATCTGGGTGGTCATATTACATTTTGTAATCATGCACTAACCAGGCCTCGGCACCTTTTGGAAATGTAATATTCTGTAATTTTGTAACCTGTTGCTCAATTAATAACTGATTCATTCTATTTGTTAATTTACAGAAGATGTTAAATCATGTCATGTCACATTGATTTTAAGAGCGCAGTATCACCTGGGAGGGTATCCTGTACCTGGGTTGGTGTGAGCCTAGCCTCGCCATGGGGAGGAAGGGGTTCAGGAAGGGCTATTCGGTAGTGCTAGGTGTTTAGATTCTTGTGGAACTGAAAAAGCGAAGAGGATGCTTTGATGTTTAGCAGCAGGTTGTTGCATACTTTAACTGTCAACTCCGGGTCTGGCTGCCGAGTTCTCAATGGTTTGAAGTTATCTGATGAATTGTTTGCTGAACCTGGCATATGAGGTGTTTCTATAACAGCGTGCTTGTGATGAGAGCTTGTCTGATTGTTTTGCTGGTGCTGATCAGGAACCATTTGAAGATTTTCCTCAGCATCCTGGAGTTGTGGAAGCAGAAAGCTGTAATGATGTTGACTAAGGCGGTCATGCTGGCTCTGCTGTCAATGATGATTTAAATATCAACAATGCACCCAAACTCCTACAGCCACATTGAAGAATCTGACATGCTCGGAAGTGTTTAGTTTCTAATTCTGTGTCATGATTACTTCCCAGCATTCTATTCTATGACTTCCGATTCAGATTTGCCATATTCCCCAGCCTCAGCACCACTCATATATGTTCCCTAATAAAGAAATATATATACATATATTTTATATATATATATATATATATATATATATATATATATATATATATATATATATATATATATATATATATATATATATATATATATATATATATTTATTTATTTTATCGTTCCAAGGTGTCCCTAAAAAAGGAAGGCACTCGAACACCGTTTTGCTGGTACACCCATTTAATGGTACAAGGGAAATGGAACATCAATTGCTTTCACAGTCCAGCGCATACAAGAGCCTGACACGTTTTGAAGTATTACAAACTTCTTCCTCAGAGGCAGGATGAGCTGGTGTTGCGTGTTGTGGACCGGACGTTACTTTCAAATGGTCCGCTCTGTATGAGCCACTCCTTCGTTCTAAGCACCCTTGTTAGAATGTTTGTCACGTGCGGAGGGAGAAATGCTGGGCCACGTAGTCCACACTGAATTTACTCAGATGCACGCTGTTTAACTGTCGCCAATATCAAGCCCCTAGATGGGCCTCAATGGTCAGACTCCACTTTAATCCATTCCGGAGTCCACACGGTGTCCACGGAGAGGTCCATTGATGATACGAATCCCATGGTTCCCTGAAAAGGGGTGGTGCACTTCCGACGGCTGGGACCGCCGCCTAAACATTATCGCTCCAAGGGCCCAGCATTCCTCAATTCGCACGTGACGAACATTCTAGCAAGGGTGCTTAGAACGAAGGAGTTGCTCATACAGAGCGGACCATTTGAAAGTAACGTCCGGTCCACAACATGCAACACCAGCTCATCCTGCCTCTAAAGGGAAGAAGTTCGTAATACTTCGAAACGCGTCAGGCTCTTGAATGCGCAGGACTGTGAAAGCAATTGATGTTCCATTCCCCTTGTACCATTAAATGGATGTACCAGCAAAACGGTGTTCGAGTGCCTTCCTTTTTTAGGGACACCTTGGAGCGACAATATTTATTTATTTATATATATATATGTTAGACCTGACATCCTTGGTGTGGTTTTCCCTGACTTCTTTGCTTTCTTCATTTCTTCATTTTTGCTGTGCATCTTACCACCGCTGACCAGTGCTAAAGTGCATATGCTCTGTCCCTAAACCATGGTAACATTGGCTTATCCATAATTGTTATATCTAACTTCTTATAAGACCCTAGTAAAGTGCACTACATGTGCCCAGGGCCTCTAAATTAAATGCCACTAGTGGGCCTGCAGCACTAATGTGCCACCCACATGCCTCAGGCCTGCCATTGCAGAGCCTGCTTGTGCAGTTCAGACTGCCATGTCGACCTGGCACAGTAACCCACTTGCTACACCCACACCTTTCTCCTTTTTAATACAAATAAGTACCTTTTAAGGTAGGCCATAGACAGCCCCATTGGCAGGGTGCAGTGTATTTAAAAGGTTGGACATGTACTTTTGATTTTACATGTCCAGGTAGTGAAAAACTCCTGAATTCGGTTCTCACTTTTGCAAAGCTTATCTTGCCCATAGGTTAACACTGAGATTACCTTATTCCATCTCAAAAGGGAAATTTCCAATTGGGACAAGATGGAAATTTTGGGTTTAGTGTCTCTGGAGTCACAATTGAAAATTACAACTCATGGTGGGGTCAGATTTTAAATTGTAAGTCTGAAAATGGCACTGTTAGAAATCTGCCATTTTCTCGCTTGAACTGTTCTGTGCCTCTGCATGTCTCAGAATAGACGTCCTGACTTTGCGCATTCCCTCTAGACAGTCACACACCAAGGGAGCTTACTTGTGACATTCACATCCTGATGGCCTATAACTAGGCCGGTGGGTCTTCCTGGGCTAGATGGGTGGGAGGAGTTGGCACGTGCACCAGAGTAGGGCAGTGTCTATCCCCAACAAATTAGCTGCATACCCCCTATAGTGAGTCTGGAGCAAGGGCAGGAATGGAAGAGACCATATTTTCTTCAAAGGCCTTTTTGAAGTCTTCCCTATGTTTAAATGCTCAACTTGGTCTAATTACTGCACCCCTGAGACAACCAACCCAGTACACTCTGGACCTGAGGACACTCTGCCAGAAAGAAGGACATATGTGCTGTTGAAAGGACTGACACTCTGCTGGACTCTGCTTGGTTTGCTGAACTCCTGCTCTGCTGTGCCTGCCCTGCTGCCTGCTGCCCCCTTACCTGGTGGTGAGAAGGACAGAACCTGACTCTCTACATCCCCAGAACCTAGGGCCATATGTAGGTGGCCCAAATACCGGTCGGTAAGGGTGAAAATCTGTAAATGTCACCGTTACCGTCCGGTATTTAAGCATTTGTGATGTAGGGGAGGATTCGATATTAAGGAATTGGTAAATACCGATTCCTTAATACCGATTCCTAATTGGCCTTGCATTTAAGGAATCGGTAATACCGATTCTTTAAATGCTATTTAGGAAGCACTTTTAAGAGTGCTTTTGGGCGTTAGGAATTCGTTAATTACCACCAACTTCAATTTGGTGGTAATTACCGAATTCCTTTAAAAAACACACTTTTGTTTTTTTTTAAGTGCCATGTGGCACACAACCATGCCCTTAGGGCATGAATGTGCGCCACATGTGCACATATGCACATTTCAGGGGTGCAACAGGGTCTCCTTTGGACACCCTGGCTCCCTTGAAATACCTCCCGGTATTACCGAATCGGTAATACCGAATGTCTTCACATTCATTCCTATGGGCCTCCAAGCCCATAAGAATGAATGGGTAGGCATTCCTCATTACAGAATCGGTATTACCGATTCAGTAATAAGGAATATTAACGATTCACCATTTTTTACCGAATATTTACCTACATCACAAATATCGAATTCTTAATACCGAATCGGTAAAATTCAGTATTAAGAATTCGGTATTTGGCAATTACCTATATATGGCCCCAATTGACTCCAAGGGCTTGCTGGGTTGCCTCCTGTTCTTAAGTATAAAACCTCATTCAACTCTTCTTCAGACACTGGACTCTGCCAACTGTAAGTCCTGCTCTGCCAAGAGGTGCCAATCCAGTCCTAGGCTTCCAGAGGGGTTCTGCAGCTGTTGTGTGCCAAAAGCCAACCATCGCCTGCTTTGCGCCAGTCGGACCCGCCACATTCGCCTTTGACACCGAAGCAGTGCCACTTCGGAGATTCCACAGCGCCGTCAGCAGGGCTGGACCACGATGGAGCACCTTCATTGTAAGGGGTTTGATGACAATCTGGGACCCGACTGCGTGGCTCAATGACAACGCAGTGCCATCATCGTAAAGGGGCTCAACGAAGATGAAGGACCTGACTGTGTGATTCGGATTCCACGCAGTTGCTCCTCGACGTTGACACATCCTCTAGATAGGTACTTTGTTTCAGCAGGCCTGCATGGCTTCTGTATTTGACCCATGCTGCATCAGCAGTCTGCTTTACTTTTCAGATTTGACCCCGTCCAGTGCGGCCTCAAGTAACCCGTAAGCGCTATTTACATTTAAGCACTATATTTCAATGTAATCTTTAAAGATTCATCATCAGGTCCTACTTATTGGCTTTTTGGTGTTTTGGTCTTGTTTTTCTTCTTTAAATTAAGCTCTTTTGTTCTAACTTGTTGTGGAGTATTTTTGTGTGGTGTTTTACACTGTTTTACTATATTAATTATTGTACAAATACTTTACACATTGCCTCTTAAGTCTGACTGCTTTGTGCTAAGCTACCAGAAGGGAAGTACAGCTTAATTTAGGGTGTGTATCTTACTTATCCTGACTAGAGTGGTGGTCCCTACTTGGACAGGTTGTATACCTCTGACAACTAGAGACCCCATTTCCCAACAACATCAATCTACTGTGAGCTTTATTATGATGTAATTCTTGCTCACTACTGAAGGCACACTGTTTATCCAATGTCTGCTGCTAAAACATGCATTGTTGACGTGAGTGCTGGGGGAGGGTGTGGGTCCAAGTTCAGAAGACTACCAGGAAGAGTTGTACAGTGAGGTGTTCTTCTGAAAGATTACAACTTCTTTCTTGCCGATGATGAGTTTTAGACAGTTGGTGACTTAAGTCGTGCAGTCGGTGATCTTGTTCTAGGTGTCAGAAGTTCTGTCAGAGAAAGAGAGTATGAGATATG
This sequence comes from Lissotriton vulgaris, assembly GCF_964263255.1. Taxonomy (NCBI): domain Eukaryota; kingdom Metazoa; phylum Chordata; class Amphibia; order Caudata; family Salamandridae; genus Lissotriton; species Lissotriton vulgaris. The sequence goes on along the minus strand of NC_141685.1, from coordinate 682,839,943 downwards.
GGGCATCGATGTAAGAGAATACATAGATGTTGTGGGTAAGGATGCTGCTAGCTAGAGGAATCATGTACGCATTGAAGAGGATCAGACTGAGTGAACAACCTTGTGGTACTCCACAAATGAGGTTGAGGGTGGCTGAAGAGTACGGGCCTAGTCTGACTGCTTGTGTCCTGCCAGGCAGGAAGGATCAAATCTAGCAGACAGCATGTCCTTGGATTTGGATTTGGATTGTATGCATTGGATGAGGATCAGATGGGAAACTGTGGTAAATTCCTGGAGATCCAGGAGGATGAGGGCTGCCATGTCTCAACTGTCCAGGATCATGTGGAGCTGAAAGTGACAGTGATGGGGTCTATTTCTGTTTTTTGATTGGTCTGAAGCTGGATTGTGTGGTGTTTAGGAGTTGGTGGTCAATAAGATGGGAAACAACCTTTACAACGCAACTTTTACAACGCACTACCATTACAACAAAACTTTTACAATGCAACATCCATTACATCGCATGCCATTACAACGCAACCATTACAACGCATGATACTACAACGCATACCACTACAACGCATGTCATTACAATGCAATCATTACAACGCATACCATTACAACGCATAGTCCCCTTACACTATCCAACACTTACCCTACCGTTGCACCCCCTGAAGTTAGAATAGTAAATTTTACCCCTACACTATCCAACACTTACCCTACTGCTGCACCCCCTGGAGTTAGAATAGCAATTTTTACCCATACTCCTTTCAACACTTACCCTACTGTTGCACCCCCCTGGAGTTAGAATGGTAATTTTTACCCCTACACTATCCAATACTTACCATACATGCAATGTAATGGTATGCGTTGTAATGGTATGCGTTGTAAAGGAAAAAGTAGTTTTTAAAAATTTGTTGTAATGGCATGCGTTGTAATGGAATGCGTTGCAATGGATGTTGCGTTGTAAAAAATGTGTTGTAAAGGTATGCGTTGTAAAAGTATGCGTTATAACGTCATACATCCCAATAAGATGGTTGCCAAGGTGCCTTTTGATAAGTTTCTCACAGACGTTTGCTGGGTACGGTAGCAGAGAGATAGGTCTGTGGTTGGCAAAGGTTGAATGGCCCATGAAGGGCTTCTGAAGCAGGGTGAGTACTACAGCGTTTTTCCATGTGTCTGGGAAGGAGACTCATCAGCTGCAGATGTTCAGGATAGATGTGAGCATTTCACAGATGGATTCAAGTTCTCTGGTGAAGGTGCGGTGGGGGCAGGGATCCGATGGGGCACAGAGTGGATGGACTGCATGGTGGCACAAGTTTTTCCCGACTGTGATTGCAGGGCATGTAGTCATAGACGTCTTCCTGGACAAAATGGAGAATCATGTTGCAAGGTCTGCTGGGCCCAGTTGAGGGTCAAAGTTGCAATATGTTGAGGTTATCTTGCTGCAGAAGAATTAATAGAGCTTGTTGCAGATGTTCTGTGAGGAAGTGGTGCTCTTTGATGCGTTTGTAGGCCAGGTGAAATCTTTCATGACGGCAAAAATCGCTTTGCTGCTGTTGATGCTGGTGTCAATATGGTCTGCTCTGTAAGGGTGGTATGTTTAGCATTCCAGGTCTCTTGGTGGTAGCATCTTAGAGAGAATTTGAAGGAGTTTATTGTCTGTGTTGTCTTGGCGCCTTCTCTGATAGTATTTGAGTTGTTTGCTGTGGTGCTTCGTGATCCTCTGAGTACCACCTGACTTGGGGTCGGGATCTTGTGGTTTTGTTGTACCTGAATGGGGCACAGTGGTGGCATAGGAAGTGATCCAGTTGTTGAAGTTGTTGATAGATTTGGACAGGCGTCAGCTGTTTTTGGGCCGGTGTACAGTGAGACTGGTAGTTCAATCATCCTGTTGGATTTTGTTCCAGTTTCTGTGTGCAGGTCTGGTGGTGGTCGTTCTGGACAGGAATGGTAAACTTGATAAGAGCATGATGTGTCCAGGTGACCACTGTGGTTGAGGTGAAGATCGGATCCAGGAGATGTCCAGCAGAGGGTGTGAGTCCATTCACAGGGGTAAGACTAAGGTTTCTGAGGCCTTCTAGTAGTATTGCTGAGTTTGAATCAGGGCGGGCTTCAAGTGAAATTTCAGGTCTTCTAGGAGAATGAAGACGATGGAGTTGAGGATGTGGGGAGAGATGTAGTCTGTGATCGTGGTGGTGAAGTCGATGTGTGGCCTTGGTGGTCTGTAGATGTGTGTTGCACTCAGGGTGAATCTGACTGTGATGTGAATTTTGAGTGTCAGGTGTTCCATGTTGCTGGTGAATGTGTCCGTGAAGGTGGTGCAACTAATAACATCCTTGAAGATGATTGCAACTCTGCCTTCAGGTTTTTGCTGTCAGTCATGCCTGCAAATTTTGTAGCAAGAAGGGATGGATGTGGTGATGTTGGGGGCTGATACAGTAATCAGCCCAGTTCCTATGACAGCAGGTCTGAAGTGTGGTTGTGCAGCAGGTCCCAGACCTCAGTGGTGTCTTTGGTCAGTGAGCAGGTGTTAAGGAGCATTTATGAGAGTGTGGGGTGTTGAGTCGATGGATGGAGGCTGATACCTGTTAGAGAGTGTGGTGTTGGGTGCTGTTGGTGCAGCAGCTGAGAATGGTACATGTGGGAGAGTATATGAGAGCTTGCAAGAGGAGGAACAACAAAAATGAGCAGAGAACGGATGAATGAGTAGAGAATGTGTGAACTTTGCAGTAGAGAAACAACAGAAATGAGGAGAAAAAGGGTGAAACGGCAGAAATAAGCAGAAAAATAATGAAATTGAAAAATATCAGACATGACCAGAAGTGGGTGAAAGTGGCAAATCAAAGCAACAGTGACGAGCAGAATCCGTGGTTTAAACAGTAAAGAACAGTGCCAAAGGCAGACACCAGACCCGAAGGAGAGCAGCATCAAGGAGAGAGAGAGGAAGAGAGCGTCAAGAGGAGAAGGAGCGTAGTGGGAGTGGGAGCCTCACACCTAAAGGAGCGGGGCCTGCAAGGGCCTTCCCTGGTCAGAGGATCTGGCACAGGTAAGTTATGGGGAGGGGCTAGGAGCATCTGCTTACTGGGACTGTGTTTCGTTACTTTTGGAGATAAATTGACGTACTTATGCAACTTACTGTTAAATGAATTGCATTGTGGGAATTGTATAGGGTGGGTTATAATTGACTTGAAAAGCCTTATAACCCCCATTTGAACATTGTGTAAGGACTAGAAGAACGATCTTGAAATACAGGACGTCTACGCTACCAATTATATATGTACCCAGCTAAAAAGCAAAGCTGTTATCGTTTGACAGTGACTTTCACATGAATTGATTAATTAAATCATAAAATCACAAACACTCCCACTGCCAGCATGAAAACGAGCTCTAATGCTGTCTGGGAAGCTATCAAATCGAAAAACTGCAGTCTGAGCAAATGCTTAATATGTTAAACATTTAATGGTGTGAGGGTGACATTTTGTGGCTTTTGACGAGTCTGAATTTAACAAGGAGATAATAAACTGTCGATATGAAAAGCTTTTCATTTTGTAATTATGCACAGTGCAAAAAAGGATTTTTTTGTAATTAATTTTAACCTTTTGCTTCACTCTAAATCTTTGTGACTAGAGAATGAGAAACTCTGGGGCTGACATGGAACGATCCTAACAAAGGAAGTAAGATGACTCCTTTTTCAAAATAATTATGTTATATATCTGCACCTCACCGGCTTCCATGGTGTGCAGGTAGTCGTTAATTAGACACGCAGTTGGAATAATATGTGCGTTTGTGTGGATGCCGGGCTATTTTATTTTGTCACTACTTGGACTGTATAGAACACAGAGGCACACGATGCAGATGCTCTCAACTATATACTGACATTGATTTACATATTTGTTATGCAAAAGTACGTTAAAAAAAGGGAGAGGGCTGCCAGACTCTCCTCCCTAAGCTGTCATAGGACCAAAGAAGGCTAAAGCAGGGGTCAAAATATGCCAGGAAGGAGAGGGGGTCTCCCCTCCCTGAAACGCAAAGAGGTCAAGGGGACCACATGCCAAAGGCTGTAACACATTTGAAAAAGTCCCCCCTCCCTGAGGCATGCTGTGTCCCAGGAAGCCCATCCCACAGGACACAGCAGTTTACTTGTCTGCACAGTAACAGGCAGGGAAACCTTTGTTGACTCCCATTTGGAGAGAGCATTTTCAATCTCCCACCACGCGGGAGCAAACACAAAGTCTGCTCCCAGCCAGCGGGAGCTTTAAAAATGCTTTTGCTAGCTGGGAGCATCTATTTTCTAGCTCACATTTTTGTTGTAATGAGCAGCATATGTAGCTTCTCCTTGCAGGTGGGAGCAGTCCCAACTCTGGCAGCATGTGCAGGGGACGAGTGGCCTTGGGGCTCCCATGCACTCCCCAATGAGTGTATTGTGGGTGCGTTGGGTGGGCACTGGGGCACCCACCTTGAAATAGTGCAGGCCCGGGGTCCTCGTGCTTATAACAGCTCGGGGAGGGTCCGGGAGGCCCAATCTTTTTTATGTGAAATAGTGGGCATAGGGGTTTGGTCCCCAGGGCCTAATAAGGCTCATGGTGGGGTCAATGCGGCTCCCCTCCCCTTTAAAATAAATAAGGCCCTTGGGGCGGGGTCCCCAGGGCCTAATCAAGTACAGCTCCCCTTCAAAATATATATGGCCTGAAGGAGTGGGTACCCAGTGCCTGATGGGGTTCGGGGAGGGGGAGTCACACAGCCCTCCTCATATTAAAAAAAATATGACCATGGGGGATGGGGTCCACATGGGCAAAATAGGCTCAGTGAGGGAGGCACATTGCCAACTTCCCCTTTTAAAAAAATTTGACCTGGGGATGCAGTACCTGGGGCCCATAAAAAAGTCAGGAAGAGGGGCCATGCTGTCCTCCTCCTCTTTTATTTATTTTTTTGGCCCCCGAGGGATGGATACTCCGGAGGCTTAGTTTGGCTCAGGGAGTGGAGCCACGTGCCCCCTCCCTTTAATAATTACTCAGCCCTGGGGGATGGGGGCTCTGGGGACTCATAAGGCTCAATGAGGGGGGCAGCACAGGCAGAACCTGTGGCCAACTCCCTGCCATGCACAGCTGAAGGCCCTGCACAGGGTAGGATTGGCTGTTTTTGAGGGGGTTGGTCACAGTCCAACTGGCCGCAGCTTGGGGTTCGCTGCATGAGGCAGGCCCTGCACAACAGGAGGGTGGCTGCCTTTGCAGGGGTTGGATGCGTGTGGGTTGGCAAGACCTGGCCTGCAGCTAGGCCGGGCAGCCAACCTCCCGCTATGCATGGCAAAGGGGGTTGGATTTATGTATGGTATTACAATATTACTTTACATTTTAAAAAACCTGGACGTTCACTGAAAAAAGCAGAAGTTAAAAAAACATTACAGTTAGGTAAAATGTTCAGGTACAATGTAACGTTTTAAACTCTTAAAACTACAGAACTTCAATAGTTATAGTTTCCTCAAGTAACTATAACTCATGTCCTTAGGTAAGTATAACTTGTGATGTCACTATGAACTGCTAATTACCCCACTTATTACATCACTTATGACATCGTCTACGGCATCATTGATAATACCACTGCAACATTTGCAATTTGCAATTAAATTATTGATGAGAAAACTGTGCATGGTAGGGCGAGTAATAGTTACCTTAGGGTTTAAGTTATAGTTATTTGAGATAGCTATAACTGGTAAATTTCTGTGTTTCTTAGAGTTAAAAATTTGTTGTTACTGAAAATGTTACCATGTACAAATAAATCAACTTCAAAGATGACAACGCCGTATGCCGTTTCTAAAGATTCATGTATGCTGCCGCTATCATAGCGGCAGCGTAAATAAATCTTGAGCAAAATAACGATGGATTAAACCCAGATCTGTGACTGGGGGTGAATGTTTTGCCATTGTACAACATTCCGTCCATCATTTTGTGTGTTTAACTTTCTAAAAGTGGCATTTTCAGAATTGCAATTTCAAATCTGACTTCACCATAAGTTTAGATTTTAAATTGTGTTTCCAGGGACCCGAAACATGAATGGATTATCTCTTTCCAATTGGAAATTACTTATAAAATGTAATAAGGTAATCCCAATGTTATCCTATGGGAGAGATATGGCTTGCATTAATGAAAAATTAATTTGAGTGTTTGTTACTATCAGGAAATGTAAAACTTAAAAGCACACGCCCTGCCTTTTAAATAAATTGCACCGTGCCCTCTAGGTTGTTCATGGCCTACCTCAAGGGTAACTTTATTTGTATAAAAAGGGAAGATTTGGGCCTGGAAAAAGGTTTATTTTGCTAGGTCGTCATGCCAGTGTAAAAAGCACACACAGGCTCTTCAATGGCTAGCCTGAGACCTGGTTAATGGGTACCTAAGTGGGTGGCACAACCAGTGCTGCTGGCCCACTAGCAGCATTGTATTTACAGGCCCTGGGCAAATGTAGTGCCCTTTACTGGGAACGTATAAGCAAATTAAATATTTCAATTGGGTATAAGCCAATAGTACTATGTTTAGAGGAGCGAGCACTTGCACCTAAGCACAGGTTAGCAGTGGTAAAGTGCTAAAAGTACTAAGCCCAACAAAAACGAATCCAGCAAAACATACTGGGAGGAAGGCAAAAGGTTTGGGGATGGCCATGCAATAGGGGCCATTTCCAACACCAGTAAACCTGGGATTGTGATAAATTGGATAACATCTTTATTTATCATTGTTACTTCCTCCTTACAGGTGTGCTGAATTCTACAGCATACACAGGATTTAGTTTTTGCAGGAAGGTATCCTTTCCTGAACAAAAACAATTCTGCCCACAAAGCAGGAACCCTTGTACAATGGGGCAAAGATGCCTTTGTTGGTGCTAGGCAGCCACGAGTGTGCCACCGTAGAGAGAGAGGTGAGCAGTGCCATATCTTTGGAAATATGGTGCAGTGCATCTCTCTTCCTTTGGTGAAAGGCAGTGCAACAACTTGCCTGCTGCGTTGTGTTCCGTGAACTGATTCTCATGACTATTAATTGTTAAAGTAAAGTCCAACACTCGATAATTGTTCTTCCTGATGACATAAAGCCATATATTTCCCTAACTTTATTCTAGCCTTGCCCCTTGGTCTAATGTGCCCCTTGGATGCGGTACTAATGTGTTTTTCCTCCCATTCTAATCTATTTCCTTTCTGCAGTAGCACCAGGGGCAGTCTCCATTTGCTAAATTGTTTAGCCTCTGTCCAAGGGGAAATAAACTTAATGGAATCCAGAGCAGATTCAATTACATATGCATTTGTTTGGCTAGGTGTCACCAGGAGAGCAGTCCACTTACAGTAGAAATCTGTGAAAGAAAAACAATTAATACCAGAAGCCACATTTCACCATCTCTGCTGAAAGCTCCCATTTGGGAACTCATGGCTAATTTAAAAAAAATAGGATTAGTTATCCAACTGAGTAGAGAAGTACCCTTCTTAATAATAACTACAGATATATAGAAATAAGAATTGAAATGCTACTCAGACCCTCAAAGAAAATGTCTGCGTAATTATTTTCGCAGCAAATGTAACATTATATCTTCAAAGCAGGATAAGAGCCAGAAGATGAAGAAGACTATGAAGGGTGATACCTGAATCTAAGAAAATAGATAACACAATTTCCATAATTGTGTTTGAAACTAGATGCAGGAACCATTAAGGCTCTATGGTGAGACGTGAGGATAGAAGAGTGGTGAGGGCAAAGATTAGACAAGTTATAATGGGCTGCAACTGTTTGTAAGTCCTATAACGTAATGTACAACACCTTTAAACAAAAATATGGACTCAGTAAAGAACTAAAATATATTTCCACTACAAGTTTTGGCTTAAGCAATCCTCAGGCAGTATAAGATTGTTTGCTCAGTAACTGCACAGCTGAAAATGCTGGATTTTCAAAAAGCATCATGAGTGAAGATTACATTTAGAATGTGAAATCAATGCAGTCCTTAGATCTTTTGTGATATACAGTAATCAGGAGTTATCGTCAGAGATGTTCATGTGTGTGTGTGTGTGTGTGTGTATATTTATTTATACATCCTCTTGCTTCTCTCGAGTATTCCTTGCCACTCCAGAACGAGAGGTGCATTGTCGCTGGGACCCCTTGAGAGCGGGTCCTGTAAATCAACTTCAAAGATGTTGCACAATGGCAAAACATTCATCCCCAGTCACAGATCTGGGTTTAATCCATCGTTATTTTGCTCACCAAGCCACCCCAGTTCATACATGGCCATATGCAAATCAGCCTTGGCCCTGTGCCTTATGGGAACAGGCCAGCCCGAACTGCCAAGCCATATCTTCCCTGGACTGGAATCAAGCATCCTTGGACCGGTTTCTGGCTATCAGCCATCTTCAGCCAGGATAGTTTGACTCCGGTAGCGTAGTGAGTCACCGGGGTGATTGGTGAGCAAAATAATGATGGATTAAACCCAGATCTGTGACTGGGGTGAACATTCCGTCCATCATTTTGTGTGTTTTGCTTTTTACCCTATGTGGGAAGGATATGTCCAGACGTGGGTCCCGTGCTCACTACGCCACCGGAGTCAAGCTATCCGGGCTGAAGACGGCTGATAGCCACAAACCGGTCCTAGCATGCTTGATTCCGGTCCAGGAAAGACATGGCTTGGCAGTTCGGGCTGGACTGTTCCCATGAGGCACAGGGTCAAGGCTGATTTGCATATGGCCATGTCTGAACTGGGGTGGTGTGGAGTGCAAAAAAACGATGGATTTAGCCCAGATCTCTGTAATGGGGTGAATGTATGACATTGTTCTGCATTCTGTCCATCAACTGTTGTTTTTGCATTTGTCACCCCGAGTGGGATGGGTATGCTCAGAAGTGAGTCCCATGCTTTCCACACCACTGGAGTCAAGCTATCCTGGCTGAAGACGGCTGATAGCCAGAAACTGGTCCTAGGATGCTTGATTCTGGTCCAGGAAAGACATGGCTTGGCAGTCCAGGCTGGACTGTTCCCATGAGGCACAGAGTCAAGGCTGATTTGCATATGGCCATGTCTGAACTGGGGTGGTGTGGAGTGCAAAAAACGATGGATTTAGGCCCAGATCTCTGTACTGGGGTGAATGTATGACATTTTTCTGCATTCTGTCCATCAACTGTTGTTTTTACTTTTAGAAAGTTGGCATTTTCTTGCTTTAGCCATTTGGTGCCTTTAACCTGTCTCTGATCACATGACTGCCTGTAGTTGGCAGCTGGGCTTTGAGTATGCCTTAGACAGCTACATAGAGTGGGAGCGCAGGTGTATCTCAATGGGCCATTTCTGGCAGGACAGGAGGGAGGAGCTGGGCACAGCCTCACTTAGACCTAAATGGGCAGCATCCTTTCCACACACAAAAGACTGCATACCCCCTGTAGTGAGTCTGAGGCCAGGGCAGGAAGGGAGGATATCTGAGCACTTCAAAGCCCTGTCTTTGAAGTCTCATCAACTTCAAGGACACCACTGGGTATACATACTGGACCTCCCTCAGACACCACCAATTCAGTACACTACCAGATCTGTGGATATTCTGCCACAGAAAAGGACTGCCACTCTTCTGGACCGCCACTCTGATTATGCTGCTGCATTGCTGTTCTGACCTGCTTCCCTCTTGCCTGGGGAGGAAGAATTGGACCTGGAACCTATCTTGAACACAGGACCCCAGAATGACTCAAAGGACTAGTCTGCTGGCCTCCTGATCTGAGCCTCAGGGGGCATAACAGGCTCCCCACAGCCCGTGGACCCATCGCCAATGTGTTTCTGATCCACAAGAGGCACCTCTCAGGTCCTGGGCCCTTGGTGGCCCTTGAGCTCTTAAAGTCAAGCTTTCAGGCTCTTTGCGACTGTGAACAGGCCTGTATGCACCAGAACCATGCCACGTGCACCAGAAATCAGTGTGAGCCACCGCAAGTTCATCTCTTTGCACAGCAAGCATCATCTGCCTGCGTGGATCACCACTGCGAGGCTCCACCCCAGCCGTCCACAACACTTGTTCCTGCCCTTTGCTCCCTGCAAACCATTGCCAGAGAGATTGATCTACTCTCAGCCACGGTCAGCCTGAACGTTTGTTTTTTACAGGGTCTAGCCTGTCCATACCATCACAGTTAGCGTTTTCTGTTTCTAGGAGCTATTTTACCATTTATCCTTTAAAAAGACATAACTCTAGTTCTACTGATGTTGTTGTTGGGAAGGCTAAAATATTGGGCAGAAGTAAATCATATTGTGCCCCCTGAACAGGAGGGCTTTAATGAAGAGCACTCTATCATCGATCGTTGCTTCTCTGTCTGGTCCATTCCACGGAAGTCAGTGGAGATGAGGGGCAGCCTGTACTGTTGTTTTATCAACATCTGGGCGGCTTTTGATATAGTGGGCCGAAAACATTTATGGGAGGCATTGATGAGGTGGGACCTCCTCACTATAATTCATGAGCTACTTAGCTATAACTGAGTACAATTATTATGGACACTGAGGGTACCTTGATACAGAAAATATTAATGAAAAACGGATTAAGACAGGAGGGCATCTTGGCTCCCCTCCTCTTCTCTTTATTTATAGCTGATTTGCCTCAATACTGGGTGGGGGCCAAGGGTGTCAGCCCCAAAATAGATGGCAAACATGCTGTATGTCTTCTGTATGCAGATCACCTTGTGATTGTAGATCAGACAGAGATAGGCCTTCAAAGGAAGCTGGACATGTTCATGGAGTATTGTTAGTATAAGAAATTATTAGTGAATATGGAAAAAACTAAAATATTGTGCTTTGGTAATAAAATCATAACGTATACCTGGTTAATTGGCCCACTAAATTGAAGACAGTAAAGGAATATCATTATTTCGGGGTCGGGTTTGTAAAGTCCCTAAATGGGGTATCCATCTGGAATCACTGAGAATAAGGGCTCTTACCTCAGTTAGTGGACTGAAGAAATTTAATAATGATTAGGGTAAGACTTCACATAGGCCTGTTTTGAAAGCCTTTATGGCTATGATTGCCCTTGTAGCATGTGTGTGCGCATCATATGGTAAAATGGAAATCTCAGGGGTGCAACAGGGTATCCTTTTGCCACCCTTGAAATTGCACGCGCAATTTGCGAGTACCTATTGGGTACTCCCATATTGCGCATGCAATTCCCATTCATTCCTATGGGACTCTAGGCCCATAGGAATGAATGGGAAGCCATTCCTTAATTGCGACTTGCAATTTGTGAGTCGCAATTAAGGAATGTGTGGGAATTGCTCATTTTTTTGCCATTCCTACATGCATAGGCAATTGCGATTACTTAATTACGATTCCTTAATAATCGCAATTAAGGAATCGCAATTGCCTACATTGATGCATGTGCACCCAACTGTCCCTACCGAGATTCTCTATGATCCAGGCTACACGATAAGAGACCCAAATGATATCCTGGAATATAATGGCCTGTAGAGAGCTGATAAGATTCTGGAAGTGACTAAGCTAAGGGGAATAGCAAAAGTTTTCCCTGTGGTGCAAACATGAAATACAGCAAAGCAAATTAAAATGGGCTAATGGGGGTAGAAAGACTTTGGCAAATGTATGTACGGATATGCAATTTAAGTTCTGCCCACAAGATTTACAAACTGAGATTACAAACAGTGTGCTTAGGGCAATGGGCAAGGACTTAACCTGAGCTTATGAACAAACATATCTTGAGGAGAAAAGAACATGTTTATTTCATGTTAAGTTCATGGCAAAAGGAATTCAGTTACCAGTATGTGAATGCACTACCTAATTGATGCTTAAGAAGAGCAGTGTTAAGGATAACAATCAGAATTAACACCTGCTATACTAATTAAAACGTAGAAAGAGCCATGGTTATATGCAAGGGGAACTCTACATCTGGTTTAAGTACTAAATGTAATATATTGCACATTTTATTGGATTGTTTTAAAGTACTGACGTCACAGAAAATGTTTATACATCCAATCAAATCAAAATCAACTTTATTCGGTTTCACATGCAGAAAACCATAAAAGTTTCATGACATCCAAATTTCATTTATAACATGATACAATAAAATTACATGAAAAATACAATTCATATCAATAAACGACAAAAAGGGCCCCATTGGACTACCTCACATACTAAACAATAAAACGGAGTGTACCCTCTAACAAAGGGGGTAGCTAATTCTCCAGACACCGTAGATTTGAGATAACCCACAATGAAAAAGATACCATCAGCCTTCAGCAGTTGCAAGTACAGAAGAGTTGGGCGGACCTGGTTAAAATTCAACTTCTTTATTAGGGGAAATAAAAAATTTCTCTGGGGTACCTCATAATATTTTCAAAAATACATGAAGTGTAGCAGATCCTGTGGAGACACTCCATTGCATGTATACACACTAAACGCTCATGAACAACTTTCTCAATGCCTGGAGGGTAGAGAGGATACTGGGTTGGAGTAACACCTCCCACGTTAAACCATAAAGCCCCGAAAATTTACTCCAACTGACCAGGCGATCGTCAATCAAAATGCACTGAAATGGGTGGACGTGAAGAATGAAGTGTAAGGGAATATGTGTAACTTCACCATCAGGTGAGCAAGGAAGCAATACCTTTTTGTTTAGTTACCCTCACACACCCTAGTGGTGTCATGCTTCATCATCGGGTCACCCGACGCCTATAAGTCGAGGTGGGCTCAACAAAAGTGTTGGGAGCTCCTTGAAGTTATAGAAGACCAGGGGGACTATAAAGATAAAAAAACCTCCAACAGATCCCCAGTTTCCCTTCATTCTTGGGTCTGCCAGGGTTACTAAAATCTCAGTCCATATGTGGCCATAAAGGTCCAAGACTTTCTTCAGGGCAATGGTTGGCCTCCCTGGGGTACAGAAAGGGTGGTCCTATCCTGTCAGTAAATGAAGGGCAGTGTAGCTGCTCCTTGTGTGTGACACAAACAAGTTTATCTGTCATATGTGGTTCTCCATCTGTAAGAAATCAAACAAAGAAGAAGGAAAAAACAACATACAAAATTGTGTGAGCAAAACAATGGTATTACTATGTTCTTGTTTCCCAAATTTGTGCAAATCGAAAGAGACCGAGCCCATGAGTGCCCAAGGGCTGTGCAACTAAGTAGTGTTCAATCTCTTCCAACCATGTGCCACTTGCATCAAAATCTGTACATGACATTGCTATGTGATAGAATATAGTGCGGTGGAGATGTTGCTTGCATACTGACATTAATTGCATGCCAGAATGTGCGTGTTATCAAAGTATCAATCACTATGATCCCATCTCATTCATCATTTGTGCCGTTTCATTAGTTAAAAACCTTTTGCAATGTTGAAATAGCCATAATGGTCATCCTCTCAGATATATATACAAACAAACAGGCATGCAGTCTTTCCCAAATTTTGGAGAGTCACCCTTTCTCAAGGGATAGTATGGCCTTCTAGGGGTAGCTCTGTAGTAAAACCCTGTGGTGTACCCCAAGAGGGAGAAAACAGGCAGTGAAAGGGTATGATGTAAGGGAAATGCTCGGAGCGAGGAATCTCACTCTACGGCACTAGGAGAAAGGGGACCATTGTGACCCCGCGTCCCTCCGCACTCACGGTTACTTACTTCTTCAAGAGTCCTGTCCCGCCTCCTAACCTGCTTGGTTCTGGTCTCTGGCTTGTGCGAGTTGGTATCGGGGACCAGCATATTTGTATACTCATGTAAAGTGGGAAATGGCGTCTGATTGCCAATGCTGCCCACCGCGTGACGTCACAGTGTGCGCGTGACATTGCGTACGCTGACTAAAGGATCCTGGGTAAAGTAGTAGAAAGCCGGACCTCGCATCTACAGTCCGTATTGTGTTGAGCACACTGATTGTAAACACCATGGCCCGGATAAACGTTTCATCTTTCATGATTAAGGGAAGGGTCTAGCCACAATATACATATGCATTTGCATAGTTCATCGTAGTACTTGAAAAATGGCATGGGCTGCTCCCGATGTATATATGGAGACTTGTGTTGTAACCCGAACTATATTTGTGGAAGAACCCTACATATGCTCCCTTTCACCGAAAGAAAGCGGGAGATGTAATTATTGTGGGTGGTCTACATGTGCATAGGTGTATATGGTTACTGAACCCATATCTTAGTTTTTTTTTGAGGCGTCTGTTCCCAAACCTTGGGGGATGACCGTGGTCATGTGATGGTCAGTATATGCCTAAGCTGAACAAGTGTTAAGTGGCATCACTCAGCTAAATAGGACATAAGGTCCCTGGTATATGGTGAAAGTAATGTCACTGGTGAGTAGAGAAAGTTCATCTATTTAATTGACTACAAGGAATGCAATCATTGAGACCCATTTCTTGGGTCTTCAAACAAAACAGCCACTGTTGTTCTCTTTCAAAGAGTCTACGCTACAAATTCCCGAGCCTTTAACCTTCTTTATTATGGTCCATTTGATTTCTGTGTCTTTGTGACCCTTGTCTTTGTAATGTGCAGTGAGTTTGGTCACTGATATTGCACGACGTATTGTGCTTCTGTGTTCGCTAATGCAAATCTTTACTTTGTGGCTGGTCATTCCAACATATGCCAGATCAGACGGACACTTGATTAGATAGACCACTGCCTCGGAACTGCAGTTGGTGTGTGATCTCTGTTCCAAGGGTGAGTTTAACCCTAGATCCAGGTTCTTCGTGTGCTCTGTAAATGGGCATGCTACACAAGACCCACAGGGGTAATGCCCCTTCTCTGATGGAGTGTTCCAAAGTGTTAATTGACTTGTGGTTGCGGCTGTTAGTGTATCAGTATGCACCAATGAGTCCCTCAAGCTTGGGTTTACATGAGAACATAGGTTTCTCATAGGTGAGTTTGTTATATGTCAGTATGGGCTATTTTCTGTTGAGTATTTTTTTTTCATGTCATTCGACGATGAATTGTATGTGGTGCCACATATTAGTTGGTCTGGCTGTGTTTTCACATGTGTTTCCAACAGGGCCTCTCTTGGAGTATTACGCGCTCTTTTGTTTGCTTTCTCTATGATCTTGTTAGGATATTTCTTATGTTGTAATTTAGTGGTGAGGATCGATGCCTCCTTCTTGTAGGTTTGAAGATCAGAGCAGTTCCTGCGCACCCTTAAAAAATGGCCTACTGGCAGATTTTCTCGGAGGGAGCGTGGGTGTGCACTGTCGAAACTTAACAAACTGTTTTCATCAGTAGGTTTTGTATAAAGGGAGCTGACAAGTGTACCCTCTAAAGCTGTGAAGGTGACATCTAGGAAAGAGATTTGCTTTTTATTTGTGGTCATGGTAAAATGAAGGTAGAGATTCAAATTATCAATCCAGTTCTTAAACTCATTAAGATCCACCATATCTCCTTTCCAGATCATGAGGATATAGTCAACGTACCTGTACCATTTGCATATATTCGTTGTGTATGGGTTATGGGTCCATATGTGCTGGTCTTCAAAATAGCTCACAGACAGGCAGGCTAAGCTTGGGGCGAATGTGCTGCCCATTGAAGTACCATGCACTTGGAGGTATAATTGATTGTCAAACTTAAAAAAGTTTTCTGTGAGAGCCAGGTGTATAAGAGTGATAATCCACTCAATTGAAGCTGCCCACATCCACTCGTCTAGTTTTAGAATTTCTTCCACTACTCTGATGCTCTCTGTTTGCGGTATATTAGTGTACAGTGCCTCCATGTCAAGACAAACCAGGATGTTTTCTTCAGGATTGTATTCTACATCCGTTAAAAAGATTGAAGGGGTGTTTGGTGTCTTGCACATACGTCTTAATTTGTATCACCAGAGGACGTAAGAACCAGTCTGCATATTTTGATAGTGGCACCAGGAGTAATCCAATGCCGGAGACAATAGGCCTGCCTGGAGGCCGAGTTTTGCCTTTATGAATTTTGGGGATCGTATAGAACAGTGGGGTTCTGGGGTCTACTTGGTTTAAGAAATCATGTTCCTTTTTAGTGATCCATTCTCTCTCTAGGGTCTCTGTTGATCTTCTTGTAATACTGTGTATCTGCAAGTAGATTCAGACATGCAGTCATGTATGCATTCATGCTCTGAATTACCGTGGCCCCTCCCTTGTCCGCCGGCTTTATTACTATGTCCGTTCTAGACTTAAGAGATTCAAAGGCTATGCGTTCTTTGTTACTCAGGTTATTGAACCCTTCTTTTTTAGGTTGTAACTCTTCAATTTCTTTGACCACTGCTTCCTCAAAGGACAGGACTTCAGGGGCCTCATGTTTGAGGGAGGAAAAAACGTAGACTTGGGTCTTAGGTTTGTATGGCTGCCATTGTCTATGGGTCTCTCTCCCTGAAAAACGTCTTCAAACACATTTTTCTGAAGAACTCCCCCAATTCGCAGCGTAGTCGGAATTTGTCTGGATAGGTGGTGGGGACAAAGCCCAGTTCTTTTTCCAGGACCGTTAGTTCATCTGTAGTGAGTGTAATGTCAGTCAGGTTCAACACTAGTCCCTCATGTTGCTCGTGCCTGGTTGTTGCTGGCATCTGGTGATTCTCTGTGTGTTGATTGATGCAGTTATTGTCAGTAAGCGAGCAACATCACCACCGCACTATATTCTGTCACATAGCAATGTAATGGACAGATTTTGATGCAAATGGCACATGGTTGAAAGAGATTGAACACTACTTAGTTGCACAGCCCTTCGGCACTCGTGGCCTCGGCCTCTTTCGATTTGCATGAATTTGGGAAACAAGAACATGGTAATACCATTGTTTTGCTCATACAATTTTGCATGTTGTTTTTTCGTTCTTCTTTGTTTGATTTCTTACAGATGGAGAACCACATATGACAGATAAACGTGTTTGTCACACACACAAGGAGCAGCTACTCTACCCTTCATTTGATGACAGAATAGGGACCACGCTTTCTGTACCCCAGGGAGGCCAACCATTGCCCTGAACAAAGTCCTGGACCTTTATGGCCAGATATGGACTGAAACATGTTGGCACAAGGGTCATAGGACCATAATACTCCTATTCTGGCCCGCTTTTTAGGAGTATTTAATAACCCTGGCAGACCCAAGAATAAAGGGAAACTGGGGACCTGTCTGAGGTTTTTTATCTCTATAGTCCCCCTGGTCTTCTATAACTTCAAAGAGCTCCCAACTCTGTGGTTGAGCCCACGCCAATGAAGCATGACACCGCTAGGGTGTGTGATGGTAACTAAACAAAAAGGAATTGCTTCCTTGCTCACCTTATGGTGAAGTTACACATTTTCCCTTACACTTCATTCTTCATGTCCACCCATTTAAGTGCATTTTGATTGACCATTGACTGGTCAGTTGGAGTAAATTTTCGTGGCTTTATGACACTCCATCGCAGCCATAGGGTGCTAACACCTGACCTCTACTGCACACTTTTGGAACAGCGAATAACAGATGAAAAAGATCCAGGCGGAGCCTAGACAATAAAAACTGCTCGTAAGTAGACAGCGACCCCAGGAGATAAGGCTCAGTGGATGGGTTTGTGTATCAGGAATTTGAGGACACTAGGCTTTTTGCACTTCTTGCTCATCTCTTTCTAGTTTTCTTAAGCTACTAAAAGCTTTCTTAACAAACTCTACATCATTTTGTACATTAGAATCAGGCTTTGAGAAAAGTTCAGGGTGCCCCAACTCATCAAAACAATGTTTAATATATTTTAGCCATGGTATACGGGACATATTGTAAAGGCTCATGCATTCCTTTATGACCTGCTGACTGAGGGCTAAATCCTTATTCAGCCAGCAGTTGAGCCACAGCACTACTAGGCGCAAAGCCAGGGTATCTCATAGATAAGGCACCCCCAATTCCTCATGATCCATCAAATTCGACATGCCGCTTGGCCCGCCCAACAAGTGCTTCGGGAAAGTGTTCTCAACCACCTGTAAGCCATTTGTGGCAATATGCCCCCAAAGCTCACTAACATGGCAAGCTGTAGCTATGCTTTTAGCCTGATAGACTTTCAGCATGGCTGCAGTTGGGCGCTTACCTATCTTTGCAGCAAGGTTGAAAATAGCAGTGTTTACCCTCGCCAGCTCCCCCTTTTTCTTCTGAATAACAGGCCCCCAGTTCAAACGGTCGTAAAATAAAACCCCCAAGTATAAAAAGACGGTCGTCAGAGGAACCTTCTCGGAACCTACTGTAAAAAGAAACTTTTCCTTGGGCCGCATCCCTACCTGCAATATTTAGGATTTAGCGTTATTAATTGCTAAATCTCGAGCCCCCATAAATTAAGAGGAGTGAAGCAGGGATTGAAGACCCCTAGGAGTTCTGGCTATAAGGACAGCATCATTCGCATATAGTAGGACGGGAAACCCCATCGCCCAACATATGGAAAATCTGCCCCTGTGTCTGCTAAAACTCTATCCAGATCGTTTATATAAAGGTAGAACAAACATGGGGCCAAAATACAATATTGCCGTACCCCCTCCCAATGTCAAAATCCCTAGAGACACGAAGATCCTGAGAGAATCTACTGTTGGCCTTAGTGGCCCTGTGCAGATCCTCTAGGAAGTTAACAATATTGCTCTCCACTCCCGTGGCCCTCATGGACTGCCACAGTTTGTCCTGGTTGACACAATCAAATGCGGACTAAAGGTCCATGAAGGCCAAATAGATCGTACCTGGGCGAGCAATCATGTCCTTACCAAGGATCATGTAAAGATTGAGGCATTGGGCCACAGTTGACCGCCCTGGCCGAAATCCATATTGAATACCAGAAATTATCTTGTGCTTGTCTTCCCAGGAAGATCATCTTTCTAATAACACCCCACCCACAACCTTTACCACTGAGTAAAGATGGGAGATCGTGCTATAACAAAAAGTGCTATTATAGTTCCCCTTTTTTAAACACTGGCACGATAGATGAAATGGCCCACAACTCAGAACAACCGTCCCTGGCTGCTGCATTTAGCACAGCCGCAATAACCGGTTCCCAAAAAAGTGGGTCTGATTCAAAATGGTCCTGTGGGATGCCGTCTGGGCCTGGTGCTTGTTTACATGTCAACCCGGCAATCCCTGCCTCAACTTCTTTCTGCTCAAAATAACACAGCGGGGGTATTGATAACGCTGTCTATCTGGTGAGATTGCACCATAGGACCCTTAAACATAACTTTAAAATGGGACACCCAATCTTCCTCAGTGACATGGGAACCCAAATCACCCCTTCTGCATCATGCTCAAAAAAACATCTATTGACAATACTCCAGAACCAAGAACTGTTCACAAGGGTGATCGTCTCTTACAACTCCCTCCATGCCTCCGCCTTCAAAGCACCCTTGCGTATTACCAGTGACTGTTTGTGTTCATTACGGCAGGTGCGTATCAGTAGTTGATTTCTCGGAGTAACTTTCAAAGCCTCCCTCAGCTTCCGCGCCGCCTGAGAACAAGATTAATCAAACCATCTGGGACTTGGAGTGACTACCTTACGTGCCGGGGCACTTAAGAGTTCCCCTACCTTAATGGTGATAACGTTAAAGGCGCTAAGGACATCCCTCGAAGAAGTAACCAGCAAGATACAGAGTGCTAATTGGGCAGCACAAGGATCTCTTATTTCACCATAAAAGGCATGGGAGAGACCTGCGACCATTTGAGACAGCGCCTACCGGCCATTAGTCTTAGCGTGCCCAGTGTCAACACCCAAGAGTTTTTAAATAAGTGGGGCACTCAATTGCACACAAAGCAGATTGTGGTCACTGTAAACACTTTCCATGATATTAAACCCAGAAAGTAAAGACTGGAGGGTAGATGAAATGAAAATGTAGTCTATAAATAACAGCTACCTCTCCCTTTAAAAGAGGGAACAAGGGCTTTACTATGTGGAGCAGTAAAAGACATAAGTGACATCAGGTCAAATTTATTGAGTATGTTATTCAATAATTCCCCCTGAGTAAGGTGCTCAAAATCAAACCCCTGCATACGGGGGCAGCCCAGATCAGGCATACTTGTATGCCTCGGATCTCTACAAGGGTGGATGTTAAAATCACCAAGCACCATTAAGTTATGTGATATAAAACCACAAGACTGCCTTATGTTGGAACCCAGGAGAGAGATGTTACATTCCCCCTGGGTACTCGTTGTCGCCTTGTAAAAGTTAATCAGGCCCGTACCATTAGTCCCCGTCTTTAATACCAGAGCCTGGAGACCCAAACTTGAAGATGGGAGGATCTGAATCTGGCAGTCCTCTGCCAAAGATGAGCAAACCACCCTTGGCTCTGCTACATGCCGACGGGAAGCTGGGACAAAGAAGGCCTTGAATCCCTCCAGGAATAATTAGATTCCACCAACCAAGTCTCTTGGAAACAGATCACAGAGAATTGTTTAACAAACTGCACCCAAATGGGATCCTGAAACTTATCTGCCATGCCTGCAATGTTCCACGACAGGACTTTATTGTTATATACATGAGGGGCCACCACACTTTGCACAGCTGGAGCCTTCTGCTGGGACTTTGATAGTGTAGAATATCTATTAGCCAACTCTAGGGGAAGGGCAAGGTGGTGCTGAACTAATTGATTTGGACTGCATGCTGCTGGTGTGAGACATTGTCCTTTTACCGCAGGAGGTCTTTGTGTCCACCTATCAAGGGGAGCACCCATATCGCTAGTCCCTGAAGTGTACCTTTGTGTATCTGCTTTATAAAAGAAGCCCAATGGTATAACCTGTACTGCAGACCCGAAATTCGGGGGGCCAAAATATAAATCCCTGGACAGAGGTCTTTCAGCGAGATACGATCTGTTAAAATTCACAATAACACAATCATCCCCACCAGTTTTCTGCAAGGTGCCTATCGAGCTCACTCGGCGCACCATGATAATGTTTTGTTCCGCCCTTAAACCCACAGTGGTTTTTATTAGATAACCAATGAAGTACTTTATTTTTTAGCTAGCTAAAATCCTCTTTAATACCCAGAGGGAGCGGCAGCACATACCCCAGGCTCACTACATAGGGCGCAGATTCCTGTGGAAGATGAATAGCTGGTAAGCGCTGAGGTTCCACCACTGAGTACCCCTGCAGTCCCTGTTGCCAACCACTGGTAATTTGGAGATCTTCCAGCCTCTGCGGATGTGCAGGCATAACCCTACTGGTTACCTGGCTTTCACTCATTGTATCTGCCTCCCTCTGAGCTAAGTGATTTGTCTGACGCTGGGTACGTGGCTGTTCCCTGTTGCTAATCAGTGGATGTGTTGGTAAACCTAGATCAACTACAGTACTGAGTCTCAAATTATCACTTGGCCCACCTGGGGTTGTGAGTTGATCAGACCGATTCCGCACTGCTGAACATTTCTCAATCAAGGTTCGCCTCTCATAGATGGGACCCAGCTTTGTGTCCAGCAAGCTAGTCATTATTGCTTGGAGAGCTTCTAATACCACTGAGGGATCTATATTCGAAGCAGCCGGCACAGATGCCATGGGCTTAGTAACAGGCTTTGATTTAGGTTTCTTTGCTTTGCCTCCAATAGCTTGAAGTTGCCTTTTTTGCCCACACCAGGCCTAATAGTCCCCTTGGCGGGCAGTTGAGTACCCTCACTGCTTGGTGCTAGATGTATTTGCGTGTGTTTCTTTTTATTAAATCACCAGCTTTACCTTCTGAAGAGTAAGAATCAATACTCTCCTTGTTTTCTATTATGATAACTGGAGAAAGAGGGCTGTGCCTAGCCTTAAGAGGGGCTTCCGGCAAAGAGAGTAACCCAACCTTGGCCTGGGAGACGTCACACGACCCAGAACCGATGGATACACTCAAGGGTTCAATGACAGCCTCCACTAAGGGTACACTAGGGCCAAAAGATGTTGGATGAAAGCTGTTGGATGGCGACCTTGAAAGGTGTCTATTCACTAGCTCAATCTCTTTATCAATTACAGCTGCCGCCCTCAGCAGAAAAGAGTTCATATTCGTGACAGTAGCATTAGAGCTAGCCTTAGCCCCTGCAGAGACTGTTTGTAACTTCTGCCTCCCCATAACTTTAAAACTATTGTGGAGCCAATACAGTGTCACAGCAGAATACGTGCAAGATTAATAAATATGTAACACCGAATGTAAAGGATGCTCATAAAATTAGACCAGCACTCCCACCACAGTCCCCACCAGGATTCTTTATGAGGATTATTATGTCCAAAATGGAATGCCGAGCAGCAAGAATAGTCAATCCTACCTCCTCTGATGCCACAAGACCTGATTGTCCGGGTGGCCGTGGACAATAAATGCTAAAAGCCAGCGATTGGACACAACCAAGAGGATAGGCCCAGCCCAGCCTCAACCAGTAGAGGACAGGCTCAGATGAGCCTGTCTGTGGCCCGCGTGTGTCCCACGCTGCGGGCATCTCAGCCACCCTTTAAGCGCCTCCTGGCGCTGGAGACAAGCGTCAGCGCCTCCCTGGCGCGAAGAGCTGTGGGTGTTGGAGTCCCCACTGTGTGCTGGCTGGATGCAGGCTTGCAGGTAAGACACAAAGAAACGAGGGCTCTTGCGCTGCGGGAGTCCCGGCCGCCCTTTAAGGGCTTCCTGGTGCTGGAGACAAGCGTCAGCACCGCCCCGGCGCAAAGAGCTATGGGTGTTGGAGTCCCCACTGCGTGCTGGCTGGATGTGGGCTTGCAGGTAAGACACAAAGAACCAAGGGCTTCCCCGCTGCAGGAGTCCCAGCCTCTCTTTAAGCGCCTCCTGGTGCTGGAGACAAGCTTCGCGCCTCCCTGGAAGCCCCACTGCCTGCTGGCTGGATGCGGGCTTGCAGGTAAGACAAAGAAACGTGGGCTCCCAACCATTTTAAAATATGAGATCAGAAATTGTATACAAGCTATGGAACTTTTAACTGAAATGAGATTTTTGCATATAACAAGCTTCATAGAGCGGTTTATGATGGCTACTGAAAAGGTTTTTATAGATATATAGATTTTATTAAATGTAAGTATCTTATGATAGATTTATTAATAGTGTTTGATTGAACAATGCGGAAGTGAAAATAGGGCACACTTTAACATAGTTTGATGTTCATAAGTCTTCGATATTTTTTCACCAATATTTTTAATAGCTGTTTTAATGTGATGTAATTATAAAAGTTGATATCGTTGTATATGATATGTGCTTGAGGCGCAATGGTCTAAATAAAGATTTATTTGACTGACTGATTGATTACTTATATTTTTTAATTCTGGAGATATGCCCTTTTTCTCTTGATTTTACTCAGTCAGTTGTAGTCACCCACACTTTGGCCTGATACCATAGACACTATTCTAGAATTAAAATCACACGAAAAAGTTAGTGTATGACCCTAGACTCAAAACTATCTAATCAGGTGTTGTCTTTAATCTCATCTTGTACCTATTAACTGTAGAAACTATGTTCCATTGCATATTTAATTACCATGGATATCAGGATAACTTTTCTGTGCATTAATTGGTACCAGACTGGACTACTGCAATTCTTTATCCTGAAGTATGTCAAAATATTAATGCAAAAACTCAAAGTAGTTCAAAACCAACTGGTCATCGTGCATCTTTCTTCTCTTCTGCCGGTGCTCTTCTAACTCTGTAACACTGATTTCAAATTCAAAGGAGAATGTCCTTCAAAATACTTGGTATTATACATAGATGCATCTATGGTGCAGCTCTAAAGTTCCTGAAATGTAGAATCAGAAAATACCAACCTACCCACCGCTTGACCCTTCCTACCCACGCCTCCCTTCTGATACAGCCTGGTGTTAAAACATTCTACCTAGGCAACAAAGCTTTCAGGTGTCTAGCTCTATGGCTGTGGAACTTTCTTCATTTGCAGCTGAAAAACATCTCTTGCATCTCTATATTTAGCAAAAATCTAAAAACGTTTCTCTTTATAACACATATCTAAAAGACTGACCGCAGACTGTGTTTTTTGTAATTTTGTAGAGCATTGTTAACTTGTGGTCACCGTTGTGCTCTAAAATGGCCCTTAGTTAAGATTGCACATATTTCCTTAAGGAAAGTGGCATGGGTACGGTCAGCAAGCCTAGAACACTATATCTTCAGTCCTATAACAATGAGCACAAATTTGTACACTTTAAATGATGAACTGCTTCATGTCAAATTCACTAGCGACAACCTCTGTACAGGGCTTTCTTACAAACTTTTGAAGCACTTGAGGTGTTCAAAAACTCATTGCTAGATCCTCAATTGCTGTAAAGCACACTGTACAAGGAAGAAGAAAATCTTGGAGCGGGTAGATGGTAAGTGTATCTTCTACAAATATTACCACTCTAACCAATATTCTTACAATTCATATGGGTACCACTGAATCATATGTCCCCCCCCCAACTCCTCCCAGCTACCGGTCATAGTTGTCATGGTGTGAAACCTTTAGCTCAACCAGTCATGAAAAACTCAGATAAACGTAAGGTCAAATAATTGTCAATGTCAGTAACAAATTAGTCGCAAACTTATACTAATGCTCATGCATCTCTACTCCACTAGGCTAGCAGTCTCGGTCCTCTCAATTGGTATTTGCTATATGGTACTTGTTTGTCACTGAATGCTTCTGTAGCACATAGATTAAACAAGCATTGGAAATGCAATAGGTCTCGCATCATTAGAGTTAGTGCTTTTAGAATTGTTTATGGGTTTTTTTTGTAAATCTTTAGCATTTTTGTTTCCTGTAGCCAATGCTAAAGAATTACAAATAAAAAAAGCCATAAACATTTCTAAAAGCTCTAACTTAAATGCTGCGAGACCTATTGCACTGTCGGCTGGGGTTTTTTGATGGTGCTGTGCTGGGAGAGAGAGTGGGGAGGGGTTGGAGAAGGGAGGGGGCGTGACACGCCAGATTCCAACAGCATGCACACACACGTCACATGTTTGTAAACAGGAGCAGAGGTGTGTCGAATAGCAAGACAGAGCCCAAACAGATACAGTCAGAGGTGCAGCAGTAAGTTTAAAAGAAGAGGTGACGAGTCACAGAGAGACGCCTGAGTCCTGCGCGCGGCGAGTACTCTCAGTACCTGGCATATGGACGCCTGTGTCAGAGTTCCCGCGAGAACGTGTGTCCCTGGTCTGCAGCATTGCTTTCTCTGTGATATGAAATAATCTGGTAACTTTAATCACTGAGGTCGCACATAGATAGAGGGGAGGGCAGCGAGTGGAGTTCGGGCGGCTACCTGTCGGCTGGGGTTTTTTGATGGTGCTGTGCTGGGAGAGAGAGTGGGGAGGGGTTGGAGAAGGGAGGGGGCGTGACACGCCAGATTCCAACAGCATGCACACACACGTCACATGTTTGTGAACAGGAGCAGAGGTGTGTCGAATAGCAAGACGGAGCCCAAACAGATACAGTCAGAGGTGCAGCGGTAAGTTTAAAAGAAGAGGTGACGAGTCACAAAGACACGCCTGAGTCCTGCGCGTGGCGAGTACTCTCAGTACCTGGCATATGGACGCCTGTGTCAGAGTTCCCGCGAGAATGTGTGTCCCTGGTCTGCAGCATTGCTTTCTCTGTGATATGAAATAATCTGGTAACTTTAATCACTGAGGTCGCACATAGATAGAGGGGAGGGCAGCGAGTGGAGTTCGGGGCGGCTACAGTAGAGAGGGGAGGGCACTGGGTTAAGAGCAGGAAACGCTCTGGGGGTCCAAACCTGAGCGGCAAGGTTGTGCTGAGAGAGAGTGGGGAGGAGAGTAGGAGGAGGAGGGGGGAGGAGAGTAGGGGAGGCACGGCCTAGCGGCCGTGCAACCAAGAAGTGAAGAGACAAGACGGAGGGAAGGCAGAGAAGGGGAGGGGGGAGGAGAAATGCGACACGGCGGGCAGGGGAGGGGGCGGAGCGGCGAGAGGGTGTGAAAGCAGCAGGGGCCTGGAGTGCGGCTGAGGGAACAGAAGAAATGCGACACGGCAGGCAGGGGAGGGGGCGGAGCGGGGGTGTGGGAGGAGTGCGCCTGAGGGAAAATACATGCAAGACGGAGCCCAAACAGATACAGTCAGAGGTGCAGCGGTAAGTTTAAAAGAAGAGGTGACGAGTCACAAAGAGACGCCTGAGTCCTGCGCGCGGCGAGTACTCTCAGTACCTGGCATATGGACGCCTGTGTCAGAGTTCCCGCGAGAACGTGTGTCCCTGGTCTGCAGCATTGCTTTCTCTGTGATATGAAATAATCTGGTAACTTTAATCACTGAGGTCGCACATCGATAGAGGGGAGGGCAGCGAGTGGAGTTCGGGGCGGCTACCTGTCGGCTGGGGTTTTTTGATGGTGCTGTGCTGGGAGAGAGAGTGGGGAGGGGTTGGAGAAGGGAGGGGGCGTGACACGCCAGATTCCAACAGCATGCACACACACGTCACATGTTTGTAAACAGGAGCAGAGGTGTGTCGAATAGCAAGACGGAGCCCAAACAGATACAGTCAGAGGTGCAGCGGTAAGTTTAAAAGAAGAGGTGACGAGTCACAAAGAGACGCCTGAGTCCTGCGCGCGGCGAGTACTCTCAGCACCTGGCATATGGACGCCTGTGTCAGAGTTCCCGCGAGAACGTGTGTCCCTGGTCTGCAGCATTGCTTTCTCTGTGATATGAAATAATCTGGTAACTTTAATCACTGAGGTCGCACATAGATAGAGGGGAGGGCAGCGAGTGGAGTTCGGGGCGGCTACAGTAGAGAGGGGAGGGCACTGGGTTAAGAGCAGGAAACGCTCTGGGGGTCCAAACCTGAGCGGCAAGGTTGTGCTGAGAGAGAGTGGGGAGGAGAGTAGGAGGAGGAGGGGGGAGGAGAGTAGGAGGAGGAGGGGGGAGGAGAGTAGGGGAGGCACGGCCTAGTGGCCGTGCAACCAAGAAGTGAAGAGACAAGACGGAGGGAAGGCAGAGAAGGGGAGGGGGAGGAGAAATGCGACACGGTGGGCAGGGGAGGGGGCGGAGCGGGGAGAGGGTGTGAAAGCAGCAGGGGCCTGGAGTGCGGCTGAGGGAACAGAAGAAATGCGACACGGCAGGCAGGGGAGGGGGCGGAGCGGGGGTGTGGGAGGAGTGCGCCTGAGGGAAAATACATGCAAGGCAGGCGGCTGGGGGCATGTGCACGCGCTTTTAAGCTCAATGCGCATGCGCATTGAGCTTGAATTTCACGGGCACTGCAAGGAATCGCCACGATTCCTTGCAAGTTGGTTAAAGACTGTTTAAGCCCCCATAGTCTCGCAAGTTCGATGCGCATGCGCATCGACAGGCGAGACCTAAAAAGGGTGCATAAAAAATGAAATGGGTGGATAAGATAATCCAAAATAGTGTGCTCATCTCAAATGGGAAATTGGCTTAGTTTTAGACGGCAATAAACATTTACAGAATCAATGACGGCCAGTACACATTTCCAATTATGTCCGAGCTAGAGTCCGACCTTTCAAGGTCATTTACTTTCACCGATCCATTCAACACAGTGTGCCAACTTTTCCTGAAAGGTCAGTGCAGCGCTATGACATGCACTCAGAGTTCACTGGGATAAATCATAGCCATGGTCACTCTATGATGCCAGGTCACACGCAATTTTCTCAGGATTGTGCTGGTGAAAAAGGTGCAATGTAATGTAAGGCAAAATTGTAAAGCGCTCTGTTGGGGACAATTTGGTGCCTTGGCTCCAGCAAGTGATTTTGAAAGTCTGCCTTCCAGTGAAAATAATTTAGTCCATGTAGAGGAATTTCCATAGCAATAGTGCTGGCAGCAGAAATGAACAACATTTGGATGCCGCATAGGGGATTGTGGTGGTAGGAGGGTGCTGGGTTTGTAAGCCAACAATTCGGCTTCGGAAAGTAGTTAGATTCGGTTTGAGTGAAAGGAGGGGTACCGGACATTTGAGGTTAAATAAGGGTTGGAGTTATATGACCTCATTTCTGGAGCAGAGCTAAATGTGGCGTGACTGAAGGCCTTTCAGGTTTAGGATAGCTTTCAGATACTGTGCACATGCAAATTAAATGCCTATGCATGGAAAACATAGGCAGTGATATACATAGGTACATTTTCACGCAGATCTCATCAAAATGGACATCCATGTTCAGCTGAATACACAAATGCTACAGGCTTTCTCCTCGAATACCAGAAATCTGGAAGTACATTACACCAAGACATGCAAAATGCAAGGGTCGAAGCAAAATGGATTTTTGTCTTTGTAGTATCTCCGGGTCTTCTAATGAGAAGGACATGTATACGCCTTCTATGATTTCTCACCAACTAGTGGTGTTAACATTATGTTGCTCCTGAACTTCGCTTTATAGGAAGTGCTGACTGCACAATGTACATGGAACGCGCTTGCGGAAGTGTTTAGTAATTTCATCTTCCGGGAAGGACTGAGAACTTGGCTGTCTAATGACACTGCTGGTTATTTCCTGTGATTAACTGGTCTATAATCAACATACACAGGTAATTGGTTGATGAGATTTGTGCAATACCTTAAATGACAACCTCATGTTGGTTCCTGGTGACTCTGTGGAGAGCCTGCAGTGCACTGGAGCAGTGTATGGTTGCTGATACTGAATGACAAATTCACAAATAACAAGGTCATCGCTAGATGGTGGCAGAATTCCTAGAGGGCTGCACTTGAATAGTTTACGTCATACCTTTTGCAAAGCAGGGTTTTTAATGCATTAATACCAGGCGCGGGTATGCTTTGTAAAATGCAGGAGAGGGTGCAAATTCTGAAACAGTGTACATGACATTGTTTCACTGGCACAGAAACAAATTGTAGCAATGTATAGCTGACACTACAGACGTGAACAAACAAGCAATCTGATTTCTGACTAAATGACCATCACCAGTGACGTTGTGTCATCCACATCACTCCGAACACACAACAGGGAGTGAGTTGGTAGCCAAGGAAAAGGCTTGCAAACACTTTCCATTAGTAATTAATTCTCTGCATGCTTTGGGATGAAATTACAGAAAAGTGGACACATGTCAAGCTGTGATATCCAATTAGAGTCACAGTACAACTTTAAGTACTGGTTGGTTTGTGTTGTTTCGGAATGACTCCAGTGTGATAGCGGTCTTAACGTTAGACAGCATGGTGCATTGTTATTGCTTGTATTCATGTTGGCCGTGACTCATTTTCAGGCTGCATTTTAACGATGGCCATTTGTACGCTGTGAATAAGACCTGCCAAGTGTTCCAGTGGGTTGTGGAGCCCACGGTGCGTTTCATGAACTAAAGACCTTTTCCCCACCATCAGTTGGAAAGGCAGGTGCTGAATAAATGGAAATCCCTGGGGTGCATACTTGGACAGATGAATTCAGTGCCAAAAGGCTATCTCTGCAGGCAGCTCAGTAACCAACTTGAGCTATCTCACTAGCTTATCTACCTACATATGTAATGCAGAGCACCTACACTGGTAACTAGTCTCTAACATAATCCACCATTTCGAACATAAACTGGCCAGAAATGCAGAAATGTATATACAGGTGAAGATAATATCAAATGCACATAGGCCAGAAGGTACAGGATCAGAATCGGCAGTGCCCTCCACCAGCAGCCAGTCTCCACTTGAGCCCAAGCTACCATGTGGGCCCTTAAGTAGGTCATAGATTAGTCAAGGGAGAAGTCGCATTCAGTTCACGCCCTCCAGGTACTTGATTGACTTACAAACGTCCTATAGTTTCCTAATTGGCATGGAGTGCCTGAGGCCTTAACATTGATCCGAACCTGCAAGTAGCAGGTCAGGTAGTATAACCTAGAAGCAGCATGGTGCCATGTCTTCCACTAATAGTCAATCTCCACTGTAATCTAGGTCTACTGGCTCTGTTCAGGCCCTACAGCCTTTCACTGCCACAACTTTTACTGCTCTTAGACTTCACAACAGCTATTCGCGCTTCATTCTAGTCCTCACTACTCCATTATACATGCGGTGCCTGTCCTTGAATAACTCATTACCAGACTGTCTTTGTTACTCACCCACTAAGCTCCTCCAGTTGATATATGCATGTTTTTTTCCATCCTACCAACGGCACGTGCTGAAGCAGCCTATCCTCATAAGGCCAAAATGTGCCTCCAGTATTTTACACCTGTATCCTAAATCCCGCCCTCAAAGCTCCACGTAGACTTGGTCCCTTCTCCTAATCTCCTCTCCCCACACAATTTTGGTCCAGCATGATATCTCCTAAAACATCAAACCTTTCTCCAGGATACCCATTTCTGCTTGAGGAAAACTAGCTTATTGGCAGTTGGTTAATTATTCAGTTGGCTGAGCTTCCATTCGTAAAAACCCTGCGGCCTAATTACGAGCCCCTTAAACAGCCAGCACGTTACATTTTCCCATATTAAAAGCGTCACACCAGCGGCCAAGGGGTTTGCAAATAAGACACCATGTTTTTTTAACCTCCTCTAAATGTGATGGTGAAGCCATACCTTTCGGGCCGAAGCATCAAATGTTTTTGGAGATGTCTAACATCTGCAAACCTTTAAATGCCCCCCTTAGATTCTTAGTCACTCATGTATTTCACAGCAAACACTCAAATAACGTAACCGATGCACAAGTCCACTCCTCTATCAGTACTCAACATACGGATTGCATTTACTCAGATAATGCAGGGTATCCACTAGGGGGCTGTATTCTTATTGTACATCTCTGCATCCATGGACCAAGACCCTATGACCAAGCAATGCAATTTGAACAGTCAAGACATCACCATCCTGTAGTAGTCTGATAGTGTCACTTTCACCCCCAAGCAACATTTCTTTTACATTT
Source organism: Lissotriton vulgaris (assembly GCF_964263255.1). Lineage (NCBI taxonomy): Eukaryota > Metazoa > Chordata > Amphibia > Caudata > Salamandridae > Lissotriton > Lissotriton vulgaris. The sequence continues at coordinate 682,809,337 of NC_141685.1, read as the reverse complement.
TCACATTTTCCACAGCTCATTTTAACTATGGAAAACACGTTCAACTCAAATCAAAAATCAACCAAATGTTCAATTTATTTAGCAGGTTGGAAACCCTCAGGACTTCTGAAATTGTCAGAGAGGGACAAGTTAGTCCAGATATTTTTGAAAATTTGGCAGTTCAGAATGGGGCCCTTGTTTTTTGGTTGATGGGAGTGAAAACTGTTCTCAAGCAACAACCGCAATCCTTCTCAGGGCGGACAACTAAAGTCACTAAATTAACCTATGCTTAATCCTCTTGTAGCTTGCCACAAAAGCAGTCAGGCTTAACTTAGAGGCACTGCGTTAAGTATGTATGCAGCACACAAACAGTAATAAGTGAAAACACGGAACAAGAAAAAATCCAAACTAAGTTATTAAATAGAGTAAATATTAATAAATAAAATGCTACCAGATTCACAATTATCCAATCAGTAGAGCCAACTATTTAAATTCCAATATTTAGGTAGATATGAGGGTAAAAGCACCAAGCGCCACTTGTAGTCATCTGATGGTGCTAGACTTGATGAAAGTCGAAAATTCAGGCCAACCACAATGAAGAATGAGCTGGATGGACGGATTAGGTTAGTCCACCAAACAAAGTTACCTTTTCAAAGTGTGGAACGAAGAGTTCAGTTTGCGATGGATGAGGTCACAAAGAGCATAGAGAGCTATGCGGATGAATGTCGCTGTTGTGCAAAGATCAGGCCTGGGATTGCGAAGGGTTATTGCTTTAGCGCAGAGATCAATCTGGGCGTCGCAGATGGTTTGTGCTGGAGCTTCGCATTGGAGGTCACTGCGGGCTGTAGCAGCTGCATTGCGAAGAGGGCAGGTTCCCCAGAGCTTTGGGCATTAACAGGCCTGTTCATGGATGCAAAGAGCCCATCATTTTAGGAGTGCATCTTTCCCTGTATTCTGATTCCAGCCAAGGGTCCAAAACCTATAGAGACATATCTTGGGGATTAGGGACTCACAGTATCAGAGACCAGCATGGCTCAGGCAGGCCCAGTTGCAGGAGGTCAGCTGGGCAGTTGCAGTGCAGGGAGACCGGAGCTTGTTGTGTCTCTATAACTCAGAAGAGGAGGTCCGCCAACTGACCCTTTGAGTCACTCAGGTTAGCTTAGGATCAAGAGAGCAAATCCGGTATTCCTTCTTGGAGAGCAGGACAAGCCTTTAGCAGCAGGGAAGTCCTCTGGAGAGCAAGGCAGGTCCCAAGTAGCAGGGCAGCCACGTAGTAGCAGCAGGGAAGACTTCTGAAGAATAGGGCAGGCCTCATTCAGCAGGGCAGTACTCTAGGGAAAAAGACACTTCTTCTGTAGTCTACAGTTCCACCGCTTCGGTGGCTCAGGAGATCCACTATGTGTACCTGGTTCGAGCCTTAGAAGTGGGGGTAACATCCTAGCTATCCTCACATCTTGAACGGGGAAGATCTTTCCTTACCCAGACAAAGCTCCAAATAGTCTGGGGTGAAAAGGGACTTACATCAGGTCCCCTTGTGTGTTTGTGTGCTGGAGGGCCCTGGCACTAATTTTGTTACAAACCAAGCACTAGCCCAAATGGTAATATGGACCACAAACGTCAAGGCCTACTTTCTTCCAAGCACTTTTACGAAATTCAGATGCTACAATGGGACTTCCAGAAAGCACATTAGATTTGTCACTAGAAGTGCAGGGCACACAATTAAGAACACATTTCTTAATGTCTCTGTCCATTCCTGGCGACTAGAAATCCATGTGTGCCTTCCTCTTCATTGTAGACATGGCCCCATGCCCAAAGTGCAACAATTTCATCAACCTTTGTTGTAAGTCTGCCGGAACCATTAGTTTTTTGCTCCTTCTGACTATACCATTCACTTCAGATAATATCTCCCAAACCGGCACAAATGGACCCAAAGTCGCTTGGTCCTTCCATCTAGGAATGGAACCACATGGAAATCTTGATATGAGCATTTGCAACAACTCATTATCCATCACTGCGCATCTACATTGTCACTCCAAAATTGCATCTTTCACAAGTTTCCATCTCTTCAGTTACCACACAATCATCATCCTCATATGAATCACAGGAATCACTTTTCAACAGTAAACATTACAAGCAATCCGCATTCTCATTCCGGATATCTGGTACTACCTTATCTCAAAAGGGAATTCTTGTGGTCGAAGCCACTTAACTGTATATGCTGGGGACCTTCCTGCACCGTTGGTTGTGAACAAATCTACAAGTGGTCTGTGATAAGTCCGTAATTCCATGTTTCCCCACACATAAGTCTTAAAATGCTTCACACTCATTAGCAAGCTAACACCTCCTTCTCAATGGTGAAAAAAGTGCTTTCTGCACCTAGAAAGTATGTGATGCAAAATCCACAGCACTCTCCTGACTGTCACACTCTTGCATCAACACCACACCAAGACCATCTCAATTGGTATTAGTCACCACAATAATCTTGTCATTGGGATCAAATCGTTTTAACACAACAGCTGTGGCTATAAATTCTTTGATGATATCAAATGCCTAATGACATGAAATTGGGCAATGAAATTGTATGCCATTCTTCATCAGTACATGCAGTGTATACACTTTGTCTGAAAAATACTCAATGAATTTTTAATAATACACTGCCAGACCAAGAAACAAATGCAATTGTTCCTTGTCGTTTGGAGTTGGTGCGTTGTAAATGGCTTCTAAAAGTTATAATTTGGGTTTCACCCCCTCCCACAATGGTGTGTGCCCCAAATATTCAATCTCACTGATACCAAATTTGCATTAATCTAAATATACTGTAAGACCAGCTTCCAACCCATTGTTTACAATAGGATCATATTGGCTTTAATTGGATCCCCATATCAGAATGTCATCTTGTAAAAATATTACATTAGAAAAACTCCACAAAATTCCTTGCATAATCTATTAGAAAACTGCTGATGCAATGGCAAGGTCAGATGTCATACACATGACCTGATATGCCCGTTCAGTAGTAACAATAGATGGCAAATGCTTTGACTTGGGATGAGGTCATACCTGGGGAATAGGAACTCGATAAATCAAGAGGGGTAAAATATCTTGCACCCATCACACTCATCAACATCTCATTGACGGGCGGCAGAGTATGGCGATTGACCCGTATGCAGTTGTTAAGGTCTCTCTTGAGGAAGCCCAATGTTATTCAATAGGAAAGTTAAGCCTTACAGTGGTGAAAAATAAATTTAGGGCTTTTTTACTACCAGGAAATCTAAAACTCAAAAACACATTTGTGCCTTTTAAATACAAATCCCATGGGGGAATAAGGCCTACCTTAGTGGGGATTTATATGTTTAAAAAAAAGATTTTGGCCTGGCAAAAAGGTTTATGTTTCCAGGTCAAATTGGCACTTTAAAACTGAACTACAGGCTGTATTGGCAGGCCTTAGAGGCCTTTTAGAGGGCTACTTAAGTGGGTGGCACACTGAGTGCTGCAGGTCCATTAGTAGCATTTAATTTACAGTACATATAGTATCATATATTAGGGACTATAAGTAAATTAAATATGCTAATCAGGTGTAAGCCAATTGTAACAAGTTTTAGGGAGAAAGCACTAGCACTGAGTAGCAGTGCCAATAAAAATGAAATTGAGAAAACAGATGGGGTGAAGGCAAAAATGTTTGGGGAAGACCAGACCAAGTATGACAGGTCTAATAGCATGTCATCATCGAGGTTCAACCCTGCTCCCCCAACCCTTTTCTTACCTCCACCTGCCCAATATTCCGTATTACACAGCTAGATATAATCGTAGGACTATCTTTAACATTGCAGGCAGAAATAATTGAAGTACAGGCAAAGTAGACATTGATCATGCCTGACAGAGTTATAATCATAATTGGAGTTCTACCTTCTGTAATGGGAAACATAGTTATTCGGTTATGTCTCTAGTTCTATAGAGATAATAGTTGCCCTTGAAACCATGCCAGTAATAGCAAACTTGGACATGCTTTGATGCCTTTTTCATCAGGAGATCTAGTTGTGCCATTCTTGCTTGGCCCACTTCCAAACCCTCCACCCAAGGCATGCTGTTTGGAAAAGCCGTTTGTGTACAGTGGTGTCATTCTGAACCTTTGGGCTACTGGAAGACCTTATGTCTAACCACTGCAGTGCATGTCTAAAGCATCTGTAGAGTAGTAAGTTGTTTTGCCAAAGAAGATAATGTATATCAGGACTAAAACTCAAAATTCACTTAAAATGAGATTACAGCTAAGGATTAAGAAAACAATCAAATCATTTAAAAATACTCAGTCCTTTCAGTTGATATCAAATTATGGTTATAATTAAAAACACGACAAACCACTGAAGTTCATGAGGAATGATGGGCAATGCAACAATACCTCACTCCCCACTGGACCGCCCATGGCCTCATACAAGATGTAACAGATCACAAATTACATGTTTAATGATTTTTAATGTTGTCACTGGTGACTTCTCCATTGAAATTACCATGATGCGCTCTTCAAATTAGTGACCTTCTCTTAATGTGAGCTTCACGCTAATAATAAGACTAAAGCCTGCAGCAGGTCTGACTTATTGGTGTGTGCATAATTTGCTTGTGAGCGGTCTGTTCCTGCAGAAATGTGTTTCTTTTAAAGTACTTCTTATCTCCACAAAACTATATATAAATGTAATATTACTTGGCAAAAACAGTTTGTGATTTCTAAATTTCAAAATGTGTATATTTGCGATGAAACTAAAACATTCAATATTTATGTAGTTAGATTTTGTTTCTGAGGGGCTTATTTTGACATTGGCTGGCTGTACCCCATATTGACAGCGGACGGATATACTTTGCTGTCCTAGTGGTTAAAAGACTGACATATTTTGAGGTCTAATGAGGTGGGTTAGATCTCTGTGCCCTCAGAGGATCTGCTGCTATGCTGATGTCTCTGAAGAAACTGAAGCTTTGCTGTGTGATCACTGTGTTCAATGAGGCTGTACAGTAACTGTTTTGTTTTTTCAAAACATAAACTCGCAAAGCTGGAGTTTATTAATAGAAAATTGAAAAACAGAGGTTCTTGACACACTAGGAACCCAATTCAAAGAGGTCTAGGTTCATACCTGAAGTTTAAGGTTGGACCTGAAGGCTATGTTTAGACATGAAGTCTAAGTTTAGACCAGCAGTCTAACTTAGACCTGAAGTCTAAACTTAGAATTCAGGTGCCTGATTTGCAAAGGTAAACTTAGACCTGAAGTCTGAGTTTAGAACTGAAGTCTAAACTTAGGGCATGATTTAAAAAGGTAAATTTAGACCTGAAGTCTAAGTTTAGACCTGAAGTCTAAGTTTAGACCTGAATTCTATCTTTACACCTAAAGTTTTAAGTTTGGGTCTACTTCTAGACCTGAAGTCTAACTTTAGTCTAGAAATCTTCAGGGGCTCGATTCACAAAGGTAAACTTAGACCTGAAGTCTAGGTTTAGACTTCAGGTCCAAAGTTAGACTTCAGGTCCAAAGTGAAGTTCGACCTAAAGTATTAGTTCTGACCTGACATCTAACATTCAACCTAAAGTCTAGGTTTAGACTTCAGGGCTTAAGTAAGCCTTCAGTTCTAAAATAAACTTAGACCTGAAGTCTAAGTGTAGCCTGAAGTTGAAGGTTGGACCGGACTTCAAGTCTAAACTAAGACTTCAGGTCTAAACTTAGACATCTGATTTTGGTTTACCTTTCTTAATCGGGCCCTAGGTGCCTACTCCCAGTGTTTGGGAATAATTTATGCTATTTCCTGATTGGGACTCACAGGCTTTCCCTTGATGGATGGAACAGGGATAAATGATGTTGAAACAGCCATCTATATTGACCGGGGGCCCAATGTCCTTCAGAGCAGCAGATAAATATTTCTGCAAGCAGAGCCAGCATCAGAAATATGCATCATTATCCTATTGTTGCAAAAAGGGTTCATTTGGGTAGAAATCAATCCTTATCATTAAAGACAGCCCCCAAACATGGTGCTGCATTTTAAATTTAGCGTATGTGCTTCTGCAGCCGGTGCAGTCCCCCACAAAAGACTTCACTTAGGCAAGTATTTTCATTGCCCGGTTTTTCACTTGTCTGGCACAAATTAGGTACGTATTAATTTCACCAACAAACCCGGTGAAGTACCACTCCACAACCCTGATGAAAGCCCTGGACCTTTTTGGGACAGTAGGGCTAAACCATGCCAATTTGAAACAGGGTCTTTGGACCATAATAGTCCACATTACCCACAATATATTGTTTTTACTTTCCCCACATCCTCTGTTAATGAAGGAATACATTGGAGAAGGTGAGGGATTTTTAATTTCTAAGTAAGCCCCCTGATCACCCTTCACAGCTGTGCTCCCTGGAATATGGTTGAGCCCACCCTGACCACTACTATGGCATGTGAGGGTTATATATAAAACAAAGGATTTGCTTTGGTCTCCCCACTAGCCATGCAGAGCTACTGTAGCCACTTGGGTTCATCTACCCTCCTATCCCATGTTCCTATGGTTAGGAACACCCTTGAGTTCTTAAGTGGGATACTTTTTTGGTTGAAACTTTTTATATCCCCTGTAACTTTTAGAATGCGTAATTCTGGGAGAGGACACCCTACACTGGTATGAGTGGTGCAATAAAACGAATTAAATATATCTGAAAGAGAGTGGTTCTGGAGACTTGAGGGGCGCTGGTAAAGGGTGTTAGTGAGAGAACTTATTGCGGAGGTGGTCATTTGGGGGGAGCCACCAAACATTGTCTCACCGGGCAGCAACAGCACTAAAGCCGGTCCCGTCTGACACTCTTATAATGGGATACAAAGAAAGAAAGGTAAGATTGTTAATGTGTTGACTTTATCAGTTAAAATTCTTTAATGAAATAATGTTTCAAATGCAGTGCAAGTAATTATCAATATAAAACAAAATCTTACTGCACGTTGTTAATTGCATCCATTCTATTTCTGATTCGACTTTAATCACTGCACAAATGGGGGACATTTGCAAATGCTATTCCCTTGTTTGGACAATTTCCAATTAAAACAACCTTTGGATGATCCTTATTTTTGAACATATGAATATACATGAGGATAAATCAATTCATGTGAACTTGAAAGATACTGAGTTTTACCCATAGGGCTATGTTGCTCCAGGCAATGATCATGGAAACACAATTAATTTACAGATCAGTTGATAATCTACATTATCCTTACAAAGAGCTACAGCCAGTGAAAGGCAAATATTGCTCTTTAAGTGTGAGCCACAATTTTACAGTTAAAGTACAATGTCGCCAGTGGTCGTTAGGTGGTTTATATTTGTGATTCTAAATTTTTATGAGGTGTGTTTTGGGACTTTCATCGGTTCCTGTCATGCATTAATGCATTGTTAACATTCTAAGTGAGTGCTTCTTTTTATTAGAGACTGTGAGGAATTGGATTAAAGTTCGACTAGGGTGTGAGCCCTGGTGTAGCAACAACCACAATCCTTATAAGGGTAAGGTACAAGCAAACCACAAAATAACCTAACCTCAACCCCTGGGGGCTTGGCATAGAGCAGTCATGCTTAGCCTAGAGGCAATGTGTCAAGCAAACACTTTGTTTATCAAAAAGGAGAACAACTACAAGCCTTAGGAAAGTAAAAAGACCAAACAAACAGGATCCCATACCAAGTTAGAAATATAGAGAAACATGCAATAAATAGCACAAGACTCAAATGACAAAAATCCAATCAGTAGAACTAAAGATATGAATTTTTAAAGAATTTATAGAAAATAGTGGCAAAAAGCACAAAGCACCAACTCTGGATATTTAGTCACATTAGACTGGGTCAAAGTCACAAGTCCAGGTAGACCGCGATGGAGCGCAGGTTGGCTAGTCTCCAAATTAGTCCCTCTGAAGTTTTACCTTCACAAGGTAGCACCAAGAGTTCCATATGTTTTGGAGAGGGCCGCGAGGAGCAAGGAGAGCATTGCAGGTGGCTGTAGGCATAGTGCAAAGAGCAGGCCAAGGCATCTCAGAGAGGTGGGCTGGAGCTTCACATTGGCGGCCCCCCACAAGCGATTGATGCTGGATTGCAAAGAGTCGGGCCGGCGGAGCTTCACATATAATCACGGTGCAAGTGGCGAGGCCTCAATGCTATCAGGCCCGCTCTTAGTCGTGAAGAGCCCAAAAGCTTGATTTCAGCTCACTGAGCCACACCAAGGGTTCAGGGTCAGAAGGGCACCACTTGGGGGTCAGGAACTTGCTGCATCTTGATCCAGAGACTGGTGCAGGATGTAAGGGAGCCATTTATGTCCCTGAGGCTCAGATCAGGAGGCCAGCAAACTTGCTCTTGCATTCACTCTGCTTCCTTGGGTTCAAAATGAAGTTGAGGATCCAGTTCTTTCTCCCCAGGCAAGAGGGCAGCAGGCCAGCACAGCAGGGAAGAAGTTCCTTCAGAGCAGCAGTCCAGCAGAATGGAAGTCCTTTTATCAGCACAGCAGTCCTTCTTCCTGGCAGAGTTTATACAGGTCCAGAAATGTACTGAAGTTGTGGTGTCTGGGGTCCAGCATTTATAAACTGTTGGGTCTTTGAAGTAGGGAGAAGCTTGTAGAGTCATGCCTTCGAAGTGCACAGATGCTCTGCCTGCCTGGCCCTGGCTTCAGACTAACTACAGGGGGTATGCAGCCCTTTGTGTGGAGATGGAGAGAGGACAACGCATATTCAAGTGTAAAAAGAACAGATTATGGACGGAATGCTGATTAAATCAAACATTCAACCCTGGTCAATGATCGGCATTAAGTCAATTGTTTTTTTGCATGCTACACCATTACAGTTTAGACACAGCCATATACAAATCAGTCTTGACCATGCTCCTCATGGGAAGAGTCCAGCCCAAACTGCCAGGTCAGATCCTCGCTTGACCAGAAATAAGCATCCTGGGACCGATTTCGGGTCATCACCCCTCATTAGCGAGGCTAACTTGAATCCAGTGCCACAGTGAGCCTAATACCTATGTCTGGGCATACCTGGCGCACTTAGGGGCCTATTATGAAGGCGGACGGACCTGAGTCCGTCCTCCACCATAGAGTAGGAGGGACCGTCCGCAGGGGCTGCGGAGGTCCCTCCGTGCAGATTAGGATGTGACCGCCAGGGTGGCGGTCACATCCTCAATCTTTAACATTGCTGCGGGTGCGGCTTCAAGCTGCACCCGCCGCAATGTTAAAAAAGCATGCACGGCATTTGCGTGCACAAAGCAGCAGGCACCACGCGGTGCCCGCCGCTTTGTCCACGCAAATGCATAGGTACCCCCCATGTGCACCCCCCACCCCCCCGTCACCAAGGAGGCCCGCAATGGGCCCCCGAAGGCAATCTCTGTATGCTTTTCCAAGGCGGAAAAGCCGCAGTGGAAAAGCATATGTTTTCCGCTATCCTAATATGGCTGGCGGTGTCTGACAGACACCGCCAGCCATGTTAGAGCTTTTCCGCCGCGGTCGGAAGGCGACCGCGGCGGAAAAGCAGCGGACGGATTTTGAGACCCACCGCCATCCTAAATTGGCGGTGGGTCTTCTGTGCCTCCACAGCGGTTTTCCAGCATCCTCCGGGCCGGCGGTGGCTTCCGCCGGCCCGGAGGATGCGGGAAAACCGCGATCCTAATCAAGCCCTTAGAGTGAGAAAGCAAAAGCCACACAAATGATGGATGGAATGTGGACCAACTCCAACATTCACCGCCAGTCAAGAGATCTGGGTTGAATCCATTATTCTTTTGCTCACCATGCCACCCCAGTTAAAACCAAGCCCTATGCAAATCAGCCTTGACCCTGCTACTCATGGGAACAGTTCAGCCCGAACTGCCAAGCCAGGTCCTCACTGGACCAGAAACAAGCCTCCTGGGATCGGTTTCAGAGCACCACCCCTTATCAGCCATGCTAGCTTGAACCTAGGGCCACAGTGAGCCCAATACCTATGTCTGGGCATACCTGGCGCACTTAGAGTGAGAAAGCAACAGGCACACAAATGATGGACTTCTTTTGCTCACCATGCCATCCCAGTTTAAGCCCAATCATATGCAAATCAGCCTTGACCCTGCTCCTCATGGGAAGAGTCCAACCCGAACTGTCAAGCCTGTCCTCCCTGGACCAGAAACAACCCTTCTGGGAATGGTTTCCGGGCATCACCCCTCATCATCCAGGCCCGCTTGAATCCAGTGACACAGTGAGCCCGGGATCCTCGTTTGGGCATACCCCGCGCGCTTAGGCGAGAAAGCAAAAGACACACAAATGATGGATGGTGAAACACCAAAACTGGTCCCAGGATGCTTGTTTCTGGTCCATGGAGGACCTGGCCTTGCAGTTCAGGCTGGACTGTTCCCATGGGGAGCAGGTTCAAGACTGATTTGTATATAGCTGGGTCTAAACTGGAATGGCATGGCATGCACTAAAAACTATGGATTTAACCCAGATCTGTGCCGGTGCTGAATGTTTGATTCATTCAGCATTCTGTCTATCATATGTTCTTTTTGCATTTGCCGGCCTAGGTGGGAATGGTATGCCCAGACATGGGCCCCGTGCTTGCTACACCACTAGATTCAAGGTAGCCTTGCTGATAAGGGGTGAAACCTCAAAACAGGTCCCAGAATGCTTGTTTTTGGTCCAGGTAGGAGCTGGCCTTGCAGTTCGGGCTGGACTGTTTTCATGGGGAGCAGACTCAAGACTGATTTGCATATGGCAGGGTCTAAACTGGAATAGTCGTGCGTGCAAAAAACGATGGATTTAACCCAGATCTGTGACTGGGGTGAATGTTTCATTTATTCACCATTTTGTCCATCGAAAGTTCTTTTTGCATTTGTCAACCTGAGTGGAAAGTGTATACCCAGACGTGGATCCTGTGCTCACTACACCACCAGATTCAAGCTAGCCTGGCCGGTGAGGGGTGATGCACCGAAATGGGTCCCAGGATGCTTAGTTCCGGTCTAGTGAGGACCTGGCTTAGCAGTTCTGGATGGAATGTTCCCATGAGGAGCAGGGTCATTACTGATTTGCATATGGCTGGATATAAACTGTTATGGCATGATGAGCAAAAGAATTATGGATTTAACTCACATCTCTTGACTTGGGGTGAATGATTGATTCATTCAGCATTCCGTCCATCATTTGTGGCCACGGCACATTTTGCCCTAAGTGAGATGGCTATGCCCAAATGTGGATCCCTTGCTCCCTATGCCACTGGATTTATGCTAGCCTAACTGATATGCGGTGTTACACTGAAACCAGTCCCTGGATGCTTGTTTCAGGTCCAGGGAGGATCCGGCTGGGCAGTTCGGGCTGGACTGTTCCCAAGAGGAGCAGGGCAAGACTGATTTGCATATGGCTGGATCCAAACTTGGTGGCATAGTCAGCAAAAGAACAATGGATTTAATCCACATCTTTTGACTAGGGATGAATGTTTGATTTATTCAGCATTCCGTCCATCAATTGTTGCCACAGCAGACACACTAGTAGCATATAATTTACAGGCCCTGGGCACAAGTAGTGCACATGTACAAGGGACGTACAAGTAAATAAAGTATGCTATTTTGGTATGGGCCAATCTACTGTGCTTTAACCCGTTGGCTGCTGCCGTCAGCCAACGGTCGTCGCGTGCACTAACTTGGTAATGCTGTGCAGGTCCATTGGCCGACGCCGCCCCACACGTTTTTTGAACGTTCAGCACTGGAGCTGAACGTTCGACGCAGCCAACGGGTTAAGGAGAGAGCACAAACACTTTAGCACTGGTTAGCATTGGTAAAGTGTTCAGTGTTCTGAGGCCAGCAAAAACGATGTCAGCAAAAGAAGAGGTCCGGAGGCAAAACATTAGGGGGAAAACCACTCCACAGATTCCAGGTCTAACACAGACCTTCCAATAATAAACAATATTTCATACCTCACTTAAGTGTGATGATAAAATGGCAGATTTCTCTCAACGATATGAATTCAGCGTTACCATGGCAGCCTCCTACACGATGAGAGGGCTTTTATGCCAAGGAAGCAATTATTAGAAAGTGAAATTGCACTTACAACCTAACAAAAAATTGGCACACAATGCTACAAATACATTTACATTGAAGAACAACAGCAGATAATAGTGATACTTCATAACTGTGAACGCAGGATCCGTGGTGAACATCTTCAGCACAGTGTCTTTGTCGCATTCCTTATCTTAGCCCAGTCCGTGTTTACATTTCCAAGAAGTTTATTTATTTAACAGCTCAAGTGCTTGTTGGAGTTTTGTCATGCATGGGCAATTTGCACAGGGGATCCGATGTTTTGTGACCAGGATTCAACTTTCGATTATAATTCTGGCATTTATTTTGAAATTGTGGGAGTAGAAGGTTCAGTTACGCGGCATCGACTTAAATAGGAAGGAGTTCCATATCGAGACCCTCAGGGGAGAATATGTGGCCTAAGGGCTAGGGCGGTCGATCTCAAATCTGGGGAACCGGGTTTGGATCAAATTCGCACTATATAAAACTCATAAAAAAATGTATGTTGCTAGTAATGGAAGCTGCTATAATCTAATTACTGCCCTTCTGCATGCCGCATTAAATCATGTGTGTCCACATAAATAGCAAAATATGTCAGATCAGAAAATATCGAGGGCTTTCAATGACTTGCAGTGCAAATCTTGTACAGTAACACGTCCAGGGCCATGCTGTGTTGGGTAATGTTGTCTCCGCCCCTGAAATTACACTGTGAATTTGGCAGGCATTGTAACAGTTTTACTTCGACCTAACATACCCCTTTCACTAATCCCTTTTTATTGGACGAGATTTAACTGACTGCTAGCTTTCAGATACAAAATGGCCATCATGAGCAATTTTGAACGTGTCTCCAATTTCAATTGCTTTGGATAGTCTTATTCTAAAATTATATTACGTCATTCATATATTCATTAAATATGCATGTTCTACACTGTATTGTTTCTAAATACATTCATAAAATGTTTTATATCAAATAAGTAGTATTTCTGCTGCAAGTTCATTTAAATGGCTTAAATCAAATAGAGCTGACAAGTGGAGCATATTGAATAGAAGAAAATAAAGTATGTCTTAATATTGCCGACGAGGTTGTAGCATGTGTAAATATAGGAATCCAAATGTGTACACAAGGGTCAAAGCCTTGAGGTAGCTGCGTTCTTCAGGGCTCCTGCCACGACACCCAATGTTAGCCTACTTTGTACGCCGTCAGGTTGCTGACAATTGCTGGACTACCGAACAGTCGATAATAAATGGTGATGTAGTGAATGGCTCTATAATTTTGACCCATTGTCCTGGTTTACTGCCATCAGTTCACCACCCTGATCTCCAACAGGAACTAAGATGGTATTCGCTAGATGGAAAATGCAGCTTAGACACAGATGGTGTCAATGAGAGATATATATCTCTCTCACCACACTGTAGGTACTTAGTAAACCCTGTGCAAAGCAAGGCAGATATCTGTGCATAAATGTGCAGGCCTTTTCTTTTCCTAGTGGAATAGGCCTCACTGGGCCATGTGTTTTAAAGACGTCTGTGGCATATTCAGCTCTCATGACCTTGTAGCAGTGAGATATTGGTAGAGAAATAGATAAGTATACATAGCAGGGCATTTGGAACTTGTTTGATTGAACCTCAAAAGTCTACAGAATAAAGTGCAATCCATTAAATTGTTATACCATTTCGACCTGGTAAAATAAACCTTTTGCCAGGTTCAAACTGTCCTTTTTAATACCTATAAGTCACCCCTAGGGTAGATCCTGGACAGCTCAGAGGGCAGAGTGCAGCATATTTAAAACGTTGGACAGGTGCTTTTAAGTTGTACATGCCTTGGTAGTGAAAAACTCTTATATGTGTTTTCACTGCTGCAAGGACTCCCTCTCCCATAATATAACATTGGAGTTACCTTATTAGAGCCCCACTTACACCTGATTGGGGTGCGTCCTGCTTTCACACAAAGGGATACCTCTGTGGTTAGGCTGTAGGCAGGATAGGGAAGACAGGATGCCTGGGGACTTTAAAGGGAAACTTCTAGAAGCTTTTCCCCCACTTCAAAGGCACAATTGGGTATAAATACTAGACCATAGACACCACCACACGAGGCCTGTACATACTCTACCAGGAAGAAGGACTGCTGTGATGCTGAAGGACTGCCACTCTACTGGGTTATATTCTGCAGGACTATTGCCTTTCTCTTCTGCTGCCTTACTGTGCTGATATGCTGTCTGCTGCCCTCCTACATGTGTAAGGAGGACTGTACCTCCATCGCTTGAACCCAGAATGCAGAGTGACTCCAGTTGGCTGGCCTCCTGATCTAAAGCCTCAGGGACCTAACAGGGTTCCTACAACCTTGCATCTGCACCTGGACTCTGCCATATGTGAGTTTACCCTTCCAAAGGGCGCCACCCCAGTCCTGGACCATTGAAAGTGTGCTTAAAGTGCTTTCCTAGCCTCTGAGAATTTAGCAGACCCAATGCATCTAATCTGCTCACCCAGTCGCAAAGGCCCACATCATGACATAGCCCTAGTCGCATTCAGAACTGCTGCTGTGTGCCGTATAATCAGCACAGTCCCTTGCTTCTCTCATTGATGGCAGTCTTGACGACGACACAGGACTCTGTATCGCATCCTCACAGCTTCTCTGGATTGATGCATCGCCCTGACTGTGCAACGCTTCCCTGACTCTGGACTTCGCATCACAAGCCTTCGTTGACGGGATCTTTGACAGCAAAGCAACAGGACCTCACACCAAAGCCTCGCCACAAAGCTTTGGCTGCATGATGCATCTTCAACACAGATTCACACAACACTCGACAAGGCAGGCCTAACTGGGATCCTGCAGGTGGCTCACGTTCCATCGCGGTCAGCCTGTACATGTGACATAATCCCAGGTCGGTGCGACCAGATATCCACCGTTGGCACTTTACACCTTTTGGTGCTATTTTTACTAAAATCTTTATAATTGAACAGCTACTGTTCTACAAAATTGATTTTTGTTTGTTTTCGTCTTGTTTTATTTATTCACGAAAGTTGTATTTTTCGAACTTGGTATGAGATCATTTTCTTGCTGTGTTTTCACTGTATTGCTGTTTGAAGTGTTGCACAACTACTTTACACATTGCCTCTAAGTTAGTCCCGACTGCTTTGTGTTAAGCTACAGGAGGGTCTAACACACGTTAAAGTAGGCTTAGCTTATGCCTCACCCTGACAAGGATTGTGGTTGCTGCGTGACCAGGGCTTGTTATTTCTTACGCTTAATTTTGTGGCTGTTTCTGGACACAGGACAAAAGGTATGTCAGCTACTTACTATGATCTCCAATTGACTGTATGTTTATGTATTATCTTATATATATTTTGATCTAGCTATTATTGTTTGTAGGACTAGTGTGCTGTTGAGTCCCCCCCACCACTTCGAGTCCTCTTGAAGTTGAGAATATCCTGTTTTAGTGCCTTGAAGAAGGTGTTACCAATATTTGGGTGGTTACCGAAATGTGCATCAGCACTGGCTACAGCAGGAACATTAGGATGCTATACCTAAATGGATGAAACTATCTTAGGTCATACAATGCTGGAAAGCAAGATACACTGACAGCTATTTATTAGTCTTGCATGTCCTATCAAATTGAACGTGATGTAGTTCTTCGTCGCTGTATATTTAAATACATTTTCTCTTGAATTTTATAATATATGTATTTTAAAAATGCACTACAGTATGTTTAAATCTCAGGTGTTATTTTCTCTTCCTGTCTATGCAACCTTTTTAATATGTATTATGGTGTGTTGGATGATAGAGGTATGTGGATATTTGAGTGATTGTGGATATAAGTGGTTGGAGATTTTTTGACTGATGTGTGAAGGGGGATGTGATATTTAAAGTTGATTTCTTTTGCTGCCATTTGTGTTGGAAAAAAGTAAAGAATAAATAAAAATCAATGTAAATTCCGATGAATATTGTATGCGTATGTATTTGGAATCATATTCTAAATATTAAATGTATTTATATCTGGTGTGATGTATGTTGTTTATATGTTTAGCTGGGTCAAAGATGTGGAATGATGATCCCAGTTAAAGGTGAGATATTCCACTTTACTAATGAGTTTGGGCAGGGTAGTCCGTCTGTATTACATATGCTCAGATCCCAGTAAACCAACAACCGATAAATAAAGATGCTCTGTATACTCATACTCATTAGCAATCCTTGTCTGCAATGCCAGTGTCAGAAATTAGGCTGCCGATGTTGACGCCAGGAACATATCTTAAACATTCTAAATCTTTATGAAACCATACGCTATTCTGGTAAATTCCTTCGAGAAGAAATGTCAGATTGCATGAACTATGGATTCATAATTACTTGAAAAATTTAAACAGAGGAGGTTCTTACTTAATACTGCTACAGTGAGCTCAGTGTAGTATTCTTTCTTAACTTTAAACACAATGTTTCCATCAACCTTAGAGCATTTATCCAAGTGACAGAATACAGTAACACAGGTATATGCAGTGGGAACTGCATTATAGCAGACATCAAAAGATGATATCAAGACAAGAAAAGGTGGATAAAGGACAATGTGGTCATGAAGTAGGTCATGGTTGCATCGCCCACGAGATTAGCTGGAGACACACCTGCATCTTAGACAACTTTTCATGCCCTCAAATGCCCTAAATAAATTATCCTCTGAGGCAATCTGTAAAGATGACTCCAATACTGAATTGTAATTAAAATCTTGACTTTAATAGTCATGCATGAAGAGACCTCCAGCTCCTTCACCAGCTTCTTCTGTACTGGTCTTCACTTCACAACATAACATTCTAAGATCCTAGCAACACCCCCACAGTTCTATAAAGCATAGATCCTAACTCATCTCCCCCATCACATTATAACAAAAAAATAATAAAACAGAAACAAATAAATTGCGCATTACATTCGCAAAGATACAATTAAATAAGTGAGATATAAACCATTAGGGAGCAGGACACTTTGCAACATTGCCACAATTCCAAGCAGAACCATCATTTAAAATAAGTACATTTCTTTTAACACATTTCACCTGTTTTGGCTGTGAATATTTACTATCACCTTTGATAACAATACCACCTTTTCTAATCACAACCCAATCACCCTCCTTGATATCACACTCTCTCACCCTCATCCTCACATTGTAATTCTTTGCTGAATCACATTGTTGCTTATCAACACAACTCTTAACTTTCGCACGATCAACCCAAACACACTCCCTACTCTTGAACTACCCAGGAACCTCCTTCACTTCAGGTTCACGCCCCTTTCAGAGAAACAAAATGCGAGACACCAGTAATTGAATGTGGCGTAACTCTATACGACCATACCATTTTTGGAAGTTCATCAGACCACAACAATCTATTCGCCAATGATAGCTGTATGTTATCCATCAATAACCTATTGATTCTCTCACCTAAGCCATTAGCCTGCGGCCTAAACAATGCCACCCTTTCATGGCAAATTCCCATCTTATCCAGAAATTGTTTCATTTGCCTTGACACTAACTGCACTCCATTGTCCGACACCAACGTTTTCGGAATGCCCTCATTCAAAAACGTTCTTTCCAAAAAATTAATCACTTTCTTGGTATCAATACTGTCAGTAGATTCTACCACAAACTACTTTGAGTGGTAATCAACAAGAACCATTAAGAATTTGCTACGAACACCTAATCTAAAAATCGGACCAAGAAAATCGATCGCTAACTTTTCCCAAGGACAAGCAGGAAAATCAACACAAGAAAGAGGAGGCTGTCTAACCATTTTTGTTTTATCACTACCCGCACATGCATAGCAATTCTTTACAAGTTCATCAATTTCACCATCCATGCCTGGCCACCAAAATGACTCACGAATCCTCCTCTTCGTCATATTCCTACCCAAATGACCTTCGTGAGCTAGGCTCATAATTTTGGATCTAAGCTTGTATGGTGGTACCAATCTATTCCTTCTCCACAGTTTGTTCTCACAAACACTTAACTCCCCTTCCACATGATAAAAACCTTTCAAACGAGTATCAGAACAAGAATCTTTAGACCATCCTTAAGAAACACACTTCATGACATGAGATATTAGCTCATCGTCAGACATTGCATTCTCCCACTCTTCTTTATCAAATGCCTGTACCTCATTGCACTTAATCAAACCATCCATGTCCTCTGATTCGTCAAACACCAGTTCCACCGGCATCCTTGATAAATAATCTGCCACAACATTCTTGACACCCTTCATATACTCCACTTCAAAATTGTATTCCAACACCGATAAAATCCACTTAGATATCCTGGGAGTAACATTCCCCTCTAAACCTCTTCCACCCTTAAGCAAATGTACAAGAGGCTTGTGATCCGTCCGCACTCTAAAAGGCAACCCCCAAAGGAAATACCTGAAATGCTTAATCCCCCAAGTACATGCGAGAGCCTCTTGCTCAATCACTGAATAAGAAACCTCAGCACCCTGAAGTCTCCGCGAAGCGAAACCAATAATTCTCTCTGCACCATCACAAATCTGAGACAACACAGCCCCGATCCCCACAGCACTGGCATCAGTAGTAACTAAGGTTCTGGCTTTAACATCAAAATGACCTAAAGTCGGTGCATGTAAAATTCCCCTCCTAACAAGCTTGGATGCCTCCTCACACGCCTCATCCCACTTAAAGGTAACACTATTTTTCATTAACAACCTCAAAGGTTCAACCACATCAGAAAATCCCCTAATAAATTTAGAACAGTATTCAGCTAATCCTAAGAAAGATCTTAGCTGATCCTTATTAGATGGAGTAGGGGCATCATTAATTACAGAGATGATACTTTTCTTTGGCTTTATCCCCAAACCAGATATTTCATGCCCTAAATATGCTACCTTATCTCTCTTTAGTTGGCACTTATCCTTTTTAATTGTTAACCCATTCTTTTCCATCCGCTCCAAAACTTCAATTAAGATTTGTCATGATGATCACAATTCTTTCCAACTATAAGTACGTTGTCTTGAAAACACAGCACATTTTTCATCCCCTGGAGAACCTGTTGCATCACTCTCTGGAACACCGCTGAGGCAGACGCCAGACCAAAAGGCATTCTACAATAACGGTATGCTCCCAGCGGTGTTGCAAACGAGGTAAGATGTCTAGAATTCACATCTAAATCAATTTGGTGGTAAGCAGAGGACATATCAATCACGCTAAAAATCACTCCACCACCCATGGCACTCAACATTTCAGAAATGTTGGGTAGTGGTTGTCTGTCAACCCAGATATTTTTATTGAGGTTGCGTAAATCCACACAGAGCCGAATTTTGGCTCCCCCATCCTTGGGCACGACTACAATGGGCGCGAGCCACTCAGAAGCCTCAATGGGCTCAATAATCTTTAATTTTAAGAGTTTATCTAATTCCTCTTGAAGAGGACCCCTCATCAAATACGGTACATTCCTCACCTTATGTACTACAGGAATAGCATTTTTTTTTAATGATTTTGTGAGAAAACCCCTTAAATTTCCCAAGTTGGCGTCACCATGCGCTCTACAAATCTCCCTATTATTATTATTATTATTATTAAGTCCCTCAGAAAAGACATTGGGAAATCTCTTCATGATGTCAATTTCAAAAGCATCAACATTAAGGATGGGCAAAGACGAGACAGGTTCAGCTGCATTAGGATTCAAGAGAATTCCAAGGTCTTTCTGGTGACGCCATCCAAGCAAGTTAGAACCTTGCTTCGTCAAATAAACCAGTCCAAAAACTTTTCGATGAGAAAAAGTAATCACCATCCATTTAAGTCATAAAATGTCTATGGTTTTCCCACCATACCCCACCGCCCTGATGTCAGGGACATCCCAAGAACCAACATCACTTTCATTACCCCATACCTCAATATACATTTCTTGGGACAACAGTGTACAAAGACTTCCAGAATCAATCAACATCCTAACATCTTTCTTGCCAGGATACTTAAGATCTCTACTATCAAAATGAATAAGACAATGTGGTTTCTCAAGCTTATCTGAACTCTCAGAAGCTACATCAATAAGGTAAATAGACTTGGAAATACTATTTCATTCCACATCCAAAGATGAACTCTGAGCATTCTCTACTAGGGACTCACCATCAACACATTACATTAATTCTTGAACATTTTCGCAACAATTATCAATTTCATTAACATATTGAGTTTTGGCATTACAAGCCTTGGCTATATGGCCCCTCCTACCACATGCTCTACATATAGCATTTCTGGCCATACACCGTGTACTGGACGCAATATGACCAGGAGCACCACACCTATAGAACTTTATTACACTGGAATTCACTTGAGTTTGCTGACCAACAGGCACAGAACGTGCTTGTCCAAAAGACTTGGTAAAAGTTTTTGAATCAAATTTACCACCAGCCTTAACTACTTTTGTTTCTTCCACACAAGCTTGGACCTCAGAACTTTTTAATGCAATATTCTTAGGTGCTATTGAATTGGTACACTTATCCATCTCTTTTATCCAAAGATCAGTATTCTCTAAACCCTTGGCAATTTGTATTGCTTCCTCTAAGGTGCAATCTCTAATAAGTAACTTTTCCCTTACCTCTTTTGTTGATGGTGCACCTGACAATTTGATCACGAATGAGGGAATCACCAAGATCTCAAATTGACAATTTAAGGACAACACCCTCAAAGCTGCTACGTAAGTCCCAATATCTTCATCAATTTTTTGCACTTGACAAAAAAACTTATGCCTCTCTAAAACAGTGTTAATTTTTGTGACAAATCTCTTCTCTAACATTTGCATACTCATTTCATATACATTACAAGGTTGTCCATCCCCCATTCCTAAAGAAATTTCAGGTAAGTCTTCGTATAATCTTCTGCCTTCCACTCCTAAATGGTGTAGTAAAATCGCTTGTTTGCGGATAGGTCCATACTTGTCAGAACCAGTTGCAAGAACATAAGTCAAAAATAATTTTTTCCATTCCTTCCAAGGCACAGATGGTTCACCCGGAGTAGGAAGGAAAGAAGGAGGAGCAGCAAGGTTTTGATCAGCCATTTGTGGAAGTATTCGTAAATATTGCAACAAAAGCCAACAAAAGAGTCGATTTAGTATTGCCCAATGAAGTAATATTCCTTAGTAGAAGAGTAATTAGTGTCTCACAAATAAGTGCAAAATCGCTTTACTTGCCGATCGCTTTTTATGTTTCTCTCACTGATTTCTGATTGTTCCTTTAGCCGATCGTGGTAAATTGGCTTCAAGTGAAGTGACAGGCGAATACCAAGATGGCTGCCACGCACGGGTCATGCTTTTGACCTTGTGTACGTGACGGACGTGAGGAGAATCTCGCAAAGGATGACGTGAGAGTTGAAGTTACAAGCTGATGCTTGGAATCCAAGGACGGTACGCAGAGACTGGTAAGGCAGTTTAGGTTTTTAAAGAATGCGCATAAGTAGCGCAAGTGAAATCGTTAGTGAAAATCAATAAAAAGGTCAAAAATAAGTAATTCCACGAATGGCACTCCTCAGGAATCGGCAGCTCCACTGGAATCGACAGTGCACAATCCAAATCCAAGTCAGTGCAATGAAAGTGTTACAGTTTCAAAGATCAAAGTTAAATCTTACTTGTAAAACTATAAAAATCAGGAAGTCTAGACACTCTTGAAATTCTTGAATCTTGGAGCACAAAAGAAAAATGTGCGTAAGTGAAACCAAGCAATTGAAGGAGTAAATGTATACTACCAGCTCCAAGTAGTATCATCCAGGGATGGAGGTCAAAGCATCTGTTCCCTGCCAGAGTCTCTTGGCCCTCGTCGCCAATGTAAAGATGACTCCAATACTGAATTGTAATTAAAATCTTGATTTAAATAGTCATGCATGAAGAGACATCCAGCTCCTTCACCAGCTTCTTCTGTACTGGTCTTCACTTCACAACATAACATTCTAAGATCCTAGCAACACCCCCACAGTTCTATAAAGCATAGATCCTAACACAATCACTTGTATTTCTAGAGACAGACTTGTTGTCACCGAAAGCACTTAAAAACAGATATTAACATTCCTGTCACTTTATTGTTAAATACATTTGTTATTCTGAACTTAGTTATACAGTTTTTGTAGTTAAGAATTTTCCAAAACGTACAGCGTCTGTTATCCTTGAATGCACCCTATTGTTGACTGATGTTGTGAGAAAGGCTAGTTCTTCATTCCATATTTATCTGACATACATTGATATAAATACTACTTTTTTCTCATCTGAATGTTGTGATCACAAACCAATGAAACATACATTGAGTCTCATGAAGAGGAGGGCAATGCTCCATTCATATCCCATCCTGTATGTGATTCAGAAAGTATTGGGAACACCCTTTTAGGAGTCATAAGGTTTTGTGGCTAGTTAAAGAGATGTGGTACAATTTAAAGAATGTGAAAAGCTCTTGTGTGGTCCCAAACCCTGTTACCCTGTGAAGCGTAGGGTTCCTGGCCACAAAGGAATTTGTACATCGGGCCCCTGCCTCCAAGCTATGTCAACTAATCCACCAGAGGACGGAGGTTTCATGATGTAAACTAAAGCACAATAAGTAGACAGAGTGACAGGTCAGAAGAGGGAGGAAGGGAATGTGGAAGAGGAGAGAAGAACAAGGTTTAAAATAAGAATTCAGCAGTAATTGAGAAGAAAAAGAGCGGGTGGACAATTGTATCTGAGAGTGTGGATTATCTTTAGTAAATCAAAATTAATTTAAAAAGTTACTCAAATGTTAAAGTTACTCAAATAAAGAGTGTTTAAAGACCGCAATGGGCTGCAGCAAAGAGTGTGATGTGGGGCTCATTTCACATATCTATTTGCAAAGTGGTGTTAAGAGTGCAAGTAGATTTACAACTGTAAGGCATTCTGTAAATGTGACTTTGCTATCATAAATCCACATACTCTTGTGTAATAGGTTGTCCCACTTTTGTGAAATAGTGCGCAGGGGTAACTCATATGTTAAGGGTGAAGCATGGTCTTTTCTTGGGTTGAGTAGTCTTGGAAGTTGAGAACGACAGAAAGCCATGTGTTTGGGGCCATAAACTCTCTCAGACCCCTTCACCTCCAGAAAATGGTTGCAGATTTACTCCAGTCGCGTGCTAAAGTAGATCCATTTCCCAGGTGGGTAAAGGAGAATAACCCTTTGTGCCAGTGTAGTGAAAGCAGTTTCTCAATAAGCACCTGGATATCCTATTGGGTGATCAGCCATTCTTTTTAAATCCTAATTGATTGATCAAAAGGGAAAAAATGGTGCCAATGTATAAAGTTACGTTTCCCACAGTTCAGCTTTGTACTTTGCATACAGTTGGGCACTAGAGAAATTCTGAAGCAAATGAAAAAGACAAATGATATCTCCTGAGGCAGGTGCACTTCAAGGAAAATTCGTGAATAGAAAGAAGTCATCTATTTGTACACACAGAGGTGCAAATCTGCAGGTGATAATTTACAATGTTTTGTGATTTGGGCCCATCAGGTTTTTCCATTAGTTTGGCAATTTATTTTTACAACATTTGTCTAACACTTTATTATGACTCTGTGTGATGTAGGGTTGACTTTAAAGTGAAAGACTTCAGAAAGTGAGCGTCCCTGCTGTGTATTACATGTATGGAACACGTTTCTGGGTAATTTAGGATGCGTTACTGAACTCATTGGTTTTAGGAAGCCCATATAGGATATGTAATTTTAGGAGTTCTTTCCCTGAACTCTGATGCCATAGTTTATGCCTAAAATATTATGTAAGGTCCACGATTGGTGGCGGCAATGGCGCTATTTCTTTTCCCCAGGCCACAGTGTCTCCTTGCGCTGTTGCACTCCGTGAGAGAGGGCTTTGTGACATGGAGGCCAGGGCTCTGCTTCAGACATCAGTGGGGTAATATCAGCACGCGGCCAGAGTGCAAGTCAGTCAGGGCTGTGTGCACATCTCCGAGCTGCAACCACGCCGCTCACACACCACCACTCCCATTACCCCACTGCGTAAGTACC
This sequence comes from Lissotriton vulgaris, assembly GCF_964263255.1. Taxonomy (NCBI): domain Eukaryota; kingdom Metazoa; phylum Chordata; class Amphibia; order Caudata; family Salamandridae; genus Lissotriton; species Lissotriton vulgaris. The sequence continues at coordinate 682,785,367 of NC_141685.1, read as the reverse complement.
AATCTTTCCACACTCCTGTGCCTCTGCCTCAAAACGCTATCCCAACTACATTTAAAAAAGAAAAAGACTACTGTTAATTTTAAATATATTTTTGCACCCGATGTGGGCCTAGCTCTTGGCACACAAAGTTGGGCCTCTGTTCTGAACGCCGCAGTTCAAGTGCGTCTCTCCACCCTACTACGGTAGGAAGATCACATTACTCACTTTCAATAGTGACAACACGTTCTCAATTCGGCTGTTGGGTTTTTAAGGCACTGTAAAATAGGTCATGGGACCATCGCTCCACCTTCAACAAGCCACTATATTGTAAAATGGTGTCCTAAATGCGCTCCTTTTTGATCAGTTCAGTGCCAGCTAATAGTTGTTGGAGGCATGTCTGCGCCGTGCCCTGCCACATCAACCTCCTTCTCTCTCCCATACAAAAACCAAAACAAAAGGTTGCTGGGCCTGCAGCCGATGTCCTGGGGTGTTTTCACACATCTTAATGGACATCGCTGCTCCAACAATTTAAGCCTTGCATGACAACCGTTGTGAGGGGTGCTGGAGGGTCTCTGCAGACACGGCGCTCTCAGCTGCACTTATTCAGCAGTTTCCGATTTCATTTGGCAGCCGCTGTGCACCTCTGACTCAGATTTCATAGTGTAGCACAGAGGCGGCAGAAGTATTTTCCCGTTCCTATATATAAATACAGACAAAAAACAAAAAGGTTTCCATCTGTATTTATGTGTATAAATCCGTTTAAACTGAAAACCGGGAGCCTTACATATATTGTACTGATCATGTGCAAGACACATTGAAAAGGCCAACACGTTTCCGTGAAACAGATTAATTTTTTACAGCTCATTAATCATCACTATTCTTTTGTCATACCAAAACTCCCACATTATGATGTATCTGCAGTATCACTCACTGCAAGCAGATGCGGACCTTTGTGCAGGTCTTTAACATATACAATAGTGCACAAAAGACAGAAACAGATGAGTTGGAGTGCAGACACCCGCATGATCTGAGACCTTTGTAAGGCTCCAATGCTCTCCATGGGAAGGAACCTCTAGGTGTGTTTTCTCAGACTTTTATTATATAAATTTCAGTTTAAAACTGAGGGTCTCATTTATTTATTTATTTATTTATTTATTTATTTACTGGCATTTATAGAGCGCAAACAAATACCCTTGGGTGTCTCGGCGCTAAACTGCAGTAGTGTCTCTCCTTAGAGGTGGGTACAGCGGGCTGATTTTCTATGTTACTGGTTAAATAACCACGTTTTCAGTCTTTTCCTAAACTGTAGGAGTGAGGGGCTGGATTTGACGTAGTAAGGTAGGGAATTCCAGATCTTGGAAGCCGCAACAAGGAAGCGACGGTCGCCCCATGTGACTGTTCTGCTACGTGGAGTAATTAGTTGATTAAGTGTAGAGGATCGGAGCGTTCTAACTGGATTGTAAGGTTTTAATTGATCTTTAAGGAAACGAGGCCCCTGGTCCTGCATTACTTTGTAGACTATGCACATGGCTTTAAACTTTATCCTGTTTTGGATAGATAGCCAGTGATAAGTCCTCAGAGTGTCCGAGATGGGAGCGAATTTGTTTTTTTTGGATAGCAGGCGTGCGGCCGCGTTCTGTACCGTCTGAAGCTTTTTTGTGACTCTATTTTGTGCATTCAAAAAGAGTCCGTTACAGTAGTCTAGGGAGGTAAGAACCAATGATGTGACCAGGGTCTTAGCGGCCGAGTCAGGCAGAAAAGGCAGGATTTTCCTAATCATCCTGAGTTTAAAATGGGCCGTGGAAGCTACCTTATTGGCATGGGCCATAAAGTTGAGCTGGTCGTCAAAAATAACTCCCAGTTTTCTGACCTTGGAGGTGGGACAAGGTGGGGTGCCAAAAGTTAATGGCCACCAAGACGTAGGCCAGGATGGCGAGAGATTGCCAAAGATGACCACCTCCGTTTTCTCAGAATTGAGCTTCAGGCAGTTTCCTGCCATCCACTCACCTATGGCTGTCATGCCTGTTTGGAACCGTTCGGCCACCTCCTGCCCGTCACCCTTAATGGCCAACACCAACTGCGTGTCGTCAGCGTATGAGGTTAGGCTCATCCCATGTGCTTTGATGACACTAGCAAGGTCCGACACATAGATGTTGAATAGTGTCGGACTTAGGGATGAGCCTTGTGGAACCCCACACGGTAACGACAGATTGGCAGATTGGAATGGTCCTAATGTGACCGCCTGAGTTCTGTTAGCCAAGAAGGAGGCCAACAGATTTCTCGCAGTGGACTGGATACCCATTTTTTCGACACGGTTGACCAAGGTCTTGTGGTCAACCGTGTCGAATGCTGCAGACAAGTCTAGGAGTACCAGCAGAGCTGTCCCTCCTTGGTCTCGGATGACTCTGATGTCATCCGCTGCTTTAATGAGAGCGGTTTCCGTCCCATGATATTTACGGAACCCGAACTGGGTGTCATCGAGCAAGTTATTTCTCTCTATGTGATCCGACAGCTGCTGGTTCATAGCTTTCTACGTGATTTTAGCTAAAAAAGGAAGACTTGCTATTGGCCGATAGTTTTTCAGCTCTTGTCTGTCAAGGTTAGCTTTTTTTAGTAAAGGCTTGATCAGTGTGTTTTTTAAGGAATCCGGATAGGACCCGGAGCACAATATGGTGTTGCAGACATGGGTGATAACAGGAATAATAGTGTCTGAGACCATGGTTAGCACCGACGTGGGGCATGGGTCCAAGGCTGATCCTGATTTAACAGAACTCAGTATGATCTTTGTTTGATCAGTGGTTAAGGGTTTAAAACTCGTCATGGAATTGCTCAGGACAGTCTGAGAGGGGGGGTGAGACTGGTAATTGGTTCTGAGGAAAAAGCTTGGTATATGTTATTTACCTTCTCAAAGAAGAACTGGGATAAGGCATCGCATAGCGATTGCGAAGGGGGGGGGTTAGATCTGGTGTGTTACCCGATAGGGTTTTAGCTATATTGTATAGCTGTTTGCTTGAGTTTTTGGCTTGGTCTATATGCCGAGAGAAAAAATGTTTTTTTGCTTCCGTTATCATGGATTTGTAAGTGGCTAGAGCATCTTTATATTTGTCCTTACTTTCGCTGTCATAAGCTCATCGCCAGTGCCTTTCCCTGTTTCTTGTTAATTGTTTTTGAGTTTTTAGCTCTTTTGTGTACCACTGAGCAGTCGGGGTACTCCTGTTTCTTGAATGGGACTTAGTGGGTACTAATTGCGAAGTGGCAACACTCAGCCATTCATGGAATTGATGAGTAGCAACACTGGGATCGTTTGATAGATCCGGTCTGATGTTGTTTAATAGTATGTTTAAATTATCATAGTTTAAGTCCTTCCAAGCTTTGAAAGGACCTGGCTTAGGATGGGATGTCTTTTTACTCAGCGGTTCTTTAATGGTCAAACTACTGAATATGGCCGAGTGATCCGTCCAGGTCATCGGGAGAATTTTGGTCACATGTAGGTCTTCGACGTTAGAGAATATGCCATCTAGCGTGTGTCCTGCTTGATGGGTTGGGGCGGCAACCAATTGCCTGAGACCTATTAATTCTAGGTCTGATGTGAGGGAGATAGTATCTTTATCGTTATTTTGTTTCCAGATAAAAATTAAAATCGCCCATAACAGTGGTGGATTCATCTGTGGCTATTGATTCAGTTATAGTCCCCAAGTTAGTTAGGAACGCTGCTCTGGACCCAGGAGGTCGATAGAGGAGCACTCCCTTAAAACTGAAGGAGGGAGTGAATTTTATATTAAAATGTATGGCTTCGCATGACGTGGCTGGAATGGGGGATGTGCGGATCTCAAATTGATCTTTTATTATGATAGCCAGTCCTCCGCCTCTGTTTTTCACCCTATCCTGCCTATGGACAGTGTATCCAGGTGGAACTACCGTGACCAGGTCTGGGGCGGATGCCTCGTCAGTCCACGTTTCTGTGATATACAAAGTATCCAGATTATGGTCAGTGATGAGGTCCGCTATCTCTTGGCAGTGTTTGCCCAAGGATCGCGCGTTGATAAGGGCCATATTAATATGTTTTTCCTTGATATGCTTAGTGGCATGAGTGGGGGTGGTGCTTTTGGTAAAGGGGATGATGGTACTACAGTGAGAGCATTTTGCGTCCGTACCTGTGGACGTATGTGTCAGGTCGATGATGGTGCAGCGGGGGCGGGCATTAGGCGAAGCCTCAGCAGAGTGCTCCGTTTGTATGATAAGGGCCGAACAGGGGTCATGGCCCTAGGCCCGGTCCCGGCGCGGACGGGCGCAGACGGGCTTGCCTCTGGCGCGCCTCTGGCGCGCCATCGGCGCGCCCGCTGCGCCCGTCCGCTGCGCGGACGGGAGGCCATCTTCTTATATCCGGTGTGAGGAGGGTGGGAAGCGTCCTGCATCTACAGCGCCACCCCTCCCTCACCCAAGATTTAGAGTTTTGACACACTGGATGCTCTGTTACAAATGGTGCAGCTGTCTCGCTCCCTGTATTGCAAGTGCATTATGGCCTGTAGCAATTGTATTAGAGCAGACAGGATATACAAATAAGGCTCGAGTCTACAACAGATAAAAATTACCTTTGTGCAGTCTATATATGTGCTAATCAGAGACCATCCTTATAAACATGTATGCCACCTGCTTTAAAGGGAAGCAAGCTACTTATGACTCTAACACAAGATCGCCCCCAAGTCAGACTAGAATGGTGAGCCAGGGCTGAAGAGCTTGTCGAAGCATGAAACACAGTGCTTTTACCTGCCACTACCCTAATGATGCAGGATAAATAGAGACATAAAAATAGAAACCATGGTAAGAAGCTTTTAACATTTTAAACCACCATTGCTGACCCTCCCTCTTGTTCAAGGGCTGTCAATCCACTGCTTTGCTGTTGTTCTTACATTAAAAAACATGCCCAGGGAGAAATATCTAAGGACCTATTTGTGGGGGAATGACCATGTTGGGGGAGGGGCAATTTAATGAGGGGGTTTTCAAGAACTGGGAGCTAAGGGTTTTGAGAATGTCATATATCATAATAAGTTGATCTTTTTTAGGGATGATCATGAAAACCTACTATAAACGTGGGCAGTTTTTATATGGTCTGCAAACTCTCATGAAGGCTGGAAGTTGTGGAATCTGTGAATTAAGCTGCATACTTAGAATCAGAGAGATGGTGATCTAGAATGGGCTAATTATTATTGCCACAGTTGAAAGTTCAATTACTATCAAATCATCTGGAAAAGGTAATGTGGCATCCTGCTAGTGGAGAAAGTGACAGCATGCTGAACTATGGAACTTAGATGGTGAAGGTAGAATGTGGGGGTGAGGTAAAAGGAGGCCAGTTACTTGCAGGCAGCTGCTGTGGATGGGACATTTCCTATGTTCAGAGATATTTGAATAAACCTTCTCTTCTACACTACGCTTGGGTGTTCTGTTTCTTCTCCTGTGGCACCACCATCTTAACACAGAACGCTATACAAAATGCTATTTAATACCATGAAATATATTGACATTCAAGCGAATACATGTTATGTATGTCAAGCTTCAGGGTAGATTTAAAGAGATGGTAGTGGGCTAAATCATGGTGCTAATCATTAATTGTTAAGTGCTCAGACCCATGTATGCACAGGCATGAAATGAGGTAAGGTATTTCTAGATTGCCCAATCAGGTTTTGTCTAAAAAGTTTTGGGAAAAAGGTCAATCTTAGAAGAGTTTGCTATGATGAAATGTTAGAACAAGCACTGGTAAAGCCAACAATTCTGGCCTATAATATAAAATGCGTCTTGAGTGACTAGTGAGATTGTGTGTGGTTTGTGGATAGGTGAGTCAGTAAAAGCAACAATGAATAAATGGGAGGAAAAATGGGTGTTTCCATTAATGTACGCACACATCAAGCGGTCCATGCACTCAACAATGCATTCATGCATCTATACATCCGCTATTGACTCATTCTTGAATGTGGTCATTTACCATGCACAAATCCACACACACAAACATTTCAACCTATGAAAAAATAATTTCAGCTATAAGCTATATTATAAGCTACATTTGTTATCTTTGCCTATATTTCTTCAAGCAGAAACATATCTAGCTGTGTGTACCCCTCACATAAACTAGAAAGATCAAATATAGAAATTCTAGGATGTACAGTTTATCTTAGAGTAGTCAATGCTTTGTAGATATTCCTGTGCTGTTGTAGACTTTCGTGAGTTGATTTGATGTATTTTGCTTTACTATCTAGATATTTCCTTTTGTGCACATCTACATGGATATTACTTATAAAATTAAGAGACATTTGTTTTAATTAATAATTGAAAATACAATACATTCTGTGTATCCATTGTGTTTATTAGACATAAGTGAACGGAAATGTGTTCGCTAAATTTACAAACTTGAACACAAACACACAATCCATTAAGAGGAAACACATTCAGGGTACTACTACCATACCATCGTTTAGCTCATGCACTTTTGAAAAATGTCCACTGACATGTTGCTTAATGCTCAAAGATGGACAATCTTCAAAACAATTATATTGGAAATATATTGCACTCGGAATCTGCGTCAGTACAACAACATGCAACTAAACAGATGCTGGTTTATTTCTCCATCAGAAAAACAAATACAAACATACTGATGTTCTTCGCTGAATCTTTCTGCATTTCAGTAGAAAGCATGTCTTTGTTTTAATTTCTGGACAAGTGGAGCAAGGTCCATCGTGATGGGACAAACTGGCCTAAAGAGCCTTAATATTATTAACTAGAAAACACAGCCATAACCTAATCTATATTTTATTATGTCTTTTTTAATTTTATTGATCAATTCAGAAGATATCCAGTCACACACATCCATAAAGCCCCTCTAAATGCAAATAGCAAAATTATGCCTCTGTGTCAAAATAAGTGCTGCAAAATTCTAGATCACCTTAATTTATATAGTACAGTGTTTTATCAATCTTTTGACACAGTTTTTTACTACTCATTTCATAGTTGAGTATATTTTATCTTACATGTTTCTGTGACTCTTCAACCACGGCACTATAATTGAAATTGTTACGAAAAGATTGTCTGGATGGTGTGTAGGGAATTGTCTCTCTCTTATATCGTATAAGTAGAGTATCTATGCCTACTTCCTTTCTCACACCAGGGAATCACTCCACTCTTTACGCCAGGGCATTCTAACTGTTGCTGCAATGAGAGAAACTTCTGATCAATGAAAATCGTTGTGAGCTACTGAAGGGCACGTAATTCATGCATTGTTACCAGACTCCACCTCAACCAGCTTCAATGACTTTAAACCTACTGTCCATGTAGCTTGATACTATGGTTTTAACAACATTCTGTGACTAGGGGTACTATGTTAGTGCTGCCATGTGTGTCAGTGAGAGCAAGATCTGTGGGGATGTATGAGCATGTGTGTGAATGAACGGGATATGTGGGTGACAGAGTCTGTAACATATTTACTTGTGGCACAGGACATACCTTTTAACATATGTGACACCATTACATGTACAACACAAACATGCAACAACATTTTTAAATGGGAGAAATTGAAAGTGCAGGAAAATGTTCTCCAAAAATGTTTCTGATGAGGAACATTTTTCTGCACTTGAAGGATCATTGTTCTGCACTTTCAATTTCTCCCATCTAAAAACATGGCTGTATTTTTCCGTTATAAATATGGCAGCATGTCTAACAGCCACTGAGATCAATATGCCTGCTGTGTGTAAATGTGACACTTTGAAATGAGAGAATATTAAACTCAAGAGTTAACTTTATGTTTACATGCATTACATAAAACTCATCATTTATATTTTCTACCAGGTCAAAGTGTCTTTACAAGCAGCAGGCATATTACTCCAAGGGGCCAGTACACATGGTTTATAAAAAAGAGAGGGGTGCCCCTTAGACCCAAAGGGATAGGGCACTGTAAAGTAGGTAGAACTGAACTCCCTTTAGATAAATGGATTTCTCATGAATCAACAGTCAATATTACGGCCAAGCACACATCCAATTACTTATTCACTCTCAATTGCCACCCTTATACACGATTGGACCAAATAAGCCAAGGAATAACACAAGTCAAAGTAAAAATCAATACAATAATTTATTTATCAATGAAAATATATATTTTTTGTAACATGAATTTCTGTCTAAGACACCTACCAAATACAGTATGTCTTAATTTATACTACAAAAAAACAGATTAAAAATCAATCAATAGCACATAATAAAAAATGGGGGAGAGTAAAAACAGAAAAGCAAATACACTATGTCTTCAGATCATACACATCCATCAAGTGGCAATATTTGTAGCACAGAATCAGTAATTCAATGATAAGTTCTCTTAACCATGCTTTTTTGCTGACAGGTTGCGTATATATATATGTTGAGACATCGACGCGTTTCAGTGATCAAAATAATATATCCATCTTTATCAAGACAAAATTGTATACTCTCTACCATGAATTAAAATGATTTGTGGGTTCACCTTCAATCAGAGGGGAGACACCTTTCGTTTTGTAATTTCTAAATGGTGCTGGTAGTCTGGTTAAAATGTTATAAAAGCCCAGATCATTCACAATATGGTTAGTTTATGTAGGCATTTCATCTCTGATAAATGCTTCATCAAAAATCACCTTAAACAGGGACACCACTGAATAAATATTATTGGGTAGGGTGGGTTCCTGCTCGTTTCACACGTCCTTTATATTAGATTGCAGGTCGTGTATTTTTGTCCTCTCGCATCTTTTTAAGGGTAGAACTCTTTCAAAGTGTTGTCCCATTCCACGTGCGTCTTTCCTTGTCAATCGACTGTTGATTCATGAGAAATCCATTTATCTAAAGGGAGTTCAGTTCTTCCTACAGTACACATAGTGCCATGTTTGTAACAGGAAAATACAGTCATTTGTTTAAATTTGAATAATTTAAAGTGAAGAAACATGCTTCATGAAACATTAGGAATAAAATGGCTACATTTAAAGTAAAAAAACATTAAAGGATTATTTCAAAGAATCATTTTTCTTCACTTTAAATTTTTCCCATTTAAAAGAAATGTATGAATATGGCACTGTGTCTAGCACCCACTGGGAGCAAAATGCATGCTGTTTGAAAAATGTGACATTTTGAAAAGAGACAAAATTAAAATGAGGAGTAAACTTAATCATTAAGTTCACTCTTCATTGTAATTTTCTATCATTTGAAAGCATTCAGAAATATCATTTAGTTATCATTTTCCAATACTGCAATAAGAACGACTCAGTGCTTCAGTTGTGAATCTCTGTGACAACGCAACACGTATTTATTGCAGTTCCTAGTGAAAAATGAACTCAAGGCTGGGAGCAACTCTGAAGGTTTCTGGCTTGCGATTGACTGGTTGGAGACACCTGCTGTACACCAAGAAATATTGTCAGGAAATAGCACATATAAAGATGAACTTGAGTGGTAGTCAAAAGGGGGGTTGGGTACATGTGATATTGGCAAAAAATAATGAACTGCAGAAAAGGAAATTGTGAGCCACAATAGAGTTGAAGGGTTGAGGTAAGTGCCCTCAGTCCAGACAGCTATAAGTGGAATTTGTTTGTAGGATTATGATTCATCCATTGACAGAGAAGTACAACTTTTATATAACAATGCAAGTAATCCAACTATTCATAGTTTTCAAATTAATTATGATGTCTGACTTTCTTTTCTATTATAAAGACTAAACTACAAAACAACCAAATACAAATAAAAACAGCACTAGACCAACTACTCACACAAGACCTGTAATAATTCTGGATCAATTATCTCTCCATTCATATGACAAATTGCCTATATAAAATAATGAAAAAATATAGTAAAGGAAATGGCATTTCTGTACTCAAGCACACATTTAGCTGGAATCAATAGGGTGACTGATATAATGAAAGGGCTAATATTTGAGCTATGTCAGAGAAAGGGTCTACATATTAGGAGTGACATCCTCAGTTCGATTGGATCGGAGCACTGGCTGTGAACACAGAATATTCTTTGGGCCTAGCACGTATTGTTTTTATGAAGTAAGCACTGGGAAAGGGTAAGGTACACAACGAAAGGTATCTAATAGAGGACATCACAACAACAGGATATTACACTCAGGAAGACAATGAATTTAATCTGAATCATTTTCTTCGCCATGTTGTGTCCCACAGTGGTCCATAATGAGTCTGACACTCTTTAATATGTATGTGTCCTCATTAGCACCCCTAATTCAATGATTTGGGTTCAGCTTAACCTCCTACGCGGATGACAGCCAAATCGTGGTGCTATTTGTTGGTAAATAACTTTGGAAATATACTAATTGAGGCTCCTATACACACAAAATAAAATGGATAAATACAAAATTTGGAAAAAAATATATACCATAAAACAGAGATCTGCTTATAAAAGACTATTTCAGAAAGTACTGTAAAACACACTTTGGGGCTGATTCACAAAGGTATTTCATACTATCATTTTACAGAGGGGGGGTTTGAATTGGCCCTAAACATCAAAACGTTAATTAAGAGAATATTCCCATACAGTAAGTACAAATAGAGAGGACTTTTCGGCCACATGTACTAACATTAATAAAACTGATTTCCTTGTTACAATTCTCTCTGAATCGCAATTAGGCAATCAGTACTTCTAATGCATGTAACTCTTTTGCGCTTCATTAGCGATTCATAGTGGGTCGCAAATAGACATACTACATGCATATTAATGAGGTAGGTCACAATTTGTGGCCCACTAGGAATAACATCCCTCACAGCGAAGGAGACCTGCTGAGGTCAGCAGACCACTATGTCTGTTATTCCTTTTTATTAAAGCATTATTTTTTTTAATGCAGTACGTTTTCCTCAAAGGAAAACAGGATGCAATTAAGATTATCAAACAAACGTTGCTGTTTCTTTTTTGAGGAGTATGCAGTTGTCCTTTGTACCACAACCTTACCTTCAAAACTATTTCTGTTCCATTCTCAAAGGTAAATGAGTCCCCTGGGGCCCCTTGCCATTTATGAATGGGTTACCACCTCCTTCAAGGAGTCTGTAAAATAGGAATGTTTTGCAACAATAATTCAGTTGCAAACCATTCATACATTCTATTCAGATTCGGTATTTGGATAGGATGCCCTAAACATGCCCCTTCAAAATACTGGATGGCCAACACAAATTGTGATTAGATAACGTCTAGCACACTTGCACAACTGAGAAGTTGAAGATATTTGCTCTTTCCCAAGTAAGACATCCGCTGTCTTTTGTTTCATTCAAACTGTCAGGTATTCGGACAAAATATCATAATCACAAATATCGTGGGACAGGATATCATGTCATAAATATCGAGGACAAGAATATCCAATTGGTCATTTTCTATGGGTAAGTTAAGTTCTACTATATATAACTCCACACATGCACAACTGAGGAGTTAAAGAAATTTGCTATTTCCCAAGTAAGACATCCACAGTCTTTTGCCTCATCCGAACTGCCAGATATTTGGACAAAATATCGTAATCACAAATATTGTTGGACAGAATATTATGTCACAAATATCGAGGACAAGAATATCCTATTGGCCATTTTCTATGGGTAAGTAAAGTTTTACTATATATAACTCTACATATATGCACCTTGACAATATATATGCATATATATATATATATATATGTGTATATATATATATATATATATATATATATATATATATATATATATATATATATATATATATATATATATATTACCTACTGGCTATCGCCAGTAGGTATATATAGTTAGGATTAATTCCCTATGGGATTTTTGAAAATTCTATGTCTAATAACTTTGGCGTTTGAGGACGGAATCGGCTGAAATTTTCAGGAAAATGGCACATTTTGTTTCTGAGCAGCCCCTGAAAATTTGATGGGGTTTCGTCAAGGGGGGGCTGAGAAAAAAGGGGGGTCCCAAAACGCGTTTTTCCCATTCATTTTTCCATAGGGCGGTTGGACTCACTTTTAGCTCGAACGGCTGAATGGATTTGCACGAAACTTGGCAAAATTGTAGGGACTGTTAGCCCGATGTGCCTTTGCTAGGTCTCAATATATGTGCTCCAGTAGTTTTTGAGAAATTAACGTTCAAAACAAGATATATATCTGTAACAGCGCTCCGGGCAGCGATCCGGTCCGCTTACTTTTCGCGAAACGGAACTTTGCGCGCAGAAAGCTGATTGGCTGTCCGGTGTCTGTCAACATTCTAAACAGTCCGGAGCGGCCGCCATCTTATCTCTCGGTAGGATCGAGAGAGAAGAAGAGGTGAAAAACGAAGGGGGAATTTATTGAAAGGGGGCAAGGTATACCCCTCTTGACCCCCTAGGAATGTTGTTGGGGTTATTAAAGGGTCCCGTGGGGAAAATAAAAAAAAATGATTTTTCACGGTAGAAGCGCTTCACGGGCCGCGAACTGGGCCGCAAACTGGTAGCGAAACGGGAATTCGCCATTTTGTGCTTCGTTTTAATTGTTTATAGACAAAAATTATCGCCGCACATCGGCCACAATGCATGAATATCGCTGAAAAGTCAGCGATATTCATGCATTATCCAGCAAATGCTCTTAGCCATGTTATCCACCTTCCATTGGATAACATGGCTAAAAACTGCTCTGTGCGTGAGCTTTTTTTTTTTTTTTTTGCTGCGTGACGTTTGTTAACGTTTGATTCGATGGAAATCAGGAAGTGTTGACCACCATTTTGTCACTGCGAGTAAATATTTTGTTATAAATGAATCCTTATTGATAAACATTGTCTGCGCCATCTTGCGTTTTTGTCCAATGCCACAATTTTGTCGTGCACGGCAGCCATTTTAGATGCCTTGACCAGGGCCACTCTCTGCACGCCGCCGATCCTCAGCATGGCTCCCCACCCTCGCAAGCATCTCCCCCACGCACTGGTCACCCCCGCTCTCTCTCTCATGCATGGGACATATACTTCCCCCCATCTGCGCTGCTCCCGCCCGACACCTCCCTTTCACCCTATTCACTACCGCACCCTCTGACACTCCTCTTCCTCTGTGTCCGATTGTCCAGGCCGGACCTAGGCTATCACCTAGCCCTGCGGATGTAGTTTATGGCTCCAGCTGTAGAGTATGCAGACATGCCAACCCTCCCGATTCAGGCGTGAGACTACTGATTTCAGTGCTAGTCTTTCGCTTCCCGATTCCTGCAAGGAAAAACCCGGGGGCATATTACCAACAACTAGCGGTAATTTTTGTCTCTAACTTGTTTAGAGACAAAAATTATCGCCGCACTTCGGCGAATTTTATCGCACATAAACCTTTCTATTAGCAAGGTTTATCGCAAATGCGATAAAAAACGGCCGCAATGCATGAATATCGTTGAAAAGTCAGCGATATTCATGCATTATCAAGCAAATGCTTTTAGCCATGTTATCCACTTCCCATTGGATAACATGGCTAAAACTGCTCAGGGCAGGTGTTAGGTTTTGGAGATATTCGCGCTTAGCGCGAATATCTCCAAAAGTTGGTAATAGGAGATAGCGATGGTTAGGGACTGTTTCCAGTCGCTAAAATCTTGGCACGCCCACTTTGCATGTCATTAGTGATAAATATCACTGATATGCAAAGCGGGGCCCGAGATGGTCGCTATCTCCTTTTAGCTGTCACTAACTGGTGTTAGCGACAGCTTGGTAATAGGGAGATAATTTTATCTCTTTTTTTTTTGGCTTTTAAAGCCAAAAAAGCGGAAATAAACCCCCTTGATAATATGCCCCATGATTTCTCGGGGGTTTCAGCTGACAGGGCTTGGTATTGTGTTACGTGCTAATTCTTCCAGGAAACGTCAGAGGGTCGATGCAGGGGTTCTAGAAGGGGTGATAAACCATTTAAGCCTCATGAACAAGCGCATGGTCTTTTAAAGATTTGTGAAGTACTCGGGGCGGCGGTGTGTGTGCGTGCCCTCTTTCAGGAGCGGGCGGGGGGGCACTGCCAGCAATTTGCAGGCCAGGCAGTGTTCAACACGTGCATCACCCTTTCTCTGCCTGCTATTGCGCTCCATGCTTCGGAAAGGTAAGAAAAAGAACGTGCATTTGAGTTTGAAATGTCCGATCTTGTAGCAGTACACTTGCAAAGCCCACACATGACAATAACCCGATTCAAGGCCCCATTCACCCGATTTTTTAAACATATATAGCACTCCAACAAAGTTAGATTTTAAAACTTTATTAACATTTAAATATAACGAACGCAACAAAAACTGTAAATATATTTAACCATTTTTTGAAATTAACCAGAACTATAACGATAACAACAACAACAACAATAATATAACTTTTATGCCTAAATTACGCAAACATTTAGCTAATCTGCTAAAGGGGGGAGTCGCCATTTCTTTACAATAAGCAATAATGAAAAATCCACATCAATAGGGTTGTCCGTTTTCTCGATGCAGCACTATAGTGCAACATACACAGCACCTGGGGTGTCAAGAGTGAACAGGTCTTTCTTTGTTCCTTAAGATGTTATCTGTGTCAACCTCTTCCGAGAATGCTGATGCGTTAGGATTTCCTTGTGTTTCTTAATAGCATTGGTGTCTGTACACTTCTTTGTCAATTCTGTCAAGATGATAACTGCTTCATAAACAGACGATATCTTTGTTTAGTCATTAGTGTTAAGTGTGTCTGAAACTACAGTGCCCTTCTGTTTTTTTTTCTTCAGGCTCTACAGAGTTTTGTGTGTTGTTCTTTTCAGCGACAATTATTCCAGAGGTTTCAGGTTCACTTGTTTTGTTCTGCAGTGAGTTAACAGCTTTAGAGAGTTCATGTTTATTTGCTATGTCCTGCTGTTCGTCAACTGCTTCAGAGACGTCAGCCTCATTTGTTATGCTTCAGTAGATCCTGGACCTGCCCGGCCGCGCCCAAAATGGCGCCGGTGTAAATGGGACTCGTAACTGCTTGTTGTGTACTGGTTGCCCAACCTTGATATCACGAGATACATATGCAGTTTTGAAGCACATGGCGGAGGCTTCTCTGCTGTAGTGGGGCGCCCCTTTATCGTTTCAGTCGCCATTCCGCCCGCTTTTGCTACACTGTGCCTTTTCCGCCATTCAGCTGTTTAGCGCCCGCTCTTACGGCTACAGCGTCTCGCTCACCATGTAGTTGAGTTGCTCCCACTCTTGCGGTGCAGCGATAGGCGGCTTCCACAGGACTCTTAAAATGGCGGTCGGCTCTTCGGATTTGGGCCTGGTCCAGTAAAATGGCCCTGGGACACCTTGGAACTCGGACGCTTGTCTGCCAGGGCTTGGGTTCCATTCTCGAAAGCGTCCCCTCAGCCTTGAAGATTGTACAAAAGTTTTGGGGGCCGTCGACTCCCGCAGGCTTCCGGTGGGGAGCGGCTGCCATGATTGCTTGCGGAATGGCCACGACGGAGCTACGAGATGGTGGTGCTCTCATGGTGACGCCAGCTTCAGTCTGAAACATCCAGAAACAAGGTGGGGCTTTCATCGTTTGGGAAAAAAAATGTTTTAATCCAATGAAAAGTGTTATTTTTAGGTCACATGACCTAGTCTTACATAATTAGGAAAAGAAAAGTAAAATGAACCAATGAAAAGTTTTATTAACAAGTCACATGACCTGTTATGCTTACGTTACGCGCTGCGCGGCGCGCTCTGGATCGTTTCCGGGAAGCTGCGCCTTGCGCAGCGGAGCACTTCCGGGTGCGCTAACGCGTCGCGTCATATGACGCATTACGCGACAATGCAGGTCCAGAATATAGTCAAAATGTCTCCACCAACCAGCGGTCGGAATACAACCGCTTTCAGCAGTCCAAAAAGTTCGGTTAAATCTTAAGAGTGGGAGCAACTCAACTACATGGTGAGCGAGACGTTGTAGTCGCAAGAGCGGGCAGTAAACAGCTGAATGGCGGAAGAGGCACAGAGTACCAAAAGCGGGCGGAATGGCAACTAAAACGGTAAAGGGGCGTCCCACGACAGCGTGTCTTCAGGTCAAACGGATTGTGGGACAAGGTCCAGAATGGAAGATTCTTCAAAAGGGAAAAAATTCCGCCGGACCCCGGGAGCCGGCCGCCTATGCCGGGGGCGATCTCAGGCCTCACCAGGGCAACACGACTTGGGGAGGGGGCAGGAGCCAAGCGCCCCCTCTCAGTCCGCGCCATCTCACCGCCCCTCGGGGGCCTCCGTCAAGCGGTTTAGGGAGGCACCGTATCACATTGTTTTCTAATGCAGTCAGGTCCACAAATGGACTCCACTTACTTTGAATAGTGAAGCTGCAGCAGGTGCAAATAAGGTTTAAACAGTGTTACAAGAGCTGCTTAGAACTCTGAAGTATGGCACTCAACAACCAGGACTTATGCCATTTATGTAAGGCAGTGACATGGAAGCAACTCAGGGACAAAAAGCATGAACGAACATTCACGTATGAAAATCTTATTTGGAGAAGGGGTAGAATCCAAACGCCCCCTGCCAGTTCGCGCCACTACACCGTATGTGGAAAATCTGAAGCCATCATTCTACAAACTCTCAACGCTTGTTATCAGTGCATGAGTTTCATGCTCGATCGATTGAGCTAGCCGGATCGGGCAATAAAAAGTATAAAATAGTTATGTAAATAGTTATTTAATAAAATGTTTTACTCTGTTTCTTTGCTGGTGTGTTGTGTATATTTATAATATTTGCATAGGGTTTGTCGTTATTTTGGGCGGTGTGGGTGGCGGAGTCGAGCTGTTTTGCAGCCCTCATGGTGTGGAGCTCAGTTCATTTCACTATTTTCGTATTTCTCATGAAGGGTTATTCCTAATGTTTGTATTTTACCGAGGTCAAAAAGAGATCGAATTAGTGGTCTACTGATTTTGCTCGATTACTTTTATTTTTTTTCACGATTTTTCACTATCTGCAAAGACTAAACAGAGTATTGCGACTTTGTGCTTGTTTGTAAATAGAGAATGATCCAAAGAGAACCAATTGTAAAACAGTAAATGCTTGGATAATAATCAATCAAATGGAGAGACAAGCAGGTACGACGGATTACAACAGGGGTAAAGGTCTGCGTTAACTACCGTTCACTATCTGCAAAGAGAGAGTACTACTAAGAGAAAAGAGGGGAGTGGGGGGGGGCAGCGTTCAAAGCACATCAGCGTGCATAAACACTAAAACGTTTTTACCTATCACGTACTTGACATTTGACAGCTTTTGATATTTGCTATTAAAAAACCATTGAAATTCACAGAAAAAACCATAGGTTATAGTCCATATATAGTTAGGAATTTGCATTTAGAAAACCTTATTTTACTCGCATAAAACCATTGAAATTCCATATATAGTTATAAGCGCTAACTATATATTGCGCACCCGCAATCCACTGCTGATGATGTCACATATTACATCATTCATGACATGGTTAGTGACATCACTGATGACATCACTGATGACATCTCAAATGACATCACTGATGACATCACTGATAACATCTCATTTGACATGACTGATCACATCACTGATGATATCATTCATGTGATAATACCATGAACCTCTTCAGACTCTAATATAACCTAAGATACAATCAGTGTAAACAGACAGTCACTCATCCATGGAGTTACTCACACACCTAGTCAGTTATGCCAAAAATCAATCACACCTCCATTTTCTCAACTATACAGTTATACACACCTTACTTATTCAAACATATACTAACACATATTTACTTTACTCTCTTATACAATCTCTGATACATGTTCACAATGATCCATCCAGCCACTCACACATTCACTGGCTCTTATGCACAGTTATTTATAGATGTCAACTCTCACATGTACTGTGTTTTACATATGTACTTAATTTGACATGTAGCACTGAGATATCCATTTACTCACTAATACACTCATGCACAGTCAACCGCCCATACAGTTGTTTCCACATGCACTTTTGAATCTATACATATAGTGAATCAACTACTCACACATCTATGTACAGAGTCACACACCTCCCAGTCACCCATACACACACACTCAGTTTCCCATACAAATACTTGGACAACCAATCAATAACCCATACAGTTACTCATATAGCTACTGATCAACATATGCAGCAGTTTGTAGAACAACAGATATAATGATGCACAAATTAAAACAGTTTAGTCACTAACCCATGCACTCAGTGAGACACATTTAATCACTCACTCAATCAGTCAGTCATGCACCTAGTAAATCCTTCATCCAGACACTTATATATCCACTCATTCTTCAATATGTAAAACATATTTTAACTTTACAGAAACATACAGTCACTGGATGTTGTAATCAGTGATGTCATCAGTGATGTCATTTGAGATGTCATCAGTGATGTCATCAGTGATGTCATCAGTGATGTCACTAACCATGTCATGAATGATGTAATATGTGACATCATCAGCAGTGGATTGCGGGTGCGCAATATATAGTTAGCGCTTATAACTATATATGGAATTTCAATGGTTTTATGCGAGTAAAATAAGGTTTTCTAAATGCAAATCCCTAACTATATATGACCTAAAACCAATGGTTTTTTCATTGAATATATATATATATATATATATGTGTATATATATATATATATATATATATATATATATATATATATATATATATATATATATATATATAGATATATGTGTGTATATATATATATATTACCTACTGGCGGTCGCCAGTAGGTATATATAGTTAGGATTTTTTCTCTATGGGATTTTAGAAAATTCTATGTCTAATAACTTTGGCGTTTGTGGACGGAATTGGCTGAAATTTTCAGGAAAATGGAACATTTTGTTTCTGAGCAGCCCCTGACAATTTGGGGGGGTTTCATCAAGGGGGGGCCGAGAAAAAAGGGGGGTCCCAAAACGTGTTTTTCCCATGTTAATTTCCATAGGGCGGTTGGCCTCACTTTTAGCTCGAACGGCTGAATGGATTTGCACGAAACTTGGCAAAATTGTAGGGACTGTTAGCCCGATGTGCCTTTGCTAGGTCTCAATATATGTGCTCCAGTGGATTTTGAGTAATTTAGGTTCAAATAAAGATATATATCTGGGCGGAGCCTAACCACACATCTGATCTGATTGGCTGTCAGCACTTCATCCAAGAAGTGTTGGCAGCCATCTTGGGACCAATATACATGATAGCACCTCATTAAAAAGCATTGTAGTTAATAGAGAGTTTTAGGACTTTAGTTACATTATAAATCATTTGTTGATGGTACCATACTCGTTTTAGGAATTGTGGTGGGTTCTAAGGTGATTTTACCATGTGAAAAAACCTTCTGCTGTGATATCATGAATATTGTTTGAAAGAAAACTAATATCTCATGATTTTCCCACAGTGGTTTGGAAGGGGATCTATAAGCTAAACTGAAAGCATATTTTCTGTAAATTCACATTATCTTTCTCAGTCATGTGAAAATGAAGTCTGACATTCTCAGTAAAACATGTACATCCAACAAGGACAGAGACTGTCAGTTGATTCCTTTGTGTTCTACTGCAGCCTCCTAGAGTGTTCTAAAGAACAACTAGAGCGCTAACAGTCCTACTTATTACAAAGGTATGGCACACCTGAAGCCATCTTGATTGGAATAAAGTGGTAACTCTTAAAACATTTAATTTAAAAAGAAACAACATGAGGGGGTATATTTTGCCATAGAAAGTATGATTAGTGCTGCAGAATGAAAAATTAGGGCACATTTTGAGTGACTTCTCAAATCCTTTTCTATTTCATTAAAACATTCTGACATGCAGTCTCCCAAAATGGCCACCAGAGACAAAAGAGCCCAAATGTAGCCCAAATATCACCCAGATGTAGCCCAAGTATAGCCCATTGACAGAATGTCCCAGAGTGTTCTAAAGAACAACTAGAGCGCTAACAGTCCTACTTATTACAAAGGTATGGCACACCTGAAGCCATCTTGATTGGAATAAAGTGGTAACTCTTAAAACATTTAATTTAAAAAGAAACAACATGAGGGGGTATATTTTGCCATAGAAAGTATGATTAGTGCTGCAGAATGAAAAATTAGGGCACATTTTGAGTGACTTCTCAAATCCTTTTCTATTTCATTAAAACATTCTGACATGCAGTCTCCCAAAATGGCCAACAGAGACAAAAGAGCCCAAATGTAGCCCAAATATCACCCAGATGTAGCCCAAGTATAGCCCAATGACAGAATGTCCCAGAGTGTTCTAAAGAACAACTAGAGCGCTAACAGTCCTACTTATTACAAAGGTATAGCACACCTGGAGCCATCGTGATGGTAATAAAGTGGTAACTCTTAAAACATTTAATTTAAAAAGGAACAAAATGAGGGGGTATATTATGCAATAGAATGTATTATTAGTGCTGCAGAAAGAAAAATTAGGGCACATATTGAGTGACTTTTCAAATCCTCTTCTATTTCATTAAAAAATTCTGACATGCAGTCTCCCAAAATGGCCACCAGAGACAAAAGAGCCCAAATGTAGCCCAAATATCACCCAGGTGTAGCCCAAGTATAGCCCAATGACAGAATGTCCCAGAGTGTTCTAAAGAACAACTAGAGCGCTAACAGTCCTACTTATTACAAAGGTATGGCACACCTGAAGCCATCTTGATTGGAATAAAGTGGTAACTCTTAAAACATTTAATTTAAAAAGGAACAAAATGAGGGGGTATATTTTGCCATATGAATTATGATTAGTGCTGCAGAAAGAAAAATTAGGGCACATTTTGAGTGACTTCTCAAACCCTCTTCAATTTCATTAAAAAATTCTGACATACAGTCTCCCAAGATGGCCACCAGAGACAAAAGAGCTTAAATGTAGCCCAAATATCACCCAGATGTACCCCAAGTATAGCCCAATGACAGAATGTCCCAGAGTGTTCTAAAGAACAACTAGAGCGCTAACAGTCTTACTTATGACAAAAGTATGGCACACCAGAAGCCATCTTGATTGGAATGAAGTGGTAAGTCTGAAAACACTCAATTTAAAAAGGAACAACATGAGGGGGTTAATTTTGCCATAGAAAGTATGATTAGTGCTTCAGAAAGAAAAATGAGGGATCATTTTGAGTGACTTTTCAAATCCTCTTCTATTTCATTAAAAAAATTCTGACATGCAGACTGAAACATGCACTTTGAATACCAGCAGCAGACGTCCCTGGTGAGCAGTAGCTTTACTACAGTGATCTAATGTGCAACTAGAGTGCTAACATTCAGAATTTATGGCAAATGTGTGACACATCTGAATGCCTTCTTGATGGAACCAAAGTAAACAAGCATTGAAAATGCAATAGATCTCACCCTCGTTTAAGTTAAAGCCATTCTGTTTGTAATGAGGTGGCTTTTTAGCTTTGCTTTTATTAGTGTTTTTTCAACTTTCATGTAAATAACATGCATCTGTATGCATATAAGTATATGTATGCATGCATTTATGTTTGTATTTATATAGATATACAGATGATATATGTTTATATATGTATGTATATATATATATATTCACTGAAAAAACCATAGGTTATAGACCATATATAGTTAGGAATTAGCATTTACAAAACCTTGAAACTTCACTGAAAAAACCATAGGTTATAGACCATATATAGTTAGGAATTAGCATTTACAAAACCTTGAAAATTCACTGAAAAAACCATAGGTTATAGACCATATATAGTTAGGAATTCGCATTTACAAAACCTTATTTTACTCACACAAAACCATTGAAATTCCATATATAGTTAGTTGCACTAACTATATATCGCGCACCCGCAATCCACTGCTGATGATGTCACATATTACATCATTCATGACATGGTCAGTGACATCACTGATGACATCACTGATGACATCTCAAATGACATCACTGATGACATCACTGATGACAACATCCAGTGACTGTATGTTTCTGTAAAGTTAAAATATGTCTTACATATTGAAGAATGAGTGGATGTATAAGTGTCTGGATGAAGGATTTAGTAGGTGCATGACTGACTGTATAAGTGAGTGGTTAAATGTGTCTCACTGAGTGCATGGGTTAGTGACTAAACTGTCTTAATTTGTGCATCATTATGTCTGTTGTTCTGTAAACTGTTGCATGTGTTGATAAGTAGCTATATGAGTAACTATATGGGTTATTGATTGGTTGCCCAAGTATTTGTATGGGAGACTGAGTGTGTGTGTGGGTGGCTGGGAGGTGTATGACTCTGTGCATAGATGTGTGAGTAGTTGATTCACTAGATGTATGGTTTCAAAAGTGCATGTGGAAACAGCTGTATGGGCGGTTGACTGTGTGCATGAGTGTATTGGTGAGTGAATGGATATCTCAGTGCTACATGTCAAAGTAAGTACATATGTAAAACACAGTACATGTGAGAGTTGACATATATAAATAACTGTGCATAAGAGCCAGTGAATGTGTGAGTGGCTGTATGGATCATTGTGAACTTGTATCAGGGATTGTATAAGAGAGTAAATATGTGTTAGTATATGTTTGAATAAGTAAAGTTTGTATAACTGTATAGTTGAGGAAATGGAGGTGTGATTGATTCTTTGCATGACTGACTAGGTGTGTGAGTAACTCCATGGATGAGTGACAGTCTGTGAGTGTCTGTTTACACTGATTGTATCTAAGGTTATATTAGAGTCTGAAGAGGTTCATCGTATTATCACATGAATGATATCATCAGTGATGTGATCAGTAATGTCAAATGAGATGTCATTAGTGATGTCATCAGTGATGTCATTTGAGATGTCATCAGTGATGTCATTTGAGATGTCATCAGTGATGTCATCAGTGATGTCACTGACCATGTCATGAATGATGTAATATGTGACATCATCAGCAGTGGATTGCGGGTGCGCGATATATAGTTAGTGCAACTAACTATATATGGAATTTCAATGGTTTTGTGTGAGTAAAATAAGGTTTTGTAAATGCGAATTCCTAACTATATATGGTCTATAACCTATGGTTTTTTCAGTGAATATATATATATATATATATATATATATATATATATATATATGTATATATATATATATATATATATATATATATATATATATATATATATATATATATATATATATATATATATATATAAAATTCTACGACCTCCACACCTCCACATGGTGAGGACTTCATGGCACCATAAGAAATGGACTCAACAGGCAATTTGCCTTTTAAAAAGCAAGTGTTTTTTTTTAACACACCACAGTGCAAACATGGATGGTCTCCGCGTTTCGGCCCTTCCGCCTTCAACTAGACCAGTTCTTCAAGGAACTTAGATTTGGACTTAAGAGTAGTAAATTTATACTTACCTATTTGCACTTACATTCTCAATATCCCTGCCCTCTATATTTTTGACAGAATATTCTGTCCACATGATATTTGTGTTTCTGATATTCTGACACTGATCCAACTGTCAATAGTATGATCAGCAATGAACAGTTTCAGACAATTTTTCTTTCACATGTAGCTGTGGGCAGAGTAACGTTCAAAATATCACTTTCATATATCTGTTCTAAGTACTCTGTCAGAGACATTGGTTTCCAGCTTTCTTCTTTTGTAGTATGGGCTCTTATTTTCCTCCCTCTGCCTTTACAGGCTATCTGTAATGCTCAATAAAATATCCTTGCTTCCTTAGTCTGATTACAATGTACTTAAAAATGAATTCAAGCATGTGACTTCATGGAGAAAGTACACAGTGGTTGTATATCTCTTCTT
Source organism: Lissotriton vulgaris (assembly GCF_964263255.1). Taxonomy (NCBI): domain Eukaryota; kingdom Metazoa; phylum Chordata; class Amphibia; order Caudata; family Salamandridae; genus Lissotriton; species Lissotriton vulgaris. The sequence continues at coordinate 682,761,665 of NC_141685.1, read as the reverse complement.
GATTTGTCATCTAATTCTTATTTTGCAGTTTTTGGTTGATAGGGACTCATTTTTTATACTGTGCCTAATCTATGGTCATTTGCATTCCCTTCAAATGCACAAGTACTTTTGATATATTTGTTATATGCGCTTCTCTGCATAATAGCATCTAATTAGCCCTAGTTACAAATCAAGTGAACATTTGTTCAATGGCGTTCTCCATCTTAAGGAAAAGCTATTTCCATAAATCCTAAAAGAGAGCTTGTGAAATAATATGGGTTTCTGGGTATTCATTTCACTGTTGAACAAAGTAGTAATCTAATTTAAATTGTGATCCAATGCTCCCTCAAGAGGATATTTTACCTGCTCAGATGGTTTATTTTGGTTTATCCTATAAAACATGGTTTCTTTCATTATGTGCAATTAGCGTGTGAGTCTTATTTAGTTAGATCTGATCTAAGTTTTCTGGTCTTTGGTCCATGAACTTGGTGATGTTGATAGCTGACAGGTATTGTTTAAGAGCCATTTGCAAGGCAGGGTGCTCTACGAGTATTATCCAGGTAAAACTGTGATACAAAATATCTGTACATAAAAGTAAAAAACACATAGTACTCATATTAACATAATAAATAAAAACAGTCCAAATAAAACACACCAAAATTCACGACTCCCTGAAAAAAAAAATTACACCCTGACTCACATTAAATGCTGAAAGTTAAAACAAGCTTACTGATCCCACCATGTTTTCTAAGCACATTGTACATAGTAAAACATGTTTTCAATTCAATCAAGAGTTTCAGCACTGTAATGTTAAAGTGCATCAGCATTTATTAGGCTCATCCTATACGCAAAAATCACATTGGAACAGAATGTTCGTTGTTCAGCTGCTCCAGATGAGTTTAAAGCTTTCCATATATGGTGACCACATAGCTTCAGGTTGTTACAGAACCTGTTTCTAGTCATGGATATTTATATGCTGGCTTTATGCATTATGGGCATTGTAGTCCTTTTGATGCTTCCATACTAATTGGACTAACAGACCTGAAATTAATGATTTGTAAGTGAAACATTCTGCAATGGATTTATTATATATAACCTTACATTCTTGGACATACATACTTGAACTGGCCATACACCTGTAAGCATTGTTAATAAAACTATATTTATTTGGTCCTGGGTGAACAGCTCTTACAAGAGTAAGCAGGAAATATGATAGTGAACAGGAGCCCCTCATTGAGTGACTACACTTATACAACCACCCACCCACACACACACACACATGCACACATGTACTCAAACATGCAAATGCTCATACAGCCATTCTCAAACACTCACACACACACACAAGCACATGCACATTGTATGAGAAAGCTGACGTCTGGGATCAATTTACCTGCAAGATTGCTATACTGCATGTTAAATAAATCGATGAATCCAGTGTGAAAGGTACAATGTATTACTAACCATCCTAACATCCTAAGAAAAAACATTAGCTGACGTTGTGGGTCTGTTGAGAAAAAATATGAATGAGTCATTAGCAAACAGCTACAAGACTACATGCTACCAAACTGCATGCTACACAGCCACCAACTGGAGCATTATCTGAAAAGGAACAGAATATGCACTGGTAGAAATCTGTGAGGACCTCCTACTCTTCCTTGATGAAGACAAGCAGTGATACCCCTTGCTGTGATACCCCTTGTACTCTATGGAGTCTACAAAATAATAGAACACATCCCAATCTTCCAAGGTTGCTGAAAGAGCAGAGGTGATATCAGACTTGACCCTAGACTGAACTTTTTATTTCTGAAATGTACATCAAGGTATAGATATCACAGCAACACATGGTACACTTTAAAATATATTTCAAATAGTTTCAAATTCACATCCTCTTGGAGACTTACACAAGCGGATGTCTCATAGTTTATTGATCACATCCACCACAGTGCATCCTCTGTTTGAATACAATGAAGGACAAAGTCCTTTTTTCTGCGAGGAAGACACATTAACTAACCATTGCCAATTACAACAAACTACAAAAAACATAGTAGTTCTATTCATCACTTATCGCAATGTTGTACCCCGTCGACAGGAATGCTGGTAATAATGGTGTGAAAGATGTTGTAGCAGGGGTGCGAGAGGCTCTCTACAGCCCCAGTGATTGCATTTTGTTACCTAACTGGGGGTGAGATTCTCTTGAGACATGCATGCCTTAGAGCTGATGGTACCCTTGCTGTGCCACTGCAAATCAGTGTAGTAGTTGAAGTATAATTTTTCAAACAGTTTTTCATCTTCTCATGACTAATTAATTTATAGAAGTGACAATGGCTCTGTAACTATCTACTGCAGTGTAATCTTGACTAGATGCCCCTAAAAACATATTTGAAACACCTATGTAGTACCTGACCAGATGGGAACAAACACAGCCATCACTGACAGGTAACTAAAACTGCTGAACTTTACTGGTTTTGTATGAGTAAGAGCTCAGCCTAACTATAACATCCCTGAAACCTTTGTTTTTTCAGAGAATTTCTAAGGTTTTTTAACATCTACTTCCTAGTTATAATGCCCATGTAAACCTTGTTTTTTTTCAGTCAATATATACATATATTGTTTCGGATCACCTCTCTGTAACACAACTTTGTGACACTTACTGGAGGTACCTGGTGGGCTAGTTGGCCCCCAGGGACCCTCAGGATTCAAGGGGACTAAATCCACCAATTTAAAACACGCCACAGGACGTATTTGCACACATGTCACATCAGGCCATGCCCCCTCCCTTCCCCACTGTGTAAACACGCCCGTGGTGCGTTTTAAGTTGGAGGATTAAGTCTGTTTGAATCCTGAGGGTCACTTGGGTCCAACTAGACCACTAGGTACCTCCAATAAGTGCCACAGAGGACCACCTCTGTGCAACACAGCTCTGTGGCGCATACTGGAGGTACCTGGTGGGCTAGTGGCCCCCAGTGAACCCTAGTATTCAAGGAGAAATAATTCCCCAACTTACAACATGCCACGGGCACTTTTGCAGAGTGATGCACTGAGGGTACGGAGCCTCCGGCGAGATGCCCTTTTTTTGTATTTTTTAGAAGGGGGCTGTGTGTCCCCCTCTTCTTTTCCTCTTTTTTGGGCTCTGGGCACCCCATCCCCAGGACCTGATCCCTATTTTGATCATTAAAAAAATAAAATATGGAAAGGGGCGCGTGGCCCCCCTCCCAAGACCATTTTCTGCCCCAGGGACCTCATCCCCTGGGGCATGGCCACGGTTTTACGTTTTATTTACAATATTTGGAGGGGGGCCACATGGCCCACCTCCTCAGGCCATGTATGGCCCAAGGGACCCAATCCCCTGAGGCCGGCCTTTCCTTTTTTGGGGGGGGAGGGGAGCCATGTGGCCCCCCTCACAGGCCATATGATAGTGTTGTATTGATTAGTGACTTCATGTATGAGTGATTGTATTGGTGAATGAGTGAATGTGTATGTAGGCCTAGGAATCAGTAAGTGCGTATGTAGTAACTGGTATTGGTGTGTCGATGGTTTTCAAAATGGTAGCCTGTATTTTACATTGGGTGTATCAAAGGTTATATTAGAGTGTGAGGAGGTGCATCAGATTATCATGTGGATGATATCATCAGTGATGCCATCAGTGATGTCTATTGAGATGTCATTTGGGATGTCATCAGTGATGTCACTGACTATGTCATGAATGATGTAATATGTGACGTCATCAGCAGTTCATTGCGGGGGCACGAGATATAGTTAGCTGAACTAACTATAACGGCCGAATTTCTCTGGTTTTGTACGAGTGAAATGTCCAACTAACTATAACGTCCCTGAAACCTATTTTTTTGTGAATATATAAATATATATATATATTTTTATATGTACAAAGAGTTTATACGTATCTGTAAAATTCTTACATTTTCATGGAAAAGGCATATGTGTGATAAACATATTAGTGGTAAGGACATGCATGGTAAAGACACATGCATTGTAATGGATGTGTTGTAAAGGCGTGCTTGGTTAAGGCACGTGTGGTTCCATCATACAACCATGTGTCATGACTGCTTCAGAATGCAAGCATATTCCAGTCATGAGATTTGTTCTCTTAAAATGGAAAAAACATGCATGAGTACACAGAAAGATAAGATCAAATTACAAGAAAAACTACCCAAACACAAACACTGCTTACAATTTTTTTTTTTAAATGGTTGTGTCATTTTATTATAACACATTGCAGGCTCATCTTTGTCAATGCAGCAATACCATAAGGTTGTTGGTAAATTCAATCATACGTTAACTTACTGGTAAAAGCAGACCTAAAACCAGTCATAATACACTTAATTCAATTTACTACATTCAAATGTCATTAATAAAAGCAAACCTGATGTAAAGTGTACACAACTGGCATTTTAATGAATGTATGCTTAAAGATGTCACATATTTACAAACTGGGTGAAAATGGAACTTGCTTTTCTAATCGTGCTATTATGTATGTAATCAGGCTACAAAATATTTATGCACCTTGTGAAAAGCAAACCTTCAATAGAAATAGGTTACGGATGAAACTTGCAAATTGTTCACAGCATATTAATGTAAATTGAAAGGAATGGTGGAAGAAAGGCATTAGTGTACTTACGGCCAGGTAGAGTGCGGCATAAACACTGAGTGCTGCTTCTTTGGATGGAAATGTCTTCCTGGCCTTGAGCACAAGATCAGGGTTTCCAGTGCACGCTTGTGCATTAGTAATAAACTGTGTATATTGCTGACAACCAAGATCAGTATAGTTGGGTTTGCAAACTGTGAGGAAATGTGGTGCAAGGTTTCCAGTCACTACTTGTCCAGCATTTACAAATATGTCCGTAGCAAATAATCCAAAAGTATAAATACCTGCAGATAAAGACAGAGAAAAAATATTACATCATTGGTTTTCTTTAATATATGATGATATGTAAAGATGTAGTAAACCTGCAGCCAATCAAATGTATATTAACTAAGGTAAAATAGTTTTGTAAAGTAAAGACACAAATAGCATGCTATATGCAAAAAGGATAACATTATATTATTCACTGTAAGAAATTGGGTTTTTAATTGTGAAGAATGTGAGATTTTATAAGTAATAAGCCCACAATTGTCCTTTTGCTGGGAACCAACTACCCCATTGTAGCACTTGACTTACTCAGGATAGTGATGCAGAGCATTTCAAGGCATGCTTAGGGGAGGTGGTGTGGCAAGTAACCCTAGCACTCTGGTACACAACACTCAATAATTCATAGTCCAGTCAATTAACTTTCTTTCAAAGACAAAACATACTTACATTATACACTCATCACTAAATAATATGCATTAAATTACAAATATATGCAGCAGGTTGATGGAAGTAACTTTGGTGACACCCTCATATTACATTACATCCCTAGTAGATCCTGATCCCTATAATCACAATATCTCCCACGTATACTAGATGCAACATCACAATACTAAGAGATGTCATTACAAATAAGGCAGGCCTACTGGCTTTGTCAGAGTATAACCATATCAGTAAAAGCAGCGACAAGTCATGATCCACCACTGCACCACCATTAAAATCACTAAGAACATTATTAATAATTTAGAGCGATAATTATAATGGTAAACATTGTATTGTCAACATCAATGTTTTAAATAAAGCATTTTAACTCAAAATATGCATTGCTGAGTGTATCTTTTGCTGCTATCAGACTACACTGCAGTCATAGGACCAAACACAAGGAGTCTTTGCACTTCAAAACCCAAGAGCAAAAGCTGCATCTCCAGAAGTGCTTGAAAATGCAAACAAACCTCTCAGGAACGCGGTCCCTTGAGAGAGTGTTAGTATACTGAAACCATTTTTCTGGGAGCTCTTACACTTTCGCAGCTAGCTTGCCAAACACTCTCCCGTAATTGTTGATGGTGCTAATGCCCTTTCATGGACATCACAACGTGAAGTTATATCAATTTGAATCCCCTTGCATCGGATTATGGGGCGCTGAAGCAGTGAGCAACTCTTCTTTATTCTGTTTTGCCGCCTCCCACTACATTTTCATTTAAATTTTTTTTGTTATGGGTTTTCCAGTCCAGCCCAGGACACCCAAAAGGGACAATGGTTGTTTATAGCTGCAGGCCATGGTGAAATCAGTCCTAGGTTGCTTGTGTTCTGGTTCAGGGAGAACCTGACGTGGAGGTTCAGGCTGGACTGTTCTCATGAGGAGCAGGGTCAAGACTGATTTGCATAGAGTTGGCTGCAAACTAAGGTAGTATGGTGAACAAAAGAATAATTGATTGGAGGGCTACCTCGAGCTATTGTCAGTGATTAGACTTATTGCAAGCAGCCTCTCATCATCTTTTGAGTGTTTTAGTTAGCATCAAGGCTCCCTGATACTTCCGGCATGCAACTCTTGTACCATGTGCAGGAGCCAGCATCTTTCTTCTTGCTCACGCCTCAGTAGAAGCAATTTCTTCTTCTGCTCCCATCAGTGGGCTGCAATGGTGAACTTTCCCCTGCCGATAGTGAGCATGAGCAGGGGGATTATAGGTCAGTATGACCTGTGCCATCCAGACATGGATACAGGGTGGACAGAAAAGTCTCAGCCTGGTCCTTTGGGGTCCCCAGGACAACCTGTTGATGTGCCAGCCCGCAAAGAGATCTGGGGCCCCAACGGCATAAAATAAATATGGAGTGGGGTCCCCACTCATGTCCACTCCCACAAGAAAATGGTCAGAATAATGTTGCATCGACTCCCTCCACTTGCCCACCCCAGTGGAATTTGGAAGAAATTGGGTGGAGTGTTTTATACTCATTTTCTATTTTCTCCCTGGAATGTACAGGCTCCGTTCTCAGCCCCCTTCCATCAATTTTAGCAAATATGGGCTACTTGTCCTCCCGGTAGCCAGCCCTAGCCACCTATAACATTGTTTTGGGGCCTCCTGGGCTCCGAAGACACTTTGTGGGGAGCTGGGTTTTTAAGGTTTCCCAGAGTCATCCTCTGCTTTTCTCCTGGTGCTCTTCCATATTGCACAGTCCCTCTGCAGCCAGATAGAAACAACCCCTCTTTCACATTCCCCATGTCTTAGAGTCTCCAAGCTTCTTGAAGGACACCTCTGCATCAGTGGATCCAGGACCAGTCCACAGAAGGCCCAGAGGAACCATTCAAGGCCCTCTGGTAGGTCTATTCTTCCAACTATTATTTGGGGGACATAAGGGTGTCAGAGCCGATGGGTTTGGACAGACCCATCCAAGTCCTAGCAGTCAGCTGGAGTCAAATCCCTCAGTATATCCTTGAAGGGCAGCAAATGACTTCTCTTTCCAGAAGGGCATTCTTTTACTTTTGTCACTCCCAGGTTCAGTGTATTCTCAGCTATCCCTCCCTTGCGCAAGCAATATTGTGCGGGTGTATACATTTCTGGGAACCAGGCAACCTAGGCCAATCCTAGGATGCCATATTATCACTCCACCCCTAACCCAACCGTCCTACACAGCAGTCAGGGACACTCCAATATGGCGACTACAGGTTGTCAATGGAAATAGTTCCCTTAAGAGCCTCAGATCTGGCTCTAGATGACATAGCTGCAGGAACCCTTCTCACCAATAATTCAAAGATGAGAACCTCCTGTGTGGGCTTCAAGTGTCCGGCCATCCTTCTTTGTTCCAATGGGCTTGGTCTCTCCCAGTTTCCAGGTACTAAGTCAAGCATTGTTAATTGTTGTATTGTGTGAGAAGGCCTTTGATCCCTCCACTTAGAGCATAGTAAGTGTTGGAAATGGCCCTTTTTACAGGGTTATCCCCAAACCTTTAGCTTCTTCCTCATATTTTTTTTCTGAACTGCGTTTGCTGGCTCTAGGACTCTGGGCACTTTACCAGTGCTTATCAGTGCTAAAGTGCATATGCTCTCTGTGTAAACTGTTATTTTGAATGGTTCACCCGGATTAGCATATTTGTTTTACCAGTAGGTCCCTAGTACAGTGCACTGAGTGTGCCAGGGCTGGTAAATCAAATGCTAATAGTGGGCTTGCAGTGCTGATTTTGCCACCCACATGAGTAGCCCTGGAAAGAGGTCTCAGGCCCGCCTCCGCAGTGCCTGTGCGCAGTTTGTTGACCGCCATGTCAACTTGGCAAGTGCACCCACTTGCCAGGCCCTAACATTCCCTTTCATTACATATAGGGCACCCCTATGGTAGGCATAAGGTACCCCCCTGGGCAGGGTGCAGTGTATGTGAAAGGTAGAAGATGTACTTGTGTGTGTAACATGTCCTGATAATGAAATACTGCCAATTTTATTTTTCACTATTGGAAGGCTATCTTGCCCCTTAGGACATAAAGGGGAATGCTTTGTAACATTTTAAAAGTATATCTTCCCAAAGGGATAAGATAGAAAAATGGAGTTTGGTATCCCTGAACTCAGAATTTGTTGAATTGTGTGTTTGAAAATACCACTTTTAGAAAGTGGCTATTTTCTTGTTCAACCATCCTGTGTGCCTCTGCCTGTTTGTGGATTGCCTGTCAGGCTTTGTAGTGACAGGGGCTGGGGAGGTGCAGTTGCTCCAAGAGTCTGGATGAGTCAGCACTAGGCTGAATAGGCCTGATCTGCATTTGGAGTGGTGCGAGGAGTAGCACTTGTACCTGAATAGGGCTGTGCCTGCCTTCCACAATGTTGGCTCAGCCCCTCTGTAGTGTATCTGGAACCAAGGCTCACTCTGACAATGGATGTTGTGGTACACTTGCAGAGGGTACACAGACAAAATATCGATTTTTAAATATCGATATACAAAAATATCGAAGTTTAAATATCGATGGGACAAAATATCGAAGGTAAGTAATATCGACAGTCTTAATATCGATATTGGTATGATATCAGTAATATCGAAGCTGTACATATCGATGTCAATAATATCGAAATTAATAACTTCGATGTTACTAATATCAATTTTTAAATAAATTTAGTGTATATTATATTGTATTTATTATGTTTTATTATTTATTTTTAATGTAATTTAATTAAATATTGTCTTTTAGTACTGTAGCGGGTTGTGGGTTTATAGGGGAATAGGGTGGGAAGTAATTTAATTATGTTAAATTAATTATTAATTAGTAGGAATTATTAATTAATTAATTGAGAATTTTTTTTAAATTATTTTTAATTAATTGATTAATTGATAAATATGTTCTGTAGCGGGTTATGGGTTTATAGGGGAATAGGGTGGGAAGTAATTTAATAATAATTAAATAATTGATATATGTTTGTACATATTTTAATTAATAATTAATTGGTAATTAATTTCTATTAATTCGTTAATTAATTAATATAATTTTTTACATATTTATAATTATTAATTAGTTGGTAATTAATTAATATAAATTATTTAGTTACATTAATTATAGTAATTTTTTTATATATAATTTATTGTTATTCTTAATTAATTAATTGGGGAAAAAATATTAATTATTAAATTAAATTAATTACAGCAAATGTGCTAATATATTTACTTTATTGTTATTGTTAATTAATAATTAATTGGTAATTAAATAATATTAATTAATGCTGGGTAAAGGAGTATTTTTAGGGTTCAGGGTCAGTTTTCAGTTTTTGGGTAAAGGGGTATTTTTAGGGTTCTGGGTCAGTTTTCAGTTTTTGGGTAAAGGGGTATTTTTAGGGTTCAGGGTCAGTTTTCAGTTCATGGGTAAAGGGGTATTTTTAGGGTTCAGGGTCAGTTTTCAGTTTTTGGGTAAAGGGGTATTTTTAGGGTTCAGGGTCAGTTTTCAGTTTTTGGGTAAAGGAGTATTTTTAGGGTTCTGGGTCAGTTTTCAGTTTTTGGGTAAAGGGTTATTTTTATTGTTCTGGGTCAGTTTTCAGTTCATGGGTAAAGGGGTATTTTTAGGGTTCAGGGTCAGTTTTCAGTTTTTGGGTAAAGGGGTATTTTTAGGGTTTAGGGTCAGTTTTCAGTTTTTGGGTAAAGGGGTATTTTTGGGGTTCAGGGTCAGTTTTCAGTTTTTGGGTAAAGGGGTATTTTTAGGGATAAGGGTCAGTTTTCAGTTTTTGGGTAAAGGGGTATTTTTAGGTTTCAGGGTCAGTTTTGAGTTTTTGGGGTACAGGGATATTTTTAGGGTTCAGGGTCAGTTTTGGGTTTTTGGGGTACAGGCGTACAGGGTAAAAACAAAAAAATATTACATTAAATCAAATAAATTACATGAAAAAAATTAAAATTACATTAAATTATTAAGTGTTTTATTTATTTTAAATGTATATGTATTACTTTTAATTTTGTTTTAATATTTTTATTTAATAGTTGTAAAATTATATGTATTTTAATATTATTTTTACATTATTATTAATATATTTAAAAAAACGATATTTTTGATTCCGATATTTTTGTACTACGATATTATTTTTTCGATATTTTTGTACTTACCTTAATGAAGATAGGATTCCGATATTTTTGCTGTCGATATTTTTGCTCCGATATTTTTGCATTTCGATATTCTGTCTGTCGATATTATGTCAGACATTCCTTGCAGAGTGCCCCCAGAACTGATTTGAACTGGGCTCAGAGCCCCTTGCACAAAGAGAACAAAGACATTTTGGGGTATAAGTATCAGACCCAAACCCCAGACTTTAGATCATTCCTGGAATTCAAGAGGTACAAATTTGACAAGGAGAATAGCTGGAGAGACTAAGGATAAGTACTGCCCTTGCTGTGTGTCTGGGTTGGCCTGCAGTTGCTGTTTCTGCCAAGGAAAGGAGAAGGACTTTGCTGTGTGCTGTGTTGCCTGCTTGAAGGAGATCTCTAAGGGCCTGAAGTGTGCTGGCCGCCTGTTCTGAAGTCTCAGAGACACAAATAATTCACCTCCAGCTCCTCTGAATCTGTTGCTGTGAGTTCTGACTTGCCAAGAGGCGCATGTGCCAGTTTTGGGCCTCTGGAGGATGTTGCTGTTGTTTGGGACCTGGAAGAAAGAAGAAACTCAAAGAACTACAGAAATCGACGGATCGAGGGATTGTGTCTGAAGAGGACTGATGCAGTGCCGCTCGACGCCGCTGACCGATCGCCAACGCATCCAGGATGTCCACGCATCGTGACTGTGCAGCAAGTTCATCCGACGCATCACCTGCGGAATGGAACCATCACGAAGAATCGACGCATCACTCCCCTGCAGACCGAATTTGGCGAAACCCTACCTATTCGTGCAATGGGACTATCGCATCACCTCCCCAAGTTCTCAGGAGTGTGCATCATTTTTGTTTTCCGACTCTGCAGCTGTTTGGCTTTTTGAACTTTCACGCATCTACAGGTACTTTGATGAAAAGTCACACATCCATATTTTTCTATGGTACAAGTTCTTGAAACCTTTTGAAAGTCATATTTTGAACTGTGTATGTTGGATTTTTGATGTTTTGGTCTTATTTAGTGTAGCTAAAGATACTTTATTTTTCTAAACTGTGGTGTTCATTTGTGGTGTTTTCACTGTGTAACTGTAAGTGTTGGTACAAATACTTTACACATTGCCTTTGCGATAAGCTTGTCTGCTTGTGCCAAGCTACTGAGGGGGAAAGTAGGGGTTATCTAAAGAGTGTATCCCCCTTACCCTGACTAGAAGCAAGGGTCCCTATTTGGATAAAGGTACCTACCTCTGATAACTAGTGACCCCAATTTCTAACAGTAAGTACCCCCTGCAGGAAGGAATAAAGGCCTGAAATTTGATTCTGAGCTGAGTCCCAAGAATTTGATACCATACTAAGTGCAGGTGTGGTTTAAGGAACTGTAAATGTAAACTCCTGGTACATGTTTATCACCTGTTTCATACCTTGCTGGACCATGTAGGCCTATATGGAACAAAACTGTACCTTAAGGCAGATTTCGCCTTTAATACATATTAGCTTGTAAGCACCACAGATCTTCAGTAAGCACTGCTGACCTACAGCATGCATGCCCACCAACACCATTAGGCCCAGTCCAGTTCAGTATCAAATCCTGCAGAGTTCCTTCTGCAATGGTCTACCTGTGTGCAGTTCCCAGACTGCGGAAGTCGGTAGTCTAATACACACAGCCTGCACATATGCTCACGCGCATTCGCTCACATGTATCACTTATAATCAGTCAGTCAGTCAAAAACAACTTTATTTGGTTTATCATAACCATAAAGCATGAAGTACAGAAAAAATATATATGTATAAATAGCACCACATAAAAACGTTGTATGTCAGTAAAACTTCTAAAAACATTACCAAATCTAAAAATGCCAAAGCTGGAGCCCACGTACATTTGCTCCATATCTGCTTTTGATAACAGGGTGTCCACTTTAATCATAAATTTTACACCACGACAAATAAAAATATTGGACGTGCCACTCATCCAGCTTATTACCGCCTGCCAGCAGGTACGAATTTGTAAGGCCTTGAAGTGTGCCAGTAACAGCTTCCTTCGTTCCATTTTTAAATGATCACAAACACACATTAAATGGCATAATGATTCCTTACAGTATCCACACAGCCTGCAATTTTTTGATAGTTCTTTTCACTTCCAGGTAGGGACTAAGTCCTTTGTATTGTGGTCACCCAATCTGTATTCCGTAAACTTCTTTTTTTAAAATAGCCTAAAATGCACCATTAAATAGGGTTGTGGTTTTAATGAGGTATACACATTTATTACTGCCCATGCATGGCGTCATTCGGACAATCTTTTTTTATCTTCCAGGAAAGACAGTTTTTTTGCCATGGCATTACATGCTTTATTAAATGTAGCTCGCTCCATCTTTTGTTTCCAGACTTCTTCCATGTCTAGTACCGCCAGAGCAGTTTGCAGGGAGTCGCCCGTGTGTTTGTTATTCTTTTAATGTATTGGCTTTGTATTTCCATCAAACATAAATAGTTCAGCGACCCAGGTTCAGAAGCTCTAAGTTTCCAGCACAGCTTTACAAATGTTGTCTTTCTTTGGTATTCCTGGTTCTGGAGGCCGAATTCTAGGCGCACTTGTGCTGGAGATGCTCCCTTTGGGAGATTAAAAACAGCTTTAAATGTTTTTGTCTGCACCTCATTTAATATAATAATTTCTTGGCTGTGCCAGATTTCCAGGCCGTAGGACAATGTCGGAAGCAATTGTGCTGCCATTATTTTCAAAAGGTGTCCATGTGAAGGGCATTGCAATTTCTTGTGGAGTTGTTTGTAGGCAAAAATCAATGACTGGGCTTTCGCTTTTATGTCCATTTTTTGTTCCATAAAAGACATTCTTTGGCCCAATTTGATGCCTAGATATGTGTATGTTTTTGTTTCCTCAATTTGCTTCTCCTTGGCATACCATTTATATTTTGTCCCTGCTTTTGGTCCTGCTAGGTGAACCACCTTGTTTTTGTTCCTATTCATCTCCAAGCCTGCCAGATTCAAGTATTCAATCAATTTATGTATGGTTCTTTGTAGACCTATTGGTGTTTGGCTCATAACCACAATGTCGTCCTCGTACTGCAGATACCAAATTGGCTTGTTTGCTATATTGGGTGGGTGTCTGTTTGTTGATTGCAGATAGTTGTTTAAATCTGCTAAATATAGATTAAATAGACATGGTGATAAAACACAGCCTTGTTTTAAGCCATTGTTTATTTTTATCTTTACCGATAGTCTACTTCCATCTCGTAACTTCACCCTTGCCCATGTTTCACTGTATACTGCCATTATCGTATTTAACACATCCTTCGGTACTCCCCATTCTTTTAATTTCTGCCAAAATCGGTCTCGTGGCACTCTATCAAACGCCGATTTCAAATCGATGTAACATGCGAGTAGATTTGTTTTTTTCCATATGGCTTTTTCAATAAGTATAGCCATTGTTGCCAGATTAGTGATGGTGCCCATACCCTTCCTGAAACCGGTTTGAAATTTTGGAATTATACTTTTTTTCTCCATCCACTCCTGTACATGTTGTAAAATGCAGGATGAGAACAATTTTGCCTCGACGTCTATTAAGGTTATGAGCCTATAGTTCCCGGTTTCCATTTATCTTCCATTTTTGTAAATTGGGTGGAGCAAACATTCTCTCCAAGAGGCTGATAGCGTGTTCGCGGAGTACTATTGGTTAAAAAGGGGGGTAAGATAATTATCCCAAAACTCTGGGTCTTTCTTGAAGAGGTCATTTGGAAGACCGTTTGGCCCTGTTGCACCAGAGTGCTTCAGCTTTTTTATCAGCACTCTTTAGTTTTTTGTTGTTTTTAACGTTATTTGATCTTGTATGACTGTGGGTCCTTCTTGCAGAACCAGATTACCAGTGGTAGTTGGTTTCTGATTTGCCTCCACCGTTTTGTCAGGCTGTGATAATGTACTTCTGTGCATACTTGTTCGACTGTTGTTATACAAATTACCTATATGTTTAGTCCAGACTGACTCGCTTATCCCGGTGTTTTGTAGGGTCTCAGTTTCTTTAGACAGTTTGTTTATTAGACCCCAAAACTCACTGCTACTTGGTAGTTTGCTTGCCCATAATAATTTCCCCCATAAGTTTTCAATATGAACCTTCTATGCCTCTCTACACCTTTCTTTATAAACCCTTCTCATTGTTTTGATCTTACTAGAGTCTATTTCTTTTCACAATCTGGCCTCTAAGGCAATTACTCTTGCTTACTATTAATTAATCTCTTCTGGTCTCTGAGATTTCCTTTAAACCATGGTGCCTTTCTTAATCCGTACAGGGATTTTCCTGCTCGGCCTGCTGGAAATTTGTCTAACAGGAATGTACTTAGGCTCTCCCAATCCTGTAGTAGTGAATGAATAACTAATGTCTCCTTATTCCCCACATGAAGCTTCACTGTGTTCCTTATATCTTCTATGTTTGTCCCACTCCAATTCAGTTTCCTTTGATTATACACATTCGGCATTACAGCTAAAAATACTGTGCTTTTTTTGCGTCAAATTCACAGACAATGATTTTTCTTGGGGAAATGATCACTCTCCGGTCGAGGTTTTATGGAAAAAGATTCCACTAAATTTGATTGATCCTTACTGATTATGGTATAATCAATAATCGATTGGTTCTTTCCACTTAGGTAGGTGCTTCCCGCCGGTTGATCTCCCTTTGTACTCCCATTCAAAACGACCAGCCCTAGGGCTTTCAGTTCCTTCTTCCAGTTGAGACCAATGGGTATACCTTGTCGACCTTGTCGACCATTCTTGGTTAATGGGACCCCTATTAGTTTACTATTAAAGTCGCCAGACATTACCATAGCATAGTCTTGATATGTTACTTGTAAGATTTGTATTAGATTTATCAGGTTTGTCAATCTTTCCAATTTTTTTGCCTTATCTGGATAGATGTAAATATTCAAAATCAGTGTTTTCCACGAAGCAGTGTGGCAGGGCCTTTTGCATTCCAATTTAAATGCTTGTAACCAGTTTGCTCCAGAATCTATTTCCTCTACCTCCCAATTATATTTTACCGTTAAAAACGTTGATAAGCCCCCCCCCCCGGGATGTCCACATTTTGAAACATTTTCTGCCATTACATGGTATTCTTCGTATCCTGCTATGTGCCTTGGAATTAAATTCCAGGTTTCTTGTGAAAAAAATTATTGCAAAGTTTCCCAAGTAGGCAATGGTGTCTTGATCCTGTTCCATTTCTCTGAACCCATGAGTATTCCAGGAGCAGATTCTTATTAATTCTCCACTTTTTGTAGATGCCTGATTTATTCCGGACTGCTCCCTTCTATCCCTTTGATTTTCATCAGGGTCGACGTTGGTTTAGGGTGTATGGGACCCGCGACCAATCCTGTTGGTTTCCGGTCCCCAAAAACTCTCTTCTGGTGTTGGGGCTGTTTAAATGCTTATCCTGATTAGCTTGATCTATTGGGTTCATACTTTTTGCCCCCTTCAACACCAAAGTTGTTGCTGTTTGATGTACTTTCTGAGTCCAAGTTTTCTCCTTATTTAACAGAGGATATGGATACTTTATGCGCTTTGGATATGTAAAAAAAATGCCCCACACTTCAAAGGCTGTTTTTGCAGAGTATATCCGCTCTATTATTTCCTTTGACGCCCATGTTGTGCAGGTTGCTTCTTGTTTTGTCCCATTTTCTGCTTCCCTAAATTTTACCGCCAAAAGGTCTGCTCTCGTTATTTGACTTAATTTTGGGATTTCATTGAACAACCTCAATAGGTTTCCCCTATTTAAAGTATCCAATCTACCTTTAGATGAATATTCTGTCAAGAAAATCAATTTATACCCCTGCTCTTCTGCCTTACTATGTTGATTTTGATCCGGGTCTGGTTCCCTGTCTTCCCTGCTTGGTGCTTGGTACTTATGTGATTGCTCCCTTATAAACTCGACCCTGCCTCTTTCTTGTATGGCTGGAGTTGGACTTAGTAGTGTTGGGTCTGCTCTATTGGTTATTTCTTTCTCTATATTTGACATTTTTTGCCCTATTTCTGGACAAGAATTATCCACTATGTTTTCCTTTTCAATAGGAAACTTTCATGACCTTCCTACGTTATTAAGTGGGATTTTCATATCAGACATTTTCGCATTTTCTTTTGTATTTTTTGTATGTTCAAAATTTAAGATTGTTCTATTTGACTGATCTGCAGCCTCCATCTCTACTTCCTTAGAACCTCCATTTACTTGAACTTTGTTTTTTATTACTCTTTTTGGAAAAGCCTTTAGATCTTCCCACTTCATATCTTGTTCTGGACTTTTTATTAATAATTTTGGCTCCAACCCTTGGTCATCTTGTTCCTCGTTATCCTTTGTGTTGTTTGCCTTTCGTTCTCCCTCCTCCGAATCAATAGATGTTTTCCCTTGAACCATTGTATTTGTCTCATGATTACTTTGCATTGACATGCTAACACACCTAGGCCTACCAGGTGGGTTTATTCCTGAACTGTGTAGTTCCCTTTTAATAAGATTTCCATCCTGGCCGTTACTTTTTTTGCTTGCCTTTTGAGTGAATATTGCGAAAGTTTGGCTTCTTTCCTGAATAGCCTTTTGTCCGGCATGTTTCCTGGCTTTCTGCAGTCTTTTCCATTGTCTTTTTGTAATTGGAATGGCTAATAAACTCTGTGTGTCTGTTGTTTTGTTTCCGTCTTGACCAATGCTTTTTTTATTTATTATCTTAGCTTCTCCTAATTGTGGAGTATCTACGTGCGGAGCTTCGGGCCTCATCTTTCTGGGACCTCCTGTGTTAATCTTTCCATTATTTTGCTCTGTTAGTGGTTTTTCTCCTAACTTTCCTGAGGATTGTGCGACATACAGGATTTCTGTCAATATCTCCGGTAGAGACTCCAGTTTGTCTATTATTCGGCCGCATCCGCAACTTTGATCCTACAATTTGTGTTTAGTTAGTGTAGCCATATTGTTGCCATTTGTAATTTGTGCTACGATTTTGTCCAATTTTGTATTTATCCCTGCTATGTGCACCGCAATTAGGTTCATTAGATCTACTTGGACCTCTAGTTTATCCAATTGAAGGTTTAAAACATTGATTGCTTGCTGTAGGGTTTTTAACAAAAATTCGCTCCAGGCATTTGTTGTATTATTATTGGCTAGCATTGAAATCCCTTGGCTCAATACCACTAACTGAAGAAATGGTAATTGGGGACTGTATTTTCTCTCTTTTGTTTAGGCATCCATTGTTCTTGTTGTTTTGATTATCCCATTGATCCTTATTTATTGGGGGTTTGATGGGTGTTGAAGCTACGCCCCCTTCTACTCCCGCTGTCCTTTTTTGAAACGTATCCGGTTCTGTCATATCCATCTCCCTGTTTACCTGTTGTCCCACTTCAGATTGTGTATTGCGCTCTAAGGCTTCTATACGTTCTTTTTCCTCGGAAATTGAAAACGATTTTGACCATCCTGAGGATTGTGCCAATTCTTGTTTTTCTGTTTGACCAACATATTCTTTATTCCTTTGTCTTTTTATACTTTCCTTTTTTACAACCTCCTCCTTTTTTTCCTGTATATCCAATGAGTGATGCACCTGCGCTGTTGTTTTTATCAGCCAATTTTTTATTGAATTTTTTTCTTTGATAGCCACTCCTGTATTCTTTTCCTGTCCACTCTTGTCGATTTTTTGTTGTTGCTGGTTTGTTTTCAGTTCAAGATGGCAGGGGCTAATTACTCCAGATTTTTTAGGAGTAATCAAATGTATCGGTTTTATTGGGCTTTGCAGGCCAGACTTTTCTCCACAGGGTGTGTAAATTGCTGCTAATGAGTCTTTTAGGAAGTGAAACTTCTGCGTCTCGTTTTTCCCCCTAACTTAAAAGGTTCTGGAGTTGAAAGCGAGACCAATCTCCTTTTTGTATAAAATCCTCTTTTATTTTCCTTTTGTTTGCAATCCATGTTGGGTCTTCTGAAAGCACCTTTCTCCTGGTTTTACATGTAGGTGCTTGCCGAATCTTTCCTGACCTCATCCCCACTGTATAGACTCTAATATGACATAATGCCTAAAATGTTTTTTTTATTATTATTTTTTTTCCCACAGCGCAGACTTTACAAGTTTACTAGGCTGCGCAGTTTGGAGATGAAGGAAATAATCAACCCCGAAACCGGTTGTACTTGCCAAGCTCCGTTGGAGAAGGGACGCCTCCGCCTCTCAGAACACCAACAGCGCGCTCTGTCCAGGTGCCGCCGGGAGGACACAGGCCAAAATCACTCCTCACAGCCAGTCAGTGAGGGCCACTACTGGGGAGTTATTGCGTTGCTGCCTGGCTCCTCCCTTGGTTCCAGCCGCCCTGGGATACCTCGCGAGGCTCCTGCCACCGCCCTGGGATGCCTCGCGAGGCTCCTGCCGCCACCCTGGGATGCCTCGCGAGGCTCCTGCCGCCACCACGGGATGCCTCGTGAGGCTCCTGCCGCCACCACAGGATGCCTCGCGAGGCTCCTGCCGCCACCACGGGATGCCTCGCGAGGCTCCTGCCGCCACCACGGGATGCCTCGCGAGGCTCCTGCTGCCACCACAGGATGCCTCGCGAGGCTCCTGCCGCCACCACAGCATGCCACCCGCGAGGCTCCTGCCGCCACCACGGGATGCCTCGCGAGGCTCCTGCCGCCACCACGACGGGATGCCTCGCGAGGCTCCTGCCGCCGCCACCACGGGATGCCTCGTGAGGCTCCTGCCGCCACCGCCACCACGGGATGCCTCGCGAGGCTCCTGCCGCCACCACGGGATGCCTCGCGAGGCTCCTGCCACCACCACGGGATGCCTCGCGAGGCTCCTGCCACCACCACGGGATGCCTCGCGAGGCTCCTGCCGCCACCACGGGAGATGCCTCGCGAGGCTCCTGCCGCCACCACGGGATGCCTCGCGCGGCTCCTGCCGCCACCGGGCACCTCACACAGCTCTTGCCACCAGGGGGCGCCTCACACGGATTCTACCGTCACGGGTTGCCTTCCCCAATTTTTCTGCGGCTCCTGCGTATGTTGCTGCGTCGGGGCCACGCTGTTTTCTCTTACCTGGCCCCACAGTACTCCTCAACAGTCACTGGCAGCCCTGCACCCCACACTGCTGGGGGGAAGCGCGAGCCGACGACCGGGGAAAGCTGCAGGAAGCCTGCAAAGGGAGTCGGCCAAAGGGAGCCGGCGGTCTCTCGCAGCGTCTCGCACCGGCCCAAAGTCTCGAGCAGCTGCAGCTAATCAGTCAGTCAGGCTAGATGGTTCCGTGGGGCCAACATAAGCTGGATAGACTTGCCTGACATGACACTGGAGCGTTTGAGATCTATGCTGAGGAGACAAAATCAGTCCTGCACCTCCTACCATCAGTGACCTTATCTTAAAAGGCAGATACTGGTGGTTAGCGCTCTCATGCCAATTACCATAAATTTACAGTGGATGAGACTCAGGTAGAGGGACTCGCTCACTGTAGAAGTCCAAAATGCAGTGAAGTCAAATGTGAAAAAGTCAGGAGGACTAATTGGGACAAACCGATGTGCTACATTCTTCTAACGTCATAGAGAAGGGTGATGAGAGGAAAGTAATATTCGCCTTATATCTTCCTTTCGAATCACATCATCACACAGTATTACTAATAGTTAGTCATTGGAAATCCAAATTTTAATCACTGCTTCCTGGGTTTTATAGTGTATTTCACACACAAGAGGTAAGCTTTCACCCACATATTGTCTCATGCTTTATCGCTAAGCCCTATTTTTAGTACTAGGTTCCACTTGGTGTGGCTTGAAAAGGGGGTTCTAGCAATCGTTAATACTGTATGCAGAAAATAAGTTCATGGGTCAGTCATCCTTGTCTAGCTCACTCCAAGTCTTATTACAATCAAGGGAAAAACAAAAAAATGTGTAAGGATCAGTTGCGTCTGGTGACATTTGAAAGTGGTGGGGCGTAAATACTGCACTGTGGGGAACGAGCTTCTATTTTCATTTTTCCTGACGAGTTGTGGACAGCCGGAAACGCCTGCAGGTTTTGAGTGGTTATGCGACCATCAGGTACATTAAACATATATTAAGTAGTTACGTTAATTAACGTGCCGCACTCCAAGCTTAATTTGTGAGAAAAAAAAAAAGTGCAGGGCCTCAAAGTTCTGTATAGGAGCCCGTTGGAGGTACTGCCGAATACCAATGCTGTTTCTAGTCCTTAATCCCCCTCATACCTCTTTATATTTTACTACCTTACACTTGTTGTCTCGTATTTGTCCGGTTTCTTTTCATCCCTGCTTTGTTTTTCCCTTAGCCTTTATTTTCCTGTCTTTCTAGTCCTTCTCAATTCTCTCATCTGCCTTTCTTTCTCCTGTGGTGGGTCAAGGACTGATGAGGAACAATGCAACCCAGTCGACAGAAATTAATGTGTCTGCCCACCACCTACAAACACCAGCACAAATAAGCAGTGCGGGCCCAAACCTGGTTTTCCAATGTAATGCAACCCTATGTTTTCATTGTTTGTGCTACTTAAAATGTCAGTACGTGGCTCACAAAGGACGCAGGTACAGAGAAACCCCCAGTACTACTGCAGATGTATTTTTAACCTATTAGTCAAACAAAGCAAGCTAGAGAAGTGTTCGTTTTTTTTATTAGAAAATTCGCTAGGTATCTTCAATGTGATCCTGACTGAATAGGAACACAAGATATTTTCGCCATGAAAAGAAATCTCACGAATTTAACATCCTGGAAATGCAATTCATTTGAAATCACCAAGGTAACCAGTTTGTGGAAAAGGTTTCTGTAGAATGGATGTCCTCAATTACTTTGCATTCCATATTTAATTTAATTATTCGTATAGCGTATGTAAACTGCAGCGAGCATCTTGGCACTAAAAGATCCCTACCATTAATTGCAAATACATTAAGGGAATCAGACAACAGCACTTAAGTAGGCAAAAAAATGTTTTCGAGGGATTCCTGAAGACAGATGGCCCTGTTGGCTGTGAATATTCACAGGAAGCTCATTTCATCTCAAATCATAGGGCCAATGCACCTAAGGGAGTAATCTCCAGCTGGAGTCAATGGATACCGTGGTGCGTGCAACATAGGGCGAGCGTTGGAGTCAAGAGCTTTTACTTGGATCTGTCCTCGCGGCCGGCATTACGGGCGAGTGGGGGTTGGAAATGGGGTTGTCGCGCTGCGAAGGGGATGGGGGGGAGGCGGGATACATAAAATAAAAGTAAAACTTACCTTCCCGCTTTTCTTTAGTCCCGAGACTCCAGATTCCCGACTTCCGCCGTCCTGCCTTTTGAATTCCCAGGGTGCTCGCCATCAGGAAGGCTGCAGGCAGCCTCCCTCCCCTCCACCGCTGCGTTGTGATTGGTGAGGCCGTTGCCCCACCCGGGTCATTTTCTCTATGTATGCTGCAGCATACATGGAGAACAGGCAGAGTGGGCGGTGTTGCTCGAGGGCAGGGGGGAGTGGCTTGCCCACTGTTGTTCATATTGACTGTTTGGGCGGCCTCAGGCTGCCCAAACAGTCAGTATGAATACCAGTGGGCAAGCCACTTCCACCTGCCCTCGAGCAGGACCGCCCACCCCAACCAGGAACTTCTGCTCTCTCGCCGTGCGAGAAGGCAGAAACAAATGGTAGTTATTACCATTTATGTTTCTGCCTTCTCGTGCGGCGAGAAAGCAGGGGGGCGGCTCCCAAACGCCCCTATAGAGGAGCTGCCTCTCGTAAGGATGGACACAATACATTTTTACTAATGTTACCCTCTTTGCACTGAGAAACTTCTCTGTCTAATGTCAACATATTGCTGCTCCTCACAATCACAACCAATGATCAAATAAAACTTCTGGATTTGCTAAGTCTTAATTGCAATATGTGCTCAGTGCTGTTTCAGAATCTCTTTTTGCCCTGGAAGTACATTAATATATATTAGGGGTAAATACACCTGTTGTGTTCAAAAGCAGCTTCAATTCTCATATATCTGCTAATATTGTGTGATTAATAAGGCAAAGGCATTTTTACGTAAGAAAAATCCTATTGATAACAAACAGACTGCCTCCATGTAAATAAATACTTTCAAAGGAGTGTCAATAAAATAGGCCTATGAGTACAAAAAAGGAATATGTCAATGATTAGTGCCACCTAATTTGATTAAATCAAAATTCATGCTTACACCAATGATCTCTCACAAACGAAAATGCATACTAATTAAGTCATGTATTTTATGTAAACACTGTCTTATGCAGTTTTCTGTAAACTACTGCAAAGGAGAAGAGACAACGCCTTATAGCATAGGATTAATCACGTGGGACCACTGTTCAGAAACCAAGAACCTGATTTAGAGTTTTGGCAGATGGGGTATTCTGCCACAAACATGAGAGATATCCTGTCCACCGTACTACAAGTGCCCTATATTCATTGGCACCTATATTATGGTGGCCAAGATAGATATCCATCACATTTGGGAAGGAGTATCCTTTGTGCCAAACTCTAAATTCGGCCCTAAATCATAGTTTAAGAGAAATATCGATACAATAGATATCACTATATCTAATAGGAACTCCGTTTATATCAAGAACTCAATTTCCTTTTGCTCACATGCACAATTCATTTAGCCCACCACACATGGTGAAATGAAGCCAGCACATAGATAGAACTGGCTTAAGTCAGAAGCACTCAAGCACATATCTTGTTAAGGAAGGCACATTCCGGGATGCTGAATCCAAACACCTGGAAATGTCTCAGCATCAAAAGTGGAAAAAATGTGGGGGATATACTCTTTGAAGTATCTATTTCACTAGGAGATCACTAAACACATTTGCTGCCTCATACATTCCTCAAACTTTTCTGATAACGGATTTTGGAAGCACCAAAGGAGACTTTGTAATGACATATGATGGTCTGCTAACTATCCTGTCTTCCACTGCCTTACTCAAATCTAAATAAATTGAAGTGAGACGTGGGATTGTTGGACGCAATCCAGTGTTTAATTTTGTCACGAGAGGCAGACAGAGGATTTTTCTTCATGCTACCAGCATTGCTGTAAACTTTTGTCTGCAAAGTGCCTGCTCTCATGATGAGATTGTAGCACACTCACTTCATCAGGGAGCAGTGTGATAGCACAGAGGGCTGTGGAGGAGTGTGGCTCACTGATTAGCGCGGCAGACCCTGATGCAGAGGTCTGGCCCGGGACCAGGGTTCAATTCCCGTCGCGGCAGGGTCTTGAGCTCAAATGTCCGCGGACCGGATAATTCTCGGCACGGTGCCTACTCTAACCATGGGGTCCTACGCTGCAACTCTGGGCAATAGCTTGCTTAGTCTCCAGACCGGCCCTAATCGCTGAGGATGCCTGGCTTGACCAGGGGGTGGCCCAGGAGTTGGGCACCTCACAGGAACAGGACAGGTTCCTCAGCAGTTTATTCAGTGCGGGGACACACTGGTAAGAGTAACCATGCGCTTTATAAGCTTCATTATTATTATTATTAGGGCAGTATACGTTTTTGGGAGGATGATATGATATCACCTATTTTTTTTGATGGGTGAGATAGAGGGGCACTATACATTTAGGGTTGTTCACAAAGGTAATTTACACTTGCATGAATCATGGCACAAATTTCAAAAGGGTTTGTGTATTTACTTTTCATCATCCCCTTCTTCAGTCCCATCATGCACCAGTTTGATATTCACTATTTCCCACTCTAGCATTCCCATTTGATTCCTGTCTGCATATTTCATCTTTTGTCGCACTCCGCATTCAGCAGAAACCAACCTAACCAATTTTTTCCCATTGTGTTAGTCCGTCCTGAATCAAGGCACTGCTATACATTTCTTTGCCACTACCTGTCCCAATTGTGTCACCTTGGACATACACTTGGTATGCTTTGCCCTAGGTATAAGCCTAACAGGCACAATCGTATTTTTTTCTGTAGCACCATATCTGTCACTTCAATTAGTTTTACAACTACCTCTGTCGAGAATGTATGTATTCTGGGGCATTTCCATCACATATGTATGAAATTAACTATAAACCTTTCAAATTTGGGACAGAACTCTGAGATTTGCTTAGATTAGAGACTCTTCTTACTGGTATACCCATGTTATGTTTTACTATATTATTCCTTGCTTTGTTTTACTGAATTAATTATTCTTATTACTTCTTATTACTAAATACTAATTCATTGATAGTTAATCTTTACTGAGGATTTCTTGAGAATAATACCTTAACAAAATGAATGAACAACAAAAAGATTTAAAATAAAGACCTTTAACTCAGCTTAACTCTCTAAAACGGACTAAGCTAAAGTAATGATAATAGCTAATGATTTGTGTTGAGATTTAACTTTGATGTCTCAGCTGACAACAAAGACCCATCGACAATGGAACCCCATGCTACAACAGTTGTAGCGCCCTTTGGGACAATAATGGAAGAGCGAGCAGTTTAAGAGGTAGTACCCCCTACTCTATTTACGCAGACGCCTCCAGGGGTCCATGTATTGGAATTATGTTTCCTGATAAAAATACACTAAAATCTGGAGCCTGCATCCCTCTGGCATCCAATGGGAGCCTCAAAATGTCCAGAGAAATCTTTGCCTTATCGCCCCCCCTATATAATACCCATTGCAGCTGGTCTAAATGGTTAAAGCTCACCCACAAATGTATGCCTTTTAACGGCTATCTATTAGTACCTTCACATTACCTTCAGATTAACAGCACCAGGTTACTGCTCATCTGAATCCCCAAGTGGTGGATCGGTGTTGCCAGTGCGTGCAAACAAAGTTTCTCGCCTCCTTCACACATGCTGCCATTCATCGGGCAAAGGATCTATTATTTATATTGAGCTGGAAGACATATTGACTCCCCATCTTTGTTATTGTATGCACTGGATGTTGCCAGGTGTCCATCAGGTCCCTAGTGGTCTAAAGGATGTCATCAGCACATAACGATATAATTGTATGCATCCTTTTCACGTCTTCCCCTCATCGCAATCTTTGAGACGTATCAATTTTGTCAACCAATCAATTATAAGCCTGAAGATCAGCAGGGAGAGGGGGCATCCCAGTCTTGTGCCTCACTGTACCATCCACTAATCTGAAAGTCTATACCCCACCTTGCCATGTGCCACACAGACTGTGTTTAGTAGATCTCCACATTTCAGGAAATCCGGGAGTAGGATTAGTAGATAAAAAAGTTCATGATTTATGATATCCTTTGAGGTCTTCTAGCCTATTTATTCGTCGTGTATGCAGTGAGCTTAAAAATTGCGCAAACAGGATAAATTCAGATAGAGAAACAGGAGCCAACAACGTTGGCGAGCAAAGGAATCCCTTGACAACACACACCCAATTATTCAACCACATATACCCAGCTTTCACTTAGTTAAGACACATACAACAGTCAGAGGGGAATGTCGCAGTAGATATCCTCTTGATACTCAGGTACTTTCGTCTTAAATGCGGTGCAGTTTTGGAGCCTAAGCGAAAGTAACTATCACGAGCCACAATTAGCATGTTTTCTTTGATATTTTTTCACAGAGCTATAAAGTGATCCTTTGCTCACCAACGTTTTTGGCTCCTGTTTCTCTATCTGAATTTATCCTATTTGTGCAATTTTTAGGCTCACTGTATACACGATGAATAAATAGGCTGAAAGACCTCAAAGGATATCATAAATCATGAACTTTTTATCTTTGATACAGTTCAGCCTTGATCATTTATCAAAGTATTGAAATAAAGAATATGTGTAAATTTGCTGAAATATTGTGAATTCATAACGATAAATAGATGTTTTTTGTTTACCACATATTGGTCGTTGTTTTGACATTGTCTGCCCCCCCATTTCCCCTGTGTGAATGCCCTGATGAAGGTGCGGCCGTAGATTGGGCCTGGCACCGAAACGCGCGTTGACGTTGTCTTTTCCTGTCCTGCTATTACAACTTTGGGTCTCCGGCGCTCTGCTGAGAAGACACTGCAGGACCTCTTCAGTTTGTCACTCTGGGAATTGCATTGAAGATGTTGTATGAAATGTTCAAATTTGGATTTGGCTGCTCGAATGTGTGAGGATATGTAAGAGGAGCGAATTTATGGTGTTGAATGAAAGATGAATGGGTGATGTGGGGCTATTATTAAGATTTTATGAGATCAAATTTTTGCCATATGAATTTATATGTAATTATGCACTTGTAAAGATTTATATATATATAAAAAAGAATAAAAATTGATATTTTTCTATATGTTGTCTGGTTAATCATGTGGTCTGGCCGTGAAATGTGGTGAGCTTAATGTTGCGAAGTTGAAATTATTGGACTCTATGTGAGCCATCTAAATTAATTTTATAGGGCAGACATCCTTTTTGTTAGGATGAAATGCTGGTCAGACAAAACCTGTCTCTTCTTATTCTTAATTGCCAGTGCTGTACCTCCCCATCTCTCCCTATTCACCAGCCATTATTATTAGTAATTGCCAAGCCATGTCCCCTTGATCATGCTATTGTTCAGAATATAATCTATTTTTATGTTTCTTCAGACTGTCCCAGGCCTGGTTTAATTCCTCTACCAGAGTCTGCTGTGTGTTCCAGTCGGCATGCCTCATCACAGGGCAGCCATATGTGTTGCAATTTTACCTTCCAGTTGTGGGTTCTATCTCTTAGGCACTTCTGCACCCCATAGTACATTCCCATACATATCCCACTGAGAGTCACCAGAAATGACTCTCATGAGGTTCCGGTTGAGTCCACTGACTCTTTATTGACCATAAAAAATGCCTTGATGGCTTCCTGAATCTGCTCCCTGAATACCTGGCCCTGCAACCCCAGCACCTGTAGATACCACTGTGGTATTGGTGCAATATAGCTCTTCCCCAGTAACGCAACTGTCATTGTCGGACAACAGGCAAAATCAATATGTGAAAAAGACCCATGCGCAGGGAGTCGAAGGAATACCCTCTCTTGTCTCCGTGGTTCATCCACCACAGTTTTATAAAAATCAACATGTCGGTCCCCTCCTGTAATGTTATAGAAGACCTACTCAATGCCTGAGCGGTGGCTCAGGAGCTGTCTAGAAGACATCTGGTATGCAGTTTAAATCTCCCATCCACAATATATTGTAGAGTGCATATGGCATTAGAAGTTGAATTTCCCATCCCAAATAAATCTCGGGAATCTATATTGAGAGCATATTTTCTGCAGAGTTAACCCCCCACCTCAATCTACCACTCACACCCTTGAATGGAGTGTCCACATTCGATGGGACTGAGGTGGCCACCTATATTATCACTTCTCTAGTTGAGGAGGTAAAGCTAGTATGCCACAATGTCCCTTACTTACCTTGCCTGCAATTGATCATGTTCCGTGGTCATCAGGTGTGTCTCCTGTAGCATAATAATAATCATGTTTCTTTTTCAGCAAGGACAAAAACTCTTTTGCGTCTAACAACATTTTGAATCCCTTTCCAGAATATAGTATACACCTACATTGTAAGACATCCCTCACGCAAGATGTCATTATGCACCGAGACAAGTCAGTGAATTACTTACTGCAACCATATGTGAGATCTGTTGTTCCCACTCCCAATTGCACCGCCCCCCTCCTATACAGCCAACCTCACCCTTGCCTACAGACACAACACTTCTATCATCCCTCCTCATAACAGAACTTGAAAATCCTAAATTCTCCATTAATAGCTGGATCCCCCTGGTTCCCTTAGAGGGTCACCTAGGTTGCCAGAGCTACTGAATAACCACTAAGAAATAGAAACTATTAACAATAAACTGTTACACGACTATTGTTCTCATCCTGCTCGCCACACTTGCTGGTGCTTAGAACGTCTGTAATATGCCCCCCACCTTCAGCTTACTAGGTTATATTATGCCAGCATCATACGCTGTCATAACAACCGGACTGGAAACAACAACCAGCCCTGGCAATCTGCTCGACTGGTCCCAGTCGCGGGAGGTAGAGGCGAACGTGCTAGTGAGAAGCACCGCTCCTTCTTTTGTTATGGGGGGGCCGATATGGCAGCTCTGCTGCAAAACCAGGCCCCACGGGTCCATAACTTGCCCCCACCCTTAAGGCCCATCGGGGAAATACCTGGTCACTGCTACCGCCAGTCCGGCCATGTCTGTCATCAGTGACCTGTCACTGTCAATGTCGGAACAATGTAGTTCTGGCTAACATTTGGCTACTGAGAGCATTTGACACACACTTCATAGTCACACATAGGACAGGCATGCAAAGCAGGCAGTGTTCTATTTTCTTCAACCAAGTTCACAGTTCATTTAGCTATTTCATGGTCTGTATATTAGCTCATTCATGTATTGTTTTTCTGCTTCAGAAATAGCAGATTGACTAATCAAAATCAAAGTACATTTGTTACCATCTGCTGTTTATCTCTGAAATCCTGGCAGCCTTTAAACTTTAGAAAATCCCACATTTCCCTAAAGCACAAATGTGTGTTTTTTCTCTATAATGAACAGTCACAAGTAAAGCTATAGGAATGACAATCCCAAAAGGTTTGACAGATATGTAAATCTGTTGTCAGGGCCATAAACTAAGTCAATTACTATTGGCAATGATCATTCATTGATTACATTAAAAGCAAAAGCAGTTCATGAATTTCATTAGTGATTATAAGGTGAAATATATCCTTTCCGTTTTCTGGCAACCAAACTCTCGTATGACTCTTATTGTTCACTCTTGTAACCCTCAATGTGCTGCATATATATTTATTAATCTACATTTGTTGTCAATTATTTGAGATTTTACGTTGTGAATTATAATTTTCCACGGTCCTTGCCATCTGTAAATAAAATTTGACAAGTATTGGAAAATAGTAGTGTGAAATGTCATTACCTCTAAACCCCTTGTTCTTGTCTCACTCATTACTTATGATGGGATCCCATATCTCCAAGGAGATAGGAAACAACAGGATACGCTGAAAACGAAAGCCCGCCCAACAAACTGGATGCTAAGAGACATACATATAAATTCATCAAAGTCCCCTTTTGCGAGTCTGTATTAGCGAAAATTAAGTAATCGCTATTACAGACTCGCAAAACGGGATGCATGTAGAAATCGCAATATTTTTTGCGATTTCTACTGCTTCCTTTTTTGCGATTCGCAAATTGCTAATCGCAAATAAGGATGCGATTTCCCATTCATTCGTAAAGGCCCATAGGAATGAATGGTGAGTCAATCCTTAATTGCGATTAGCAATTTGCAAATCGCAAATAAGGATGCGATTTCAAGGGTGCCAGGGTGTCCAAAGGACACCCTGTAGCACCCCTGAAATGCAAATGTACACAGGTGTTGCGCACACACATGTCCAAAGCACATGTGTGTGTGTAACATACAACTTAGAAAAATGCACTAAAGTGTATTTTTCTAAGTTTTCCCTATTTACCACGAAGTTACACTTCGCGGTAAATAGCGGCCCCATATTGCGAATTCGCAATTTTTAAAAGGTTCATGAATAGCATTTAAGGAATCTCTAATTGAGATTCCTTAAATGCGATTCTTCGCAATTTAGCGAGTTCTGTAATTGCGATTTTTGCATTTGGGATGATGAATCCCAAATGCAAAAACAGCGCTCGCAAAGGCCCGGATTCTCAGAATCTGGCCCTTTGCGAGACAATTTTACTTTGATGAATCTGGCCATTAAATTCCTAATCTTCTCCTTTTTTTCCTGCCTCAAATTGAGACAAGAACGTACCATATAGCTATAAGATCCCTGCAGGTCTTGAACCTTGACTTTGCTCTTTGCACTTGGATCTCGATTCCTCACAAGCCTGTGCTCTGGAGGAGATAGGAAAGGAGACAGAAAGGGAGACACCTTGATTGAATATTAAGGTCTGTATAAGGTCTTGTATAATGAAAACATTAATTTCAGACAGCATCTCTTTTCTTCAATGTGAGTGTAACCAAAAAAGGGGCACTCATGGTGGTCACGATAGGGCGAACAGTGCAAGTGTGCCACCTGATAGGGTGACAGCGAAAAAGGCATAATTAAAATTGGAACATAACATGAGTAGTAAGGCTACAATTAGTTTGAAGTATGTCTCATTTCAGGTCGTCATCAGGATGAAATTACATGTATCATTTGAAATTACTGGTGCATGAACACGTCTGGAATGGGTCGTATGGCCAGCCAGGCTTGTGCGAGCGGGTGGAAGAGCCTTGGGTCCAGGCTAAACGCATAGCGATGGTACCTGTAGGGGACCCAAGAAGGACCTGAAGCCAACGTGGTCATAGAGAACTGAATAAAGTATTGGCACAAGGAGATAACAGCTAGAAGTCAGCCAGGAGGGGAGAAGCGTTGGGGGGTCAATCAGCCTGAAGTATCAATCACAGGGATCCCGAATTCAAAAGAGGAGCCTCTCAAGGGAGCGAGAGTGCTCTTTGGCAGGTCCACACTCTGCTGGTGAGGGTGTTACTCGAAAGGATATGAAACTATCCTGCAGATGCCAGTGGCAGACTATACAGTCACTGTACATCTGAGAGATGCTGGCTTGTAGTCTCATGAGAGCAGTCTGCGCCTGCCTGAAGAAACAAAGAATTCATCTCAATGAGCCACCATACCAGAGGATTCTTTCTCGGGGGAGACCCTTTATTGGGGCACTTGGGACAAGGTTCAGAACAAACCTAAACATGGTCCTTTTCTTAGAGTAAACGTAAACAAGAGTCATCAGTCAATATTAACCCTGCTCAAAATTTTTCAAGCAACAGCAAGGTTCTAGTTGAAAGTGCACAGTCACATGGCTTTCTGCTTTTTTACAGTACCATTGTGAAGTCTTGATTCCAGTTTCCCCGTCAATCAGGGAATTATCAGCAAAGATTTTCCTTCAAATCAAGAATCTCAAAAGTATATAACAATTGGTGACAATTTTCTGGTCTGCAAAGCAACATTGAAATATAGACTTAAGGTAATATGAATTTTATGGTCAATTATGTCCCCTATCGTAGACCCCACCGGCTCCATGTACGTGCTTTAAGTACATGTAAGTTCCCTCCACTTCCAGCTATGAAGACGCAAATACATTTGCGTCCAACGTTAACATGTCCTCTTTCAGATCCACCATGAATGGGTCAGATATTCCGTTCCTAAGTGTGCCTTGCCAACGTCTTTATGTGGTGCACTTTCATGATTTCTAGCTCTGGCGAGTTAGGCCCTGATTTCTGCCATCGAGCCTTTTCTTGCCTTCTGTCTCTGACAGCCACAGCCTGCTGCTTCCTGACCCTTGACTTACTCCCTGCGCGGCGAGCGGTGCCTAGCTCGGCCTGCCTTGCCTGCCAAGACTGTATTCAACCTTCAAGTTATCTGCTCCGCTCCTCGAAAATACATTCCTGTCTAGTAGTTTACGAAAACATCCTTCCCAGCTGCAGAGCAAAGGGCTTGGCCTCACTGTCTCCATGCAAGTAATTCATAGCTTCCGTCACCATGGTAGGCCCATGGCCCCTCACATCTCATGTAGACACGTAGTCACATATGCACGCACTTGCAGTCAGTATCGAATAGCCTCTGCCCGAGAGACCTTTCCTTCTAGATAATACAGTTCTTTAAACACAAGATATACACAAGATATAGATATGATTTGGGTTTAGGTTGTTCTGACACCCCAGACTTCTGTCTCCACATGTAGGGCTAAATGTTAAGTCCCCTTCACCCTCCAGTTTCACGTCAGTCACACGTCATACTGCTGCGCGCGCATCTCTGCCAGGTATTTCTGCTGACTCTGCAGGATTCTACTAAGGATCCACCCACATGTGACACCTCTATGTGACGTTTCTAGCACACACCTCCGTGTACGCCCTCATGCACGCCTTCTGCTACGTACATATGTCCTTATCTCTTTTCTCTCAGCTGTTACGCCTCCTGCATCAATCTCTATTGTAAATGCATTGACTATATATATGATACTCTGTTAATAAATCATTGTACATGTCCTATCCGTTCCCTTGCACATGCTACCTGGTTCGAACCAATAACCAATTCCTTTTTAAGGAATAAAACCCCTTTTAAAACCTCAACTATCACGGATTCTGTCTCTTATTTTTGACTGAGTTATTCTTATTGAACTTTACCGCATAAATTCCGCATAGGTAATTAAAATGTACCACATAATTGGCGCCCGAACAGGGACCCCTCCCCCACCCCACGCGCCGGAGGTGCGTTGCAGGCCCGGTCCCCTGCCACAGCGCTGACGGACAACTACGCGTACCCGCAGGATTTCCTGTATCTCCCTCAGGCCAACGGAGGTGACTGAGGCTGCGATCGACACTCAGACGAGGCGGTGAGGAGTGCGGAGGATCCCGACCAGAGCCTAGCTGAGAGAGCAGAGTCCGAGGTATTTGGAGGCCCACCAGTTTCGAAGTTCCGAAGTACTTACGTCACGAGTCCAGTCCAGTCGAGTCCAGGGTCCAGTCCAGTATCGAGTTTCCGAGGCCTTCTGTTCCGTGCTTCCCGGTGAGTACCGTTGCTGGGGACGGATCTAGACGAGTGCATTAATTTGTGCCCGGTCAAGACGGGGTTGGGTACACAGCCACGGTCTGCACTGTTTAGCAGTGTATCTGTACTGTTTAGCAGTATATCGAGTATGCAGGTAGTTAGTTTTATCCTAGTTATTATTGTTTGTTTTAAAAATGTTTTAAATGTGTTTTAAATGTCGTGGTATGAATGATTGTTCGATCTACATTATTGTGTTCGTTGTATTAATTGTGTTCAAATCCAAGTAAGTATCAAGAACCAAGTAGTACGGCTGAGACATGCCGCTATTCTCTAAACTAAGACAGATAGGAACTAGAAAAGGGATACTAGAGGAAGCTGTTCCCATTCCACCCAGGGACACTCCAGGGTACTTTATGTACCACAAACATGGCCTAGATGCCGTATTATATCTCGATTTATGGGTGGATTACACCAAAGATTTAGCAGAAAATCAGAGATGGCCCGCTACAGGGACATGGGATGCCGATTGCATCATGAGAGTAGAAGAAGCATTATGGAAAAAGAAAGCCAGAAAGTCACAGAAAGATGCCATTGAATTATGGCGTAAAGAATCGCATAGACGCGCAGAAAAAGCACTCAGAAAAGCAGAGAAAAGTAGAGAGGATTCAGACAAAGCCCGAGAAAATCTTTTAGTTGAAGAGGGGATACGAGTAATAACAGAACAAGTAGACAGACAACGAAACGCTCTTATGAATGGTATGTATCCTCTCCTGGCCGAGGGTTTACCTAAGGCCACTCCGGAAATACCAAAGAATCTGCCCCCTCCATTGGTCCCGACTAAAGTACGTCACAAGGCCACAAAGGACATTTTCCTTTCTTCCTATTTAGACGATGTAGCTCCTGAATATGTTAATGTTCCGCCGCCACGCACACCACCCGTTGATGGCACTCCACCCCGAGATAATCTACCGCCACCCCAGCAACATCAAACTCTTCCTCCCGTTCCACATCCTCCACCGATTCCTCCACCCCTTCCCGCTCCCATTCTCCCTACTATGCACCCAACAAATCCTTTTGGACCTGGCACCTCAGGAGGTGCGACAGGAGGTTTTCAGACCCCGCCACAAGCACATCGGTTGACTTATAGGGATTTAGCACAGCAACGTACACCTCAATCTGCGAATTACGACATACTTAAAGAGCCTCTTACAGATTGTAGATATGATCCAGTACCCGGTAAAGACGACAGAATGATGCTATCATCAGTACGTCTACGACGAGTTACAAATTATTTAATGTTACTACCCGGAATGATTGATCATCTAGACAGAATATATCGTTTTGTCCAAACGGGGGAAGGCCCTGAAAGTATAGGCGAGGCCATGGCATACCAGAAAGTTGACACCCAGAAAATGATATTACGTTTCTTTATAAACTGCTTGATAAGAGAACAAGATAGGCCTGGTGTAGACCAGGAAGACATGAAAGCACTGACTAAATGGGGTCAGAATATAGCAGACTGTCTTTTAGACGGAAAACACGATAAACAGAATAGTATAGAAAATATGTACCGAAGGATCCGAAAAGCAGTAGAACAAATACATGAAAGGAGACAGCCTGAAAGAGAAATAGATGCAGACAAAAGTGAATGCTCGGAGGAGGAGGAGGAACAACTAGGAGCGACTACAGGACAATTACAATTACCAGCTAGAGAAATGATAGCATATGTAGGTAAGGGAAGACCCTTTAATAATTCAATGCGTCCGGTACGTCCAGAAAGCAAGAGACTCTTTCAAGCTGCCATGTCAGACCCGAAGACGCCTGAACACCTATTTCAGGCTACCGATAAAATACTTCAAGAACGAATGGGGTACCATGTACTCAATTCTATGGATGAACAAGAATTAGCCAGGTCAGCAGTACAATGGGCTGACAGTTCTGATAAATATAATGATGACGCATTAGCACAAACCTTTTTAAATCTTTCCCCTGACGAACAGAAATTAGCCGGAATATACATGATTCAGCATCTCCTTATATTGTATAAAAGCCAACATTCTGATCCAGGTCCCCTACCTGATATATTAATAGAGCTACTCATGAATAGATGGAGAGGTCTAGGTACTGACCTAGTTAAAATAATTCTGGAGCATCGGCACAGATACACTACTTTCCTGAATACACAGTTTGTTCCAGCTCCACCTCCAGAAAGAAAAATGTATTACATAGACAGACAGAATCCCTTGCGAGAAGTACATCCAGTCAAGAATGATGATAATACCTTTAGACGTGTGTTTGTGTACACACCAATAACTAAAATGGAACTGTTAGAAATGAAGAAATTAGTGCCCAGTCATGACAAAGATCCAGCAGGTTTTCACCGTGAAATAAAAGACATGTTACTCATGGGTGATTACACCTATCCCGACATTATGAAAATATTGAAAGTATTATTGCCTGCTGGTATTTACGAGAAACTCAAGGAAAAAGAATGGGAGGTGGGAGAGGCAAAGATTGAGTGGGCTGTATTAGAGAACGAAGAAAATACCAGAACCCCAGGTCTAGGGCTCGGGGAGAAAACTAAAGCATTACCAGGATTGTTAGTACAAGTATTGCCACGTTTGTTAGCAACGAAAAAAGAGGACTGGGATGCAATCTCAGCCTGCAAACAGAAACCCGATGAAGACACTAGTGATTTTTATTCCCGATTTGAGGAATGTTTTGTTATTAATAGTGGCCTGAAACCAAGTAGCGAATCATATCCACATCTTTTTGTATCTAAATTGGTCGAAAATTCTCTGCCCCAGGTTAAGAATCGTGTTCTGAAAGTCGAGAGCACATGGCAAGCTAACACGCCTTCACAAATGTTACAAATGTTACAGTACCACCAGAACAGAATTAGAGAAGAACATGATCACGAACAAAGACGTATGAAAGACACAAAGATGAAAATGTTAGTTGCTCAGTCAGTTCCAGCTGACGGTCAGAAAAAGGGTATGACACAGTCCAATAATACAGCAGCTCCTGTTAAAGGGACATGCAATTATTGTAAACAGCCAGGTCACTATATAAACGATTGTGCAGTTCTGAAACATAATATACTTACTGGTAAAACTAAAGAGAGACCACGTCCTCCTAGACAGGACCAGGTCCAACAACAAGTACCACAGAATATCCAGCCTATGCAAGCCTCACAACAGACAGTAGCGGTACCACAGCCACAACCCGTTGCCGCAACACAACATGCAACCCAGCAGATGTACCAGTATGCACAGACGGATTACCCTGATTATCAGCGATACACATGAAACAGCCTAGAGAGGGAAGTTGGCTTGCCTCTCATTGAGATTCCTGTAGATCAAGAAGGTCCTTATGTACACAGTCAAGTATTAGGGAAAGACCGAAAGTTTCTGATTGATACAGGGGCAAGCCGGACAACTATAAGTCACGACGAGGTTCCAGGGGCACCCCTCTCAGGCTCACAGAATGTTTCCCTTGGATTTTCAGGAAAGCCTATTATTAATGAAGTATCACAACCACTTCCCCTTGCAGTTGGTCCATTGACACGTACTACAGATCTATTACTAACGAAATCATGTCCAGAAAACTTGTTAGGTATAAAGACATTGAAAGCTCTAGGAGCTGTCATTTGCTGTTCTCCGGAAGGAGTAAGACTGTTTTTACGTGACTTTAAAGGTCACTATGTGTTGAGAGATATTGATCCCAGATTACGGAATGTTCCTGCACATTTGTGGGCACAAGGCCCCACTGATGTAGGATGTATGCACATTACACCATATCGAGTCACACTCAGACCAGGAGTAGTCTTGCCACGAATTCGACAATACAAATTACCTCCAGATGCTGTAGCGGCTTTACTGAAAATCATTGACGAGCTCATTGCACAAGGAGTGGTTGTAGAAACCGACTCCAATGTATGTAATTCCCCCATCATTCCAATTCTTAAACGTACTGATCCAAATGCACCTCCTGTTTATCGATTAGTTATCGATTTGCGCGAATTGAATAAATGCATTGTGCCACAATACCCCGTGGTTCCCGATATCTCGTCTCTATTGACTGCCATTGATTCCGAAGCAACGTTCTTTACTCTAATTGACCTGAAGAACGCCTTCTTTAGTGTCCCCATTGACCCGGAAAGCCAATACCTTTTCGGATTCTGTTTAAATGGACGAAGCTTCAAATTTGCACGCGCACCTCAAGGATTTACAAAAAGCCCCAGCATCTATAGTCAAGCACTGAAAAGACAACTTGACAGTGTACACATGCCTGATAAAACTGCCCTGTTACAGTACGTCGATGATCTGTTGATCACCATCTGAAGTGAACCCGAATGTGAGCAAGCATCACTGACGGTTTTGCATTTCCTGGCTGATAAGGGACACAAGGTGTCCCCTTCGAAGTTACAATTCTGTGTTCTGCAAGTGGTATACCTTGGGCACTTGCTGTCCAAATGGGGGAGACAGCTAACACCCGACCGCATCCAGTTAATTGCAAACATGTCACAACCCAAGACACAAAAGGAGGTACGGGCTTTTATAGGCCTCACTTCTTACTGCAGACAATGGATCCCTCAGTATGCATTTCTAGCGAAACCACTCATACAGTTGACAACCCAGGAGGCAGCGACATCGACTGTCCTCCCTTGGACTCAGGAACACACATAAGCTTTTGACGACTTAAAGAAAGCCTTATGCCAAGCACCAGTTTTAGCGACACCATGTTACAGCAAGCCTTTTACGCTTTTTGTCACAGAACGCGAAGGTACTGCATTGTCAGTACTCACTCAGGATCAAGCAGGTTCACACAAACCGTGTGCCTATTTTTCTAGTACATTGGATCCGGTAGCCCAGGCTTTGCCTGCGTGCTTGAAATCAGTAGCAGCAACAGCTCTAGCAATCAGACAAAGTGATTCCATAGTGTTAGGACACCAATTGACAGTACAAGTTCCACACTCCGTGGAAGTTCTTTTAAACCGAACACAGACTCAACACTTGACTATAGCACGACTGACAGGTTATGAATTGACATTGTTTCAGCCACACATAGAAATTAGACGTTGCAACACATTGAACCCTGCTACACTTTTGCCATTAAATGAGACAGACCCATTGGCACATGATTGTATTGAAGTTATTACTATTACGACGAAACCCAGACAAGACTTGACAGACACTCCATTACCAGATCCAGACCTGACACTTTATGTGGATGGTTCATGTATGAGAACAAGTACAGGAGAGCTAGTGGCCGCTTATGCAGTCACGACAGAAACTGAAGTCATAGAAACAAATTGTATCGACACCTTGTCAGCTCAAGCAGCAGAGCTCATCGCTCTGACCCAAGCCTGCATTCAAGCAAAGAACAAGAGAGTTAACATATACACAGATTCACGTTATGCATTCGGAGTCGTACACGACTTCGGTGTCCTCTGGTGAGAGAGAGGTTTTTTGACTTCTCATGGTGCCAAAATTCAGCACGGTTCCCTCATTCAAACTCTGTTAGATGCAATACATCTGCCTACAGCTATATCCATTATGAAGTGCAAGGCACATACAAAGGTTACAGATACAATTTCTCAGGGTAACGACCTAGCAGACCGAACAGCCAAACATACAGCTCAGACTCACACCACTGATCTGACAAAGACCATAGTCGCGACACCAACACATTGCATGACAGTTAAGGATCCCGCCCTAGATGTAATTGATATACAGACACATGCTACACCAGACGAAATCAAGAAATGGACTGAACTAGGAGGGGTCCAGACAGACCAAGGATGGATGACGAAGGGAAAATCTACATGGTTTCTCCCCGACTCTATGGTCCAAGTAATTATTAACACAGTACATAGTCCTGCACATTTAGGAGAAAAAGCCATGTTAGACAGTATTCAAAACATCGGGTTCAATAAACATTTACGAGCAGCAGCCAAACAGAAAGTGCGTACTTGCATGATTTGTTGTCAGTTCAACCCAGGTAAAAGCATACCCGTAGAGCAAGGTGGATTTCATCCTCCCGATCACCCTTTTGAAGTCCTCCAGATGGATTATATCCAGATGGAACGTTGTCGAGGATTCAAATATGTCCTCGTAGTTGTATGTGCACTTTCCCGTTGGACAGAAGCATATCCAGTCCCAGATTACACTGCTCCGACCACTGCCAAGCAGCTGGTACGTGAATTTTTCCCACGGTACGGTTTGCCCCGTGTCGTGTACTCAGATAATGGACAGCCATTCTCGTCCGAGTTAATGAAACAGGTATCACTCCTGCTCGGCTATCAATGGAAGTTTCACTGTGTCCGACATCCCGAGGCAGCAGGCCTCGTGGAACGCCATAATCAGACTCTGAAAATTCGTCTTGCCAAGATCTGTAGAGAGAAAGGAGTCGACTGGATAGTAGCTTTGCCAGTCGCACTCTTCTATATGAGAATGGTCGCACATTCCAGAACAGGGCTATCCCCGTACGAGGTGGTCTTTGGTAGGCCACCGAATATGTGGGGGACGCCTTTGCCGAGAAAAATTACCGATGTCGACTGTAATATGCTGACAGATTACCTTGCCTCCTTGATGTCTGCACTACAATCTTGTCGTTCACAGGTAGCTGCAGCCTTTCCCGACAACACCGATGTAAAGCCACATGGGATCATTCCGGGGGACCTTGTTCTCGTCAGGAACTTTGATCGGAGGAGTCCGCTGGAGCCCCGTTGGCAGGGGCCGAAACTTGTCCTGCTAACCACGAGGACTGCAATCAAGGTCGAGGGCCGCAAAGAAGCTTGTCTCCGTTCTGGTGAAGAATTGGCTTGGTAGTTTGGTCTGCCCTGTTCCCATGATGCACTGGGCCAGGGACAGACTAATTTGCATATAGCCAGGTTCTGAGCTGGGATGGTGCAGTGAGCTAAACAACGGTGATGGATCAAGCCCTGATCTTTGAACTGGGTAAGAGTGGTCTGCTTAATTCAGACACTCTGTTCATCACCACCCCCTTTTCTGAACCACTCCAGCCACGTCAAGATATTTCATGGACTGCTTCCAGTTACAGACTCTCAGCCCTCCCCCTCTAAGGACTGCCCAGATTTCAGTGACTCTAAACTTCCCCTGATAGAGACAACTCCGTCCGAGGAGTATAAATCCAAACTAAGGTCTAGCAAGTCAGACAGTTTAATTGTTTAAGTCCTCCCCTAGGTGAATCGGTTAGACGTGTTTTCTGACATGTATCCCCTAGACCCCAACAGAGAGAGAGATAGACAGAAACAGCTCAAGAAACGTGAATATTGTAAATCTCTTCGCAGCCACTGCATTGTGACACTATTGATTATGTTTCTTCTAAGTCTTCTGATTATTGCTGCAAGTGTGCTTTTACATATGTACTACCCTATTTTCAAACGTGCACATTCTTCTTCAAATGACACTGTCGAGCACTCTTTCAGTGAACTGCCCCCGCACGAGTTATCCTACCGACTTGCGTTGCGCAACAACACATTCATTAGTATGTTACATCATTCCCATCAGACCAGCAATGCCACCAATTGTTGGATATGTGGCCGACTCCCTCCCTATCAGAAATACAAGGGAGTCCTACCCCTCTTCCCGTACCCGTTCACACACAATGGTTCCTGTGGGGCATGGTTTAGTTTAATTAATTCCTTAGATTCTGATTCTGTATTTTACCAGGGCAACTGGGTGTGGGGAAATCTGAACACAGTTTTGCATAAAGTATGCTTCCCTGACAAGTAGGGTCTTCCTAAAAGGATAGGGACTGATCTAGAAAACGAAGTATATGGATTAGGTAACTTTACACTTAACCTCATGATTCTGAATGTTGAATCCGAATCCGAACCAGTCTTACCTGCAATGTCCGTACTACCAGTTAAAGGTGAATTATGTGTCAGAAAGAATGGTTCAGTACACCTGGGTCATAGTAAATGCCTTACTGTGATCGAATTCAGTGATAAGGGCAAGTCTACATTCAAAGCTTCACGTCATTCCTACTTTGTTTGTGGTCATACCGCATATGTACGCTTACCTCTAGATTGGGATGGCACCTGTTACATTGCATTCCTTCTGCCACCTGTTTTCCTAGCCCCTCCTGATTATCATAGGGACACCCATCTAGTACACAATAGACCACAGAGAGATCTCCCGATTGTCGACTATACTGAAACGGCATGGGAGCAATACACAGACTTCAATAAAGGTTTCTTTCCCTACTTAGGTACTGTCTCCAATAGTAAACTGATACGAAAATTAACCAGAACCCTCGAAGCAGTAGTGAATGAAGCTACTTCCGCCCTAAGTAACTTAACAGAGGAGCAGTCTGCTATACGGATTGTTGTTCTTCAAAATCGTCTCGTCCTTGACGTCATTCTGGCCGATAGGGGTGGAGCCTGTAAGGTCATCGGGTCGAGCTGCTGTGTTTTCATTCCAGAAAACGCGCCATCAGTATATAGAGCCATTACCCGTCTTCACAAGATTGCAAGTTTGATACACCAGGATCCAGGCACCTGGACTTGGTCCGGTTGGTTCTGGACCACGTTGTCAGCCTGGGGATGGAAAGTCCTATCCTTCCTAGGTATTGCCCTTCTCATAGTATTCAGTTGCTGCCTATGTTTGCAATGTGGGCCAGCGATTTGCGGCTTGTGCGCCACATCATGTATTCCTCATTCAAGTCCTCATTCAAAACACCGTAAGAAGAAAGAAGAGCAAATGATGTTACATGAACAGATTGATAGATTAATGAGGATTGATATATCATGAAGGGTCCGTAGGGGACAAGGAGGGAATGAGGTAATATGAATTTTATGGTCAATTATGTCCCCTATCGTAGACCCCACCGGCTCCATGTACGTGCTTTAAGTACATGTAAGTTCCCTCCACTTCCTGCTATGAAGACGCAAATACATTTGCGTCCAACGTTAACATGTTCTCTTTCAGATCCACCATGAATGGGTCAGATATTCCGTTCCTAAGTGTGCCTTGCCAACGTCTTTATGTGGTGCACTTTCATGATTTCTAGCTCTGGCGAGTTAGGCCCTGATTTCTGCCATCGAGCCTTTTCCTGCCTTCTGTCTCTGACAGCCGCAGCCTGCTGCTTCCTGACCCTTGACTTACTCCCTGCGCGGCGAGCGGTGCCTAGCTCGGCCTGCCTTGCCTGCCAAGACTGTATTCAACCTTCAAGTTATCTGCTCCGCTCCTCGAAAATACATTCCTGTCTAGTAGTTTACGAAAACATCCTTCCCAGCTGCAGAGCAAAGGGCTTGGCCTCACTGTCTCCATGCAAGTAATTCATAGCTTCCATCACCATGGTAGGCCCATGGCCCCTCACATCTCATGTAGACACGTAGTCACATATGCACGCACTCGCAGTCAGTATAGAATAGCCTCTGCCCGAGAGACCTTTCCTTCTAGATAATACAGTTCTTTAAACACAAGATATACACAAGATATAGATATGATTTGGGTTTAGGTTGTTCTGACACCCCAGACTTCTGTCTCCACATGTAGGGCTAAATGTCAAGTCCCCTTCACCCTCCAGTTTCACGTCAGTCACACGTCATACTGCTGCGCGCGCATCTCTGCCAGGTATTTCTGCTGACTCTGCAGGATTCTACTAAGGATCCACCCACATGTGACACCTCTATGTGACGTTTCTAGCACACACCTCCGTGTACGCCCTCATGCACGCCTTCTGCTACGTACATATGTCCTTATCTCTTTTCTCTCAGCTGTTACACCTCCTGCATCAATCTCTATTGTAAATGCATTGACTATATATATGATACTCTGTTAATAAATCATTGTACATGTCCTATCCGTTCCCTTGCACATGCTACCTGGTTCGAACCAATAACCAATTCCTTTTTAAGGAATAAAACCCCTTTTAAAACCTCAACTATCACGGATTCTGTCTCTTATTTTTGACTGAGTTATTCTTATTGAACTTTACCGCATAAATTCCGCATAGGTAATTAAAATTTACCACATGGAGGGCAGTCTGCTATGGAGTGCCATCACTATTCTAACTGGCCTTCAAACCATTGAAGTGATTAATTTTGAATCACTTTGTTGTGTTAAGAACATAAAATATAGTGACGGTTTCTCACATCAATTATCAGTGGGGTATGAGGACCAGTTCTCTAGGATAGTGGGCAGTTTTCTGAGTTGTTGGCCACAACTTTACCTGATGTCAAAACAGCTCATATCTTGCGTAGACAATACTCTGAACCATTGAGCAGTACGTTTCCATCCACTTAAGATCTGGCTCTGGCTCCCTAAACCTTGCAGAATATTTTAAGGAGGGTTGAGACTCCAAAAATAGATCTCTTGGGTGCCAAGTCCAGTGGCCACGTTCACCTCTTCCGCTCTAAGAGTCACGTACAGAATACTTGGGTAGTGTACACTCTTTCAGTAGTTTGTCCTCCAAAACATCTGTACACTTGCTACTTTTCTTTGGTACCCAGACATTACCCAGGTTACAGAGGGAAGAGTAGGATATGATACTGTTGGTTCTTTTAAGGGCCAGGAGGTATTGGTTCCCTCTTCTGAATTTCTGGCACAAGAAGTGCCATGGAGAGTTCCTCCCTTTCCTTCTCCTCTGTGGCTTCTGATGGGGTAGAGGTGAAGGGTGTCTGTTTACACACATGTTAGTCTTATTGGTGTAAACAAAAATTAAAGGAGGGTGTTTCAACAGGAGGGCAGCACCCCCACTTAGCAGAAGCTCTCGGGAACTCCTAAAAGCATCCTACCTTCAGGTCTTATGCTAGGCTTTGCAAATCCTTCCAATTATGGTGTGATTCACATAATGTCATTCCTCTACAGTGTGGAATTCCTGAGATGTCTGTGGAAGTTTTAAATCTCAAACTTCCCCTATCAACTCTTAAGTCTCACTGGGTATTCATTGGAGGTTTTAGGGAGCAATGAGGTTATTTGCAAGAATATGGGTTGATGGTATCAAGGTTATTCAGGAGTTGTGTTTATGAAGACCTGAAGTTAAGCCTTTGGTTCCTCTGGAGGTTGTACAAAGAATTATTGGAGATACAAATATTGCCCAAAAAAATATCAAATTATTGAGGGCACAAGATTTAACTTTACATAATGTGCACAGTGGTAGCTTACACTTTTTAGTAAGTTCACACTTTTGAGTACCTTTACTACTTTTCAGTATTCACCATCTCCAAGTGTAAGTCCCTACTTAAAAACAATATTAAGTCCAGCACTATACTTGTCCAATCATTGATACTGCAACACCCTCCATAGAAAATGATGGAAGATGCAGTACAATTGGCTTGCTGTGTTTAGTGCTGGACTTACTACAGAAGTATAAGATAGGACAACAGTGTAAGTAACTACAAAATGACAGTTTTTGAACACCAAAAAATTAGTAAACTTACTCAAAAGTGAATCAGTGCACTTGTTTGTAAACTCTAATAAATATACACCCAAAATATAGAAGATCACAATAACATTAAAGATTGGATAAGCAAATCTAATTTTAAATAGCATACATTATTTTAACTTTATGACATAGATAAATGTATAAAATAATATATTAAAAATATATGTATTTAAAAAATATATACTTATACAATAAAAAATATTTTAAAATTATAACGTACACATTTTAAATACAAATACATACTTTAAAATAACTGCTAAATATGAGCATAATATTAAAATATAAAATGAATATTTTAAATTAAATATATGAAAATGCTAAGAAAAATTAATTATTGTTATAAACACGAGATATTAAAGCAATTGTACAATAACAAGATAACATTAAAACATTAAATAATAAAACATATTACTGCTAAATAATAAAAACTTTTAAAATTAAAACTATATATAATAAAATAGTTTTTACAAAAATCAGATATAAAAAATAGTCTTGAAGTAGTCACATTCACTTCCCTCAAACTAACAACAGAGTAAATGCTGGACTTTGAAGTGGTTAGATTTACGTTTATCACTCTATCATTTTCACATGTGCATGCACTTGTTTCTCTCTTCCTCCAGCTCTAGGTCCTAATGCGGGGACACACCATTGTGGTATGTCGGATTCCACAGCCCTCACAGCCCCCCGCGCTTACCAGTGCGAGCCGTGACTAAATAGTAGGGTA
This sequence comes from Lissotriton vulgaris, assembly GCF_964263255.1. Taxonomy (NCBI): domain Eukaryota; kingdom Metazoa; phylum Chordata; class Amphibia; order Caudata; family Salamandridae; genus Lissotriton; species Lissotriton vulgaris. The sequence goes on along the minus strand of NC_141685.1, from coordinate 682,716,743 downwards.
AGTACTTGACATTGGAGAGTTTAGATCCTGTATTCCTTTTGCATCTTACGCAACAGTAGTGAAAGTGTGAGTTTTGGAGAGGTCAGAGCTACTACTCCAACCCCAGATTAAGCAACAGTAGAGAAAATATTTAACATTATTCTGCTCAGGTATCATTTTCTGAATCCTAAATTAACACAAAGTAAATTAGAAATATATATAAAAAATACATACACATAAAAATGTATTTCCACAAACATTTACAATAATTTTTGTCATTATATAAATAATGAAAACTGAAAACACAAAATTAACTTATAAATCTATACCTAAAATCAAATTGAAAAATCATATCAAAATTCTGACAACCACATAAAACAAATTAAATGAATAAAAGACAAATGAACATTATTTTAAAATATATGGTGATAATGACTTGCATACGTGTGTGGGTGTGGGTGTGTGTGTGTGTGTGTGTGTGTGTGCGTGTGGGTGTGTGTGTGTGTGTGTGTGTGTGTTTGTTGCTCTGCTTATTGGGACCATTATATCCATATCTCGCAAAGAATCCACGTTTTTAATTATAGCAAAGGATCCCAATGAATAAAACATACTTTTTGGGTTCCTATAGTTATTTTTAAAACACTTTTTCCTATCTACTCACCTCTATCTCACACGGGGAACTACACGTCACACCCCACATCAGCAAAAAGATAAGAACTCTGGCAAAGAGCCTCTTCGCTGGGCCCGTTGGGCTTTGCAGCTCCGGCCCAACAAGGACCTGCCCGATGATGAGGTATGACACCCTGTGGGGTGTGTGAGGGTCCTTGCTCCTAAGGGAGCACTCCCCTTTCAATCCCCTAGGAGACCTTCACCCTTCAACGGGAACTGCATACCTTTTCTTAGTGATTCATGTGTTGGGGCATGTATGGTGGACTTTTGCTTGCCCCAGTCTCTTTCCTTTTTTGAACTTTAATTTGGCAGGCATTCATGTATCAGTGAGTATTCAGAGTAGGTCAAGTAGGTGCTTGGCAGCTTCATTAGAAGGCTTTTTGTTCTACTTTCTGGCATTTGTTGGGATGCTACATGGGCAACACCTCATACTTTTGTTTGTCATGACAGACTTCAGGGAGTACAGAATACATACATAAATATTTGCGTTGGTGTGTTAACTCTGTTGTGTCATCATGTTTTGTTGGTTTCAATAAATCACTTGGTGTGCATTGAAACCTAGTATCTAAGCCCATTATGTTTTGACAAAGTCCAATGTTACCTTGGGTTTTTACAAAAGTAATGACAAAGACAAGGGTGAGTGACCTGCACGAAATAACCCAATTACTTTCCAGTAGTCTTGATCACCACTTACTCCTCTGGGCTTTGACATGATGACTCTAGGAATGTAATCCTCTTTTTGGCAACAAGTTAATTGGACTGGCATTTTTAATGAAAATTCTGTTGTTTTCTGTCTTTTAGAGGTGGGATAATGTCAGAAGTAATCAGACCATTCCACATGCCCTCTGTTCTCTGCAACTACTAGGGACTTAGGTTGTAAAAATCAATATTCCACTCGAGCAGAATATAACACGAGTTAGTGTCCTCGCACAATGTTTAACAGTGAAACATAATTTGTATTCTATTCAGTTGTTGAGGAATCATCACTGCTGAACGCAGTTCAAAATAATTTTTCACAATCTTCCATAAGAAGCAACCTCCTCAGATTTTTAAGGTTGTGGTCTGATGCTATATCAATTTGGCTATAGGCGACAAATTTTGATGAAAACACAACCTGCTGAAAAGGCAGCCAACATGTGTTTCGTTGTGTGCCTCTAAGCACAAAAGACTTCTTCAGGGCAGCAAAATCCCAAACAAATATACATAATTAAAATATAAACCTTTCCTATATATATTCAACCTTCACCTATTAATAGGGGATGGTGAGTATTTAAGTCCACCCAGTGATAATGGATGACTAAAGTGCACTGATGAAAAAACCTTAATTACCAGAATTAGCATAAAGATAGGATGTCAGAGAAGTAGTGACCAAGATTATTAGTAAGTGTCAATGAGAGCAGATGAGGAATGTGTCACTATAAAAAAGAAAGAAACGGTGTACAGAACAAGTTGGCAATTTCTCTAACTGAAATCTATATATCCATAATCACCTTTTAATAATGTATACCAATGAATCCGGTATTATAAAGAAATCAGACATAAATGAAATATTCTCAGCAAACCAATAACAAAAGAAGATAATGGGACCGTTACCTCGGACCTAGACTGATTTGTTAGACTGTATTAAAGGATAGCAATTCGACCACTATTAAGTACCTCCCTTTCCATATTATACCACAAACTATATTAATTAAAAATGACTCCAAGTCTATCTAAATCATATACCCAAAGTTTCAGCGTATGCAAGTATTCCTGTCACTAGTCAACACGTACGTAACTATATCAGTATTACAATTCAATCCATTCACCTTTTAGTAATATTCAAGTTTACTGGGTAGTATCCAATTGCGTAGTAACCATTTAGCTGGGTCCAAACGGAGACGCAATGGTGTGCAAAAAATGATGACTAGGATGTGGCTCAGAGTAATAACCAGTGGCCGTATCTCATTTTTTGTAAATTTGAAAAGACATTTTTCGGGTCACAAATGGTCCAATTCTGCTAATTGTCCCATTTGCGATGAGAAAAATGCTTTGTACATCTGTCCCCACGTGTTCAGATATCAAGATCAATGAAGACATGTCTTATGGCTGATACTGTAAATCAAAATGTTTTTTTTCTCCCAAAAAGCGAGGGGAATCATCATTTCCAGTGTGTTTGAGTCCTCACTTATGGTTCTGTTAAATGTATTCTCCTGTTGAACATGTGCATGGCCATCCGACAACATCATGGGCTATTGGAGTAGTCTAGAAGTGTCCTTGGCCAGAGCACACTGTTAGCAGAGGGTTTTGAGAGAGTCTCATGACAAAGAATTAAGATGCTGGTTCTCTTATAAACTCACAGTATATAGACTCTCAGAGGAGAAAACTTTATATCCACATTCATACCTTCTGAACAGCACACCTGCAATTGGTTTAAATGTGCAAGTAAATATAGCTCACCATCAACTGCCATCTTCAAATGAGAGTGCCAAAAAAGTAGGTCCCACAGTAAACCAAAGAAGACAGGATTCTATATGTAACTGGGGATTGCGACAAGACATTATATAAGGTATATAAAACATCAATGATTTTGTATAACATAGAGCATGGCAGGTAGCCCTCATTGAATAGGCACAAGCCCTTTCCAGATAAGCAAAATAAACAGTAGGTATAAATGAAGATGGCATCACTAGATCTCTGTCAAAATAATCAAGCAAATATCAATGGAAGAGTTAACCGATAGCACGTACAGCTCTTCACATATTCTTTAATTTGCCACAGGTTCAAGATGCAGTAGCGGGAATAATCAATTGTACATTTTTTTCTGAGTCGGGTAGGCTTTAGTTAAGGAAAAGATGATATGGATGATTTTGTATATGGCCAGCTAGAATGAGCTCTGTTTTGCAACACAGTTGCAAGGAGTTCTACGTGGAATGATTGTTTTTGGCCAAGCTAAGATGTGGATTTGGTGGCCTCTGTTTGTCTCAAAGGGGCCGATTCACAGAACTAACTCAAGACAAAAGTATAAACGTACTACTTTTAATATTCACAGAAGGCATTTAGTAGTCTTAAATTAGGATTTTGTCTTAAATTTAAATTAAGACAAATTTTAAGTTAAACTTAAGTTTAATTTAAGACAAAATCGTAATTTAAGACAAAATCGTAACTTAAAACAAAATCCAAACAAGACAAAATCGTAATTTAAGACAAAATCCTAACTTAAGACGTAATAATAATTTAAGACAAAATCGCGTAATTTAGGACAAATTTGTAATTTAAGACAAAATCCTAATTTAACACTACTAAATGCTTTCTGTGAATACCAAAAGTAGTACGTTTATGATTTTGTCTTATGTTAGTTCTGTGAATTGGCCCCTGACTTCACAGGCCTCTTTATTCTCCTGAGAAATGCCAGGAGGGGAATTATTCAATGGGTGCGCCTCCAAACTGGGAATGCAGTGAAACAAATGCCTGTGCCACAGCTGAGGTGCGAGACCCAGAATGCTGCATGTTATCAGCACCACAGGTTTTGCCTGGTGAAAATGGTGCAGGGGAAAGACCCACAAGATGCGATAATTAGCGCACTGCATGGAACTTCGATTTCGCAATAGTCTTCTGTTTGTGCCACAATCTTGATTTACACAAACACACAATTTTCTTCAGTTCCATGCCCTTCATTCAGTTCAGTCATTCAGATCTCCAGTGTTGACAGGTATCAATGCAACACAATGCTTTAGAGAGAAATTTCGATTTGCTAAACCCCTTGCAGATTTTACACGCAGATATCATTTTGTGTTGGATTGCAAATCGGACTATTTTAGAACGCATTGCTATGGAAGCAGGGAGACAACGCTAAATATAAAGTCGCTCGTGGCTCTTGTGTAGACGTTTCTGTAATATACAACAACACACGGGACACTTTTCTCAATGTACAAGATACACTATCAACGTGATACCAATTTGTGACGTCAGACACGCAGTTTGACGGACTGAGGTGCAGTCGCTGTAAGAATGAAGCTGTTTAATGGGATCGTACCAAGAAATCGGACAGTTCTGCGCACCAGTGGGTTTATGTAGCAGCAGTCTCCCGTTAGGATCGTCTTCTCCTGGTTTTCGAAGTCTCTCGTGGCAACTTGTAAGCAAAACACTACAGTCTCTCCAACGATGATCTGTGGAAGGGAAGGAAAAAGAGAGCTAGATGAGCAATTGGCGGTCAAAAATACAAACAAAATGGCTTGTTTTAAATGTTATCAACATAACAGTTGTATCTATTTGTCCCAAGAAGCACACAATGAGTAGAACCGTCATGTGCTCATGTACTTTACATGACCTCCCATCTCTAACATTCTAAAATGTTGCTTTGTTTGATAATGTCACCTCGGAATTTGACATATGTTGTAGTACCATTCACTGGATGGGCCCTTTACACTTCAGGTTTCACTGACAATCTCATTCTATCGTGGCTGCTAAATACATTTCTTTTTCACCTCCCTAGGACGCTGCTACCTTTTAACATTCACTGCAGACGGTCTGTTAATTGCTGTTAGTACCTCAAAGTATTTGCTGTAACAAAGATAGCTAGAACAAGATGCTAGCAATTATCCTCCCCTGATCTCAGTGGCGTAGCTAGACCTACTGCTACCCAGGGCGGCCCCTAAGTTTGCCACCCGGTGCAGGTAAGAGGGGGGTGGGGGTGCCGGCCGTGGGACGACTAACTCTGGGTGGGGGGGAGGTGGCCGCCAAGAGACGACTTGCTCTCTGGGAGAAGGGGGTAGTCGACAGACACAACTTGCTCACCTCCGCCATAGCCAAAAAGAGATCCCCCGGCTATGCCACAGAATATTCTCATGCAAGCAGGTAGATAGCCACACCCATTGTCTGTTTTCTTTACTTCTAACTTAGAATGCAGGTAAATAGCAATAATTGATTGAATTACAACATTCTAAAGTTTCTGACTGGCTAAGATGACGTCAGCATTCTACATACTCTGCTACTTTGTTATCTACTTAATTTTTTGATTTTAGTAATGTCTTTCCACATGTGAAAGAAAGATAGGTGTACTGTAGTCTTTACATATGTAGATTTTAAATATAATAGCATTGTTTTTAGGCATGGTCATTAAATATGCCACTGAAAGAGATTCTGATTCTTTTTGTTGTGGCCAGCCCCTTCTCCTGTCACATAGAACTCTGTGTGCTATGTGACTGCCCAACAGTGGCACAATACGTGATTTCCCTCTAAAACATGTACTGTATATTGGTTTCACCTAATTGGCTTATTTAACTTTCCTTTAAGGCCATGATGGAAGGTAGAAGAAATGCCCAGTGGCATGAAAGTAAAATATCACTAATGCGCTGAAGACTGTATTAACCCGACCCAAAAATATGAACAAAAATATCAAGTAAGAACTATTGTGCTCTGGGTAGGATTAATTTTAAAAGCAAAGACGCATGACAAAAAAAAGTTCCATTGCCTTGTAAAAATATTTTTGTAATCAAATAAGTCAACTCTAAAGTGTGCCTTTAAAGCCCAAAGGCATAATGCTTTATATATAAGAAAGTGGAGATCCAGTTATTTGGAAACATATGCCCTCACGATGAATATTTTCCAAATAGTTTGCTTGGTGTAGGTAAAGCTATATTTTCCATGAACAGGCTTTGGTGTGATTAAAAACATGTGTCTGTAACTAGACTAGGGAAATGCTAGGAAGATGATTAGATGTTATTTTTCACTTAGATTAAAAAATGTAATTCAATGGTGAAAGTATTTTGTTTCCAAATTTTTGTTGGGAGTAACTTTAAGAAAGTGTGCTTTGTGGTGGTTGAGAGTAAACAAGGTTTCCATCTGTTTGCCTCTAAGTCCTACTACAGAGAAACAATACACTTCCTTGGCTGGATTGATAAGGGCCCTGATCCTGGAAAAGCAGCTTGGCCTCTGGCATCAGGAAGGCAGGGTTTGGATCAGCAAGTGGCCACTTACCAGGGATTCGCTATCTGGGTAGGGGACATGAACAGCTGATAAAACACAGGGCAGCTTACATGAAATGAAATGAAATGAAATAGGGTTTTGTAAAGCGCATTACAACCCGGAGGCATCGTAGGGCTGAGGACGGGTGGGAAACAGTAACCACCATCTAAGGATTACTGAAAGAGAAGTGTTTTCAAGTTTTTGCAGAATTTTAGGTGATCAGATTCACTGCGCAAAGTGAGCGGCAGGGAGTTCCAGTCAGAGGCCGCATTCCACGAAAAAGAGCGGCCTCCCCACCTGGCTCGTTTGATTTACGTGACAGTAGCTAGAAAGGTTGTACTAGAGCGCAACGATCTCCGTGGATGGTAGGGGTGACTAAGGAACAGATCATTGCGGGACCTTCTTGCCACATAGCTTTGTCTGTTATACACATCACCTTAAATTTTACCCTGGCCTGTATGGGCAGCCAGTGAAGTTTCCTTAGGGCGGCCGCGCCTGAGTGTCTTCGAGAGAGTCCGAGGAGAAGGCGTGCCGCCGCATTCTGAGTGACTTGGAGCTTTTTGATGGTACTGGCAGGGGCGCCCAGATAGAGGGCATTCCTGTAGTCAAGACGAGACAGGATAATAGCCTGGACCATTATCCTTGGTGCTTGAAAGGGGAGAAGAGGCAAGATTTTCTTCAGCATTCTCATCAGACCAAAGCATGTGGCAGATAGTTTGGTGGCTTGCTGATTAGAGCTTAAGTTGTTATCTAACCATACTCCCAGACTTTTGATCCGATCTTTTGGTTCTGGGGGAGCACCCATGAAAGTCGGCCAATCGATGGTGGTTCTTGGTACCGCGGATTTTCCCAGAAACATAAGCTCCGTTTTCTCCCCATTTAGTTTCAGGTGGGACAGGGCCATCCACTCTGTTATAGCTTCTAGACAACTACCCAGATTGTTGGATGTGACCCTGGTTCAGAGCCACCACTAATTGGGTATCGTCTGCATAGGTTACAATTTCAAAGCCATGGGGACGCACCACCTCTGCCAGAGGCTCCATATATATATTAAAAAGCGTAGGGCTTAAGGAGGAGCCCTGGGGCACTCCACAATTAAGGGTCCAAACTTTGGATTGAGTGGCGCCCTCTGACTCCTGAAACATCCGGTCCTCAAAGAAGGATCGCAACCAAATAAGGGCTTGACCTGCCACTCGAAGATGTTTTAGGCGAGAGATTAAGATGTTATGGTTCACTATGTCAAAGGCGGCATTCAGATCCAATAGCTTAATTGCCGTGGTGCCACCTTGATCCATGTGCTTCCGGGCTATCTCTGTTACTGTTAGCAAAGCCACCTCCGTCTCCAGCTTAGGGCGAAAGCCTGCTTGATACTCATGGAGTAGATGGTTAGACTCCAAGTAATCGACCAAGGTGGAATTAATGTGCCTCTCAAGCAGCTTACTTAACCAGGGGAGAAGGGAGATTGGGCGATAGTTAGCCATGATAGCTGGATCGAGATTAGGTTTTTTCAGTAAAGCCCTGACTTGAGCACATTTCCATGCCTTTGGTACGACTCCTGTAGTGATAGAGGTGTTCAGGATGTTCAGTATAGTTGGTCTGATTGTCCCCCGCAACCTTCAGTAGATGGTGGGGAGGAGCAGGATCGGTAGGAGAGCCTGATGTCACTTTTAGCATTAATGCGTTCAGGGAGTCCTCATTAAGCAGTGGAATTTCCACTAGCTGGCAGTTGGAGTTTGCGGGGATATTTCCTGTGCCCAAAATATTATGTTCATTCAAAATAAAGGACAGAGAGATGGACTGAATCTTTTGGAAAAAGTATTCTGCCTGCTTATCGCAGCGGTTTTGAGCTTCTTTTGGGTCAGGGGGAGTGCGTGAGGTTTTAATCAAAGATTTGGCGATCTGAAAGATTTCCCTTGGGGCATTAGCTGCTGTCCTTATCTTTAGTTCATAGAACGCTGATTGTGCCAGAGTGATTTTGGCCTTATATTTCTTGATTGAGTCCCTGTAATAATTCCTGTCCGGTACCCTTAGTGTTCGTAATTTGACTTTGACCCCCCAACATGGGGAACAGCTACCATTAATTACCAAAGCCACCCTGGTTTTTCTGGCTGAATCCCTGGCAGGAGACAAAATTAGTCCAGACAGATAGGAAGACATGTCATCTCCACAAAGAAGTGGCAAGAGTAAAGGTAAGATCTCCTTAAGGTGGAGATTGACAGGAGCCTTGTTGGTTTGGAGTTGCTGGGAAGGCCCGCTATAATCCAACAGAGGAAGCACTAAAAAAGCAGGAGATACTGTGATAAATATTCAGCATTGAATGTAGGGAATCCTCCAAACACTGACTTGTGTACAAAATGAGGCTGACACATCACCCCCACCTCCTCACAACATTCGTGGACCTGGGAGGACTGTTGCCAGCTGCTGCAAGAAGGAGAATCAAATACACCTGATTACTAATGGCACCGAGGGACTATAAGCGCTCCCCAAGAGGATAGGGGTGGCTTCTCCTGCTACAGAGCCACAAAAAGCAGGACTCTTCACTCCAGGAAAACCTAACTGAGCACTGAGGACTGGAGCCCAGGCAATCCCTAGGTGGAGAGAGACCAGTTACCTATAAACCTGCCCCATGGACAACAGGTGTCAACGTGGGTAACTTTTCAAGCAGTTGAAGAAAAGTGGACCGTAGTCATTATTTCCACTCTGGAGGATGTGGAGAAGGTGCTAAGGCTTCTTCAGGTACAACACACTATTGGTGATAAAAAACAGGTTGGTCCCACTAAAATAATTTTCTCCCACTAAAAACTGGTTCAATAGACATTCTGACAAAAGCATCCGAACTCATGAAGCTCTGCCCAGCTACAGCTTCTTCCAGACTTGCTCTGCTGGTGGATTTTGAGGAATCCCTAAAAATGATTAACTCTGCCATCTCAGCCGCTCATAAATCCAGCCTTTTGGCACCAAAGCCAATTACTTTATCTGGAGCTTGACAAAGGTGTATCAAACTTTGAGGGATTCTTGCCAACTTCAGATTTGCCCCTTTTCCCTCAGGTAGACTTTGAATTCCAAACAGTAGACAAAGTCACAGGGAAAAAAACTATGATTAGTATGACCCACCTGGATTACCCAACTCCTACTACACTAGAGTTTGCTTGAAATCACACATAGGTCCTGGTCTACTACAAGCTTTCATTGGGTCTTTGTATTTTCTTGTTGCCTTTTGTCTTAAAATGCATATCTTCTATTCTCCATACATGATTGTGATGTTTTTGTGTCCCTTTGCTTATTAATTGTAATCTATTTTGATTTGGCAATGTTATTATGTTGTTTTTTTACCTTAACATTATTGGTACTACTTGAAATTAACACACCTTTCTCTGGGCGCATTGCTTTCTGTTTGTGCCTTAGCTACCAGGGTTTGAGCAGAGTTACTAAAAGAACTGTGTTGAAACTGTACCAGGTTTTGTTAATTACGTTACCATGGGTACCACCGTTCCAAATTAATAATCCAGTTTCTAAAAATAATAAAAAAAACAAGAGGCTGACCTGTTTTATGCATGCTTTCCTATAGATGATTTGGTTGATTTGTTGCATATGGATAGCGCCGGAACCCATAGAAGGATATTCTAAACACAAATGTAATCTGCCTAACACAGTACTTCAACAGACAAGAATTCAACTGAAAGAGACGTGCTGTCTCTTCATTTAAAGTCCAAATTATTATTACTCTCAGTTTCTGTTCTCTCTGGGATTGCAATTAATTTACATTTAAGGCCAGTGTGAGCACAGCACAGCAATCTCAGCAGGAAATTAATGTAGCTACGAAAATGGGTGCCTTTTTTGACTATGTGCATTAAAAAAGCCAGTCTTAAATGCAACAGAGACTTGTGGTTCCAACATTAGCTTGCCATCTAATATAACTACCATATTTTTTTTTTTACAGTTGGGTAAATTTTTATATTTGGAATTCTACACTGCCTGATTTTCCTGACTAACCTTTGCCATCTCCCTCTTTCTGAAATGCTCTTTAAAAGACTTCAAATTCCAACCAAATCAAAATTTCTATATGAATTCTCATTCCATATTTTTTCCAAAATTGAAAAGCAGATGTGCGCTTGCTTGCTCGTGCGTTTTCTCCCTTTACTGTTAATACACAGGTGAATGTGTTGTGACTCTGCTGGGACTTTAACAAGTGCAAGTTATGGTTTGCGTGGCTTTTGCTCAAATTATAACATTTGATCCAAACCATAACTTCAGAATTTCAGTGGTTTATCTGTTTTAATCCATTACCATATTTACACTTTGGTTGTGAATTTTTATACAATACATTTAGGTGTTATAAACAAAGCCAAACCTTACTCTTGAGTTTTACAGTGAATTATAAGGTGAATTAGATCATATACTGTTAGAAATTGGGTCCCTAGTGATAGTATGCATCCTGTCCAAATAGGCACCTCAATTCTAGTTAGGATAAGTCAGAAACTCAACCTAAATTAACCTGTGCTCAACCCTTGGTAGCTTTGAACGGAACAGTCAGGCTTAATTTAAGAAGGAACGTGTAAAGTATTTGTGCAACATACAGTAACACAATGAATACCCCATAATAAGACTCCACACCAGTTTAGAAAAATAGAGAATATTTATTTATCTGACTAAAAACGAGACCAAAATGACAAAAATGCAAGAAATAGAAGTCAAGATAAGCAATTTTAAAGATGTAGGTGAAAATAGAGCATACAAGTGCTTAGCTCCAACTGTGGTTATCTGGTCAGGCTGGACTGGGACAAAGTCACAATTTCAGGCAGACCGCGTCACCAGTCTACAGGGACTCACTTAGGCCTGCTGAACACAGTGCCTTAAATCCAAGTGCGTGGTCTGACTGGTGTTGCTTTGCGAGGTTTGGCGTCGTCCGGCATCAGTTCGCAGAAGCTGTGTGGTGAGGCATTGGGGAGCTTGGCATCACTTCATGTGGGTTCCGGAGAGCTGCACAGTGCGACTTTGTGGGGATTGGAGTTTTTTCCCAGGGAGCTATGCGGTGAGACTTTGCAGTGCTTGGTGTTGCTGTGCATCGGTTCAGATGGACTAACAGGTGTGTAGAGAGGCATTGCAGGGCTTTGCACCACCCAGCACTGATGCCAGTGAGGCTGGCAGCTATGCTGCAAGACTTTGCGGGACTTCAAATTGCTTCATGGTAGTTCTTATGAGGACCTCAGAGGCAGAGCACCTAAAACCCACTTCCAAGGTCCCAGGACCGGGTTGACACCTTGTGGCAGGGTAGAGCTCACAGATGGCAGAGTCCAAGTGCTGTTGCAGGGTTGCTGGAAGTCTTTGATGTCCCTGAGACCTCAGAACAGGAGGCAAGCAGACAAACCCTTTAGGAACCTGGGTTCAAGGATGTAAAGAGCAGATCCAGTCCTTCTCACTCCCAGGCCAGAAGCTGCAGCCAGCAGTCCAACATAGCAAAACAGGTAGCAAAGTGGCAGCCCTTCCTACAGCACAGCAATTAGAAGGAAGTAGGCCAACACAGCCCTGCAAATTGGTAGGCCCTCCTACAGCACAATGGCTCTTCTTCCTCGCAAAATGTCCTTGGTTATAGCATGGTTATGATTTAGCGGTGGTAGGGATCCAATACTTATCCCCAAATGTGCCTTTGAAGTGGGGGAGATATGAAAGAGGCCTTTGAATATCATAACGTCATAGCCTTTACTGCCCTGGCTCCAGACTCACTACAGGGTGGTATGCAGCTCTTTGTGTGGAGACAGGCACAGCCCTATTCAGGTACAAAGTGTCAGCTCCTTCGTCCCAATCTACCTCAGGAAGACCCATTAGCCTGGTGATGGGAAACAGGTTGAAAATGTCACACCCCTGCTCCCTTTTATTGACATTCTAGAGACAAGTCACAAAGTCCAGATGTCTCCCAACCCAGGTGTGTATTCAGAGACAGAGAGAGGCGCAGAATGGTTAAGTAAGAAAATGCCAACGTTCTAAAAGTGACATTTTTAGACTTACAATTTACAATCTGACTCAACCATCAGTTATGATTTTAAATTCTGAGTCCAGAAACACCAAGCTCCACATTTCTATTTTTCCCAATTAGAAATCAAACTTTTTAAGGCAATCCCAATTTTACCTATGGGAAAGATAGGCCTTGCATTAGTGAAAATGAATTTTGCAGTTTTTTTAACTACCAGGATATGCAAAACTCAAAAGTATATTTCCTACCTATTAAATAAGTTAGGGGTGAAATATGTACTAAAGGCAAGGGTTAAGCCTGGCAAGTAGGTTAATTTACAGGTCAAATGGTAGTTTAAAACTGTACACACAGGCTCTGCAGTGGCAGGCGTGAACCATGTTTAAAGGGCTACTGAGTGAGTGGCACAATCAGTGCTGCAGGCCCACTAGTAGCATTTAAATAATAGGCCCTGGGCACATGTAGTGCACTTTACTAGGTACTTGCAAGTGAATTAAATATCCCCGTTGTAGATAAGGCAATGTTACCATGTTTAGAGTACAGAGAATATGCACTTTAGCACTTTTAGCAGTGGTGACGTGCCCAGGGTCCTTGAGCCAACAGAAACAAACTCAGCAAAAAAGGGGAGGAGGAAGGCCCAATGTTTGGGGGTGACCCTGCAGAAAGAGACATTTCCAACATACCATATCCAAATGTTTCCCATCTGACTTCACAGGGCCAATTCTCCATTTGGCCATGTTCAGAGAAGGTTAACAGCGGGGACTCTCTGTATGTTGTCAACTGCATGAAGAATCCAGCACAACAAAAGCCCTCCATTCGAAAATCAGGTGAAATTAGGTTTTTAATCATAGCAGGCAAGCCTTGTAGTATAGCATAACGGGTTTCAACCAAATAAAGGTCTTAATCATATGCAACACAGAACATCTGCCGTTCTCAACTTAAATATGCTAGAATAGTAAACAGCAAGGGAAGTCACGATGTACCAACGCTCGGTTTAAAGTGAAACCTTTGCACTAATGTGTTCATTATTAAATACAGCTTGCAGTCAGAGCTTCTTTGTCATAGTCATTTCAAAAACGTATCTTGCATAGTGATGCTTTTTTAAACAATGTCCAAGTTTATAATGCTCCGATCCAAGTGATATCCGTGGTTTGACTGCAACAGCCATAATGCTTTGTAATTGTGTTGGAGAGTGCTTTCTTGTGTCCTCCAAAGTTGCAATAATCTAAAATTAATGTCTTAGTCAATAGAAATGAGAAAATAATTGCTCATCCTCACTTGCATCAAGGAATAGTTCCATGTTGTGCTGGTGGCAATTCAATCCCATTCCATCGGCCTATATATATATATATATATGATAGATGTGTCCAAACACACACATGCAAACGCATATATAGATAGATAGCCAGTGTATTAGATAGACAGACAGACAGACAGACAGACAGACAGACAGACAGACAGACA